>NC_050482.2:3883114-4510159 GCF_012460135.2 Molothrus ater
CCAGCAGCTCTGGGACCTGGAGATTTTCTCATTTATGAAGATGAGCAGTCAAAATAGTAATTTCCCCCTTTGCCCCTGGAGATTTGGAGGATTCCCCTCCTCTCCTTGCATGCTGGGCTGGATCCACTTACACCCTGAGCTCTGCCATGGAACTGCCTTGGCCACAACTCACCTTCAGCCCATTCACACCTCTGGGGAAAGCTTTCCCCAAGCATTTGTCAGCTGCAGATCAGGATAATTTCCTGGCATATTTGGAAAGAAATTCATCCTGTAAATTTCTTCCATTTATTACTGCTCCTGAGAGATTTTTGATGCAAAGTCGACCTATTCAACAGCAGCTGCCAGGAGTTTAGTTCAATAACAGCTCTTGCTGACAGAGTTCTGCCCATGTCAGTACAAGCCTCAATCATTGTGGTTCTCCCAGTGCAGGTCATGGAGCCTGGAAATGCCAGGACTTGCTGCTTTGGCCAGCACAGGGCTGTGTCTCTCTGCCAACCTCATACAATACAGGTTAACTTGCTGTTTTTCTCAATGCCATCTCTCCTGCAGAGATGGTTTATGGTACATAAAAAATCATTGCAATGAGGAAATAGGTTTGTTTGTCTGCTATAAAGTGCTGGTTTGGAAACAGGAGATAAAATATTAGCTGGTATTAGATCTTGAGCTCAACAGCTAAAAATTATTGCCAGCAGGAGTGATTTGGGTGAGGAGGGAGAGACACATATGCAAAATGGCTCGCACGGGAAGACAGAGGCAAAAAAAAAAAAAAAGACTGCAAGGTAAAAATAGTTCTGTATTTTTTGTGTATTGTTCCCGAGGAGTGGAGGCCACTGGAACTCCTGGGGGGATCATTGTCCACTGGAGCAACAGCAGGCTGGGTGATGGGTGCAAAAAGGCTGCAGTATTGTGATGGCCTGAAGGCAAAAGAACAAGAACAAGAAGTGTTAACGAATGCCTTGTTTTTAAAAGGAAGTTTTCTCCCCATCAGAGAACTTCCTGCAGCAAAAACAAGTGCAGCTGCTCCTTTTTCTTCTTTCTTTTTTTTTCTTCTTTCTTTCTTTTTTTTTTTTTTTCTTTTAATTATTATTTCTTTCTTTCAGATTTGCTGTTTGAGAAGGAACTGGTTGAAAACTGGTTCTGTGGTGCCCTGTGAGCTGACAAATTCCTGGACAGATGAGCACGTGGCAAAGGCTGCTTCAGCCTGCCTAAGTGGCCCCAGTCACCAGCCAAACCAAACACTTGAAGTCTAAATCAAAGCCCAGAAAGAGCAAATCAGTGCTCAAGGTTCCTACCAAATCTCAAAGTCCCACACAGCGGAAATCAATGCCATGGAATGCCATGACTATGGATAATTTCCAGCACCACTGATGGCTTTGTGTTCCCCTGTAGCTGGACCTCTCAGTAAAGGTTAAATCAACCTGTAATTGACCCTAAAAGCCAGAGAGACCAGCTTGAACACTGGCTGTGTCACTGCTCACCTGTTCCTTCCCAAGCTATGGACCATGGACAGGCCAACAGAGTTGGTAGGGACAACTTTTCCATTGGGTTGAGTTCAGCCTAGGGACAGAGCTGATCATTTGGGTGATGATAACACATCCTCTGCACCCACAAGCTGTACTCTGGGACATTTTCTCCATTTTTATGGTGCCTCTGGAGCTGCTCCTTTATGACATTACCCCAGGTACAGAACCATTCTGTGAGTTTAAAGGGCACAGGTTCAATCCTGACATCGACTCATTGGGTTTGCCACTCATCTGATGCAGTAACTTGTTTTGTTGGCTGTTTTCCTCTTTTTTACCAAGGTTTCTTGGGCTGCCATTAGCAGCAGAATTAAGTAGCTGCATTCACATGTTCAGCTCCACTGAACATGTGAAGTTTCACAGGCAGCTGTAAAAGCTGGATTCAGGAATGTTGTTTTTTTATCCTCTGCTCTTTGTCAGGACATCTGGGTTCTCCTCCTGCCCTTGTCTCCTGTTACCCAGAGAGGATCAGGAGGACCTTGCAAGCCTAAGATGTCACCAGTACCTATAAGTATAAAGGTGGGTGTCAAGGGGATGGTGCTAGACTCTTCTCAGTGGTGCCCAGGTAACAGGACAAGGAGCAATGGCCATAAACTAAAACACAAGAAGTTCCATCTCAACATGAGGAAGAACTCCTTTACTGTGAGGGTTGCACTGGAAAAGGCTGCCCAGGGAGCATGTGGAGTCTCCTTCTCTAGAGATATTCCAACCCCACCTGATGTGCTCTGTGTAACCCGCTCTAGGCAGGCAGGAGGGTTGATCTCAAGACCTCCCTTCATCATTAAAGATTCTGTGATTCTGTAAGAAAACGTGAAAATTCAGCCAGGACTGTGCTGATGGACACAGTGCAAAGTAGGGACAGCAAGTCTGCTCCAGCATCATTTTCACATGGAGGAAAGAGCAAGGAAAATTAGTCCCATGGGTCACTTTCCAGGGGAGAGATGCAGTTGAAGTTCTTCCATGCACAAGTGCTGATTTGTGTCAGTAGCTGCAGTTATGGTTATTTATATTTAAGGACACACCATGTAGCCAGACAAAAACCTATAGACTCATGATATAGACATGGGCAACCAGGGTTAGGGTCCTGCCCTGTCCCCAGGACCCCCAGTCATCCCCTGGTACCTCTGGACCCTACTCTGGAGTCCAGAGGATGCAGTGCTGAGCACACTGGGGCAAAACTTGAGGGCAGCCATTCAGCCAGCCCTTCTTCTCTGCCAAGGTCTCATGAAAGGAAGTGAATTTCTGGCCAGAAAGCTGGGGGGAGGTGTCCCTTTGGGGCTTGGAGGGGAGATGTCTCTTTGGGTTTGGCCAGTGGGCCTGGCTGGGGAGTTGTTGTAGGTGTTGCATGGATTTGCCCATCGCTGGCACTGCTGCAGGAGAAATCTGACAGCAGGGAATGATGGAAAACAGCCCTTGGCATGCCAAGGGGCTGCAGGGCTGATGCTTGCCTGCCAGTTCATCTCCCATCTCCAGGAATTATGGCTTTTTGTCTGGTCCTACAGGGCTTTATCCACCCCACAGTGCCCACATAAAATTTCTGCTCTCTCCCTTTGGTGGCACCCCCCCAAAGGAACAGGGTCACACTGAGATTGCTCCCAAGAGTGATTAGGGATTGGAGCAGCCTGGCAAAGCCCCACACCAAGTATGGCTCTGTCTTGTAGGAAGTGACTGGGAATAATGCCCAGTGAGCTGCTGGAGAACACTTGACTGAGGCACCATCCTGCTCCTGGCCCCTGGCTGCACCCAGACATCTTTTTTAAAAGGAAAATTCCTGTTCTTTTGAACTCAAGTGTAAGAAATCTGACCTTCTCAACTTCTGCTTTTCATTTTTGCCTGGTAAGCATCTGTGCTGGTGACCCCACATGCTCCCAGTCACCAAGTTTCCCTTTCGTGGCCAAAGCTCCTTGCAGCACAGAAAACACAGGAGAGAAAACTTCCCTCCACTTCCCATCCTTGGCCAGTATTTGCTCTGGGGGGTTCAAGTTGCCATTGACCACCAACAGGAGTTCACTGATGCTTTGGGAATCAGTGGAGTGGGAGACATTTAGGGGATTGAATTGCAAACCCCTTCTCCTCCTTGTTTGTGAGGGCTCCTGCTGTGCAATGGAACTTGGTGCTTTGGGGACAATTTCTAGGAGTGTTTGCAGAAAATGGATGGCTGTAATGCTGTTATCACCATCATGAATTTCAAGGTGGTATTTTTCCACCTAGAATATCTCTCTAACTTGTTTTGATCCTGTTAAATATTAATCCCGCTCCCCTATGTCCTTAAACTCCTTTCCTGCTTGGAAGAGAATGTGAATTCAACAAGGAAATGGTTTCCTCCATTAGCTGAGCTACCAGTGAAGGCATTGAACAGGACCTTGGGAGGCTGTGGAAACCCATGTTCTTCTACTCTGGTGTGGACCATTAAAGGCCACAGTACTCTGGGAGCACTTCCCATCACTTCCCACATGTCAGAACCCAGGAAAATCCTTTGGCTGCCCTGGAGGGCTTGAGCCCCTGCCCTTGAGCTCAGAGACCTTGGCACAGAGCCCAAGACCCCTGTGCCTTTGATTTAGCCCTTGGAAAAAACAATTACTAACTTTATATGAGGAATCACAAGTCAAGAAGTTTAGTAGAGTAGAAAGTTTAAGTAGAAAGTTTAAGTAGACTAATAGTTTGTTACAGGGCGAGAAATAGATTTTTGAGGTTTTTAGAATGGGGGCTCGGGGTCCCAAGATGGAGGAATTTGGGTGTGCCTTGTCCTTTTTCCTTCTCCTTCCTAGCCTCCATCTTCTGGGTGATGGTGGCACTTTTGGATTGGTTTAAGGTAGAAGCTCACTGTCTAACACAGGTGATAGGTATTGGGAAGTTATGGTAAATAATGTACATGTAGTTTTTAGTATAAAGGATAACACTGTCCTGAGGTGGTCAGTGTGCCTCTGTCTGACCTGCTGAGCAGACCTCAGCAGGCCAGAGAAATAATTTTATAGATAAGAAACAATAAACAACCTTGAGAACAAGAACAGAAGAATCCTGACTCCTTCTTCAACTGCCAGGCTGGGAAAAGAGACTTTCTAAGACATCTCAGGGTCACTCTGACCAGCAGAGATTCTGAGACCCACAGGTATCCCAACACATTGTGTCAGCCTCTGGTCTCTCAAACACTGCCATGGGAGACATGATCCAAAGTCTTTATAAAAAGAAGCAATATGAAATCATCTGTCTCTCCTTTACCCACAAGGTCTGCTACCAGCTCACAAGAGGAAATGAGACTGGTCTGAGAAAATCTGGTCTTTACAAACCCTCTCTCTCATGCTACTTTACAGGTGCTTGCAGAAAGGTGGCCTCAGCAGTTGTTCTGGAATTAAATGAAGCTCATCCTCCCAGGTTTATAGGTACTGGGGTCCATCTTTTCCTTCCAACCCCTTGTTTCTAAAGACAAGCATGACTTCCCCTCTTTCTTCGTGTGAAAGCATTTTCTTACCCTGCTCAAATTCCTCAAGTCAATTTCTAGCAGCTGTTTTTAGGCATTGCAGAGGAGTCCCTGAGACAGGCAAGGTGAAGGCATCTCCTGCTCCTGGGTACTCTCTGCTTTGTAGATGTCCCCATCAATAACCACCCTGTGCACTGAGCAGCACATTCAGAGTTCCTCCTGGTCGTATGCTGATGGTCAGAGCACCTAAAAAGGGATTTTCCATTGCCCCAGATCAGCTGTGAGCTGTGTTTGGCCTTTCTCATTTAGTCCCAGTAAGCTCAACATAAGGAGGCTCATCTCTTTGAAGCTGACCTGGTTCTTTTTTATGCCACCCTGAAGCTGAGGTCAGTGAAGAGCTTGAGATTTATCTGGCCTGTAGTGATGCTTCTTTCCTTCACTTTACAGAACTTTCTTATAACTTATTTCATGTTAGGAACTAGTCAAGAGGGCAGGCATATGTGTGTTCAGCTATAAGCATTTGCAAATCTGAATTTCAAAACTCTTCCAAAACACCTTTAAAGAAGAAAAATGATGGTTAGTCATAGAACTGTTGACTAAGGGAAAGAGCAGATTTTAGGACCTGAAATAAAGGGTGAATTTGTAGGTTATTTCCCCTTTGGCCTGACTAGTGTAAAAAATCTTTTCAATTATTGAAAGCTGTCCTGAATCACCAACTGTAGTACAGGAAATGGCCTCAAATTGTGCCTGGGGAGGTTTAGATTGGATATTAGCAAAAAATTTATTCACTGAAAGAGTTGTCAAGTGTTGGACAGGCTGTCCAGGGCAGTGGTGGAGTCACCATCCCTGGAAGGATTTGAAAGATGTGTAAAGTGTGGCATTTGGGGATGAGGTTTGGTGGTGGCCTTGGCAGTGCTGGGTTAGCATTTGGACTTGGTGATCTTAGAAGGCTTTTCCAACCTAAATAATTTTGTTATAATGCTGACATCCTCCTCCTTGACAGGCTGATGGACAGAATGTTAAATCAACCTTTCAGCAATGTCAGTAGCTAACATGTTAGGATTTACAATAGGAATAAAATAATAATCCAGCAGTAAGGGCAGCCAATGCAGTTAGGTAATGCAGGTAAGGATATGCTGCCCAGGCATGTGGTGGAGTCTACAATAAAGAATCTTTTGTGAGTTGAAGGGACGGGCAGCTGCCAGGATTGGTGTATTCTGGATTGAACCTTTCTGGAGGTTGGTGGTGAACAAAGTGCCCTTTCCAGGATAATCTGCTGTGCCATTTGGGACACTCACAAGCTCCCAAGTGCTTCATGTTGGTTATATCAAGGTAGGGAGGCTGAGGCAGAGGACTTAGGAGTTTGCAATGGTCCTTTGGCAAGCACCTGTGAAAGCTGAGGTCGGAGCTCAGGAAACCCTGGCTCCCACCCTGCAGCTGGCAGGGTGTTGTTCCTAACAGCAGAGACAAGCCAAAGGAAGACCAAGCCTGACACTTCTCATAAAGAATTTTGCTTGTGTTCACAAGTTGAGTGCGCACCATTGCGCTTTGCCAGCGAAACTCTTGCTGGCTGGAGTGGCTCACAGGCAAAGATAAAGAGGTTTTCTGCTTCAAGGCAAGGATCCCATACAGCTGCTTCATGGGGCTTGTGTTGAGAGGAATAGTGGATTTGTCTTTACAAACAAGCTGTGGGTCTGCTGGTAGATAAAACTAGCCCTGGAAGATAAAAGAAACAATAGGAAGGATTCCACTGATTGATGAATGGAAAATGATGTCTGCTTTTACAAATAAACTTTGGGTTTGCTGATAAACGAAATTAGACATTGAGAGATGAAAGAAACAATGGGGAAGAAAAACCCCTAAATTCCATAAGAATTAAAAATTAAAAGGGAGGGTTATACATTATTGAGAAATTTTTGGGAAATCTTCAGTGTCAGGCGTATCGGGGAGTCTGTACCTCTCAAGTACCTCAGCCAATGGAGAAAGAGAGAAGAGAAATGTAGCCAGGAAATTGGTATAAAAAGGAAGCTGCATCCTCCAAAAATTTGAGAGATCCCAGGGGAATGCCCCACGGCCTCTCCCTTTATTGGAATAAAACCAGAAAGGAGTCCTCTGTCCCCTTTTGGACATAAGCCCCTGGTGTTTGTAGATTAATTTTCCTAACAGTGTCAATCCCCAGCCAAAACCAGGGCGCTGCGGTCTCAGCAGCCGCCGCGTACGGGGAAGAGTTGCGCCACTTCCTGCGCACAATCGCTGAGCACGGTCTAGAACAGGCAACCTCCTTCCTGTGCCAGGGTTGTTGACACTCTTCTGCTTCTCCTTAAAAAAAAAAATGGCCAAAAATCATCCCTGCTTCCAGGAAAGCCTCCTCCCCATCTCAGCATGGTGCAGAACATGATGTGGCGGCCTGGCTCTGTTCCTTCTCCGTGCGACATCTTTGCAGTGCTCTGGGTAGGATGGAGTGAAATATATGTACTAAAAATAGTTGGGGGCTTTTGAAAGTGAAACTTGATTGCCATGTGTTTTATTGCTGGTGTCAGTTCCTGAAAGCCTGACAGCTTTGGGGTTGGGAAGACGGGACTTTCGTGATGAGGTTTCTTCAAAGAACATAGTCAGGCAACAAAATGTCTGGAGTTTTTATACCTTGTGTGTTTTGCCCTTGAACATCACCAGGCAGAAGGTAGACAAAGAAATTCTCCATACTGGAATATTATTTTTTCCTCAAACCTTATCAGTAAAATCATCTAACTTTATTACAACTAATTGCAAAATTGAAATTGAAAAATATTTATTGCAGTATTTGTAACACACTGAAATTTGTCTTCTACAGCAAAGTCAGTCTCTGGCAGGCAAACCAATAAAATCTGTGAGTTTTTACCTGCCCTTAGTAAATATTATTTGCTTATCTTTGGGACAGGTTGTTTCTGCAGGTTACTTTGTTTGGATGGCTGAGGATAAAAAACATGCAGCCTTTTAAAGATGAGCTGCCTGAGTGAAGAGAGCTAAATGAAAATAATTTATAGAATGAAAGAGTAGTTTGAGGATAAATAATACCTTTAAGTCGGTTCCTCTGTTTTCTGAACGTTTGAGTGATTTCCAAGAGTAAAAACCAAAGTTCAATACACAATATAACACACAGAGAAAGAAACTCAAATTAGCAGAAGACTTCATGGTAAAAGCACTAACAGATAATGCCCAAGTAGCTGCAGGGCACCTGTGATCTTTAGGAAAGCAGAGCTCTGTAATGGAATAATCTGCTGAGCAGTTGCCCTAGGTTCCAATAAAGAGGGGTGTTCCCTGTTTTAATCCTGCAGAAAAACAATGTTTTGAAAGGTTGATATTAAATAATTGCATGGACTTTAATGGCAAGTTTGTGCCACTAACCTCACTGTGCCTTCCAAATAATGCATCCACAGGGAATGGATGGAGGGCTGGAAGAGAGAAGACAGTCTCTGCTCTGGAGACAGTCTGAGAGAGTTGGGAGTGTTGAGTCTGGAGAAGAGAAGGCTCCAGGAAGACCTGAGAGCTCCTTCCAGTGCCTAAAGGGGCTCCAAGAGAGCTGGAAAGGGATGTTGGACAAGGGCCTGGAGGCACAAGACAAGGGGGAATGGCTTCCCACTGCCAGAGGGAAGGCTTAACTGGGATATTGGGAAGAATTTTTTCCCTGTGAGGGTGGTGAGGCCCTGGCACAGGTCACCCAGAGAAGCTGTGGCTGCCCCTGCCTTGGAAGTGTCCAAGGCCAGGTTGGATGGGGCTTGGAGAAATCTCATCTTGTTAAAGGTGTCCCTGCCCATGGCAGGTTATTGTAATGAGATGATCTTGAAGTTCCCTTTCAATCCAAACCTTTATATGATTCTATGATTATAATACTCAGGAACAAGTGTGACAGTGGTATGCAAAGAAAGGGTCGTGTTCTCAGTGCTGTTTCCTGTAGTACAGACTCCCAGGATACCCTGTTCGAGCTGACAATAGCAGCTCTGTATTTCTAAGAAACAGTTGTTATAAAAACCATAAAAGTATCAACCGTTGCATTTTGTGCTGATTTCTGTGATTTTGATCTGCATCTGACTGAAAAACAAGAACCAGCACACAGAAACTGAGTGCTAAACCTGGTATTTTCAATCTTCTTATTGCTCCAGCTTTGCCCACGTTGACCTGCATTTTGGTATTATTTTGAATAACTCTGCACATTTTTTTTTTTTCACAAAACCAATGGTTGCATAAAGATTTGCCTTTTGACATTTGAGGCTGGACTTGACTCACACCAACTCTTTCTCCCCACCATTCTCAGAGGTGAAACCTCTGCCCCAACATCTGTAACCAGAAAGGTATTTTTTTAGGATCATAGAATCATTCAGGCTGGAAAAGATCATTGAGATCCTTTCAGCAGATCTACCACCAATGCTGGATCAGACTGTTCAAGACTGGCTCCATCCTGAGCTTCATGTTGTCTCCAAGGTTTCCCACAGGACAACTGGATCAAATCCATCTCTTTGTATTCAGTACCTCCACCTTGAGGTTGATGGGTTTCTGGTTTAAGGTTCCCCACACCCAAATTATGATGGTAACATTTGCTCTTGCATTTTCCAAGCACAACAGCCTGCAGCAGAACTGGTGAATTCTGATTTTTTCTACCAAGGCAACCAAGAGCTCCAATGAGGGCAACCAGGTATGGTCTAACCCCAGAGGTTAAACCGGCACAAACACCTCAAAAGCCTTCCAAAATTTCATTGTTATGGGATCTGCCTCTTGTCAGCCAGTCTGGATTTCAATTCATCTCCTGTAAACCAGTTTTGCTGGGCTGGTTTCCTCACTTGTGACAGCAGATGCTTTTGCTTTTGTTTCTCAAGAATGAAACAGCCTCTCTTAGACCTATAGCTAGGCTGTGGGTACTGCTGCCCAGCACTTCCCTAACCTCATCAGCTGCCTTCCCTGCCCAGAAAATATCCTTCACTGAGAGCTGAAGTCAGCCCCTGGTGGGAAGGTTTTGTTCTAGCGAAGTGCCTTCATTGTCCAAGAGCTGGCTGAGGTGAGGTCTGAGCTGGCTACATGAAGATTTCTGCTTTTCATGTCTGGTTTGGTTTGAGGACAATCTTGGCTCATCACTGAAGCATTTGCCTATTCTTATGGCTGATTTTCTCATCCTGTTCCAAGTTACCCCTGCAAAACCATCCACCCTCCTCCATGTTCCCATTCCTCTCTCTCCTACTTGGGAAATGAGATGCTGCCCGTGTACAACACTTCCAGAACCACATCAGTGCAGAATCCCACAAAACAAAGGAAATTCTGAGTTTTCTTACCACATTTTGTGACTCATCACATCTTGTTGACCTAGTGCTGGAAATACCCATCTAAAATTTCCACAGATGCTTGTTATGGACAGAGGTGTATATTTTTACCATAATCTTGTTCTCTGGATCTTTCTGAGTGAAAAGAAGCATAAAATCGGGCATCCATAGCAACCAGACTTAGGATTTTCTCACACATCCCATTGGTAATGGTCATTTCCCATGAGATGGTATCTGCAGCAGAAAACCAAGTCACAAAGGAAGCATCACAGGTCCACCCAGAGGTCACCTGTTTGAGATAGATGAGGAGCATTGCAGACTAAGGGAAGCCCAGAGAAGGCCTAAGGTGACTCTTGCTTCATTGCATCCATGAGCTGGTTCTTAGTCCAGCAGGAGCTCTGACTCAGAGCAAGTCACCTGCACAAAAAACTTTTGACTTCACTTCTCAAGAACCCAAATTTGCATCTAGTTCATGGCCAGTTTAGCATGAGCTCATTTTCAAACCGGGTGATCTTGTATCTGCTCTTTTGGGCTTGAGTAAGGCTTAAAACACACAGCTAACCCTGCCAGGAAGTAAGAAAAATAATCTCTGTTCTTTACCCTCTGTTGTCTTCCACAATCAGGTGAAACATCTTGGTCTGAGAACACTCAGACTGAATTGCATGAAGTGCATCCTTCCCTCCTGCTCCTTGCAATGCTGATTATTTGTTTGTTGTGGTCTCAAAAAAACATCCTCCCACACAGGTTACAAAACTCCCCTGAAATTCCTGCTGGATTGACACATCAAGAAAATGAATGAGGAGAGGTTGTTTGCTCTGAAGGTCTGTCCAAAAGGAAAGGGCTTTGGAAATGGATGGCTTTTGTATTTTTCTGTTATGCTTTGGCTAAGTAATGTGATATAGACATCATGGATTTAGAGATGGCAACATAAAGTGGGACTCAACTCATGTAATGTTGGAGGTGTAAGTCCGAGCTTGGCCCTCTGTGAATCCTCATGGTCATCAGAGAGGAAGAAACACTTTTAGAGTGTAATTCCCTTCATCTTCCAGATGTGAGCTGTGTCCTGGAAATATGGATATTTCTTTTATATTGACTCTACAGGGAGTTCTGAACCAGCCCTTAAACAGGGTGAATCCTGCTTAACCAAAACCAGAGCTCCTGGGACTACAAATCATTTAGATGGAGTGAGCCGGGAGCAAGTTCCTACAGCTGTTTGTTTGTGTTAGTCTGTCCTCAGTGGTCAGTTTCTTGTGAACTCATTATAATGAGAACATGTTCTTAATTAAGCCAGGATTTGAGTCTGCCACCTCCTACAACACAGCATTATCACATCTTTTCTGGCTGGGGGCAGTGAGCTCTGAGTGGCACCTTCAGAGGTGAAGGCTGATCAGCATTGCCCACTGCACACAGCTGGCCCTTCCTTCTGTGCCACATCCATGGGCTCCAGGGGATGCCAAGCCCAGCAGAGATGACCAAAGGCACAGCCCCTGAGCACGAGGGCTGCTCTTCCTCATGAGCAACGAGGTTCTTCCTCTGAAGCCTGGTCTGACATATTTCCTCTTGCAATCAACAGCCTCATTTCCACATGGAGTCAGCCAGCAGTCAAACTGGAAATCATGTTGACGTAACTGCTAATTACCCTCAGCATAACTAATGTGCAGCAGCAAAGCTTGTATTTATTGGAGTGTGGGGATGGCTGGCAGAGGAACCAAGTTGGTGCAGAAACTGTTAAAAAAGATCAGTCTCTCCTTAGGGAAAGACATGAGTGGCTGGGGCCTCATCTAGTTGCTGTCTTTTCCCCAGAAGAGTCTGAACCAGGATTCTGGAAGTGTGTCCTCCTCCTGGCTCTCTGAGGTATGTGCTGTGTTTTTTATGACTTTGGGCTATAGAAAGACTTAAAAGCGCAGCTCTCAGGACCAGAGGATTTGGCCTGTGTTGACGTAATTTTCCAGTCAATATCTGAGTGTGGCAGGCCAGGGTGGGGTGGGATGGGTAGAAGATGGCAGATATATCTATCCCAGGATCAAAGAAATGCTGTTTGGCAACATCAGCTGCAGGACTCTCATTCAGCTGTGTTTTCATCTGGCTGAGCCTTGAGTCACCTCTGCAATTCATCATTTGTCATTTCCCAACAAGCTGTTCCAGTGCTGTAGTAGGTGTCTAGAGGCAATTTTTATCCTGCTGTGCAACCTCCCAAGCCAGTCTGTGGCTGCTGCCCTTTGTTATAGTGCCCGGCTCTACCACAAAGAGCTCAACTTTGGTGTTCTTGATCTTTTGAGTAGCTGCAGGCAGCTGCTGGGCTGCCCTTCAGCCTCCCTTTGGCCAGACGCAACAGGTCTGAATCCCTTTCACAAGGTGTGAATCCCTTTCTGAAGGTGTGTGCTCCCTGCCTCAGACCACCTTGGTAGTGTATCTGAGAGCAACTTCAAAGCACCCAAATCTCAATGGCATTTGGGAGTCCACATACATGGTTAAATCCTAATATACAAACATTTTCCAGGGAAAAAAAAAAAATCAAAGGAGGCTTTATAAGCAGGTTGTGTTAATAAGTAATGGTATTTCATCCTCCTAAGAATGTATCTCTATGAAACCACAGCATGGGTTAATTTCTATACAGACCAACATGTGATTGAAATTGAAGTGCAGTTATGACTGCTGCCATAGCTTATGAGGAAGTGTGTTGTTATCACTGCATGGTGGAAAGAAGATTCCACAAATTCAGAATTCGGGCTCCAGAGCTGCATTAATATGCTGGGACTTCCATTTTACCTGAGGAACAACTGCAGAGTGTGAGAGACCAGAAGGGAAGGATAATCCAGGTTCTTGTTAATAGATCCCTTGGGGTGGGTCAGAATGAAACAACACTGAATGACCAGTGTTTTTAAGAATATATGTATGTAGAAGGGTTTATTTCAGAACAATTTGGTTTCAATAGAAAGGAGGTATGTAGCAATTTTGGTTAGTATTATTTTTATTAATATCAGTACTATATATCCATATATGTGTAGATATATATCCATATATTGATATATATCCATATTTTTGTTTTTTAAATATATATCTCCATATATCTCTGTATATATCTATTAAAATATCACTTAAGGAAATATATAAAGTAAAAAAAGAAAGAAAGGATAAGAGTAGAAAGACCTCACCTTCCATGGATCCAGGGACAAGATTTTATTGTTGCTATTTTGATGTCTGCTGGTTGAAGTGATAGTCACAGTGTTGATCCATCAGGTGTGGGGGGAAAATCCCCCCAACAAAAAGCCCAGTGAGTTAAAATATGCTCAGGCTGGGTGGAATGCCCAGATACCTCACCTGGGGGGGAGCATTCAGTCCTTTGGTGGAAGGCCTCAGGAATGAGTCTGGGGACACATCAGGGGCTCTGTGATGGTTTATGACCTCTTCTCAGCTGCCTCTCACATCAGGGCAGGTGAGGCCTTTATGGCTCATCAGAAGGGATGAAAACCCTCAGGTGTGAATGTGACCTTCCCCAAGGGCAAGGGGTGGGAGTTCTACAGCTTAGCCAGCTGTTTAAGGGAGTACAACTGCCATGATAAAAACACCATCCTACCCCCACAGGGACTTCTCCCTTATCTGGCTGAAAACCTGCCTTGTAGCCTCCCATGGTGGTTGTTCAGAGGTTTTGCCACGTGAGGATCTGAAAGTGAAAATAATATACTCATTTTTGGTCTCCAAAGCCAAAAGAAACTGAAAGAGTGTAACCACAGGGAGCCTGACAGCTCTCAGCTGTGAGTGTTAGTAGCAGGGTGGTGCTTCATTGGTGGCAAGGAGGTGACCTTTCTGTCACCTCAGTATTACCTGATCTGCATGCACAGGGACCATGGCACTTGGTCTGGTAGAGTTAATGTAACCAAAGATATCCAAATCCCACACCAACTTTTTCAGCTGAACTGTACAATATTAAAAAAAGCTGTTGATCCTTGTGAGGAAAAAAATTGATTGAATAATTTATCTCCAAAATTCAAGGATTGCCATGAGCCAGCATTTGGAGTGTTGCATAGAAAGGCTTGAGGAAAATTGTTTAAAATGGAAAATGTACATCTGCTGTCTTTGGGGGGATTTAGTAACATAGTCAAGCTTTTATATCCTTACCTTTTCCTTGCACTTTTCTCCATGAAATTGATACTTTTCATATAGCTCTGGACAAGGGGTCTATTTTTTACATAGAAAATGTTCCTTGAGGGAGAGTTGCACAGCAGAGGTGCTTTAGGGTCACTTCTGGACACAGGGGAAGAACAGAAGAAGCAGCTATTGCCTTTTCTGTGAACCTCTAATCTTTGGTCTTATTGGGTCAGTGTTTACCCATCACTTGAAGCTCACTCTCATTTGTACACCTGGCAAAGGTGAACATGTGAATGCCCCATCCCTGGAAGTGTTCAAGGCCAGGATGGATTGGACTTTGAGCAACCTGGTCTAGTGGAAGGTGTCAAAACAGGGGATTGGGAAATGGATGATCCCTAAGATCCCTCCCAGTCCAAACCATTCCACGATTCTTTCTGTGATTCAATGAACATACCTGGCATACAAGGTGAGACCTGCCTGTATCACCTACCTGGCTGATGTAAAGAGTGCTGGCCTTGAGGTGCCTACACTCCCTTTCTGTACTCACTCACAGATCCTGCCTGTGGCCATGGGATCTTTGCTGCCCTTGAAGGAGAACAGTCCAGAAGAGCATAAATCTCCTCAATCCATCTGTCCAAGCAACATTCCTGTTTCTTGCGTTTTGCTTTCTCACGTGCATTTTGTTTTCTCACGTGCATTTGGCTTCTGTGATTTACTTTGCCCTGAAGACCTGCAGCCCTCCACGTACTTAGTATCTCTTCAGCTATTCACTTCCTTTTTCCACAGGGACTGAAAACTCAGGAGAAGGCTTTGATGACATGTCATTTTTTTTCATCACAGCATCATTTAGGTTGGAAAAGATGTCCAAGATCATCAAGTCACACCTTTGATCAATCACCACCTTGTCACTCAGACCATGGCACTGAGTGCCACGTCCAGTCATTAAAGTAGAAACAGTACTGCCCTCTGGTTCAAAACCCCCCTTTAACACCACTGCAGTCATAAGAGCTGTTTCCATTTCCCTGCATTTGCTCACCTACTTCCCAGCTTGCTCTGCTTTACCATGAGGTGGGACTGCTGCATTTAGCATCTGATAGAAAGAAAACTGAGCGAGAAATCAGGAGAACATCCACTGGGAGAAGCCAGATCCGGACTTCAAAACAATTTCACTAAAAAAGTGCTGTAAATCCTGTTAAGTTTTTTTTTTTTACCATGATATGGAAAACTTACCAAAAGTACTTCATGTAGGAATTTCTGATCTCACAACTATAAAAAGACTGGAAGATCCAACAGAATTGTTTACAAGTAGAAGAAATGGAGGTTTTTCTTATGGAACAGACCACAGGGGAGTTGGATCAGCAGAGCTCACTGAACATCTCTCATCCAGAAAGTACACAGATCAGGACAACATGTAGGCAGTGCCTCCACTAACTTGAAAGGCAGAGAAGATCCTGTAAATAGGTACTGGAGCAGAGATTTTTATTAAAAAACAGTGAAATGTAAAACCATGAGCTCACAGACCTCAGGACTTGTTTGAGAGATTTATTACTTCATAACCATATCTGTTATAACAACCAACACATTATTACCGTATTCCTGGAGTTTTGGAATTGGAGGAAAATGAATCCAGTTTAGTTGTCAATGAATGAGCAGTGGAAATAGACAGCTCCTCTGCCAGCTATGTCCCACCTGCACAGCCCATTATCAGCTCTCCCAGCTGAGTGTCCCTCTGCATTTGCCTTCCAGGGGAGCAAGAGCCCTTCACTGAAATCCTGCCACCATGCTGGGGCTGCTGCTGCTGCTGCAGGTGTTGGCCAGCTGCCTCTGGCTGGGACACAGCGAGGTGGTGAACTCCTTTACAAGTTGTCCTCAGTTCTTCTATGCACAGAATCCCCCAAATAATGCCCTGAATCCAAGGAACCCAGCCTGGATCTGTCAGCGCTTCAGGAACTCGTATCACTATGCCACCCTGTACGACAGAGACAAGAGGATTCCAGTGTACTCTGCTTACATCTACCAGCCTGGACCAGGCAGCAGATCTAATTCGTGGTATGCTGAGCCTCAGGTGAGTGTCTCTCTTACAGCACATCACCCTCCAGCCACTGAGAGATGAGCTGCAGCATTCAACCCAACTTTTCTATTTCCTCCCACTTCCCTTACACACATGCACACATGTACACGTGGACACACTGGACAAGATTCTTGTAATTGAACTTCAAACACCTGCACCACATGGTTCCTCTGATGCACCTGAGACATCAGCAGGAGCATGAGATGAATCACATCCCAAAGGTGCCCAGCTCTCTGCCTTCACCTGACAGGAACAGCAAATCCCATTACTTGGCATGACATGACAAAGTCAAATGCTTCCCCTGCCTGTGCCCTGCTGTGCTGGGTGCCCAAGTGATGGGGAAAAGGCATCCAGGAGAGGCTAAACTTGAGGGACCAACAGTCCTGCTGGGATCTGATCCCCACTTTGCCCTGAGCAGTTCTGCATCCCTGGCAGAGCTTATCTGCTCCCAGTGAAGAGTTAAACAGGCTCTGCGGTTGGTGTGATAGAAACGACGGGAAATTCAGAAGGGGGTGAGATGTCCCAGGGACAAAGCCTGGAGGGAAAAGGCACTGGAGATGTGAGGGCCTGGTTAACTGTGCAGGGATTTCTGGAGTGACATTTCTGGCACTGCAACGTGAGGAGCATCAGTGTTGGTCCAGTCACAAGGGTGTGATCTCCATCCATGGGCAGTGACCCCTGAGCACCTTTGGCTCAGGCTTGGTCCAGAAGGATCCAGCAGACAGACAGAACTGCACAAGCTCTAGAGGAGACAAATCTCCTTCAAGACAAACTTCAGTAAGACAGGCCAGGCCAATTAAGGAACAGAAGAACAACAAATTCTGGACCTTTCTAGGAGCAGTATAGGAGGAGAGTTTTTGGTGAAAATGTGCAAGATCATAATGTCCCATTCCAGAGGAAGGCTAAATATGCTTCCCTAAAAATGAACAAGAAGTGTTGAAGTTATGAAAAAAATAACCATTTGTACTTGTTACTCACATGAACATGAGGAACTAATTTGGTCTTGCACCACTGCAGCCTCCTCGTTAGGGAGGGATAAAAACTTCTGTCTTTTTGTAGAATCATAGAATCATAGAGTGGTTTCTGTTGAAAGGAACCTTAAATATCATCTCGATCCAAACCCCCCGCATGGGACAGACCACATGCCACCAGGCCAGCATGCTCCAAACCCCTCACTGGCCTTATGTTCCTAGACCCTGGACACAGGATACCTGAAAAACCTTGGATTTTGGTCACTTTCTCCAGAGGCATTTTTGGAGTATTTAGTTTTCAGAGGAGTCTTTTTGGATTACAGCCTCCTCTGAAAAGCTGATGTTTTTTATTTTCATATCAATGATGCTGCAGAAAATTCTCCCTGGCCCAGATCAGCTCTGAGACACATTCCCAGCACTGCTGGAACAGATCTCATTCACAGTGAGATCTTTTTGCTTACTGAGCAAAACTGTTCCTCCTTGAATGAACTGTAGCCCTCCCAGGGAAACCTCAGCTCCAGGACTGATTTTCTGACAGATCTCCCTGTGTATGGGGTTACAGGAGGCAACCTCTGGTGTTCCAGGACTGGGGTACACCTGTAGCAACCCCACATAAAATCACAGAATCACAGTGTGGTGTGAGGGGATCCAGGGAGAGCCCAGGGCAGATTTGGGCTGTGGAGGCAGGAGGAAAGGGAAGTAGATTTGGCAGGGGAGGTGAATCACCAAAGTCACCTTTCAATCCTAGGAGTGGGAAATGCTCCTTGTCTTGTGCATCCAACCATGCTCCCAGCACGGGCTGCAGGCTGGATCACAAAGGTCACAAGTCAAACTGAGAGCAGTAGAGCAGTCATATTCTGAGCTGCTTGCTCTTTAAAGCTTTTGTGTTCATGCAGGAGGGCCATGTGTATGATTTCTCTCAGATTCCTACATTTTCATACACTGAGACGACAAAAAATGGAATCTTGCCCATCAGAGACTTCTGCTCCAGGATAATCTGTTTAATTCTATGCATCCTCAGTACTGACACCTTTTCCCCTTCTTACCCTGTCAAGCTGATCAACCCAGCTTATTCCAGGGATATAGATACAGAGATGTCCATCCGTAATCGATACAAGATCACTCTACAGCAAATTGGCCAGAGTCAGGCTATCAACCAAGACTACAACAATCTCCAGGGTTTGGACCGTGGTCATTTGAGCCCCAGTGGCCACCAAAGTGGCAACAACAGCAAGTGGGCTACCTTCACCCTCACCAACATAGTGCCCCAGAACAGCACACTCAACAAGGGCCAGTGGAAAGACTACGAGAATCAAACGATGGCTCAGAATACCCAGGGCTGTACAACGACCTACGTGATCACGGGTGCTGTGCCTGGGAACACCTACATCTCCAATAACAGGGTTAATGTGCCCAGCCACATCTGGTCGGCTGCCTGCTGCCAGACCAACGCCAGCAGGAGGACTTGGGCGGTCATTGCTGGAAACAACATGAACCGGGTGCAGAACCTCACAAGGGCACAACTGGAGGCCAACTTGACACAGCTCTATGGGAGGGGACAGGTTTCTCTGTTCCACAGTGCCTGTCCCCCCTAACAAACCTCATATCCTGTGTGTAAAAGGCTCATGAGCTTTTCCCACATGCCATTAGAATCACAGAATTCTTTGTGTTTTATGGGACTTCAAAGATCATCTTGTTCCATCCCTTTCCTTTTGCAGGGACACCTTCCACTACACCAGGTTGCTCCAAGCCCCATCCAACCTGGCCTTGAACACTTCCAGGGATGGCACAGCCACAGCTTCTCTGCTCACCCTGTGACAGGGCCTCACCACCCCCTCAGTATAGAATTTCTCCCTAACATCTCGTGTAACCCTGCCCTTTGTCAGTGTGAAACCATTCCCTCTTGTCCTGTCACTCCATGCCCTTGTCCAAAAGCCCTCTCCAGATCTCTTGGTGAACTTCTAGGTAGTGGAAGGGGATTGAACTTCTCTCCACAGCCTTTTCTTGTCAAGGCTGAACACACTCAGCTATCTCAGCCTGTCTCCAGAACAGAGATGTTCTAGACCTTGAAACATCTTCGTGGCCTCCACTGGACTCCACTCCAGTATAATTTTAGTCCTTCTCTTGTTGTGGGCACCAGACCTGGACACAGCACTCCAGGTGCAAGGACAAGATTCTGGAAAACCTGCTCTAGATGACCCTCCTTGACCAAGGATATGGACTAGAAGATTTTGAGTGGTCCCTCCCACACTCAACAATTCAGTGATAACGTGATCCTGAGACATGCTTTTGTTTGCTTGCTTTTGAAACTGTACCTTGAGAGCAGCACCTGTGGTATCAGACATGCAGGATGAGGCATTAGATATAAAGGAAGCTTTGAGCAGCCAAAGATAAACTTCTGTGATGTACTGTTTGGATACCTTAATTCTCTGCCCTGCTTCTGAAGCTTTTCTGCAAAATTACAGGGAACTGATTTGGGGAAATGTGTTCAATATATTCAATGTATTCAATGTATTCAATGTCATAATCAAAAGATCATCACAGGACAGATCATTTACTTCTTGAGTAGTTCACAATAAAAATTATTTGCTGCAGTGCTGGTTTGCAGGGTCATCTCATGTATAAACCACAAGTTCCTTCTTGCTGAAATTTCTACTACCAATAATGTCACAGTTCCCCAGACATCAGTGCTATTTGAGGCTGAAAGACATCCCAGTACCTCGGGGGCTGCCTCTGATTTGCTCACTCACCTCTGCACACTGGCTGGGGCTTGAGACCACACTCGTCCTCATTCCTGCTCATCCCATGTCCACTGCTTCAGCTTTCCAGGCTCTGGAACTATGAGTGATTGACCAACCCCATGAATCCCACCTCCATCACCTCCTTGGGCTGTCCTGGGGACTGTTACCCCTGGCAGTACCCAGAAATGTCCTGTCCTCCACAGCAAGCTTGTGAAATACTTGGGAAGCCAAAAAGAAGAAGGAATCAGTTTCACAGAATTACCGAATGATGGAATTCAAGGTTGAAATAGACCTTGAAGGTCATCCTGTCACACCATCCCCTCAGAACTACCACTGTAAACCTTAAACCACTAATCCATATCACCCAGTGCCAAATCCAAATGCCTCTGAAACACCTCCAGGGATGGTGACTCCAGCACCTCTCTGGGCAACCTTTTCCACTGTCTCACAACATGACAGTTAAAAGTGTTTTTTCTGACATCTAATATGAATTTCCCCTGTCTCATCTTAAAGCCTTTTCCTCTAGTCCTCTCACTACTGGCATGGTAGAAGAGACCAATTTCAACCTCATTACAACCTCCTTTCAGGCAATTGTAGAGTGCCCTGAGCCTGCTCTCTTTGAAAAAAGATCTAATCCTAACATCTAATCTAGCTCTGCCTTCTGTCAGTTTAAAGCTGCTCCCTGTTGTCCTGTCACTCCAAACCTTTCTCAAAAGCTCCTCTCCATGTGAACCACTCTCAGGTACTGAAGGAGCTCTAAGGTCTCCCAGAGCCTTCTCAGCAGAAGGCTTTGCATGAATAAGGGTTCTTACAAAGCCTTTGCAATCAGGCAAGGGAAAATATGCAGCCTGACCCTACTAATTGTGTTCTGAGAGGCTGCAGAAGAGCAGACTGTGAACATCTGGGTGTACTCAGAGACAGGCCAGTCAGTCTAATGCCACAAGAGATGTTCTGCCAGGAACAGAAACACATGTAGGTCCCCGTTCATGGGGAATGAGGAAATGAACAGATCAGTCACCAGACCCAGTTATTTTCTCCTGACACATGATGCTGCAAGAACGTGGGAGAAATCCTGAGGAAATTGCAAATAGCAACTGCCACCCCACTTCAGGGTGGTCATGAACGAATCTCCTTGAATAATAACAGAAAACCTTTCTTTTCAGTGAAATTCCCTGTTTATGACAACGGGCAGATTTATGACCAGGTATACATTGCACTGGGACTCCTGAGGGATCAGCCAAGTGTTTCTCCAGGGAGAAGAAGAAAGGAATTCTTCAGCTGCCTGTTCTGAGACTCTGCTTCAAGGTAAGCTCCTGCTCCTTTCTCACCATTTACTCCAATATTTAAAGACTTCCCTGAGCTTTGAAATAAATATATATAGGCAAAGCCTAGATCAGAGTTGCTGAGTTCCAACATCTGCTCTCCAAGGAGCAAGGAGAGTTTATGCATACACTGAATTTTGCAGCTCTTTAACACTTTCTGTAAAGGAGGACAGAAGGAATGATTTGGGAAAGAAACTCAAGCCAAGTCACCTGGAAAATTAACACCAAACTGTTCAGTAAGAAGGAGGGGTGAGTTTATTGAGCACTTAAACTCCACCCATGACCTTGCAAGAGGCCTCCAGACAAACACAGGTGGCTGAACTCCTGGACAAACTCCCTCTAAACACTGTGGGAAATCTAACAACTCTGCCTACTTGGAGATCATATAGACACAGCCAGTCTGAGACTGCAGCAGAGGCATTTGAGACTCCTCTGCCACTTTGGGGCTCGAGCAGAATCCTGGGCCGCTCTTTCCCACGGTAGGCTGGTTTCTGTATATCTGATATTAAGTTAGACATTAAGTTAGTTAAATATATTTTAAGTATGTGAAGGGGGTCATACAAAAAGACTTTTCAGGAACTTCTCTACTTGATTTGGGGCAGCTTTGGGCATGTTCTGCAGAATACTGTAAAAAGTCACCATTTGTTGTTCCTGTTCTTAGTTTCCAGCTTACTGATCCAGGGTTGCTAAAGAGAAAAAGGACCAGATGTCTTGCATCAGAGCCAAGGGTATATGTAGCTTAATACCCCAATGTCAGCTGAGAGGCAGGACCCCAGGTGGATGATTTGGGGTTCAGTATTGGGTCTGAGTGTCTGTGTGAACCTGGATGGGGCCAGAGAGCTGTAGGAAGTGCAGCACTGCTGTTCGTGCCTGCCCAATGCCCCATGAGATTAAAGCCCAGCTCAGAATTGCAGGGGGCTGAGCAGAGTCCGTGCCCAGGTGCAGGTGTCTGCTGTGGGAAGGTGCTGAGAGCAGGAGGGAGTGAGAATGGCCTGAAACTGAGTCAGGGAAGATTTAAGCTGGATATCAGGAAGAAGTTTTTCACCCAGAGGGTGGTTGAGCCCTGAAACAGGCTCCCCTGGGAAGTGGTCACATCACCACACCTGCCTGAGTACAAAACGTGTTTGCACAAAACTGTCAGGAACATGGTTGGCTTTCTGGGGCTGTGCTGGGCAGGGCCAGAAGTTGGACCCAATGATCCTGATGAGTCCATTCCAACTCAGCATGTTCTGTGATTCTATGAGATCATGTTTGTAAGTTGGGGCTTCCCAGCCCTGTTTTGTCAAAGGGTTTTTTTCTCCAGGGCCAGTGCAAAGCTGAGCTTTGAGCTCAACTGAAATAGGCTGGAAAAGGTGACCTTGTCCCAGTGCCGTATCTCAGTTCCATGATAACTTTGCCATAAGAGCTATTTAGGCATTGGGTGAGTTTGGAACACCCCTCAGACAGACTATGCCCCCACCATTGCCTTCTCTGGGCACCTAAAACCTATTTTAGATTTCATCCTCTCATGTGGAAAAGGGAGATGTACTCAAACCTTCAGTGTGTGTTCAGTCTGTTACTGCCACATGAAAGCCAAAACCCTTCTCAGCCTGTTGGTGTCCTGTGGTAGAGACCCTTCACTGACCAGTTCTCTGGGTTGGAGGGTTTGACTGACTTGTTCAGGGTCACACACCAACCAGAGAAAGCCCTCCTGGGTCTCCACACCTTTACCCACTGCCAGAAACTGCCAGTGCCCCTGGAGGACTCACTTTAACTCTTTACAGAATAACACTATTAATAAAACTGTGACAGGTTGAGGTTTGAGGCTTGCCAGTGAAAGTATCTGACAGCAAAGAGATATTCAAAGTGAGATGTTAATTCAGAACAACATACTAAGAAGCTTTAATCCCTAGCAAAAGCTGGCTTGAGGTAATCATTCAGCATGCTTAAAGTAGGATTCTTACCCAATAGGCATCTCTAAGGGAGGGAAGGCAGGTTCAGCCCATCAACTGACCCCAGAAGTTACAATGGAGTCTTCCATAACTTCTCTCCATTTTTAATTCACTTTTATACTATTTCTTTACATTTAGATGATGTTTGCATGTAGTCAAACATCTTTCTCAGTGAGAGGTTCTCATGCCTTGAGGGTGAATATCTCAGTAAAGTACCTGCAGTAACCTTGGGACGGGGATGTACATCAGTCCAAGGAGAGGAATTTTGCCATGGTTGCTGATTCAGCAGCAGGACATCTTCATTTGTCTCCCATGGTTTTCAGTTGTCACACAGATTATCAGCTAGAAAATGTCACCAAGGTGTCTCCTCTGCAAAGGTTTTGACAGAGCCTGGCCATGGTGTCTCCACTCCACCTGCTGTTTAGGCCCACCTTAGATTTAGTCCTCCTTGTGTGTGGGAGGCCAGGTATGCTGACTGTGTTTCATCCAGGGAAGAGCAACTGTATTTTCTCCTGTAACACTATCCTTTTATCCCCAGTCATCTCCCTGCACAACCCCACAGCACTGATGATTTTTCCAAATCCAGAGGACAGAAGTTACCCTCTCCTTGGTCTCTCATAGTCCCCTCTGCATTTGCCTTCCAGGGGAGCGCAAGAGCCCTTCACTGAAATCCTGCCACCATGCTGGGGCTGCTGCTGCTGCTGCAGGTGTTGGCCAGCTGCCTCTGGCTGGGACACAGCGAGGTGGTCAAGTCCTTTGAAACTTCATGTCCTCAGTTTTTTTTCCGGGAGATCCCCCCGAATGATGCCCTGGAGCCACAGAAACCAGCCTGGATCTGTCAGCGCTACAAGAACCAGTATTACTTTGCCACCCTGTATGACAGGAAGATGCGTATTCCTGTCTACTCTGCTTACATCTACCAGCCTGGACCGGGAAAAAGACCTAAAATTTGGCTGGTTGAGCCCCAGGTGAGTGTCTCTCTTACAGCACATCACCCTCCAGTCATTAAAAGCAATATTAAAATAACCATTTCTATTTTGTTCCAACCCACTATACAATACAAATGGACACACTGGACAGGATTCTCTTCACTGAACTTCAAACATCTTCATCACATGATTCCTCTGATGCATCTGAGACATCAGCAGGAACATGAGATGAATCACATCCCAAAGGTGCCCAGCTCTCTGCCTTCACCTGACAGGAACAGCAAATCCCATTACTTGGCATGACATGACAAAGTCAAATGCTTCCCTTGCCTGTGCCCTGCTGTGCTGGGTGCCCAAGTGATGGGGAAAAGGCATCCAGGAGAGGCTAAACTTGAGGGACCAACAGTCCTGCTGGGATCTGATCCCCACTTTGCCCTGAGCAGTTCTGCATCCCTGGCAGAGCTTATCTGCTCCCAGTGAAGAGTCAAGCAGGCTTTGTGAGTGGTGTGATAGAAGAGAGGAGAAACTCAGAAGGAGGTGAGATGTCCCAGGGACAAAGCCTGGAGGGAAAAGACACTGGAGATGAGAGGGTCAGGTTAACTGTGCAGGGATTTCTGGAGTGACATTTCTGGCACTGCAACGTGAGGAGCATCAGTGTTGGTCCAGTCACAAGGGTGTGACCTCCATCCATGGGCAGTGACCCCTGAGCACCTTTGGCTCAGGCTTGGTCCAGAAGGATCCAGGAGACAGACAGAACTCCAAAACCAACAGAGATCTCCCAGATGTCCTTCAGTCAAACTTCAGAACTTTAGAAAACAGGCCAAGGCAATAATAGGCACAAAAAGAGGAAATTAATGTCATTGCTAAGGACAGAGGGGCAGGAATGATTTAGGTGAAAATGAACCACAGAAGAAACCCATATACAGTGTTCCAAAGGAAAGCTAAATATAATGCACTAAATGTGAAATTAATTTCTGAAACAAACAAAAAAAAATGCAGTTTGATTGCACTTTGAGTTCCTCATAGGAATTCAAACAACTAATCTGGTATTGTACCATATCAGGGGCAGACAAAAAAACAGGATCTTGACTCTCAGAGACTTCTGCTCTAGGGAAATCTGTTCAGTTATGCTCATCCCCAGTACTAACACCTTTTTCTCTTTATTTCCTGTCAAGCTGATTGGCCCAGCTTATCCCAAAACTATGGAAAAAGAGTGGACAGTCTTAAATCAATACAATGTCACCTTGGAGAAACTCAGCCAGAGCCAGGCTATCCTTCATGACTACAAGAACCTGACCGGTTTGAACAGGGGCCATTTGAACCCTAATGGCCACCACGATGACTACAGCAGCAGGGTGGCCACCTTCACCCTCACCAACATAGTGCCCCAGGATGAGAAACTCAACGGCGGCGCCTGGAACAACTACGAGCAGCAAACGATGATCAGGAGAACCCAGGGCTGTAAAACCACCTATGTCATTGTGGGTGCTGTGCCTGGGAACAACTACATTGCCAAGGGGAGGGTTAATAAACCCAGCCACCTCTGGTCAGCTGCCTGCTGCGTGGTGGACAACAACTACATAAAGGCTTGGGCGGTCATCGCTGAGAACGACAGGAACCAGGTTGAGCTCCTCACACTGGGGGAGCTGGAGGACATGTTAACTGAGCTCTATGGGAGGGGACAGGTTTCCCTGTTTGACAGTGACTGTCCCCGAGAATAAGCCTCACATCCTAGCTGGAACAGGCTCAGGAGCTTTTGCCATATGTCACAGAATCACAGAAAGGTTTCGGTTTCAAGGAATTTCAAAGACCATCCCTGTAGTCTCAGTCTCAGCTCCTGAGCCATGGGCAGGGACACCTTCCACTATCCTTGGTGGCTCCAAGCCCTGTCCTGGGCTAGTAAGTTTCTTTGTTATGAAATTGTGGTGTTATAAGTTCAAATTTGTTTGTTCCAGTTGTCCCCCATACATATTGGCTTGTCCCTGAGCAATGTCCACCCATTCCCCTGTCCATCTTCCTAAAGACCAACCCCTTATTCCAGAATCTTCCCTGCCACTCAGGGAGACCCTGCCCTCCTCCTTTGTCCATCACAGAAATCCCACCTTTGTTTCCAGAAACTTCTGTGTCCATCCTGGATCCCTGGAATGCCTATTGGTCTGCTTGGCCTGCTCTCCTCCCCTGTTGTGTCCCACTGGATGCCATGATGTACACCCCACCTTGTGCCCCCCCCAGGTGTCTCACCATTGGTCCAAGTTTGTATCCTCCCCATGTTCCCTCCCCCATACTTATGATGCTGTTACCCTGTTGGAACTGTCACTTGTTCCTGGATCCTGTCAGATTGAAGCCTTTTGAGAACCTATACAACTGATCCGTCTTTTTTCCTTCACTCTGGAGTCCTTGACTCAGGATTCTAGCAGCAGCTGCACAGAGAAGCTTTGCTGCCTCTGAGGGTGAGGCAGCCCTGCTTTACTGACACCCAGAGTGGGGCAGACAGGGAGCAGCCACTCTTGGCACGGGCCAGGAGCTTGGGCTAGCTGTGGTCATCTCCAAGTGGTCAGCCTGTGTCACTGTCCAACCTGGCTTTGAACACTTCAGGGATGGAGCAGTCACAACTCTCTTGGACAACCTATGCCAGGGCCTCACTATTCTCACAGTAAAGAATTTCTTCTTAACATTTAATTTGACCCTGTCTGCTTTCAATTTAAATCCATTCCCTCTTGTCCTGTCACTCCATACCATGGTCCAAAGTCCTTTTCCCATTTAAAACCATTTAGATACTATAAGGTGTCCAAATTCTCCCAAGAGTCCTTTCTCCAGGCTCCCTCACCTTCAGCTCTCTCACTCTCTCTCCAGAGCAGATGTGCTCCAGGTCTTGGAGCATCTTTGTGGCCTCCTCTGGACCCCACTCCAACAGCTTTGCCACCTTCTTCTGTTGTGGATCCCAGAGCTGGAGGCAGCCCTGCAGGTGAGGACTTACCAGAGCAGAATAGAGGGGGACAAATGGACTGTAGAAGGGAGCAAGACGACCCAAGGCTCCCAAAGATCTCTGATTCATTTCCAGGGAGGTCTAAGAGAGCAGACTTCACATGATATTTATGTTACATTAGGAAGTGAGAAACCTGTTTTCAGGTCAGGAAAATTCATATATAAAAGGATACCCTCTGCCACTTGCTTATAGAGTAGTTTAGGGACTAACATAACAATTTCCATGGCAAGTGTGTAATTTACTAATAAAACTTTGTGGAATTTTACATATCTTCTGATTTTTGTTGTTCCTTTTGACCATGGACATTTAGGGATCTTGGGGGGAGTCCCTTTTCCTTGAAAATGGTTTTGTGGGCAAATGGGAGCTTCAGGCAAAGGTTAATAGAGAAACTTTCCTGTTGAGTCATGAGCTGCAGAAAGGACTCCCTGGCTTGGTAAACTCCTTCTCAGGGAACTGGATCCAATCTTAGCCCCAGATTTTGTCAATTGTTTCCATCTAGAGGATTATATAGATGTAATTGAAACTTTATACAACTTGTCCCATAGGTTTGAGGATTGCAAATTATGCATATTTATGTAATTATATATGATTTAGGATTATAATGATAAGGCAAAAATATGTTAATCGGAATTATTTTTTAGTTCACAGTATGGAAGCTATAGCTATTAGTATAATATTGTGCACTATGAAGCAATATGGAAGCAAATATATTAAAGCAGTTATATTAAAACCAGCAAAAACAATTAAATAGAGATCATGACCATGATTAAATCATGACCATGATTAAATCTCGTTGGCTCAGCCTTCAGATGTGATCTTGAGAGGCATCTCCACTCCAAGGAGGAATCTCCACACACACACTCCAGGAGGGTGTGTGCCGGGTGTGCAAGAGCTAAAGAGAGCAAAAGCCAGTCTCTACTTCACATCAACAACGATGTTCAGACACTTCCTGGGAAGCAGGGCACAATTCCTCTAGAAGGCCAGCATTGAAAACTCACAACACACCCCTCCTTCATTCTCTCTCCCTCAGCTTATATATCTAAGCTGAAGTCATATGGTATGAAATATCCCTTTGGCTAATTTAGGTCAGCTGGCCTAGTTGTGTCCCCTCCCAGGATCTTGCCCACTCCCATCCTCTTTGATGGGGGAAGGAATGTCAGAGGGACGGTGTTGCTTTGCAGTAGCCAAAACACTGGTCTCTTATCAATACTGTCCAGCTACCAGCACAGCAATGCAAGGCCTCTGACCTTCACCTTGCTCAGTCCCAACACAGGCATTCACAATAAAGTTTATTTGCTGCAGTGCTGGATTGCAGAGTCACCTCAACTATAAACCACAAGTTGCTTCCCACTGAAATTTCCACCAGCAGAAAAGTCACAGTGCCCATCCTCGCAGGAGGTTCAGTGTCCAAACACAACCAGAGGATGCCATAACACCTGCAAAAGTGTCAGCATCACACTCCACATACTTCTACAACAACTGAGGATGAAAAAGTGAGTCAGGGTGCCAACAGGTCACACAAGATATCCCCATGGCTCCTGCAATGAGACTGTAACTTTGATGTCCTTACTCTTGATCCTTTGTGGGTGGGGTCCTGTGCAACAGAGTCCAATGGGTTCTGTGAGTTGAGGATTATGTGGGGTTGCCCCACTTTTCCCCTGGGAGGGATTTTACACTGGGTCATGCAGCACTGTGGAGTTGGAGTGACACTTTGGGGATATTTGATGGTTTATGGCCCCTTCTAATGATGTGACCACTGTTGGGCCCTATCAGAAAAGAGGAATTTGCCACACCTCCAGCAGATCTGCTTCTTTTCGGCCTTCTTCTCCCTCATTCTGGCTAAACCCCAGTTGGTTAAAGACATCAGTCCCAGGTTAACAGAGACAAAAGAAACCACAGGATTCAACCAGTTTCTTTAAACCAACTTTGGTCTAACACATTTCTTCTGGATACTTCTGGTTGTAACAACCAACTCGTCATTCTATTATTCCTGGACTTCTGGAAACAGAAGAAAATGAGTCCAGTTTAGCTGTAAATGAATGAATGGTCATTGAAACGCAGAATATTTGGGGTTGGAAAGGACCTTAATGACCAGCTACATCCTTGCCCTCCCATAGGCAGGGACACCTTCCACTATCCCAGGTTGCTCCAAGCCCCAGCCAGCCTGGCCATGGACACTTGCAGGCATGGGGCAGGCTCAGCTTCTGTGGGCAACCTGTGCTGGGGCATCACCACCCCACAGTCACAAATACCTTCCTAATATCGAGTCTAAACCTTCACTCCTTCCATTCCAAGCCCTTTCAGCTTGTCCCAAAGGTGTGGTTTAACCCCAGGCAGCAGCCACGCCCCACGCAGCCGCTCCCTCCCTCCCCAACCACCGGGAGCAGGGAGAGAACTGGAAGGGGAAAAGCTGGAACACTCCTGGGTAGAGACAGAGACAGTTTAACAGGGAAATCAAAGGCTGTGAACACAAGCAAAGCACATCAAGGAATTCCTTCACCATTTCCCATGGATAGAAAGGTGTTCAGCCACCTCCAGGAGAGCAGGGCCCCTCACACTTACCTGGGAAGACAAAACCCAGCTACAAAACCCATCACTCCAAATGCCCCCTCCTTCCTCCTCCTTCCCCTCACTTTATATGCTCAGCATGATGTCCCATGCTCTGGAATATCCTCTGGTCAGTTGGGCTCACCTGTCCTGGCTGTGTCTCCTCCCAAGCTCCCAAGTACCCCCAGCCTCCTTGCCAGCCTGGCAGTACAAAAAGCACAAAAGGCCTTGGCCTGTGGAAGCTCTGCCCAGCAATACCAGAAACATCTCTGTGTTATCAACTCTGTGTTCAGCACAACTCCAAAACACAGCCCAACTCCTGCCACTGACAAAAACATTAACCCTGAACCCAGCACACCTATCAGCTCCAAACCCTTGTGCAAAGTCTGTCTGCAGCTCTCCTGTAGACTCCTAAATTACTGGCAGGTGCTCTGAGGTATCCCCAGAGCCTTCTCCTTCCCAGGCTGCTGGGATGGAGCTGTCACACAGCCATGGCAACCAGGCAAGAGAGTATGTGTAGCCTGGCCATGGGCATGATGTTCTGGGAGGCTGCAGAAGGACAGAGTGTGAATATCTGAGTGTATCAGAGTCAGGCCAGTCCATCCAATGTCCCCAGAGCTGTTCTGTGGGGAGCAGAAACACGTGTAGGTGCTGGAGCAGCAGCAGCTGCAGCTGCTGGGATTGAGGAAATGATCAAGGAAGCCACCAGACCCTGTTAGCTGACCCTGACATGCCATGCTGCAAGGCAGCAAATTTGGGAGAAATTCTGAGGAAACTAAAACAATGTCAACATCTTTCAGAGTGGGTGTGAACAAAATCCCTAAATAAAAATAGAAAACTTCTCTTTTCTCTGGAATTCACTGTTTACAAGAAAGGGCAACTTCATGACTGGGTGGATAGTTAACTGATCCTGACATACCATGCTGCAAATCAGCAACGTTGGGAGAAATTCTGGGGAAACTATGACAAACAACAGTCAGCACATTTCAGGGTGGGTGTGCACATACCCCCTGAATAAAAATAGAAAACTTCTCTATTCTGTAGAATTCCTTGTTTATAACAAGGGGCAAATTTTTGAAAGGGTATATATTGCAGGTGCACTCCTGATTCAAACACTGCTTTCTCCTGAGAGAAGACAGAAGGAACAGTTCAGCTGCCTGTTCTGAGACTCTGCTTGAAGGTAAGCCCCTTCTCCTTCCTCACCATTGATTCCAATATTAAAAATCTTTCCTGACTTTCTGGAATAAATATATATATGGACAAAGGCTAGGCTGGATTTGCTGAGCTCCAAGGAGCAATCAGTGCTTATATATGCACTTTAATTTTGCAGCCATTTAGTATTTTCTGTCAGTCAGGAGGGCAAGGACAGAAGGAAAGATTTGGGAAAGAAACTCAAGCCAACTTACCTGAAAATTAACATCAAACTGTTGAATAGGAAAGAAGGAGGAATTTATTGAGTACTAAAACTCCAGCCATGACCTTGCAAAAAGCCTCTGGACAAACACAGGGGTGGTCTGAACACCTGGGAAAATTTACTCTGAACCCTGCTTGAGAAATCCCCCAACTGCCTCTTCCTGGAGAGTATATAAACCTAGACAGTCTTGAGACTGCAGCAGAGGCATTTGAGACTCCTCTGCCACTTTGGGGCTGTGAGCAGAATCCTGTGCCACTCCTTCTCAAGGTAGGCTGTTTTCTATGAATCTGTTATATTAGAAATTACCTTAGTTAGATCTCTTTTAATCTCATGGAGTGGGTCATGCAGAAGGACTTTTCAGACCCTTCTCTGCTTGATTTGGGGCAGCTTTGGGCATGCTCAGCAGAGCACTGTAAAAAGTCCCGACTTGTAGTTGCAGTTCTCAGTTTCCAGCTCATTGGTCACCACATTCCTGATTCAGGGCTGGAAAAGAGAAAAAGGACCAGATATCTTGGGTCAGAGCAGAGCTGTGTGCAGCTCAGCATCCTGAATCCAGTGGAAATGGAGAGATGAGGGGCAGGGAGAAGACCAAGACAAGGGCAAAGGTGCAAGGTGACTTGTGAAGCCTTCAGCTGTCCTGAGCTCAGCCCCTTGCCAGCCCAAGGTGGGCTTTGTGCTTTAGAGGCTGTGGCAGCTTTGTCTGCCAGGAACCCTTTGAACTGCCTGTCCCAGCTGCCTTATTGCAAATGCTGATGATATTAAATCTCTCCAATGAATGTCTGGCTATGCAAGGGGAAGCATCCCTGCTCTCCCAAACCTGAGCTGCCTCTGAATGGAGACAAAGCCCCTCATGTGGCTGCCATGATCCCAGGGAGCTTTTCAGCAGTTTTCTCATAAAGGAATGACCTTACTGACTGCTGAAAATCACATCAGCACTGAGAAAGACAAAACAGGACAGGTTGCTGTCCAAGAAATTCCTGCCATGCTGCCTTTGCCTGTACAGGGAAATTAATCAGCAAAGCTGAAGATGGGCACCAGCAGGAATCCCAAGCAACCAGGGCAAGAGCTGCCCCTCAGGGCTTGCACTGCAGCAGCCATTGTGCTGATAAGATAGAGGTGTTATCCCTCATGCTTGCTGCTGCCATCTGATTGGCCCCTTCCTTTGCTCTCTGCATGTGTCTGCAAGTTCAGGGTCTGGGCCTGGATAACGTGGAAATGCAAGGTGAGCAGCAGGACAGCCATGGCCCAATGTCAGCTGAGAGGCAGCACCCCAGGTGGATGATTTGGGGTTCAGTATTGGGTCTGAGTGGAAGAGCTGAGTGTCTGTGGAAACCTGGATGGGGCCAGAGAGCTGCAGGAAGTGCAGCACTGCTGTTCTTTGCCTGCCCAATGCCCCATGAGATTAAAGCCCAGCTCAGAATTGCAGGGGGCTGAGCAGAGTCCATGCCCAGGTGCAGGTGTCTGCTGGGGGAAGGTGCTGAGAGCAGGAGGGAGGTGGGCAAAGGTGGCCTTGTCCCAGGGCTGTGCCTCAGTTACAAGATCACTTGGCTGTGAGAGCTGATTGCAGTCCTGCTGGCTTTGGCTCCTTCCTCCTACAGGCTGAGTGCTCCCACTGCTGCCTCCTCTGGGCACCTAAACCCGGTTTTAGGTTTCAGCCTTATTGCTCTTGTGATTTTTCCATATCACGCAGGAGGACAGAAATTACTCCTTTCCTGGTCTCTCATAATCCCCTCCTCTGCCAGCTCTGTCCCCCTGCACCAAAGGCTGCAGGCCATGACCTGCTGTCTCCCAGCTGAGTGTCCCTCTGCATTTGCCTTCCAGGGGAGCAAGAGCCCTTCACTGAAATCCTGCCACCATGCTGGGGCTGCTGCTGCTGCTGCTGCAGGTGTTGGCCAGCTGCCTCTGGCTGGGACACAGCGAGGTGGTCAAGTCCTTTGATAGTTGTCCTCAGTTCTTCTATGCGGGGACCATTCCAAATGATGCCCTGAACCCAAAGAACCCAGCCTGGATCTGTCAGCGCTTCAGGAACGCGTATCACTATGCCACCCTGTACGACAGAGACAGGAGGATTCCAGTGTACTCTGCTTACATCTACCACCCTGCTCCGGGCAAAAGACCTAAATCGTGGTTTGTTGAGCCTCAGGTGGGTGTCTCTCTTACACCACATCACATCACATCACATCACCCTCCAGCCATTCAGTGATGAGCTGTAGCATTTAAATGACCACTCCTATTTCCTTCTACCCCTCTAAACACACGCGAATGGACACACAGATGGGAATGTCCTCATTTTACTTCAAACACCTGCACCACATGGTTCCTGTGATGCACCTGAGACATCAGCAGGAGCATGAGATGAATCACATCCCAAAGGTGCCCAGCTCTCTGCCTTCACCTGACAGGAACAGCAAATCCCATTACTTGGCATGACATGACAAAGTCAAATGCTTCCCCTGCCTGTGCCCTGCTGTGCTGGGTGCCCAAGTGATGGGGAAAAGGCATCCAGGAGAGGCTAAACTTGAGGGACCAACAGTCCTGCTGGGATCTGATCCCCACTTTGCCCTGAGCTGTTCTGCATCCCTGACAGAGCTTGTCTGCTCCCAGTGAAGTGTTAAACAGGCTTTTTGACTGGTATTTGTGAAGAAATATGAGAAACTCAGAAGGGAGTGAGATGGCCCAGGGATAAAGCCTTGAGGGAAAAGGCACTTGATATGTGAGGGCCAGGTTAACTGTGCAGGGATTTCTGGAGTGACATTTCTGGCACTGCAACGTGAGGAGCATCAGTGATGGTCCAGTCACAAGGGTGTGACCTCCATCCATGGGCAGTGACCCCTGAGCACCTTTGGCTCAGGCTTGGTCCAGAGGGATCCAGCAGACAGACAGAACTGCACAAGCTCTAGAGCCCTCACAAATGTCCTTCAGACAAACTTCAGCAGAACAGGCCAGGCCAATTGCAGAAGAGAAAAAGAAGCAATTCCTGTCATTGGTAAGGACAGAGTGGCAGGACAGCATTGGGGGAAGGTGAGCCAGAGAAGGAAGCCCTACTCCAAAGGAAGGCTAAATATGTTTCTCTAAAGATGAACCAAATGTTGTTAAAGTTATGAAAAGAATCATCTTTTCATCTTATGCATAGGAGCTCAAGCAGCTAATCTGGTGTTGCACCACTGCAGCCTCCACATTCTCTCGTTTTGGAGAATCATAGAATGGTTTGTGTTGGAAGGAACCTTAAAGACCATCTCAGTCCAGCTCCCCTGCATGGGCCAGGCCACTTGCCATTAGACCAGCATGCTCCAAGGCCTATCCAACCTGCCATTTTCCTCCTGGACCTTGGACCCTGGCCTTCCAAAAACCCAGATTTTCTCCTGAGCCCTTTTTGGAGAATTTAGTTTCCCCAGGACTCTTTTGGGATTACAGGCTCCTCTCAGAGACTGATCATCTGTAACTTCTTTGCAGTGATGCTGCAGAAAATTCTCCCTGGCCCAGATCAGCTCTGAGACACATTCCTAGCACTGCTGGAACAGATTCCATTCACAGTGAGATCTTTTTGCTTACTGAGCAAAACTGTTCCTCCTTGAATGAACTGTAGCCCTCCCAGGGAAACCTCAGCTCCAGGACTGATTTATTGACACATCTCCCTGTGTATGGGGTTACGGGAGGCAACCTCAGTGTTCCAGGACTGGGGTACACCTGTAGCAACCTCACATAAAATCACAGAATCACAGTGTGGTGTGAGGGGATCCAGGGAGAGCCATGGGCAGATTTGCCCAGATTTGGGCAGATTTCCTCCTGGAGGCAGGAGGAAAGGGAAGCAGATTTGAATCACCAAAGTCACCTTTCAATCCTAGGAGTGGGAAATGCTCCTTGTCTTGTGCATCCAACCATGCTCCCAGCACGGGCTGCAGGCTGGATCACAAAGGTCACAAGTCAAACTGAGAGCAGTCCGAATCTGACCTACTTCCTCTTTAAAGCTTTTGTGTTCATGTGGGTTGGTCCATGTGTATGATTTCTCTCAGATTCATATATTTTCATACACTGCGATGAGAAAAAATGGGATCTTGACCCTCAGAGACTTCTCCTCCAGGGGAACTTGCTCCATTACTCCCATTCCCCATTCTAACACCTCTTTGTTTTTCCCTGTCCAGCTCACAGGTAAAAGTAATCTCAAAGAGATGGATTCAGAGGATCACCTCACAGACCAATACAACATCCCCTCAGCGGATATCAAAGAGAGCCAGGCTGTATGTGATGACTACAGAACACTGAAGGGTTTGGACCGTGGTCATTTGAGCCCCAGTGGCCATATGGATAACAATGAAAGTAAAATGGCCACCTTCACCCTGACCAACGTAGTGCCCCAGGACAGCGATCTCAACGATAGCCAGTGGAGGGTCTACGAGCATGCAAAAATGATTGCAAAGACCAAGGGCTGTACAACCACCTACGTGATCACGGGTGCTGTGCCTGGGAAGACTTCCGTGTCCAACGGGAGGGTGAACAGACCCAGCCACATCTGGTCAGCTGCCTGCTGTCTGGAGAGCACAAAGCCCATCAAGGCTTGGGGGGCCATTGCTGAGAATGACAAGAACCAGGTGGAGGAGCTCAGCCTGGGGAAGCTGGAGGACAAGTTGTCTGTCCTCTATGGTAAAGCGGTTACCTTGTTCAACAACGCCTGTCCCCGGCAATAAGCCTCACATTGTCATTAGAATAGGCTCGGTGGCTTTTCCCACAAGTCACAGAATCACAGAATCACAGAGTGGGTTGGTTTTGATGGGACCTTAAAGCCTTAAAGATCATCTCATTCTCACCTGCCTGCCATGGGCAGGGACACCTTCCACTACACCAGCTTGTTCCAAGCCCTCTCCAGCCTGGCCTTGAAGCCTTCCAGGGATGGGGCAGTCAAAACAGCTCTGGGTAACTTTTACTCATACCACAGCCTGCTCAGGGTGATTCACTTCTTTATAATATCCCATCTAACTCTGCCCTCCATCAGTGTGAAACCATTCCCTCTTGTCCTGTCCCTCCATACCCTTGTCCAAAGACCCTCTCCAGCCCTCTTGGAGATCCTTGAGGTACTGGACCCTCAGCAGTCTTGATCAGGCTGAACATCCCCAGCTCTCTCAGCCTCTCTCCAGAGCAGACCTGCTCCAGCCCTTGGAGCACCTTCATGGCCTCCACTGGACTCCACTCCAACAGCTTTGTATCCTTCTTGTGCTGTGGGCCCAGAGCTGGAGGCAGCAGTGCAGGTGGGGTCTGAGCAGAGCAGAGGAGAGGGGGACAAATGTCCTGGGCAGAGGCTGTGCTACTTCCTTCTCTGGTGTGTTTCCAGCTCTGTCCCTCAGGGCACCTCCTGCTCTGCTCAAAGGCACAAAGATGTGGGCAGAGCCTCCAGCTGCTTTGCTTTGCTGCCCATGTCAGGAGAGAGCTCTGAGGAACGAGTCCTCTCCTCCTCAGCTGGCCCCAAGAGTGTGCAGCTGACTTGTGCCTCACCTCCTTAGCAAAGCTGTGGCACCAGGGCGCCTCAGGGTGCCCAGAGATCCTGCCTGGAGATCTCCATGTCTGGAGATACCCAAAGCCCAACAATACATGATTCTGGACAACCTGCTCTAGCTGATCCTGCTGCAGCCTGGAGTCTGGACGAGAAGGTGCTGAGAAGTCCCTCCAAACCACAACAATTCAGTGATTCTGTGATCCTGGCACATGCTTTTGTTTGGTGGCTTTTGAAACTGCACCTTGAGAGCAGCAGCTGTTGTATCAGACAGGCAGGCTTTGGCATCAGATCCATAGAGAGCTTGGAGCAGCCAAAGCTGAATTGCTGTGCTGCACTCCTTGGACACCTTCATGCTCTGCTCTGCCTCTGAAGCTTTTCTGCAGCTTGATGGGAAACTGATTTGGGGAAATGTATTCAATGGTTGTCAAAGATCAATGTGTGGCCCATCATGGAGTTTGCAAGAGCTTACAATAAAAGGGATTTGCTGCAGTGCTGGATTTCAGTGTCATGTCTTCTATAAACCACAGGTTGCTTCCCACTGAAATTTCTACATCCACCCGTAAAGTCAGAGTGCCCAGAGCATCCCTGCAGGACATTGGGTGTGCAAATGCAATCAGAGGATGCCAGAACACCCAGACAAGTGTCAGCATCAGACACCAGTTATTCTCCTGTGAATGGCATGAACAAAGTGGGCCAGGCTGCCAACAGCTCATGCAAGCTGTGTCACTTTCAGAGGTGCCAGCTTGGGACTGGACATCTCAGCTCAGGAGCTGTTGTTCATTGTCCTGCTGGGTCTCACTGCTCAGCCAGGACCAACCTGTTTGGGGGCTGCACTCAGACACAGGTTCTGGTGGGTGTGCAGAGTGAGGCAGCCCCATGCAGGTGTCTCCAGGTGTGCTGGTGTCCCAGCTGTGACGGCAGCCAGCAGAGCTCCAGGCCTGCCTCAGCTGCATAAAGAGCTGCAGCCTGGGCCCCTGCAGCTGCCCTGAGCTTTGGAGAGCCCCACGGGGGCTGATGTGCTGCAGGATCCTGGGCAACAGGCACCCCCAGCTGGGCCAGCAGCCAGAGGCCAGGCCCATTCCCCAGGGGCAGCTCTGGGGGCTCTGCACAGCTGAGCACAGGCACCAGATGCCAGGGCAGACACGGGGCACGGCCTGGGAGCACCATGGAGTTCTGCTCCTCTTGCCTCCAGCTGCCATGGGCACAGCAGCAAGAGCCCTGCCTTGTGCCAGCGGGGCTGCACACACCCCTAGGAGAAGATCTTGCTTTTAGGAGAGCAAAGTGAGCACATCACTCTCACTACCTTTGCTGGACAGCTCCTGCCGTGCCAGGTCCTCTGCCTGGATGGATTTTTTCTGCTGGGATCAAATGCTGCCACAGCCCCTGCTGGGATGAAAGCATCAGAGTGATTTCAGGCTGAGGCCCCTCTGCAGACACCTCTGCTGTACCTCAGGCTATGGCTCCCTCTGACTTGCTCACCCACCTCTGCACACTGGCTGGGGCTTGGGACCACACTCATCCTCACCATTACTCGTGCCATGCCTCACTGCCCTTGATTTCCAGGCTCTGGAACCACTGGCTGCTTGACCAACTGTTGTGGTTTGACACTGGTCAAACACCAGGCACCCACAGAAGCTGCTCACTCAGCCTCCCCTGTCACAACTGGAAAGAGGAGAGAAAAAAATTAATAAAGTATTTATGAGTTGAGGTAAGGACTGGGAGTACACAGTCCCAAGGGCAAAGTTGTTCAAGTTAGAGATAGAACTTGAATTTGTTACTAATGAAATCAGAGGATAATGAGAAGTCAAATAGCCCTTTTAAAAACACCTTTTCTTCCCCCAGTCTTCCCCTCCTCCCCACCAACAGCACAGGGAGACAGAGTGAGTGGGGCTTGGTCAGTTCATCACCCAAGGTTCTCTTCCTATGCTCGGGGAGTGGAGTCCCTCCCCTTCTGCACCGTGGGGTCCCTTCCACAGGAGACAGTTCTCCTTGAACTTCTCCAGAGTGGCTCCACTCTCACTGGCAGCACTCCAACCAAAACTGCTGCAACAGGAGTCCCTCCAACAGGCACACAGTCCTCCCAAAACTTCTGTGGCATTCAGACCTTGGTGCCCGTGGTGCCTCCATTTCTGTTCCCTCCCATGTTCTCACCCCCTCCTCTTCTCTGGCTGGAATTGAAACTGCACACCCCACTTTGCTTTGATTTCCTTCGTAAATATTTTATTGCAGGGGTGTTAAAAAAATCTCTAATTGACCCAGCTGCGGCCAGCAGCATGTCCATCTACAGAGCCACCACAGATTGGGTCTGCTGGAAATGATGGAAGCTTCTAGCAGCTTCTCACAGAAGCAGCCTATGTGGTCCCCCAACTCCCAAAAACCCAGCTGTGCAAAAGCAACACACCAAGCCCATCAGTGCCACCTCTGTCAACTTCTCAGGCTCTTCCCAGGACCTTCAGCCCTGTCAGTAATCAGAAATGCCCTGCCATCCCCAGCAAGCTTGTGAAATACATGGGAAGCCCAAGAGAGAAAAGGATCAGCTTGGACTCTGCCTTATTTCATTCATGAGGACCATTGCTTTCCATCAGGTCTAGCAGTGGTGGCCACTGGGGAGGTGCCAGCTGCCTGGAGTTTGGCCATTGTGACACCCATGCACAAGAAGGGCTGGAAGGAGAACCTGGGGAATTACAGGTGTGTCCCTCTGACCTCGCTTCGCTGAAGGGTTTTGGAGCAGATTGTCCTGCAGTGTGATCACAGGGCACATCCAGGAGAACCAAGGCACCAGTCCCAGCCAGCCAGAAGGGCTTTAGGAAAGGCAGGTCCTGCCTAGTGAACTGTTAGAAGCCTGGATGCTGAGAATTTGAAACTTTCTGTGTTGAAAGCACAGCCCCTCCAGGGAATGCTGCATTTGACCTGAGGCCTTGGACAAGGCTTCCAGATTTGATTGATAGCCCTGAAATTGCAGGTGTGTAATTTGAATAGAAGTATGTAATAGCAAAGGTTGAAAAACTTAGGGTTTAACATTTTTGAATACAACAATATATATATAAAGCAAGAGGGAGGTCTTAGGGTGCTGGCTAGTTGTTCTTCACCTTCTTCTTCACATGGCTTTGGGTAGTTTTATGTAATTTATTAGAAAAGACTGCATTGTGGAATTTCAGACATTAGCTATTCAGTTAAAAGCAAAAATAATTTGGGTATCATTTCTCAATTGGATAGTTTAGGCTTAAAAGACTTGGTGGAGAAAGACAGTGGGCCATTTTGTAGCTTGCTAGTTGAATGCCACAGAACTCACACTTTGTAAGACTTTAACACAGAGAAGAATTAATAAAACTGAACAGCAAACATCAGAAACACTCTCTCCTGCTCCTTTCATCCTGATCCTAACAATAAAGAAAAGAAAATAAGAACACAATAGCAAACCTGATCTCCTTTGCTGACCAGATGACCGGCCCAGCGGATGAGGGGGGAGGCTGTGGAAGTGTCTGCCAGGACTTCACCAGAGCCTCTGGCACAGTCTCCCACAGCATTGTCCTGGAAAAGCTGCCAGCCCAGGCCTTGGAGAGGTGCTCTCCTGGCTGCCTCAGGAGCTGTCTGCATGTCCAGGCCCAGAGAGCCTTGGTGAACAGTGCCACATCCAGCTGGCGTCCGGCCACAAGCGCTGCCTCAGGGACCCGTGTGGGGCCCGGTCCCGTTGAAGATCTTTCCTGACGATCTGGATGAGGGATCCAGTGAACTCTCAGCAAGATCACGCATGATGGCAAGTTTGGTGGGAGACTCAGTTGCTGGAGGGCAGGAAGGCTCTGCAGAGGGATCTGGGCAGGCTGGATCCACGGGCCGAGGCCGCCTCTGCAGGCAGTGCAGAGCAAGGCCATGGAGCTGCTGAAGGCCCTGCAGGGAAAGGCCTGTGAGGAGCAGCTGAGGCAGCTGGGCTTCTTTAGCCCAGACATGGGGGCTCTGAGAGATCATTTCTCTCTGCAGCTCCCTGAAAAAGGGGGTGTAGCCAGGTGGGGCTCAGCCTTTTCTGCTGGACAGCCAGCGAGACAATGAGAGGGCAAGGCCTCAAGCTGCAGCAGGGGAGATTCTGGTGGCACATCAGGAGGAATTTCTTCACATAAAGGGTGATTCAAGATTGGAATGGACTGCCTGTGGATGTGGTGAAATCCCAGTTCCTGGAGACTGGATGTGGCACTCAGTGCCATGGTCCTCTTGAGCAGGTGGTGATTGCTCAAAGGTTGGACTCCATGATCCCAGAGGCCTCTCCCAACAGAAATATTTCTGTGCTTCTCCCAGGAAGCCAGCTTGGAGCTGAGCAGAGGGCTGCCCCAGCTCCACAAGCATGCTGCCAGGCACTTTTCATCTGGCATGGCCTCTGCTTTCTGCTGAGCCTGCTGTGACTGGGCAGTAGGGATGGAGCCCTTTGCTGAGCCCAGAGCTGCTCCATGCCCACGGTGAGGTGGGAAGCACCTGAGTTCCCTGGGAAGGTGCAGCTGCACTGCCATGGCAGGGTAATTTTGCAGTTTGCTCTGTGTCTGTCCATCTTTGGAGACAGCTCTGGACTCCCGTGTGTCACAGGGATTTTTGTCACTTGGGAAAAATTATTTTTGCTGGGAATTGTGAGGAGACATTGTGACCTAAAGCCACACCACTGCAAAGTGTTGGATCAGGCAGCTGGCTTAGATATTCCCCATTAACACCAAGGATTCACATCCTGTGGACTGAGCATGTTGCCATGTGCTGTCCCAAAAGAGAAGGAAAACAGGACATTCAAGACAATGGCATTTTCTAAACTCTGCTTGAGAGAGCAGCTGGGCAAAGATCCCTTGGTCCATCCAGGAAACAAACTTTCCTATTTGGCAACTTTTATTAGGCTACATTGTAAAGTTCCACCTCTGATTTCTGGGGAACTGCTTATCTGTTTTATATCTCTCTAGGTTGCTGTTACACTCCCTGCAATGAGGTCCTCACTTCCTGTACCTGGGCTAAATGTCCCTTGCTGATGGGCAACAGCACTTTGGCACAGGAATATCAGCCAAGAACCCCTGGGAGTCAGGTCTGGAGGTGTTCAGGAATGCTGCTGCACAAGTGCTGTGCCACACACATGACGATGCTGCAGAGAACATTCTGGACAACGTGCTCTAGCTGATCCTGCTGCAGCCTGGAGTCTGGACTAGAAGGTGCTGAGAAGTCCCTCCAGAACACAACAATTCAGTGATTCTGTGATCCTGGCACATGCTTTGGTTTGGTGGCTTTTGAAACTGCACCTTGAGAGCAGCAGCTGTTGTATCAGACAGGCAGGCTATGGCATCAGATCCATAGAGAGCTTGGAGCAGCCAAAGCTGTATTGCTGTGCTGCACTCCTTGGACACCTTCATGCTCTGCTCTGTTTCTGAAGCTTTTCTGCCGCTTGATGGGAAACTGATTTGGGGAAATGTATTCAATGGTTGTCAAAGATCAATGTGTGGCCCATCATGGAGTTTGCAAGAGCTTACAATAAAAGGGATTTGCTGCAGTGCTGGATTGCAGGGTCATGTCTTCTATAAACCACAAGTTGCTTCCCACTGACATTTCTACATCCACCCGTAAAGTCAGAGTGCCCAGAGCATCCTTGCAGGACATTGGGTGTGCAAATGCAATCAGAGGATGCCAGAACACCCAGACAAGTGTCAGCATCAGACACCAGTTATTCTCCTGTGAATGGCATGAACAAAGTGGGCCAGGCTGACAACAGCTCTTACAAGACACCTCCATTGATCCAGGAACAAGACTCCCAACTTTGATGTCCCAAACTTTGATGATCCTTTGGCGGTTGGGGACTTTGCATTGAACAGTTCAATGGGTTCTGTGAGGTCAGTATTATGTGGCATTGCCCCACTTTTCCCCTGGGAGTGGTTGTACACTGGGTCATGCAGCACTGTGGAGTTGGGGGACACTTTGTGGGTCTTTGATGGTTTATGGCCCCTTCTAATGATGTGACCATTGTTGGGCCCTGCATGGTTCTGTCAGTTGGGCCCCATCAGAAAGGAGGGATTTGGCCCACCTCCAGCAGATCTGCTTCTTCTTGGCCTTCTCCCTCATTCTGACTAAACCTCAATTTGTTTAAGACATCAGTCTCAGGTTAACAAAGACAAAAGAACCACAGGGCTCAACCAGTTTGTTTAAAAAAATGTTGGTCTCACACATTTCTTCTGGATACTTCTGGTTGTAACAAACAACTCGGCATTCTGTTAATCCTGGACTTTTGAAAACAGAAGAAAATGAGTCCAATGTAGTTTTGAGTGAATGAATGGTCATTGAATCACAGAATATTTTTGGTTGGAAAGGACCTTAATGACCAGCCTACATCCATGCCCTCCCATAGGCAGGGACAGCTTCCACTATCCCAGGTTGCTCCAAACCCCAGCCAGCCTGGCCATGGACACTTGCAGGGATGGGGCAGGCTCAGCTTCTGTCTTCCCCTCACTTTATATGCTCAGCATGATGTGCCATGCTCTGGAATATCCTCTGGTCAGTTGGGCTCACCTGTCCTGGCTGTGTCTCCTCCCAAGCTCCCAAGTACCCCCAGCCTCCTTGCCAGCCTGGCAGTACAAAAAGCACAAAAGGCCTTGGCCTGTGGAAGCTCTGCCCAGCAATACCAGAAACATCTCTGTGTTACCAACTCTGTGTTCAGCACAACTCCAAAACACAGCCCAACTCCTGCCACTGACAAAAACATTAACCCTGAACCCAGCACACCTATCAGCTCCAAACCCTTGTGCAAAGTCTGTCTGCAGCTCTCCTGTAGACTCCTAAAGTACTGGCAGGTGCTCTGAGGTATCCCCAGAGCCTTCTCCTTCCCAGGCTGCTGGGATGGAGCTGTCACACAGCCATGGCAACCAGGCAAGAGAGTATTTGTAGCCTGGCCATGGGCATGATGTTCTGGGAGGCTGCAGAAGGACAGAGTGTGAATATCTGAGTGTATCAGAGTCAGGCCAGTCCATCCAATGTCCCCAGAGCTGTTCTGTGGGGAGCAGAAACATGTGTAGGTGCTGGAGCAGCAGCAGCTGCAGCTGGTGGCACTGAGGAAATGATCAAGGAAGCCACCAGACCCTGTTAGCTGACCCCGACATGCCATGCTGCAAGGCAGCAAATTTGGGAGAAATTCTGAGGAAACTAAAACAATTTCAACATCTTTCAGAGTGGGTGTGAACAAAATCCCTAAATAAAAATAGAAAACTTCTCTTTTCTCTGGAATTCACTGTTTACTAAAAAGGGCAACTTCATGACTGGGTGGATAGTTAACTGATCCTGACATACCATGCTGCAAGTCAGCAGCGTTGGGAGAAATTCTGGGGAAACTATGACAAACAACAGTCAGCACATTTCAGGGTGGGTGTGCACATACCCCCTGAATAAAAATAGAAAACTTCTCTATTCTGTAGAATTCCTTGTTTATAACAAGGGGCAAATTTTTGAAAGGGTATATATTGCAGGTGCACTCCTGATTCAAACACTGCTTTCTCCTGAGAGAAGACAGAAGGAACAGTTCAGCTGCCTGTTCTGAGACTCTGCTTGAAGGTAAGCCCCTTCTCCTTCCTCACCATTGATTCCAATATTAAAAATCTTTCCTGACTTTCTGGAATAAATATATATATGGACAAAGGCTAGGCTGGATTTGCTGAGCTCCAAGGAGCAATCAGTGCTTATATATGCACTTTAATTTTGCAGCCATTTAGTATTTTCTGTCAGTCAGGAGGGCAAGGACAGAAGGAAAGATTTGGGAAAGAAACTCAAGCCAACTTACCTGAAAATTAACATCAAACTGTTGAATAGGAAAGAAGGAGGAATTTATTGAGTACTAAAACTCCAGCCATGACCTTGCAAAAAGCCTCTGGACAAACACAGGGGTGGTCTGAACACCTGGGAAAATTTACTCTGAACCCTGCTTGAGAAATCCCCCAACTGCCTCTTCCTGGAGAGTATATAAACCTAGACAGTCTTGAGACTGCAGCAGAGGCATTTGAGACTCCTCTGCCACTTTGGGGCTGTGAGCAGAATCCTGTGCCACTCCTTCTCAAGGTAGGCTGTTTTCTATGAATCTGTTATATTAGAAATTACCTTAGTTAGATCTCTTTTAATCTCATGGAGTGGGTCATGCAGAAGGACTTTTCAGACCCTTCTCTGCTTGATTTGGGGCAGCTTTGGGCATGCTCAGCAGAGCACTGTAAAAAGTCCCGACTTGTAGTTGCAGTTCTCAGTTTCCAGCTCATTGGTCACCACATTCCTGATTCAGGGCTGGAAAAGAGAAAAAGGACCAGGTATCTTGGGTCAGAGCAGAGCTGTGTGCAGCTCAGCATCCTGAATCCAGTGGAAATGGAGAGATGAGGGGCAGGGAGAAGACCAAGACAAGGGCAAAGGTGCAAGGTGACTTGTGAAGCCTTCAGCTGTCCTGAGCTCAGCCCCTTGCCAGCCCAAGGTGGGCTTTGTGCTTTAGAGGCTGTGGCAGCTTTGTCTGCCAGGAACCCTTTGAACTGCCTGTCCCAGCTGCCTTATTGCAAATGCTGATGATATTAAATCTCTCCAATGAGTGTCTGGCTATGCAAGGGGAAGCATCCCTGCTCTCCCAAACCTGAGCTGCCTCTAAAAGGAGGCAAAGCTGCCCCTTGCTTGCTTGCCATGATCCCAGGGAGCTTTTCAGCAGTTTTCTCATAAAGGAATGACCTTACTGACTGCTGAAAATCACATCAGCACTGAGAAAGACAAAACAGGACAGGTTGCTGTCCAAGAAATTCCTGCCATGCTGCCTTTACCTGTACAGGGAAATCAATCAGCAAAGCTGAAGATGGGCACCAGCAGGAATCCCAAGCAACCAGGGCAAGAGCTGCCCCTCAGGGCTTGCATTGCAGCAGCCACTGTGCTGATAAGATAGAGGTGTTATCCCTCATGCTTGCTGCTGCCATCTGATTGGCCCCTTCCTTTGGTCTCTGCATGTGTCTGCAAGTTCAGGGTCTGGGCCTGGATAACGTGGAAATGCAAGGTGAGCAGCAGGACAGCCATGGCCCAATGTCAGCTGAGAGGCAGGACCCCAGGTGGATGATTTGGGGTTCAGTATTGGGTCTGAGTGGAAGAGCTGAGTGTCGGTGGAAACCTGGATGGGGCCAGAGAGCTGCAGGAAGTGCAGCATTGCTGTTCTTTGCCTGCCCAATGCCCCATGAGATTAAAGCCCAGCTCAGAATTGCAGGGGGCTGAGCAGAGTCCGTGCCCGGGTGCAGGTGTCTGCTGGGGGAAGGTGCTGAGAGCTGGAGGAAGGTGGGCAAAGGTGGCCTTGTCCCAGGGCTGTGCCTCAGTTACAAGATCACTTGGCTGTGAGAGCTGATTGCAGTCCTGCTGGGTTTGGCTCCTTCCTCCTACAGGCTGAGTGCTCCCACTGCTGCCTCCTCTGGGCACCTAAACCCGGTTTTAGGTTTCAGCCTTATTGCTCTTGTGATTTTTCCATATCACGCAGGAGGACAGAAATTACTCCTTTCCTGGTCTCTCATAATCCCCTCCTCTGCCAGCTCTGTCCCCCTGCACCAAAGGCTGCAGGCCATGACCTGCTCTCTCCCAGCTGAGTGTCCCTCTGCATTTGCCTTCCAGGGGAGCAAGAGCCCTTCACTGAAATCCTGCCACCATGCTGGGGCTGCTGCTGCTGCTGCAGGTGTTGGCCAGCTGCCTCTGGCTGGGACACAGCGAGGTGGTCAAGTCCTTTGATAGTTGTCCTCAGTTCTTCTATGCGGGGACCATTCCAAATGATGCCCTGAACCCAAAGAACCCAGCCTGGATCTGTCAGCGCTTCAGGAACGCGTATCACTATGCCACCCTGTACGACAGAGACAGGAGGATTCCGGTGTACTCTGCTTACATCTACCACCCTGCTCCGGGCAAAAGACCTAAATCGTGGTTTGTTGAGCCTCAGGTGGGTGTCTCTCTTACAGCACATCACATCACTTCACATCACATCACCCTCCAGCCACTCAGAGATGAGCTGTAGCATTTAAATTACCACTCCTATTTCCTTCTACCCCTCTAAACACACGCGAATGGACACACAGATGGGAATGTCCTCATTTTACTTCAAACACCTGCACCACATGGTTCCTCTGATGCACCTGAGACATCAGCAGGAGCATGAGATGAATCACATCCCAAAGGTGCCCAGCTCTCTGCCTTCACCTGACAGGAACAGCAAATCCCATTACTTGGCATGACATGACAAAGTCAAATGCTTCCCCTGCCTGTGCCCTGCTGTGCTGGGTGCCCAAGTGATGGGGAAAAGGCATCCAGGAGAGGCTAAACTTGAGGGACCAACAGTCCTGCTGGGATCTGATCCCCACTTTGAGCTGTTCTGCATCCCTGACAGAGCTTGTCTGCTCCCAGTGAAGTGTTAAACAGGCTTTTTGACTGGTATTTGAGAAGAAATATGAGAAACTCAGAAGGGAGTGAGTTGGCCCAGGGACAAAGCCTTGAGGGAAAAGGCACTTGATATGTGAGGGCCAGGTTAACTGTGCAGGGATTTCTGGAGTGACATTTCTGGCACTGCAACGTGAGGAGCATCAGTGATGGTCCAGTCACAAGGGTGTGACCTCCATCCATGGGCAGTGACCCCTGAGCACCTTTGGCTCAGGCTTGGTCCAGAGGGATCCAGCAGACAGACAGAACTGCACAAGCTCTAGAGCCCTCACAAATGTCCTTCAGACAAACTTCAGCAGAACAGGCCAGGCCAATTGCAGAAGAGAAAAAGAAGCAATTCCTGTCATTGGTAAGGACAGAGTGGCAGGACAGCATTGGGGGAAGGTGAGCCAGAGAAGGAAGCCACATGCCCTACTCCAAAGGAAGGCTAAATATGTTTCTCTTAAGATGAACCAAATGTTGTTAAAGTTATGAAAAGAATCATCTTTTCATCTTATGCATAGGAGCTCAAGCAGCTAATCTGGTGTTGCACCACTGCAGCCTCCACATTCTCTCTTTTTGGAGAATCATAGAATGGTTTGTGTTGGAAGGAACCTTAAAGACCATCTCAGTCCAGCTCCCCTGCATGGGCCAGGCCACTTGCCATTAGACCAGCATGCTCCAAGGCCTATCCAACCTGCCATTTTCCTCCTGGACCTTGGACCCTGGCCTTCCAAAAAACCTTGGATTTTGTTGATTTTCTCCTGAGCCCTTTTTGGAGAATTTAGTTTCCCCAGGACTCTTTTGGGATTACAGGCTCCTCTCAGAGACTGATCATCTGTAACTTCTTTGCAGTGATGCTGCAGAAAATTCTCCCTGGCCCAGATCAGCTCTGAGACACATTCCTAGCACTGCTGGAACAGATTCCATTCACAGTGAGATCTTTTTGCTTACTGAGCAAAACTGTTCCTCCTTGAATGAACTGTAGCCCTCCCAGGGAAACCTCAGCTCCAGGACTGATTTATTGACACTTCTCCCTGTGTATGGGGTTACAGGAGGCAATCTCTGGTGTTCCAGGACTGGGGTACACCTGTAGCAACCCCACATAAAATCACAGAATCACAGTGTGGTGTGAGGGGATCCAGGGAGAGCCCAGGGCAGATTTGGGCTGTGGTGGCAGGAGGAAAGGGAAGCAGATTTGAATCACCAAAGTCACCTTTCAATCCTAGGAGTGGGAAATGCTCCTTGTCTTGTGCATCCAACCATGCTCCCAGCACGGGCTGCAGGCTGGATCACAAAGGTCACAAGTCAAACTGAGAGCAGTCCGAATCTGACCTACTTCCTCTTTAAAGCTTTTGTGTTCATGTGGGTTGGTCCATGTGTATGATTTCTCTCAGATTCATATATTTTCATACACTGCGATGAGAAAAAATGGGATCTTGACCCTCAGAGACTTCTCCTCCAGGGGAACTTGCTCCATTACTCCCATTCCCCATTCTAACACCTCTTTGTTTTTCCCTGTCCAGCTCACAGGTAAAAGTAATCTCAAAGAGATGGAATCAGAGAAACGCCTCATAGACCAATACAAAATCTCTGCAGAAGATATCAAAAAGAGCCAGGCTGTATGCGATGACTACAGAGAACTGGAGGGTTTGGACCGTGGCCATTTGAATCCCAGTGGCCATATGGATAACGATGTGAGTAAAATGGCCACCTTCACCCTGACCAACGTAGTGCCCCAGGACAGCGATCTCAACGATAGCCAGTGGAGGGTCTACGAGGATGCAAAAATGATTGCAAAGACCAAGGGCTGTACAACCACCTACGTGATCACGGGTGCTGTGCCTGGGAAGACTTCTGTGTCCAGCGAGAGGGTGAACAGACCCAGCCACATCTGGTCAGCTGCCTGCTGTCTGGGGAGCACAAAGCCCATCAAGGCTTGGGGGGCCATTGCTGAGAATGACAAGAACCAGGTGGAGGAGCTCAGCCTGGGGAAGCTGGAGGAGAAGTTGTCTGACCTCTATGGTAAAGCGGTTACCTTGTTCAACAATGCCTGTCCCCGGCAATAAGCCTCACATTGTCATTAGAATAGGCTCGGTGGCTTTTCCCACAAGTCACAGAATCACAGAATCACAGAGTGGGTTGGTTTTGATGGTACACTAAAGCCTTAAAGATCATCTCATTCTCACCTGCCTGCCATGGGCAGGGACACCTTCCACTACACCAGCTTGTTCCAAGCCCTCCCCAGCCTGGCCTTGAAGCCTTCCAGGGATGGGGCAGTCAAAACAGCTCTGGGTAACTTTTACTCATACCACAGCCTGCTCAGGGTGATTCACTTCTTTATAATATCCTGTCTACCCTGCCCTCCATCAGTGTGCAACCATTCCCTCTTGTCCTGTCCCTCCATACCCTTGTCCAAAGACCCTCTCCAGCCCTCTTGGAGATCCTTGAGGTACTGGACCCTCAGCAGTCTTGTCCAGGCTGAACATCCCCAGCTCTCTCAGCCTCTCTCCAGAGCAGACCTGCTCCAGCCCTTGGAGCACCTTCATGGCCTCCACTGGACTCCACTCCAACAGCTTTGTATCCTTCTTGTGCTGTGGGCCCAGAGCTGGAGGCAGCAGTGCAGGTGGGGTCTGAGCAGAGCAGAGGAGAGGGGGACAAATGTCCTGGGCAGAGGCTGTGCTACTTCCTTCTCTGGTGTGTTTCCAGCTCTGTCCCTCAGGGCACCTCCTGCTCTGCTCAAAGGCACAAAGATGTGGGCAGAGCCTCCAGCTGCTTTGCTGCCCATGTCAGGAGAGAGCTCTGAGGAAAGAGTCCTCTCCTCCTCAGCTGGCCCCAAGAGTGTGCAGCTGACTTGTCCCTCAGCTCCTTAGCAAAGCTGTGGCACCAGGGTGCCTCAGGGTGCCCAGAGATCGTGCCTGGAGATCTCCATGTCTGGAGATACCCAAAGCCCAATATTACATGATTCTGGACAACCTACTCTAGCTGATCCTGCTGCAGCCTGGAGTCTGGGCTAGAAGGTGCTGAGAAGTCCCTCCAAACCACAACAATTCAGTGATTCTGTGATCCTGGCACATGCTTTTGTTTGGTGGCTTTTGAAACTGCACCTTGAGAGCAGCAGCTGTTGTATCAGACAGGCAGGCTTTGGCATCAGATCCATAGAGAGCTTGGAGCAGCCAAAGCTGAATTGCTGTGCTGCACTCCTTGGACACCTTCATGCTCTGCTCTGCTTCTGAAGCTTTTCTGCAGCTTGATGGGAAAGTGATTTGGGGAAATGGATTCAATGGTTGTCAAAGATCAATGTGTGGCCCATCATGGAGTTTGCAAGAGCTTACAATAAAAGGCATTTGCAGCAGTGCTGGATTGCAGTGTCACATCTTCTACAAACCACAGGTTGCTTCCCATTGAAATTTCTACATCCACCAGTAAAGTCACAGTGCCCAGAGCATCCTTGCAGGACATTGGGTGTGCAAATGCAATCAGAGGATGCTAGAACACCCAGACAAGTGTCAGCATCAGACACCAGTTATTCTCCTGTGAATGGCATGAACAAAGTGGGCCAGGCTGCCAACAGCTCATGCAAGCTGTGTCACTTTCAGAGGTGCCAGCTTGGGACTGGACATCTCAGCTCAGGAGCTGTTGTTCATTGTCCTGCTGGGTCTCACTGCTCAGCCAGGACCAACCTGTTTGGGGGCTGCACTCAGACACAGGTTCTGGTGGGTGTGCAGAGTGAGGCAGCCCCATGCAGGTGTCTCAGGGTGTGCTGGTGTCCCAGCTGTGACGGCAGCCAGCAGAGCTCCAGGCCTGCCTCAGCTGCATAAAGAGCTGCAGCCTGGGCCCCTGCAGCTGCCCTGAGCTTTGGAGAGCCCCACTGGGGCTGATGTGCTGCAGGATCCTGGGCAACAGGCACCCCCAGCTGGGCCAGCAGCCAGAGGCCAGGCCCATTCCCCAGGGGCAGCTCTGGGGGCTCTGCAGAGCTGAGCACAGGCACCAGATGCCAGGGCAGACACGGGGCACGGCCTGGGAGCACCATGGAGTTCTGCTCCTCTTGCCTCCAGCTGCCATGGGCACAGCAGCAAGAGCCCTGCCTTGTGCCAGCGGGGCTGCACACACCCCTAGGAGAAGATCTTGCTTTTAGGAGAGCAAAGTGAGCACATCACTCTCACTGCCTTTGCTGGACAGCTCCTGCCGTGCCAGGTCCTCTGCCTGGATGGATTTTTTCTTCTGGGATCAAATGCTGCCACAGCCCCTGCTGGGATGAAAGCATCAGAGTGATTTCAGGCTGAGGCCCCTGTGCAGACACCTCTGCTGTACCTCAGGCTATGGCTCCCTCTGACTTGCTCACCCACCTCTGCACACTGGCTGGGGCTTGGGACCACACTCATCCTCACCATTACTCGTGCCATGCCTCACTGCCCTTGATTTCCAGGCTCTGGAACCACTGGCTGCTTGACCAACTGTTGTGGTTTGACACTGGTCAAACACCAGGCACCCACAGAAGCTGCTCACTCAGCCTCCCCTGTCACAACTGGAAAGAGGAGAGAAAAAAATTAATAAAGTATTTATGAGTTGAGGTAAGGACTGGGAGTACACAGTCCCAAGGGCAAAGTTGTTCAAGTTAGAGATAGAACTTGAATTTGTTACTAATGAAATCAGAGGATAATGAGAAGTCAAATAGCCCTTTTAAAAACACCTTTTCTTCCCCCAGTCTTCCCCTCCTCCCCACCAACAGCACAGGGAGACAGAGTGAGTGGGGCTTGGTCAGTTCATCACCCAAGGTTCTCTTCCTATGCTCGGGGAGTGGAGTCCCTCCCCTTCTGCACCGTGGGGTCCCTTCCACAGGAGACAGTTCTCCTTGAACTTCTCCAGAGTGGCTCCACTCTCACTGGCAGCACTCCAACCAAAACTGCTGCAACAGGAGTCCCTCCCACATGCACACAGTCCTCCCAAAACTTCTGTGGCATTCAGACCTTGGTGCCCGTGGTGCCTCCATTTCTGTTCCCTCACATGTTCTCACCTCCTCCTCTTCTCTGGCTGGAATTGAAACTGCACACCCCACTTTGCTTTGATTTCCTTCGTAAATATTTTATTGCAGGGGTGTTAAAAAAATCTCTAATTGACCCAGCTGCGGCCAGCAGCATGTCCATCTACAGAGCCACCACAGATTGGGTCTGCTGGAAATGGTGGAAGCTTCTAGCAGCTTCTCACAGAAGCAACCTATGTGGTCCCCCAACTCCCAAAAACCCAGCTGTGCAAAAGCAACACACCAAGCCCATCAGTGCCACCTCTGTCAACTTCCCAGGCTCTTCCCAGGACCTTCAGCCCTGTCAGTAATCAGAAATGCCCTGCCATCCCCAGCAAGCTTGTGAAATACATGGGAAGCCCAAGAGAGAAAAGGATCAGCTTGGACTCTGCCTTATTTCATTCATGAGGACCATTGCTTTCCATCAGGTCTAGCAGTGGTGGCCACTGGGGAGGTGCCAGCTGCCTGGAGTTTGGCCATTGTGACACCCATGCACAAGAAGGGCTGGAAGGAGAACCTGGGGAATTACAGGTGTGTCCCTCTGACCTCGCTTCGCAGAAGGGTTTTGGAGCAGATTGTCCTGAGTGTGATCACAGGGCACATCCAGGAGAACCAAGGCATCAGTCCCAGCCAGCCAGAAGGGCTTTAGGAAAGGCAGGTCCTGCCTAGTGAACTGTTAGAAGCCTGGATGCTGAGAATTTAAACTTTCTGTGTTGAAAGCACAGCCCCTCCAGGGAATGCTGCATTTGACCTGAGGCCTTGGACAAGGCTTCCAGATTTGATTGATAGCCCTGAAATTGCAGGTGTGTAATTTGAATAGAAGTATGTAATAGCAAAGGTTGAAAAACTTAGGGTTTTAACATTTTTGAATACAACAATATATATATAAAGCAAGAGGGAGGTCTTAGGGTGCTGGCTAGTTGTTCTTCACCTTCTTCTTCACATGGCTTTGGGTAGTTTTATGTAATTTATTAGAAAAGACTGCATTGTGGAATTTCAGACATTAGCTATTCAGTTAAAAGCAAAAATAATTTGGGTATCATTTCTCAATTGGATAGTTTAGGCTTAAAAGACTTGGTGGAGAAAGACAGTGGGCCATTTTGTAGCTTGTTAGTTGAATGCCACAGAACTCACACTTTGTAAGACTTTAACACAGAGAAGAATTAATAAACACTGAACAGCAAACATCAGAAACACTCTCTCCTGCTCCTTTCATCCTGATCCTAACAATAAAGAAAAGAAAATAAGAACACAATAGCAAACCTGATCTCCTTTGCTGACCAGATGACTGGCCCAGCGGATGAGGGGGGAGGCTGTGGAAGTGTCTGCCAGGACTTCACCAAAGCCTCTGGCACAGTCTCCCACAGCATTGTCCTGGAAAAGCTGCCAGCCCAGGCCTTGGAGAGGTGCTCTCCTGGCTGTCTCAGGAGCTGTCTGCATGTCCAGGCCCAGAGAGCCTTGGTGAACAGTGCCACATCCAGCTGGCGTCCGGCCACAAGCGCTGCCTCAGGGACCCGTGTGGGGCCCGGTCCCGTTGAAGACATTTCCTGACGATCTGGATGAGGGGATCCAGTGAACTCTCAGCAAGATCACGCATGATGGCAAGTTTGGTGGGAGACTCAGTTGCTGGAGGGCAGGAAGGCTCTGCAGAGGGATCTGGGCAGGCTGGATCCACGGGCCGAGGCCACCTCTGCAGGCAGTGCAGAGCAAGGCCATGGAGCTGCTGAAGGCCCTGCAGGGAAAGGCCTGTGAGGAGCAGCTGAGGCAGCTGGGCTTCTTTAGCCCAGACATGGGGGCTCTGAGAGATCATTTCTCTCTGCAGCTCCCTGAAAAAGGGGGTGTAGCCAGGTGGGGCTCAGCCTTTTCTGCTGGACAGCCAGCGAGACAATGAGAGGGCAAGGCCTCAAGCTGCAGCAGGGGAGATTCTGGTGGCACATCAGGAGGAATTTCTTCACATAAAGGGTGATTCAAGATTGGAATGGACTGCCTGTGGATGTGGTGAAATCCCAGTTCCTGGAGACTGGATGTGGCACTCAGTGCCATGGTCCTCTTGAGCAGGTGGTGATTGCTCAAAGGTTGGACTCCACGATCCCAGAGGCCTTTTCCAAGAGAAATAATTCTGTGCTTCTCCCAGGAAGCCAGCTTGGAGCTGAGCAGAGGGCTGCCCCAGCTCCACAAGCATGCTGCCAGGCACCTTTCATCTGGCATGGCCTCTGCTTTCTGCTGAGCCTGCTGTGACTGGGCAGTAGGGATGGAGCCCTTTGCTGAGCCCAGAGCTGCTCCATGCCCACGGTGAGGTGGGAAGCACCTGAGTTCCCTGGGAAGGTGCAGCTGCACTGCCATGGCAGGGTAATTTTGCAGTTTGCTCTGTGTCTGTCCATCTATAGAGACAGCTCTGGGCTCCCATGTGTCACAGGGATTTTTGTCACTTGGGAAAAATTATTTTTGCTGGGAATTGTGAGGAGACATTGTGACCTAAAGCCACTTCACTGCAAATTGTTGGATCAGGCAGCTGGCTTAGATCTTCTCCATTAACACCAAGGATTCACATTCTGTGGACTGAGCATGTTGCCATGTGCTGTCCCAAAAGAGAAGGAAAACAGGACATTCAAGACAATGGCATTTTCTAAACTCTGCTTGAGAGAGCAGCTGGGCAAAGATCCCTTGGTCCATCCAGGAAACAAACTTTCCTATTTGGCAACTTTTATTAGGCTACATTGTAAAGTTACACCTCTGATTTCTGGGGAACTGCTTATCTGTTCTATATCTGGATGGGTTTCTATTTACACTCCCTGCAATGAGGTCCTCACTTCCTGTACCTGGGCTAAATGTCCCTTGCTGATGGGCAACAGCACTTTGGCACAGGAATATCAGCCAAGAACCCCTGGGAGTCAGGTCTGGAGGTGTTCAGGAATGCTGCTGCACAAGTGCTGTGCCACACACATGACGATGCTGCAGAGAACATTCTGGACAACGTGCTCTAGCTGATCCTGCTGCAGCCTGGAGTCTGGACTAGAAGGTGCTGAGAAGTCCCTCCAGAACACAACAATTCAGTGATTCTGTGATCCTGGCACATGCTTTTATATGGTGGCTTTTGAAACTGCACCTTGAGAGCAGCAGCTGTTGTATCAGACAGGCAGGCTATGGCATCAGATCCATAGAGAGCTTGGAGCAGCCAAAGCTGAATTGCTGTGCTGCACTCCTTGGACACCTTCATGCTCTGCTCTGCTTCTGAAGCTTTTCTACAGCTTGATGGGAAAGTGATTTGGGGAAATGTATTCAATGGTTGTCAAAGATCAATGTGTGGCCCATCATGGAGTTTGCAAGAGCTTACAATAAAAGGGATTTGCTGCAGTGCTGGATTTCAGTGTCATGTCTTCTATAAACCACAGGTTGCTTCCCAGTGAAATTTCTACATCCACCCGTAAAGTCAGAGTGCCCAGAGCATCCTTGCAGGACATTGGGTGTGCAAATGCAATCAGAGGATGCCAGAACACCCAGACAAGTGTCAGCATCAGACACCAGTTATTCTCCTGTGAATGGCATGAACAAAGTGGGCCAGGCTGCCAACAGCTCATGCAAGCTGTGTCACTTTCAGAGGTGCCAGCTTGGGGCTGGACATCTCAGCTCAGGAGCTGTTGTTCATTGTCCTGCTGGGTCTCACTGCTCAGCCAGGACCAACCTGTTTGGGGGCTGCACTCAGACACAGGTTCTGGTGGGTGTGCAGAGTGAGGCAGCCCCATGCAGGTGTCTCCAGGTGTGCTGGTGTCCCAGCTGTGACGGTAGCCAGCAGAGCTCCAGGCCTGCCTCAGCTGCATAAAGAGCTGCAGCCTGGGCCCCTGCAGCTGCCCTGAGCTTTGGAGAGCCCCACTGGGGCTTATGTGCTGCAGGATCCTGGGCAACAGGCACCCCCATCTGGGCCAGCAGCCAGAGGCCAGGCCCATTCCCCAGGGGCAGCTCTGGGGGCTCTGCACAGCTGAGCACAGGCACCAGATGCCAGGGCAGACACGGGGCACGGCCTGGGAGCACCATGGAGTTCTGCTCCTCTGGCCTCCAGCTGCCATGGGCACAGCAGCAAGAGCCCTGCCTTGTGCCAGCGGGGCTGCACACACCCCTAGGAGAAGATCTTGCTTTTAGGAGAGCAAAGTGAGCACATCACTCTCACTGCCTTTGCTGGACAGCTCCTGCCATGCCAGGTCCTCTGCATGGATGGATTTTTTCTGCTGGGATCAAATGCTGCCACAGCCCCTGCTGGGATGAAAGCATCAGAGTGATTTCAGGCTGAGGCCCCTCTGCAGACACCTCTGCTGTACCTCAGGCTATGGCTCCATCTGACTTGCTCACCCACCTCTGCACACTGGCTGGGGCTTGGGACCACACTCATCCTCACCATTACTCATGCCATGTCTCACTGCCCTTGATTTCCAGGCTCTGGAACCACTGGCTGCTTGACCAACTGTTGTGGTTTGACACTGGTCATACACCAGGCACCCACAGAAGCTGCTCATTCATCCTCCCCTGTCACAACTGGAAAGAGGAGAGAAAAAATTAATAAAGTATTTATGAGTTGAGGTAAGGACTGGGAGTACACAGTCCCAAGGGCAAAGTTGTTCAAGTTAGAGATAGAACTTGAATTTGTTACTAATGAAATCAGAGGATAATGAGAAGTCAAATAGCCCTTTTAAAAACACCTTTTCTTCCCCCAGTCTTCCCCTCCTCCCCACCAACAGCACAGGGAGACAGAGTGAGTGGGGCTTGGTCAGTTCATCACCCAAGGTTCTCTTCCTATGCTCGGGGAGTGGAGTCCCTCCCCTTCTGCACCGTGGGGTCCCTTCCACAGGAGACAGTTCTCCTTGAACTTCTCCAGAGTGGCTCCACTCTCACTGGCAGCACTCCAACCAAAACTGCTGCAACAGGAGTCCCTCCAACATGCACACAGTCCTCCCAAAACTTCTGTGGCATTCAGACCTTGGTGCCCGTGGTGCCTCCATTTCTGTTCCCTCACATGTTCTCACCTCCTCCTCTTCTCTGGCTGGAATTGAAACTGCACACCCCACTTTGCTTTGATTTCCTTCGTAAATATTTTATTGCAGGGGTGTTAAAAAAATCTCTAATTGACCCAGCTGCGGCCAGCAGCATGTCCATCTACAGAGCCACCACAGATTGGGTCTGCTGGAAATGGTGGAAGCTTCTAGCAGCTTCTCACAGAAGCAACCTATGTGGTCCCCCAACTCCCAAAAACCCAGCTGTGCAAAAGCAACACACCAAGCCCATCAGTGCCACCTCTGTCAACTTCCCAGGCTCTTCCCAGGACCTTCAGCCCTGTCAGTAATCAGAAATGCCCTGCCATCCCCAGCAAGCTTGTGAAATACATGGGAAGCCCAAGAGAGAAAAGGATCAGCTTGGACTCTGCCTTATTTCATTCATGAGGACCATTGCTTTCAATCAGGTCTATCAGTGGTGGCCACTGGGGAGGTGCCAGCTGCCTGGAGTTTGGCCATTGTGACACCCATGCACAAGAAGGGCTGGAAGGAGAACCTGGGGAATTACAGGTGTGTCCCTCTGACCTCGCTTCGCAGAAGGGTTTTGGAGCAGATTGTCCTGAGTGTGATCACAGGGCACATCCAGGAGAACCAAGGCATCAGTCCCAGCCAGCCAGAAGGGCTTTAGGAAAGGCAGGTCCTGCCTAGTGAACTGTTAGAAGCCTGGATGCTGAGAATTTAAACTTTCTGTGTTGAAAGCACAGCCCCTCCAGGGAATGCTGCATTTGACCTGAGGCCTTGGACAAGGCTTCCAGATTTGATTGATAGCCCTGAAATTGCAGGTGTGTAATTTGAATAGAAGTATGTAATAGCAAAGGTTGAAAAACTTAGGGTTTAACATTTTTGAATACAACAATATATATATAAAGCAAGAGGGAGGTCTTAGGGTGCTGGCTAGTTGTTCTTCACCTTCTTCTTCACATGGCTTTGGGTAGTTTTATGTAATTTATTAGAAAAGACTGCATTGTGGAATTTCAGACATTAGCTATTCAGTTAAAAGCAAAAATAATTTGGGTATCATTTCTCAATTGGATAGTTTAGGCTTAAAAGACTTGGTGGAGAAAGACAGTGGGCCATTTTGTAGCTTGTTAGTTGAATGCCACAGAACTCACACTTTGTAAGACTTTAACACAGAGAAGAATTAATAAACACTGAACAGCAAACATCAGAAACACTCTCTCCTGCTCCTTTCATCCTGATCCTAACAATAAAGAAAAGAAAATAAGAACACAATAGCAAACCTGATCTCCTTTGCTGACCAGATGACCGGCCCAGCGGATGAGGGGGGAGGCTGTGGAAGTGTCTGCCAGGACTTCACCAAAGCCTCTGGCACAGTCTCCCACAGCATTGTCCTGGAAAAGCTGCCAGCCCAGGCCTTGGAGAGGTGCTCTCCTGGCTGTCTCAGGAGCTGTCTGCATGTCCAGGCCCAGAGAGCCTTGGTGAACAGTGCCACATCCAGCTGGCGTCCGGCCACAAGCGCTGCCTCAGGGACCCGTGTGGGGCCCGGTCCCGTTGAAGACCTTTCCTGACGATCTGGATGAGGGGATCCAGTGAACTCTCAGCAAGATCACGCATGATGGCAAGTTTGGTGGGAGACTCAGTTGCTGGAGGGCAGGAAGGCTCTGCAGAGGGATCTGGGCAGGCTGGATCCACGGGCCGAGGCCACCTCTGCAGGCAGTGCAGAGCAAGGCCATGGAGCTGCTGAAGGCCCTGCAGGGAAAGGCCTGTGAGGAGCAGCTGAGGCAGCTGGGCTTCTTTAGCCCAGACATGGGGGCTCTGAGAGATCATTTCTCTCTGCAGCTCCCTGAAAAAGGGGGTGTAGCCAGGTGGGGCTCAGCCTTTTCTGCTGGACAGCCAGCGAGACAATGAGAGGGCAAGGCCTCAAGCTGCAGCAGGGGAGATTCTGGTGGCACATCAGGAGGAATTTCTTCACATAAAGGGTGATTCAAGATTGGAATGGACTGCCTGTGGATGTGGTGAAATCCCAGTTCCTGGAGACTGGATGTGGCACTCAGTGCCATGGTCCTCTTGAGCAGGTGGTGATTGCTCAAAGGTTGGACTCCACGATCCCAGAGGCCTCTCCCAACAGAAATAATTCTGTGCTTCTCCCAGGAAGCCAGCTTGGAGCTGAGCAGAGGGCTGCCCCAGCTCCACAAGCATGCTGCCAGGCACCTTTCATCTGGCATGGCCTCTGCTTTCTGCTGAGCCTGCTGTGACTGGGCAGTAGGGATGGAGCCCTTTGCTGAGCCCAGAGCTGCTCCATGCCCACGGTGAGGTGGGAAGCACCTGAGTTCCCTGGGAAGGTGCAGCTGCACTGCCATGGCAGGGTAATTTTGCAGTTTGCTCTGTGTCTGTCCATCTATGGAGACAGCTCTGGGCTCCCGTGTGTCACAGGGATTTTTGTCACTTGGGAAAAATTATTTTTGCTGGGAATTGTGAGGAGACATTGTGACCTAAAGCCACTTCACTGCAAATTGTTGGATCAGGCAGCTGGCTTAGATATTCTCCATTAACACCAAGGATTCACATTCTGTGGACTGAGCATGTTGCCATGTGCTGTCCCAAAAGAGAAGGAAAACAGGACATTCAAGACAATGGCATTTTCTAAACTCTGCTTGAGAGAGCAGCTGGGCAAAGATCCCTTGGTCCATCCAGGAAACAAACTTTCCTATTTGGCAACTTTTATTAGGCTACATTGTAAAGTTACACCTCTGATTTCTGGGGAACTGCTTATCTGTTCTATATCTGGATGGGTTTCTATTTACACTCCCTGCAATGAGGTCCTCACTTCCTGTACCTGGGCTAAATGTCCCTTGCTGATGGGCAACAGCACTTTGGCACAGGAATATCAGCCAAGAACCCCTGGGAGTCAGGTCTGGAGGTGTTCAGGAATGCTGCTGCACAAGTGCTGTGCCACACACATGACGATGCTGCAGAGAACATTCTGGACAACGTGCTCTAGCTGATCCTGCTGCAGCCTGGAGTCTGGACTAGAAGGTGCTGAGAAGTCCCTCCAGAACACAACAATTCAGTGATTCTGTGATCCTGGCACATGCTTTTGTTTGGTGGCTTTTGAAACTGCACCTTGAGAGCAGCAGCTGTTGTATCAGACAGGCAGGCTTTGGCATCAGATCCATAGAGAGCTTGGAGCAGCCAAAGCTGAATTGCTGTGCTGCACTCCTTGGACACCTTCATGCTCTGCTCTGCTTCTGAAGCTTTTCTACAGCTTGATGGGAAAGTGATTTGGGGAAATGTATTCAATGGTTGTCAAAGATCAATGTGTGGCCCATCATGGAGTTTGCAAGAGCTTACAATAAAAGGGATTTGCTGCAGTGCTGGATTTCAGTGTCATGTCTTCTATAAACCACAGGTTGCTTCCCAGTGAAATTTCTACATCCACCCGTAAAGTCAGAGTGCCCAGAGCATCCTTGCAGGACATTGGGTGTGCAAATGCAATCAGAGGATGCCAGAACACCCAGACAAGTGTCAGCATCAGACACCAGTTATTCTCCTGTGAATGGCATGAACAAAGTGGGCCAGGCTGCCAACAGCTCATGCAAGCTGTGTCACTTTCAGAGGTGCCAGCTTGGGACTGGACATCTCAGCTCAGGAGCTGTTGTTCATTGTCCTGCTGGGTCTCACTGCTCAGCCAGGACCAACCTGTTTGGGGGCTGCACTCAGACACAGGTTCTGGTGGGTGTGCAGAGTGAGGCAGCCCCATGCAGGTGTCTCCAGGTGTGCTGGTGTCCCAGCTGTGACGGTAGCCAGCAGAGCTCCAGGCCTGTCTCAGCTGCATAAAGAGCTGCAGCCTGGGCCCCTGCAGCTGCCCTGAGCTTTGGAGAGCCCCACTGGGGGTGATGTGCTGCAGGATCCTGGGCAACAGGCACCCCCATCTGGGCCAGCAGCCAGAGGCCAGGCCCATTCCCCAGGGGCAGCTCTGGGGGCTCTGCACAGCTGAGCACAGGCACCAGATGCCAGGGCAGACACGGGGCACAGCCTGGGATCACCATGGAGTTCTGCTCCTCTGGCCTCCAGCTGCCATGGGCACAGCAGCAAGAGCCCTGCCTTGTGCCAGCGGGGCTGCACACACCCCTAGGAGAAGATCTTGCTTTTAGGAGAGCAAAGTGAGCACATCACTCTCACTGCCTTTGCTGGACAGCTCCTGCCATGCCAGGTCCTCTGCATGGATGGATTTTTTCTGCTGGGATCAAATGCTGCCACAGCCCCTGCTGGGATGAAAGCATCAGAGTGATTTCAGGCTGAGGCCCCTCTGCAGACACCTCTGCTGTACCTCAGGCTATGGCTCCATCTGACTTGCTCACCCACCTCTGCACACTGGCTGGGGCTTGGGACCACACTCATCCTCACCATTACTCATGCCATGCCTCACTGCCCTTGATTTCCAGGCTCTGGAACCACTGGCTGCTTGACCAACTGTTGTGGTTTGACACTGGTCATACACCAGGCACCCACAGAAGCTGCTCACTCATCCTCCCCTGTCACAACTGGAAAGAGGAGAGAAAAAATTAATAAAGTATTTATGAGTTGAGGTAAGGACTGGGAGTACACAGTCCCAAGGGCAAACTTGTTCAAGTTAGAGATAGAACTTGAATTTGTTACTAATGAAATCAGAGGATAATGAGAAGTCAAATAGCCCTTTTAAAAACACCTTTTCTTCCCCCAGTCTTCCCCTCCTCCCCACCAACAGCACAGGGAGACAGAGTGAGTGGGGCTTGGTCAGTTCATCACCCAAGGTTCTCTTCCTATGCTCGGGGAGTGGAGTCCCTCCCCTTCTGCACCGTGGGGTCCCTTCCACAGGAGACAGTTCTCCTTGAACTTCTCCAGAGTGGCTCCACTCTCACTGGCAGCACTCCAACCAAAACTGCTGCAACAGGAGTCCCTCCCACATGCACACAGTCCTCCCAAGACTTCTGTGGCATTCAGACCTTGGTGCCCGTGGTGCCTCCATTTCTGTTCCCTCACATGTTCTCACCTCCTCCTCTTCTCTGGCTGGAATTGAAACTGCACACCCCACTTTGCTTTGATTTCCTTCGTAAATATTTTATTGCAGGGGTGTTAAAAAAATCTCTAATTGACCCAGCTGCGGCCAGCAGCATGTCCATCTACAGAGCCACCACAGATTGGGTCTGCTGGAAATGGTGGAAGCTTCTAGCAGCTTCTCACAGAAGCAACCTATGTGGTCCCCCAACTCCCAAAAACCCAGCTGTGCAAAAGCAACACACCAAGCCCATCAGTGCCACCTCTGTCAACTTCCCAGGCTCTTCCCAGGACCTTCAGCCCTGTCAGTAATCAGAAATGCCCTGCCATCCCCAGCAAGCTTGTGAAATACATGGGAAGCCCAAGAGAGAAAAGGATCAGCTTGGACTCTGCCTTATTTCATTCATGAGGACCATTGCTTTCAATCAGGTCTATCAGTGGTGGCCACTGGGGAGGTGCCAGCTGCCTGGAGTTTGGCCATTGTGACACCCATGCACAAGAAGGGCTGGAAGGAGAACCTGGGGAATTACAGGTGTGTCCCTCTGACCTCGCTTCGCAGAAGGGTTTTGGAGCAGATTGTCCTGAGTGTGATCACAGGGCACATCCAGGAGAACCAAGGCATCAGTCCCAGCCAGCCAGAAGGGCTTTAGGAAAGGCAGGTCCTGCCTAGTGAACTGTTAGAAGCCTGGATGCTGAGAATTTAAACTTTCTGTGTTGAAAGCACAGCCCCTCCAGGGAATGCTGCATTTGACCTGAGGCCTTGGACAAGGCTTCCAGATTTGATTGATAGCCCTGAAATTGCAGGTGTGTAATTTGAATAGAAGTATGTAATAGCAAAGGTTGAAAAACTTAGGGTTTTAACATTTTTGAATACAACAATATATATATAAAGCAAGAGGGAGGTCTTAGGGTGCTGGCTAGTTGTTCTTCACCTTCTTCTTCACATGGCTTTGGGTAGTTTTATGTAATTTATTAGAAAAGACTGCATTGTGGAATTTCAGACATTAGCTATTCAGTTAAAAGCAAAAATAATATGGGTATCATTTCTCAATTGGATAGTTTAGGCTTAAAAGACTTGGTGGAGAAAGACAGTGGGCCATTTTGTAGCTTGTTAGTTGAATGCCACAGAACTCACACTTTGTAAGACTTTAACACAGAGAAGAATTAATAAACACTGAACAGCAAACATCAGAAACACTCTCTCCTGCTCCTTTCATCCTGATCCTAACAATAAAGAAAAGAAAATAAGAACACAATAGCAAACCTGATCTCCTTTGCTGACCAGATGACCGGCCCAGCGGATGAGGGGGGAGGCTGTGGAAGTGTCTGCCAGGACTTCACCAAAGCCTCTGGCACAGTCTCCCACAGCATTGTCCTGGAAAAGCTGCCAGCCCAGGCCTTGGAGAGGTGCTCTCCTGGCTGTCTCAGGAGCTGTCTGCATGTCCAGGCCCAGAGAGCCTTGGTGAACAGTGCCACATCCAGCTGGCGTCCGGCCACAAGCGCTGCCTCAGGGACCCGTGTGGGGCCCGGTCCCGTTGAAGACCTTTCCTGACGATCTGGATGAGGGGATCCAGTGAACTCTCAGCAAGATCACGCATGATGGCAAGTTTGGTGGGAGACTCAGTTGCTGGAGGGCAGGAAGGCTCTGCAGAGGGATCTGGGCAGGCTGGATCCACGGGCCGAGGCCACCTCTGCAGGCAGTGCAGAGCAAGGCCATGGAGCTGCTGAAGGCCCTGCAGGGAAAGGCCTGTGAGGAGCAGCTGAGGCAGCTGGGCTTCTTTAGCCCAGACATGGGGGCTCTGAGAGATCATTTCTCTCTGCAGCTCCCTGAAAAAGGGGGTGTAGCCAGGTGGGGCTCAGCCTTTTCTGCTGGACAGCCAGCGAGACAATGAGAGGGCAAGGCCTCAAGCTGCAGCAGGGGAGATTCTGGTGGCACATCAGGAGGAATTTCTTCACATAAAGGGTGATTCAAGATTGGAATGGACTGCCTGTGGATGTGGTGAAATCCCAGTTCCTGGAGACTGGATGTGGCACTCAGTGCCATGGTCCTCTTGAGCAGGTGGTGATTGCTCAAAGGTTGGACTCCACGATCCCAGAGGCCTCTCCCAACAGAAATAATTCTGTGCTTCTCCCAGGAAGCCAGCTTGGAGCTGAGCAGAGGGCTGCCCCAGCTCCACAAGCATGCTGCCAGGCACCTTTCATCTGGCATGGCCTCTGCTTTCTGCTGAGCCTGCTGTGACTGGGCAGTAGGGATGGAGCCCTTTGCTGAGCCCAGAGCTGCTCCATGCCCACGGTGAGGTGGGAAGCACCTGAGTTCCCTGGGAAGGTGCAGCTGCACTGCCATGGCAGGGTAATTTTGCAGTTTGCTCTGTGTCTGTCCATCTTTGGAGACAGCTCTGGGCTCCCGTGTGTCACAGGGATTTTTGTCACTTGGGAAAAATTATTTTTGCTGGGAATTGTGAGGAGACATTGTGACCTGAAGCCACTCCACTGCAAAGTGTTGGATCAGGCAGCTGGCTTAGATATTCCCCATTAACACCAAGGATTCACATCCTGTGGACTGAGCATGTTGCCATGTGCTGTCCCAAAAGAGAAGGAAAACAGGACATTCAAGACAATGGCATTTTCTAAACTCTGCTTGAGAGAGCAGCTGGGCAAAGATCCCTTGGTCCATCCAGGAAACAAACTTTCCTATTTGGCAACTTTTATTAGGCTACATTGTAAAGTTCCACCTCTGATTTCTGGGGAACTGCTTATCTGTTTTATATCTCTCTAGGTTGCTGTTACACTCCCTGCAATGAGGACCTCACTTCCTGTACCTGGGCTAAATGTCCCTTGCTGATGGGCAACAGCACTTTGGCACAGGAATATCAGCCAAGAACCCCTGGGAGTCAGGTCTGGAGGTGTTCAGGAATGCTGCTGCACAAGCGCTGTGCCACACACATGACGATGCTGCAGAGAACATTCTGGACAACGTGCTCTAGCTGATCCTGCTGCAGCCTGGAGTCTGGACGAGAAGGTGCTGAGAAGTCCCTCCAGAACACAACAATTCAGTGATTCTGTGATCCTGGCACATGCTTTTATTTGGTGGCTTTTGAAACTGCACCTTGAGAGCAGCAGCTGTTGTATCAGACAGGCAGGCTTTGGCATCAGATCCATAGAGAGCTTGGAGCAGCCAAAGCTGAATTGCTGTGCTGCACTCCTTGGACACCTTCATGCTCTGCTCTGTTTCTGAAGCTTTTCTGCAGCTTGATGGGAAAGTGATTTGGGGAAATGTATTCAATGGTTGTCAAAGATCAATGTGTGGCCCATCATGGAGTTTGCAAGAGCTTACAATAAAAGGGATTTGCAGCAGTGCTGGATTGCAGGGTCACATCTTCTATAAACCACAAGTTGCTTCCCACTGACATTTCTACATCCACCAGTAAAGTCAGAGTGCCCAGAGCATCCTTGCAGGACATTGGGTGTGCAAATGCAATCAGAGGATGCTAGAACACCCAGACAAGTGTCAGCATCAGACACCAGTTATTCTCCTGTGAATGGCATGAACAAAGTGGGCCAGGCTGCCAACAGCTCTTACAAGACACCTCCATTGATCCAGGAACAAGACTCCCAACTTTGATGTCCCAAACATTGATCCTGTGGCGGTTGGGGACTTTGCATTGAACAGTTCAATGGGTTCTGTGAGGTCAGTATTATGTGGCATTGCCCCACTTTTCCCTTGGGAGTGGTTGTACACTGGGTCATGCAGCACTGTGGAGTTGGAGGACACTTTGTGGGTCTTTGATGGTTTATGGCCCCTTCTAATGATGTGACCATTGTTGGGCCCTGCATGGTTCTGTCAGTTGGGCCCCATCAGAAAGGAGGGATTTGGCCCACCTCCAGCAGATCTGCTTCTTCTTGACCTTCTCCCTCATTCTGACTAAACCTCAATTTGTTTAAGACATCAGTCTCAGGTTAACAAAGACAAAAGAACCACAGGGCTCAACCAGTTTGTTTAAAAAAATGTTGGTCTCACACATTTCTTCTGGATACTTCTGGTTGTAACAAACAACTCGGCATTCTGTTAATCCTGGACTTTTGAAAACAGAAGAAAATGAGTCCAATGTAGTTTTGAGTGAATGAATGGTCATTGAATCACAGAATATTTTTGGTTGGAAAGGACCTTAATGACCAGCCTACATCCATGCCCTCCCATAGGCAGGGACAGCTTCCACTAACCCAGGTTGCTCCAAACCCCAGCCAGCCTGGCCATGGACACTTGCAGGGATGGGGCAGGCTCAGCTTCTGTCTTCCCCTCACTTTATATGCTCAGCATGATGTGCCATGCTCTGGAATATCCTCTGGTCAGTTGGGCTCACCTGTCCTGGCTGTGTCTCCTCCCAAGCTCCCAAGTACCCCCAGCCTCCTTGCCAGCCTGGCAGTACAAAAAGCACAAAAGGCCTTGGCCTGTGGAAGCTCTGCCCAGCAATACCAGAAACATCTCTGTGTTACCAACTCTGTGTTCAGCACAACTCCAAAACACAGCCCAACTCCTGCCACTGACAAAAACATTAACCCTGAACCCAGCACACCTATCAGCTCCAAACCCTTGTGCAAAGTCTGTCTGCAGCTCTCCTGTAGACTCCTAAATTACTGGCAGGTGCTCTGAGGTATCCCCAGAGCCTTCTCCTTCCCAGGCTGCTGGGATGGATCTGTCACACAGCCATGGCAACCAGGCAAGAGAGTATGTGTAGCCTGGCCATGGGCATGATGTTCTGGGAGGCTGCAGAAGGACAGACTGTGAATATCTGAGTGTATCAGAGTCAGGCCAGTCCATCCAATGTCCCCAGAGCTGTTCTGTTGGGAGCAGAAACACGTGTAGATGCTGGAGCAGCAGCAGCTGCAGCTGGTGGCACTGAGGAAATGATCAAGGAAGCCACCAGACCCTGTTAGCTGAGGCTGACACATCATGCTGCAAGGCAGCAAATTTGGGAGAAATTCTGAGGAAACTAAAACAATGTCAAGCACTTTCAGGGGGAGTATGAACAAACTCTGTAAATAAAATTGTAAACTTCTCCTTTCTGTGGAATTCCCTATTTAAAACAAGGAGCAAATTTATGCCTGGTTATACATTCAGTGGCTCTCCTGAGGATTCAAACTCTCCTTTCTCCAGGGAGAAGACAGAAGGAATGGTTCAGCTGCCTCTTCTGGGACCCTGCTTCAAGGTAAGGGCTTGCTCCTTCCTCAACAATGCCTCCAATATTCAAAGTCTTTCCTGAGTTTTGGAATAAATATACATAGGCAAACGCTAGCCTGGAGTTGCTGAGCTCCAAGAGAAATCAGAGCTTATGCATGTACTGAATTCAGGAGGGCAAGGACAGAGGAAATGATTTGGGAAAGAAAATCAATCCAGATCACCTGAAAATTAACAACTTTTGAATTATTCTGAAAATTAATCTAAAAACTAACAAACGGTTGAATAAGAAGAATGGGGGAGACTATTCAGTACGGAAACTCCACCCATGACCTTGCAAAGAAACTCTGGACAAACAGAGGTGTGGCCTGAATTCCAAGGAAAACTTACTCAAAAGGCTTCTTGGGAAATCTAACTGCCTCTTCCTAGAGAGTATATAAACCTAGACAGTCTTGAGACTGCAGCAGAGGCATTTGAGACTCCTCTGCCACTTTGGGGCTGTGAGCAGAATCCTGTGCCACTCCTTCTCAAGGTAGGCTGTTTTCTATGAATCTGTTATATTAGATATTACCTTAGTTAGATCTCTTTTAATCTCATGGAGTGGGTCATGCAGAAGGACTTTTCAGACCCTTCTCTGCTTGATTTGGGGCAGCCTTAGGCATGCTCTGCAGAGTACTGTAAAATTCCTGACTTGTAGTTGCAGTTCTCAGTTTCCAGCTCATTGGTCACCACATTCCTGATCCAGGGCTGGAAAAGACAAAAATGACCAGATATCTTGGGTCAGAGCAGAGCTGTGTGCAGCTCAGCATCCTGAATCCAGTGGAAATGGAGAGATGAGGGGCAGGGAGAAGACCAAGACAAGGGCAAAGGTGCAAGGTGACTTGTGAAGCCTTCAGCTGTCCTGAGCTCAGCCCCTTGCCAGCCCAAGGTGGGCTTTGTGCTTTAGAGGCTGTGGCAGCTTTGTCTGCCAGGAACCCTTTGAACTGCCTGTCCCAGCTGCCTTATTGCAAATGCTGATGATATTAAATCTCTCCAATGAGTGTCTGGCAATGCAAGGGGAAGCATCCCTGCTCTCCCAAAGCTGAGCTGCCTCTAAAAGGAGGCAAAGCCGCCCCTTGCTTGCTTGCCATGATCCCAGGGAGCTTTTCAGCAATTTTCTCATAAAGGAATGACCTTACTGACTGCTGAAAATCACATCAGCACTGAGAAAGACAAAACAGGACAGGTTGCTGTCCAAGAAATTCCTGCCATGCTGCCTTTGCCTGTACAGGGAAATCAATCAGCAAAGCTCAAGATGGGCACCAGCAGGAATCCCAAGCAACCAGGGCAAGAGCTGCCCCTCAGGGCTTGCACTGCAGCAGCCACTGTGCTGATAAGATAGAGGTGTTATCCCTCATGCTTGCTGCTGCCATTTGCTTGGCCCCTTCATTTGCTCTCTGCATGTGTCTGCAAGTTCAGGGTCTGGGCCTGGATAACGTGGAAATGCAAGGTGAGCAGCAGGACAGCCATGGCCCAATGTCAGCTGAGAGGCAGGACCCCAGGTGGATGATTTGGGGTTCAGTATTGGGTCTGAGTGGAAGAGCTGAGTGTCGGTGGGAACCTGGATGGGGCCAGAGAGCTGCAGGAAGTGCAGCACTGCTGTTCTTTGCCTGCCCAATGCCCCATGAGATTAAAGCCCAGCTCAGAATTGCAGGGGGCTGAGCAGAGTCCGTGCCCAGGTGCAGGTGTCTGCTGGGGGAAGGTGCTGAGAGCTGGAGGAAGGTGGGCAAAGGTGACCTTGTCCCAGGGCTGTGCCTCAGTTACAAGATCACTTGGCTGTGAGAGCTGATTGCAGTCCTGCTGGGTTTGGCTCCTTCCTCCTACAGGCTGAGTGCTCCCACTGCTGCCTCCTCTGGGCACCTAAACCCTGTTTTAGGTTTCAGCCTTATTGCTCTTGTGATTTTTCCATATCACGCAGGAGGACAGAAATTACTCCTTTCCTGGTCTCTCATAATCCCCTCCTCTGCCAGCTCTGTCCCCCTGCACCAAAGGCTGCAGGCCATGACCTGCTCTCTCCCAGCTGAGTGTCCCTCTGCATTTGCCTTCCAGGGGAGCAAGAGCCCTTCACTGAAATCCTGCCACCATGCTGGGGCTGCTGCTGCTGCTGCAGGTGTTGGCCAGCTGCCTCTGGCTGGGACACAGCGAGGTGGTGAACTCCTTTGATAGTTGTCCTCAGTTCTTCTATGCGGGGACCATTCCAAATGATGCCCTGAACCCAAGGAACCCAGCCTGGATCTGTCAGCGCTTCAGGAACGCGTATCACTATGCCACCCTGTACGACAGAGACAGGAGGATTCCAGTGTACTCTGCTTACATCTACCACCCTGTTCCGGGCAAAAGACCTAAATCGTGGTTTGTTGAGCCTCAGGTGGGTGTCTCTCTTACACCACATCACATCACATCACATCACATCACCCTCCAGCCACTCAGAGATGAGCTGTAGCATTTAAATGACCACTCCTATTTCCTTCTACCCCTCTAAACACACGCGAATGGACACACAGATGGGAATGTCCTCATTTTACTTCAAACACCTGCACCACATGGTTCCTCTGATGCACCTGAGACATCAGCAAGAGCATGAGATGAATCACATCCCAAAGGTGCCCAGCTCTCTGCCTTCACCTGACAGGAACAGCAAATCCCATTACTTGGCATGACATGATAAAGTCAAATGCTTCCCCTGCCTGTGCCCTGCTGCGCTGGGTGCCCAAGTGATGGGGAAAAGGCATCCAGGAGAGGCTAAACTTGAGGGACCAACAGTCCTGCTGGGATCTGATCCCCACTTTGCCCTGAGCTGTTCTGCATCCCTGACAGAGCTTATCTGCTCCCAGTGAAGAGTTAAAAAGGCTTTGTGATTGGTATTTGAGAAGAAATATGAGAAACTCAGAAGGGAGTGAGTTGGCCCAGGGACAAAGCCTTGAGGGAAAAGGCATTTGATATGTGAGGGTCAGGTTAACTGTGCAGGGATTTCTGGAGTGACATTTCTGGCACTGCAACGTGAGGAGCATCAGTGATGGTCCAGTCACAAGGGTGTGATCTCCATCCATGGGCAGTGACCCCTGAGCACCTTTGGCTCAGGCTTGGTCCGGAAGGATCCAGCAGACAGACAGAACTGCACAAGCTCTAGAGCCCTCACAAATGTCCTTCAGACAAACTTCAGCAGAACAGGCCAGGCCAATTGCAGAAGAGAAAAAGAAGCAATTCCTGTCATTGGTAAGGACAGAGTGGCAGGACAGCATTGGGGGAAGGTGAGCCAGAGAAGGAAGCCACATGCCCTACTCCAAAGGAAGGCTAAATATGTTTCTCTAAAGATGAACCAATTGTTGTTAAAGTTATGAAAAGAATCATCTTTTCATCTTATGCATAGGAGCTCAAGCAGCTAATCTGGTGTTGCACCACTGCAGCCTCCACATTCTCTCTTTTTGGAGAATCATAGAATGGTTTGTGTTGGAAGGAACCTTAAAGACCATCTCAGTCCAGCTCCCCTGCATGGGCCAGGCCACTTGCCATTAGACCAGCATGCTCCAAGGCCTATCCAACCTGCCATTTTCCTCCTGGACCTTGGACCCTGGCCTTCCAAAAAACCAGATTTTCTCCTGAGCCCTTTTTGGAGAATTTAGTTTCCCCAGGACTCTTTTGGGATTACAGGCTCCTCTCAGAGACTGATCATCTGTAACTTCTTTGCAGTGATGCTGCAGAAAATTCTCCCTGGCCCAGATCAGCTCTGAGACACATTCCCAGCACTGCTGGAACAGATTCCATTCACAGTGAGATCTTTTTGCTTACTGAGCAAAACTGTTCCTCCTTGAATGAACTGTAGCCCTCCCAGGGAAACCTCAGCTCCAGGACTGATTTCCTGACACATCTCCCTGTGTATGGGGTTACAGGAGGCAACCTCAGTGTTCCAGGACTGGGGTACACCTGTAGCAAGCTCACATAAAATCACAGAATCACAGTGTGGTGTGAGGGGATCCAGGGAGAGCCCAGGGCAGATTTGCCCAGATTTGGGCAGATTTCCTCCTGGAGGCAGGAGGAAAGGGAAGTAGATTTGAATCACCAAAGTCACCTTTCAATCCTAGGAGTGGGAAATGCTCCTTGTCTCGTGCATCCAACCATGCTCCCAGCACGGGCTGCAGGCTGGATCACAAAGGTCACAAGTCAAACTGAGAGCAGTCCGAATCTGACCTACTTCCTCTTTAAAGCTTTTGTGTTCATGTGGGTTGGTCCATGTGTATGATTTCTCTCAGATTCATATATTTTCATACACTGAGATGAGAAAAAATGGGATCTTGACCCTCAGAGACTTCTCCTCCAGGGGAACTTGCTCCATTACTCCCATTCCCCATTCTAACACCTCTTTCTTTTTCCCTGTCCAGCTCACAGGTAAAAGTAATCTCAAAGAGATGGATTCAGAGGATCACCTCACAGACCAATACAACATCTCCTCAGCGGATATCAAAGAGAGCCAGGCTGTATGTGATGACTACAGAGAACTGAAGCGTTTGGACCGTGGCCATTTGAGCCCCAGTGGCCATATGGATAACAATGTGAGTAAAATGGCCACCTTCACCCTGACCAACGTAGTGCCCCAGGACAGCGATCTCAACGATAGCCAGTGGAAGGTCTACGAGCATTCAAAAATGATTGAAAAGACCAAGGGCTGTACAACCACCTACGTGATCACGGGTGCTGTGCCTGGGCAGACTTCCGTGTCCAACGGGAGGGTGAACAGACCCAGCCACATCTGGTCAGCTGCCTGCTGTCTGAAGGACGAAGAGCCCACAAAGGCTTGGGGGGCCATTGCTGAGAATGACAAGAACCAGGTGGAGGAGCTCAGCCTGGGGAAGCTGGAGGACAAGTTGTCTGACCTCTATGGTAAAGCGGTTACCTTGTTCAACAATGCCTGTCCCCGGCAATAAGCCTCACATTGTCATTAGAATAGGCTTGGTGGCTTTTCCCACAAGTCACAGAATCACAGAATCACAGAGTGGGTTGGTTTTGATGGGACCTTAAAACCTTAAAGATCATCTCATTCTCACCTGCCTGCCATGGGCAGGGACACCTTCCACTACACCAGCTTGTTCCAAGCCCTCCCCAGCCTGGCCTTGAAGCCTTCCAGCGATGGGGCAGTCAAAACAGCTCTGGGTAACTTTTACTCATACCACAGCCTGCTCAGGGTGATTCACTTCTTTATAATATCCCATCTAACCCTGCCCTCCATCAGTGTGAAACCATTCCCTTTTGTCCTGTCCCTCCATACCCTTGTCCAAAGACCCTCTCCAGCCCTCTTGGAGATCCTTGAGGTACTGGACCCTCAGCAGTCTTGTCCAGGCTGAACATCCCCAGCTCTCTCAGCCTCTCTCCAGAGCAGACCTGCTCCAGCCCTTGGAGCACCTTCATGGCCTCCACTGGACTCCACTCCAACAGCTTTGTATCCTTCTTGTGCTGTGGGCCCAGAGCTGGAGGCAGCAGTGCAGGTGGGGTCTGAGCAGAGCAGAGGAGAGGGGGACAAATGTCCTGGGCAGAGGCTGTGCTACTTCCTTCTCTGGTGTGTTTCCAGCTGTGTCCCTCAGGGCACCTCCTGCTCTGCTCAAAGGCACAAAGATGTGGGCAGAGCCTTCAGCTGCTTTGCTTTGCTGCCCATGTCAGGAGAGAGCTCTGAGGAATGAGTCCTCTCCTCCTCAGCTGTCCCCAAGAGTGTGCAGCTGACTTGTCCCTCAGCTCCTTAGCAAAGCTGTGGCCCCAGGGCGCCTCAGGGTGCCCAGAGATCGTGCCTGGAGATCTCCATGTCTGGAGATACCCAAAGCCCAACAATACATGATTCTGGACAACCTGCTCTAGCTGATCCTGCTGCAGCCTGGAGTCTGGACTAGAAGGTGCTGAGAAGTCCCTCCAGAACACAACAATTCAGTGATTCTGTGATCCTGGCACATGCTTTTGTTTGGTGGCTTTTGAAACTGCACCTTGAGAGCAGCAGCTGTTGTATCAGACAGGCAGGCTTTGGCATCAGATCCATAGAGAGCTTGGAGCAGCCAAAGCTGAATTGCTGTGCTGCTCTCCTTGGACACCTTCATGCTCTGCTCTGCTTCTGAAGCTTTTCTGCCGCTTGATGGGAAAGTGATTTGGGGAAATGTATTCAATGGTTGTCAAAGATCAATGTGTGGCCCATCATGGAGTTTGCAAGAGCTTACAATAAAAGGGATTTGCAGCAGTGCTGGATTGCAGGGTCACATCTTCTATAAACCACAGGTTGCTTCCCAGTGAAATTTCTACATCCACCCGTAAAGTCAGAGTGCCCAGAGCATCCTTGCAGGACATTGGGTGTGCAAATGCAATCAGAGGATGCCAGAACACCCAGACAAGTGTCAGCATCAGACACCAGTTATTCTCCTGTGAATGGCATGAACAAAGTGGGCCAGGCTGCCAACAGCTCATGCAAGCTGTGTCACTTTCAGAGGTGCCAGCTTGGGACTGGACATCTCAGCTCAGGAGCTGTTGTTCATTGTCCTGCTGGGTCTCACTGCTCAGCCAGGACCAACCTGTTTGGGGGCTGCACTCAGACACAGGTTCTGGTGGGTGTGCAGAGTGAGGCAGCCCCATGCAGGTGTCTCCAGGTGTGCTGGTGTCCCAGCTGTGACGGCAGCCAGCAGAGCTCCAGGCCTGCCTCAGCTGCATAAAGAGCTGCAGCCTGGGCCCCTGCAGCTGCCCTGAGCTTTGGAGAGCCCCACTGGGGCTGGCTAATGTGCTGCAGGATCCTGGTCAACAGGCCAGCAGCCAGAGGCCAGGCCCATTCCCCAGGGGCAGCTCTGGGGGCTCTGCACAGCTGAGCACAGGCACCAGATGCCAGGGCAGACACGGGGCACAGCCTGGGAGCACCATGGAGTTCTGCTCCTCTTGCCTCCAGCTGCCATGGGCACAGCAGCAAGAGCCCTGCCTTGTGCCAGCGGGGCTGCACACACCCCTAGGAGAAGATCTTGCTTTTAGGAGAGCAAAGTGAGCACATCACTCTCGCTGCCTTTGCTGGACAGCTCCTGCCATGCCAGGTCCTCTGCCTGGATGGATTTTTCTTCTGGGATCAAATGCTGCCACAGCCCCTGCTGGGATGAAAGCATCAGAGTGATTTCAGGCTGAGGCCCCTCTGCAGACACCTCTGCTGTACCTCAGGCTATGGCTCCCTCTGACTTGCTCACCCACCTCTGCACACTGGCTGGGGCTTGGGACCACACTCATCCTCACCATTACTCGTGCCATGCCTCACTGCCCTTGATTTCCAGGCTCTGGAACCACTGGCTGCTTGATCATCTCCATCAGTCTCTCCTTTATTATCTTCCATGGCTTTTTCCAGGACCTTTACCCTTGGCAGTACCCAGAAATGCTTCACAGGAAGCATTTGAAACACTTTGAAAGCCCAAGAGACAAAGGAGTCATCTGAGTCACTTCAAAATCCCCTTTCTCCAGTACTGCAATCACAACAGAGTTTACGTTTCCCTGCATTCACTTGATTTATTTCTTGGGGAAAAAATTTCAGCCTAGTCACCTTGAGAACTAACCTCAAAAATTTAATTAGAAGGGACTGCTAGCATTGTGAATACCACAACCCCTCCCAGACAGTGCAAATTTCCTCTGGACAAACACAAATACTGGCATAGCTCCTGGACAAACTCAGGCAAAACCCTGTTTGGGAAATCCCACTCATCTTCCTTCCTGGAGATCCTCTAAAAATAACCATTGTCAGACTGCAGCAGAGGCATTAGAGAGTCCTCTGCCACTCTGGCAGAAATGCCCTGCCTTCCACAGCAGGAGGTGAAATACTTGGAAAATACAAAATTAAGCATCAGCCTGGTTGCTGTGTTCCCACAGGCTTTAGAGGTGCTTCTCCCAGGAAGCCAGCTTGGAGCGGAGCAGAGGGCTGCCCCAGCTCCACAAGCATGCTGCCAGGCACCTTTCATCTGGCATGGCCTCTGCTTTCTGCTGAGCCTGCTGTGACTGGGCAGTAGGGATGGAGCCCTTTGCTGAGCCCAGAGCTGCTCCATGCCCACGGTGAGGTGGGAAGCACCTGAGTTCCCTGGGAAGGTGCAGCTGCACTGCCATGGCAGGGTAATTTTGCAGTTTGCTCTGTGTCTGTCCATCTTTGGAGACAGCTCTGGGCTCCCGTGTGTCACAGGGATTTTTGTCACTTGGGAAAAATTATTTTTGCTGGGAATTGTGAGGAGACACTGCCACCTCAACCCGCTCACCGCACAGTGTTGGATCATTCAGCTGGCTTAGGCCTTTTCCAGTAACAGCAAGGGCTCAGATTGCATTAAATGAACTTTCCATTTGTCAAGTTCTGTTCTGAGGAGAAGGAAACAAGAAAATCAAGACATCTGCATAACCTGGCCTCTGCTGGGCAAAACTCCTTTGGTCCACCCAGGAGTATCTGTGGCTGCTCATTGGGAAGGCAGCCTGGGAGTTGCTTCCTGGTGCTTTGCCATCCCCTGGGCAAAGCAGATTCCATCTTCCTCTCCTGGGCTGGACACACAGGAGCTACCAGATCTCTCTCATGTAGGCAGCAAATGTACTGTCTGTGGTTCTGCATGAAACATGTTCTGTTTGTGGCACTGGCCAGGTCAATCTCCAGCTGCTTGTCCAGGGAAAATGCCCAGCTCTTCATCTCACCCTGCAGGGAGAGGCTTTTTCCTGGCAACTGATGACCAAAGGCATGAGGGTCATTCCTAAGTCTCACAGGAGGTCCTGCTGGGAGTTTCATGTCTTAAATTAAATGCTTATCTAGAAAAAGGAAAGATAAGACTACTTTCACTAGTCTAAGTGCTTTATCTTGCTGGGAGCTTTTAGAAGAGAGGTCAGTTCAATTTATCAAAGCCCAAATATTTATTCTCACGTGTTATTCTCACATCCAAAGTCAGATTAAGACATTAAGTCCATAGTAGATGTTTGCTTAACCATCTTAGCCTCTGGATACAAAGGCCACACTTTCCTATTATGAAAGATGTAATAAGATTAAACCTCCTTTGATTTCTGAGGAACTGCCATCTCTTGTGTACCTGGATGGGATCCTGTGAAGTTACACTCCATGTACACAAGAACCACCAAACCTGTTCAAACTAATTACACAGTTAAAGTTTCCATAATTTTTTTTTGTTTGGTTGGGTTTTTTTACTGTTGCTCTTGGTTATTGTCTGGGTTGTCCTTCAATGGGATTTACAAATTCAGCTTTCACACAGCGACTGTGCAAATATTGGAGGTCCAACAGCCAACAACAAAACCCAAACATATAAAGTCTTTTTGCACTTTCAGCTATATCCTTCCCTTGGTGGATGGCACTCCATTTAAGAGTGGCTCAGCAAAATTATCCAGGTGATTATTTATATCTATGTAAACATCAGATCCATTCCAAGGAATACTCAAAGGCCACAACACGAGCTGCTTCTGAGAATCCATGTCACATTCACATTTCCTCTGAAAATAGCAACTGCTTCACATTCATGTCACATTCACATTTCCTCTGAAAATAACAACAAAAGAAGTGTGATTTTACTTGATTTTATTTTAAGGAACTGCTAATTTGTGATTCGTTGTAAACTCAGAGCCTCAAAATGCTTCATCATCTAAAGAACCTTCCAAGAAGGCAGATTCATATATCAAAGAGAACTAAGAGAGAAAATACACTCAAGATCAGCCTGATCTGTCTCAAGTGCTGGATGCATGGTTCTGCTGTGCCAGTGGGTTTGAGGGGTTTTACATCAGCTGCTGAAGAAGTCCGGAAAATGCCAACACCGTTCAACGGCAGTACTGTACCTTGGGAGTGCAAGTTGGCATCCTTTTGTTTTTCTTTTCACATGAAGTTACATTTTCGCCCACTGCCTTCAGAAAATATTCAAAGCCCCAAAGCAAATGAAACTGTGTGATATAAATATGGTAGAAAAACCTGCAAGCTCAAGAAAGCTGAACCAGTGGTTCTGAGCTTGAAATAAACAGGTTGCGCTGCCTCCATCCTTCAGGGAGTAAATTCTAGGAGCAGTGATTTATCTCTGCCCTTCCCTTGCTGGTTTATATGCAGGTGGAATTTATTGACTATGGCTACCCACTATGGCTACACTTTGTGTCTAGGTAAACTCTGGATCTTAGATAGGAAAAAAGATTTAAAAGCAAGTGTTTTTATCTTGATTTTTGAGAGGAAAAAAAAAAGAAAAAAAAATGAGGAGAAGGTTTGGCTGCTAAGTCCAGTTTCAAGCATGAGAAGTCTTCAGAAAACAGCAGTTTAAGAGTATCAGACAGATTGTGATTATCAGTGAGCACAGGTGAGGAAGGCAGAACATGAGCCATTGACCACATGGTTTGGGAATGTATAAGCCAGCTCTTGTAAATACATATTCAGATACTCCAGGTTAACACATCACATCCATTTCTTCTAACAGTTGCAAAAAACTTGTTTTAAGCAGCTGTACTGCTATAGGGTAAAGGGGAAAAACAATTCCTGGGCCTTCATTGATTTATGGAATTGTTTATCCCAGAAAAAAACCCAGAAGGGACATGAAACATCATCCAGTTCCAACTCCCTGTCATGAGCAGGGACACCTTCCACTATCCCAGGTTGCTCCATGCCCTGTTGAAACTGGCCTTGGACACTTCCAGGGATCCAGGGGCAGCCACAGCTCCTCTGGGCACCCTGTGCCAGGGCCTCACCACCCCCACAGTTAAGAATGTATCCCTAATATCCCATCTAACCCTGCTCTCTGGCAGTGGGAAACCATTCCCCCTTGTCCTGACACTTCGTGCCTATGTCCAAATTCTGTCTCACCCACAGGGTGAGAAGAACTGCTCTCCAAAGGGACTTGTTCCTCCCCAGTGCCTGCCTGAGACACAGATACGTGCATTCATCCAGGTGAAACCCATCTTACCCAGCTGACTGTGGCTAAAAAGAGGCAGAAGAATATCCAGACATTGCAAATTCCCAATAATACAAGAACATGTCAAGTATTATGTGTGCTTGAGCCTGTCCTCAGATGCCTTTATGCTGGGCTCTGTCACTCTCTGCAGCTACAAAAGGAGCTGTCAAATTAATTGGCTGCCACGATCTGCATCACCCTTGTCTGAGCTGGAGGAATGATGGAGGAACTGTCGTGGAAGGCACAAATCCAAAATAATTGGGAAGAGGGTAGTGATGAGGAATGCATGTATATAGTAAGCCATAAGGGAATCCAGTCAGATTTTCAGCTGCAGTGCAGGGGGTGAAGGGGTTTAATTTCCAAAGGGAACAATTTGAGGAGAAAAGTGTGCCTGTGCTTGACCCACCTGGGTGGGGAAGAGGCAGGGGGACACCAGGTGTCCAGCAAAGCTGCTCTGTTTGTGGGAGGATGGTGAGTGGGCTGAAATGACAGTGGCACCATTTAGTGTGCTTGGGAGAATGGTCCATATGTGCTCCTGGTGGCTTGGGAGGGGCTGCAGTTATATTAGAAACACATCTGCTGCGTGGTAGGAGGAGGAGAAGTGGGTTTGGGAAGCAGTTTCAAGCAGGGCTCTTTCCCCAGCAGTCAGTGATGAGATGCAGCCCTCCTCTGTAGTATCGGTGATATTTTTGCCCAACGTCCAGGAGAAATGATGAGGAGAACTCCGTCTTATCAGAAGGCTAATTAATGACTTTATTATACTATATCATTCTATATTACATTACACTACATCTAAACTGAATCTGCACAAAGCACTCAACTCAACTGCCCAGCAGCTCATGCCTGTCTGCTGACCCACAGTGGGCACACACACACGGCCCTGACAGGCCAGGGAAACAAAACACCATCACTCTGGGTAAACAATCTCCACATTGCATTCTACTTTGGCACAACACAGCCACAGCAAATGAGATAAGAATTGTTTCGATCATTCTTTCCTCTGCTTCTCTCACTGCTTCTCTCAGGTTCAGAGAATGTGAATCCCACACTGTAGGTGGGAAGTCATGCTGTCCCCACGAGAGTTGAGCTGTAACATCTTCTGCCACCTTCACAGGTTGGATTTGAGTGTCCAGGCTTCCTCCTCATTTGCCACTGCTGGTCTTGGGGTCACTGGTACAATCTGATTTCTTCTGTGGCAAGTCATTATTTTCACAAATTTGCATCTGAATGCCACAAATCCCTGAGAAGTCTTCCCTACAACAGGAAAAACACTTTATTACAGGTGGGAAGAAGCAGGTTTTCTACAGCTTCTTTTATATTTACTATGAAAAAAACAGAGTATTTTTTGCAGAAGACACCATTTAGGGTGTTACTCTTTCATTTGTTAGTTATTCTTTCATCTGGCATTGGCTATTTCACCTTTGTTCCACCACAGAGCCAGTACAATGTAGATCATTCTTGATACTTTGTCACCTAGCATATTTTCAGAAATCCTATAATGGCCCAGGCAATCTGCACCATGGTTGGCTATCTTCACTAAAGCATGCTTCAAAGCATTATCTATACTTTATATGGCTTTATCCAGCCATGAATTGACAAAAATCCACTTCTAGTGTGGTTTCACAAGATCCTCCCTTCCTACTTTTCAAGAAAAATCCCCATTCAGCTAAGAAGCAGCAGTGATTAGTAAGGAACATGAAGAGAAAGGATTAGCAAAGAGAGAGCAGAAGAGAATTCCCAAATGAACATCTTGGCTTAACTAGGCAGGGGAGCCTGTGAACAGGAACAGCCTTGGTGCATCTCAGTGTAGTAACAGAAACAGGGAGGAGGCCAGACTGAAATAAATCTGAAGCACAAAGTTGTCATGACACAAGTCTGAAATTAGGGGGATGAAGTTAACAGAGTTACGTGGTTGTGGTGGCAGATGCTCCCCCACACTTCCCACAGTTTGGCCAGAGAGAAAAAACTGATTGCATAATCTATCTGAAACAATGTATTTGCATAGTTAACCTTAATTTTCCCACAGAATTAATCTCCCACCCATTATTTGAACTGCCACCCTCAGTTCCACGATGGCTGGGACAAAGATTGCTTTTTAGAATTACAGAATCACAGAATGATTTGGGTTGGAAAGGATCTTAAAGTCCATCTCATTCCATCCCCTTGCCATGGGCAGGGACACCTTCCACTATCCCAGGTTGCTCCAAACTCCATCCAACCTGGCCTTGGACACTTCCAAGGATGAATCCACAACCTCTCTGGGTAACTTGTTCTAAGATTTTTTTATTTCAAAAGCTCTGATTCCTCCTCTTCTTGTGCCAGTATTTAACAGCTGAATCAGACAATCCCAAAATCCTGGCTCATATTTAACATCAAAGAAGATGTCCAGAAATCTAAGGAGTGCAATAGGGAAAGGCTGATCCAGTTGATAACTCTTCCACCTCTAGGGATTTTTTGGTTAGATTTCACATTTTCCTCATTCTGTCCCACTTACCTTATTGGCTGCTTGGTGAGTCACACAAAGGCAGTGGGAACGATAAGCAGAACAAACCAGATAGCTGTAAAACCAGAAAATCAATATGGTTACCACCTGGAATTATCTTTGTTATTACATTTACTCCATCTGGGACAAACAGGCAAGATTAGGGATAGGGTCTCATCTTGCCCCTCTGCCCAGAGGCAGGAATTTTTCCATGTTTCCCCATTGCTCCCAGGACCCAATCAACTAGAGATTGACCAGAGTCAAATAACCAGGGACTGCTGATGTTGTGGTCTCTGGAGTAGTTTGCAAAACTCCTCCTTCCCTTCCTTCATCTCACCCCATTATTCCTTCTCACCATAATGTGCACTACAGTTTTCAACAGACTCCAGCTGGAATCAAGAGCCCTTGTGTAAAGTCTTGAGCATGTGCACAGTCAGACTTACTTAATTTCTATTTCATCAGCTAATGGCTGAGTGGAAAATGGGGAAGGGGGAGAAGAAAATCTCTTCAGACTGATCTAAATGCACTGGTGTAGCTGTGAAGAAATGTTCTATTTGCCCACCTTTTTTTGTTCCTTGGAAAATGTGAAAAAACCTCAGCATTTAAATATTTACATTTTTTTCTGCTTTTTTTTCCCAGTTAAAGTGATTCACTGAATTCACAGAAAGTCTCAGAGAAAAATCTGAAAATGGCTCCATTTAAAAAACCAGACTTTTGGTTGATCTATTTTTTTTTTACATTCCTTACAAATATTTGAAAACTTCTTTATAAAAGCCTAAGTGCTTAGAAAATTTGTTTATACTGTCTTTACTAACTTCTCACACAATACATGGGTATACATTTGTCTTGCAGCATATTTAGTAGCTCTTCTAACAGAAAGGGATCTCTTTGGAATAGAACACCAAACTGAAAGACCAACTAGGTGCTCTGGGTGGTGAAGTCTTTAATAAAATGGCATACCTGTCACTGGCAGTGTCCCTGATGAGGAAGGGAAAGAGGACAGAAGATTCAAACCTATGGAGAGAGAGAAATTCTTGATTTTTGTATCAATTTGCACTTCTGATGAAGAGCACCAGAGCAGTGATGAGGGCAGAGTCAGGCAGAGCCAGCTCATTCCAGCACCAGAGCAGTTCCGAGGGTGGAGTCTGACAGCTTGCCCTCTGCACAGAACACTTTAAAATTGCCATGTTTGCTTCTTGGCCATCAACAGATCTTTCCAGCCTGGACACCAACATATCTGCTGACCTGATACCTGTTAATGTTGGGCATGAAGTGAAATGGAATGGGATCCATCTAAGATCTTTACTTCATATAAGACTGGAAGGATGACTTTCAAGGTGTCAAGCTAGTACTTGAAAACATGGTTTCAACCAGGACCTGGTTTTGTCCAGAAATGTAAGCTAAACCGTCCCTGGTGCAAGAAATTAATTGAATTTCTCTCTTATCCAGAAAAGGAAGGTCTAAACTTGCCCTAATATGGGACAAGATTTTTAACAAGGTGTCCTGTAATAGTGGTTTCTTGATAAATTTTTTGTGCTGAATGCTGAAGGAGAACTGAGAAAGTTACAGCTTCATTACAGACATCAGATCATAACAAATACAAAGGCAACACTTTAGGGGAATAAATATTTGGTGCTCTGTTTGCAAGGACCCGACCTTGCTGAGGTGTGGGAGCATTTTGCAGGAAACTGGAATTACTGTTTCATTAAATTAAGGCCAAGGGGGCTTCTTTTATTATCCAGTCCCATGTTTTTCACAATCCCAATTTAAAAATTCTAAAATTCTAAAATATTTGCAATTTTTAAATAGATGTAATTCCAATAGGCTGTATTATTTTCTAGGACTGGTTTGTTGAAGGGTTGTTGTATCTATCAAAGCAAGAAATTCTTTTATCTGGATAGCACCAAGTGAAATTTTCAATGGTGTCGTGATGGAAGAGAAGACCAGACACCAAAATGTGACTTCTGTACCAGGAGCACTCTGAACCAGGCACCACAAAGAAACAGATCTATGAAATAGAGGAGAAAGTGCTGGGCTGATGCTTAAACAGTGTGTGCAGTGGTCTGGTAGGGTCACAAGGGCTGGAATGACAAAATGGGCTGAATTTCCCACTGACAGCCATTCATTTTACAGATATAGAAGCCACAGCAAACTTTCACAAAGCAGAAATCTGTACATTTTCCTGGAAATGTGTGGAGTTGCTCCCATGAGCAGGGACACCTATTTCATGGTTACTTCTCAAGGGATTGAGTGAAGGAATCTTCACTCTAATGTCTGTGTACATTATCATAATATCAGTGGTAAGTTATATTTTACTCCTAATCAATACTATTTCTTTTGTTGGCTTTAATATAGGTATCTTATTACAGTTTTATATTGTTATGATCTGCTAGTAGTTATTTAAATTTTATACTGTGTAGTAAGTAATTCTCATGAAAGCCTTTTGTCTGTTACCTCCTGTTCATTTGTCTTAGTAAACAATTCCTTTTTATATCAATATATTTGATTTGCCATCAACAGAACTTGCAGGACAGAGTGATTCCTTAAATTTAAACTGTTGATGAAATCTGAGGCTAAGGAAGGATTTGCCTTCATTTCTACCCCTTTCTGTGAAGGTGTTTAAATACACAAGGGAGTTCTTTCTTCCCCTCAGTGGCAGAGCTTCTTTAGTAAATTTTTTGAAGCCCCCACTCTCCCCATGACAGCTGGGGGGTCTGAACTCCACATGAGCAGGTCAGGACATTGCTGTGGTGTAATCACAACCATCTTACCTGGCTCAATGGTCTGTGGTGGCCACTGGGTGCTGTCATTGGTGCATCTCATATCAAGGGGGGTCCAGAAGGTTTCTCCATTCACCTCCTGGCACGTCCTGCTGCCAAAGGTGGGGGGTCTCTTATCATAACCTGTCTGGCATTTGAAATGTAAGACTTGTCCCACGTAATGCTGTTGGGGCAGCTTTATGGAGGCATGTGGAATAGTCTTGGGAGGACTACAGAAACCTGTGGGAGCACAAGGCAGCACATGGTTAAAGCAGACAGATTTTGCATGCTGCTTTTGTTCTTGAAAATCTTGTGTTCTTAGAAAATATAGACAGGCAGGATATAGCAAGCCTTTCTAATTCTTGGTTAGGATGTCAAATACTCATTTGCTTATACTGTATCATGTTACTCATCCAAGATATTAGAGAAATCGTTTCTTTCCCTCTGTCTGCAAAATAATTAAATATTATTCACCATTTTTACACTACTTCCATGGAAATCACCAGGAGAAGTATTGAATGAGCTCTTATTTACCTTTTTGTTTGGACTCTGAAAGGTCTTCTTGCTTCTGGGGTGCAGTGCTCATTGGTTCTAATTCTGGCTTCTGTGTAAGTTCCAACTTGGTCATGGGAGCCACTGATGACAAATTTTTCTTATCTGTGGAGGAGTTACATTTGTTGAGTTACAGCAGGACAAATATCAGAACAAAGTGCCAGAGCACTCAAGCTTCTAGAGGTTGGATAAAACTGTTTCAAGTTCTAACTTAGAAAAATAAGCAGAAAAGATCTTTTGTTAATGCCCAGATTTGTTTTATACCAAGTTACACATGGAGGAGAAACACCTCTATGTATAGAAAAAAAACAACAGTCACTCACCTAAGCATTTAAATGTTTTGTATATCCAAACAGCACCCTGCTGTTCAATCTTGCACTGAATTCCTGCGTATGCACTAGCTTCTCTGTCATAGCCAGGGTCACACCTATAGTACAGTTTGGTCTCTGGTGGATACGTGTCAGCAGTAACATCAGCAAATTCAGGCTCTGGAAGGCGTGGGCATTTTCCTGGTTTAGGGCAAATTTGGAGGAGAATTTCCAAATTAGGGCCCCTCCAGTAAGCAAACCCACACGGCCCGTCCCCCCAACAGGAAGGATTCCTCGGAGAGGAGTGGAAAGAACCTGTTTATTTAACAAGCACAGCACCCCCCAGCACACAAAATGAACAATACTGGATGACACCGCTCTGAAAAACATGACAAATTCAGAAAGTCTCTCTTGGGGGGTGGTCACTCTGTTCTCAGTCCCTCCGGCGCTGGGGCAGCTGCTGCAGGCCACAAGGTGCAGGATCTTGGTGTTTCCCAGGTCCCAGTCCGGAGCAGGTTCAAAATGATCAGAAAAAGGAAAGGAGAAACAGTCCAGGAAGAAATTGGACAGTTTAGCTAAACTAGCTAATGAGCACAAGCAAGCAGAAGCGAAGCAAGCAAGAGCGAGAGAGAGCAAAGTGAAAAGCAAAAGCAGAAAAAGCAAAAGCTGCAGTCTCTGTGTCCCGCCAGGCTGATAAGAAAACCAAAACAAAACTTTCTCTCTTCAGAGCCAGTCTTAAAGGTACAGAACATGATATCCAACATTAACAGAGCACATGAATGGGGATACAAGCATCATAACGTCACCCTAGGACAGGCATACACCTGCAAATAGAAAGCCTGAGAATCAGGACAGCCTGGCATTTTACTTTATGAATCAAGAACTGCCCTATTCTCAATACCAGACATGTCCCCTAGATGGACAACATGAAACATTTTCTTAATGAAGAATCATTATTATCAACATTTTCTTAATGAAGCTGTTAAGAATTGTTTTGGAAAGCAGCTACCACCACCAGAGTGTGCAGCTCTCAGTCTATGGAGTGAGGCACAATAGACAAAAGTAAGCAATTAAAAGTTACAATTGTCTATAAGCAAACATTGGGAATGGACATAGACTTTCAGTTCTGTCTGAGGACACCAAAGAACAGATTACTGTGAAATAAGTTTGCAAACCTAAATATAACTTGTCCCAAAACAAGGACTTGAAATGTTGTGTCATCAACAAATCATATCTAAATATACTTCTCAGTCAGTTGGAATGAATTAAGTTAGATCATTTCAGTGCACTTGAAAAGCCTGCTCAAGCTGAGCTGGGGACCCAGAGGTTGATAAAGGCACTACTTAATGATTATTTAAGGTCTAAAGGCTGAGAAATTAAAGAATCAAATAGTCTAGTTGCACCAGGCCTGGCACTCTGGATCTTTGGGTGCATGATCCGTGGTCCTTTATGCTTATGCACAACAGCAACAGCTATCAGGACTGAAATTTCTTAGTCATCATATTCTCACATTTTCTGCAGCCATAATTAATGCAGCCTTTGGCAGGAACGACTGTCAAAGGCCCTCGAGTCCCCGATAGCTGTTCATCATTTGGTGTCTGCCCTTGACTCCCAAAGTGCTTTCTCCTTGAAAGACCAACAGCAACTCAACCTGTGACTCCCAGCCCCAGCCCTGCAGTGCCCTTTTCTTTCATTTCCTCACTTCGATATTTTCTGCCCTTTTCACTTTATTTTGTCTTGATGTTTAGTAAGTCACAAAGTTTGAAGAAGGCAACAACGAAAGGTATGTGAGCAGTTTAACAGCTAATCTGCATAAGGGTTGTTTTAATCCCCTTGTACCTTTGTGTTATCAAAGGATTTGCCTTGTAAATGACATCAGACTGTGGCTTTGAGAGAAGCGACTGCACCCGAAATAGTTAACCACATGTTTTACCACAGACTGTCAGGGTGATTAAAATTAAAGAGTTATCAGATCAGCAGCAAGTTGAGATCATGTACTCTCACTTTCCCTGAAAGCTAAAAGCTTGTTTCCCTCAAGACTTCAAAAGCCTCTTTGAAGCAGATTGCATATCTGAATCTCAGCATAAGGCACTCCAACCTACAACTCATTAGTCTCTTCTTAAGAAAACCCACAACATTTAACCAACTCATCATAAAGGGCAAACATTCTTTTAATTGATGATCAGATGTTGGGTTCTTCTGAACTTGCACACATCAGACAGGGATTGTGCAGAAATGGTCCACTTGAGAGAAGGCGAACATCCACATTGCAGCTGGATCACACACAGCCTTTCTTGGATCCAGCCTTTTCATTTCATCCACATTACTCAAGTTCTTGTCTTTTCACATCTAAATAACTGCAGTATCTTCTTTGACCTTTACAACCATATTCCTTTCTCTGATTCAGAAAGAATTTTGGAAGGGGAATTTCCCAGGTCTTGTTGTGACCTTGTGCCTGCCTCCCTTTGACTTTTAACTGCTTCATTGTCACATAAAATACTTTGCTCCCATTTTCAAGAACCATCTCCTTTGCAACCATCATAACCTTTTAAAACACTGGCTTCTCCTCCCATACTTCTCACCAATGTTCTTGATCAAAGTTGTCAACTTTTGGGTTTATTGTTGCACCAGTCCTCACACTGGGAGGAGCTGTGAATGAATACAGATGTTGCAAAATATCCTTTGCCACGATTGCTCTTAATTGTCTCCAAATATCTTATATATCTTCAGAAGTGCTTCTCTTTATGTGGTTTTTACTCCTCTTTCTAGAAAAAGTAAGCACTTGGCATGTAATCCATGCACCCTCCTGCCAGGCAGTTTTAGGGAGTGAAAAGATCCTCCCTGAATCTCCTTTTCTCCAGGCTGAGCTCCCCCAGATCCCTCAGCTTCTCCTCATCTGACCTGTGCTCCAGACCCTTCCCCAGCTCCACTACCCTTCTCTGGACCTGTTCCAGCACCTCCATGTCTTTCTTCGGTTTCATGTCATGGCACCTCCTGGAATAGTTTAGGAAGACTGCAGAGAGGATGCAGACCTGGTGAGGTCAGGACCATACTGACCTCTGGAGTTAATTGTGCCTAAAACTTCATTCCATCTTTGTGTCCAAGGAAAACAGATGGTTTGCCCCTAAAAAAATCAACATCCTTGCTGTGTGAGTGGTAAAACAGCCAAGGGATTGGAAGAATCCAGGGAGAAGGGCAGGGCAGAATCCAGGGAGAAGGGCATTTTTTCTTACCAGATTTCTGACTTTTTACATTTTTAGGAAAGATTAGTTTCGGTTTTTGGGGGTTTTTTTTTGTTGTTTTGCACCTTGCTGATAATTAGTCAATCAACTTGTTTGAGTTGGCATGATATGAAAATGTCAATCTTTTCAAATGCCAGCAGACCTGGGCATAACCTGCCTCAGAGCCTGTGGTGTTTTGCACAGCTCAGCTTTCTCTGGATTCTGCATCCCTTCTCAGCTTCTCCAGGGTTGCAATCCTGCTATTACTGGTTTGAAATGCTACTCTCACATTACCTTGAGATGTCTTGATGTTTTGTTTGCCTCCTCATTTTCCCTCTGCACATATTCCAATTTTTCGTCCCCATGACAAGGTGTTGTGTGCCACTTTTTCCTTCTCTTGCTGTCTGATGTCCACTGTTCTCTCATTCCTTCATTCATTCACAAAATTCATCAGCCCCTACCAATTATTCTCACTTCTCACACCCCAAAAGTGTCCTGGGACTCCATTTCTCTGCACTTGGAGGTAGTAAATGGGCCAAACAGAGAGGTTGGTGTAATTGTGTTCACTGGGATTTAGCCTTTCTGTCAGGTGCAGAATTATGAGAACACTTAGCTCTCCTAAGGCAGATGGGAATTTCTGTGTCTCCCCATATTCATGGATTTTTTTGGTGCCTACAGCATTTATGGAAGTTCTGGAGGTGGTTTCAATTATTATGATGGAGTGGATGGAGACAAACCCTTGGAATTGTGTACTGAGACAATAGGTAGTTATCTGCTGAAGCGCTCCCTAAATTAAGTTTGAAAAGTTTTTTGAGACCTGCAAGCCTTGTCATCTGAGCCAACAGACAGGTGTGAGCTGGGGTGTCTGATGCCATTTGAGATGCCTCAGGACATCTGGGATTTCCACACGAGCTGTCAGAAATCAGACAGGAGAGGCTGGAGGGAAAGAAACCCAGTATCTAAATCAGCATCAGCTCTTTCAGATTTCTTCCCTCACACTTCCCAGTCACCTATGTTACTCACCCAACCACAAAACTGCTCTTGGTGGGTGAGCTGGCAGTACCAGGCTTCATGAAACCCTCCCTCCTGTTTCTCTTCCATGTCTGAGCTGGCAGAGCAGTGATAGATGAGGCTCTAAAGCAACACCTTTAGTCCACAAGACGTGAGTGTGGAAAATTCGTAACACGTATTTTTAGTGCTAGGTAAAACACAGACAGTGAGTCACGCCACACTAACCTAAACTCAGAACTTCCTCTGTCACGTGGCTGTGTGTCACCAGCAGTGACACTATTCTGATCTCAAGTTAAAGCAGCAAGGTGCAAAAATAGGTCAATTTTCCCCTTACTACAAAGGCAGTAGGATGGGATTGGTAGGAAACTGAAGTTTTGGGCAGAAGCAGTGGAAGAAACCAGGCACTGCACACACCTGCCCAGTTCAGAGATGAAGAGCACCTCTCCCCAGAGACAACAACAAATCAAACCAGGTGAAAATGAAGATACTTCCCCAGCTGTGCCTGAAAAGCTAAATCAGCCCTGGGGATTTATGTGCTGTGAGAAACTGGGCTCTCTAAATGGTGCAGTCTCATGAAGATGAAACTGATACAGGCAAAGCGAAGAAATTGATACCAACAACAGGACTGAAATGGTAATGAACTTTTTCTTACTTTAAAACTTATTCCCAAAGGATCCTTTAACAAGCAAGCCTCAGCTCTGCAGGATTCTTTCCCTCATTAATGTCATTTATTTCTTAAGTGAATTTGTAAGATGGGAATAGATCCCAGATGTGGGGTTGGGGTACAGACCCCAATTTTATTGTAACTTGCCTGTGAGATTATAATTAACTGTTCATTAGATTATAGAGAGATTATCTTAAAAATAATTTGAGTAATAGTGAGTCTGCAGTATGTGACAGAAATACAATGCAGATAAAATAACCAGGCACAAGTTTTAATACAAAGAGCAATGGAGGAGAGACCAGCCTTAGGGGGATGGAGTGAGTTTGAATATTCCCAGCAGTGGAGTACAAGAATCTCCTGTTCTAAGGATCTGGCAGTTCAGTCCCTGCTGAGTTTGCTGTGCCAGATATCTCTGTTCAAAAAACAATGTAAAATAAAGTAGAATATGAACTGGGACCACAGAAAACTGGGTTTGGGAGAAATGCACTTCTCTTACCTCTTGGCTTAATCTTGCTGACCAGCTGTTTGCATTGACCTAGACAGTGGAATCTAATGCAAAAAGTCCCATATACAGCAAGGCTAGAGCAGGTTGCACAGTGGACTCAGCTTTGTCATGCTAGGCATAATTTCTCCTCAGGAATGTGCCTTCTTAGCTCCTTCTGTGAGAAGGGAGCTGGGCAAACCTCTCCAGAGACACCTAATTTACCTTCTCCAAAGCAAAGCTTTAAGGTGCTTCTTTCTTTTTATCAGCTGCAGTGGTGGAAGAACCTTCTTCCATGCTCATATTGATAATCAGAGTGGTTTACCTGATGTATTGATAGATCTCACACCTGCCCTAGCAGAGAGGCTGGGCCGGGGACTTGAACTCAAAATGTGGAATTGGAAGAGGGAACATTAGCAAAGAGCGAAGAGGAAGGAAAACTAGCCTGGGCACAGTGTGCTGCACAGAAAATGCACTAAGTAAAGAATGGGGAACATTTGTTTTTGTTTCTGGGTGTTTATAACATCCTTGGTTCTGTGGTAAAGCCACAGAGCTCAGACTCTGAATGTAACCACGGCACATGGTTTTGTAGCAGAACACAGAGCCAAGTTTTGAGAATATCATACATGAAAGCTTTGTTTTGGTGTGTGACACTTCTGCTTAAATAGATAATCTCAGTAACCCACATGTCTTTGAAATTTTCATCTAAAAAGAAACAAAAATTGTCTTTTTAAACAACAGCAGAGATACAGATTCTTTCCTTTGTCTGGAATTTTCTCAGTCTTGCTTTTTGTAGGGCTGAAAGGGCAGTAGAGAATATCCTCTCCGAAAATAATTGAATGATCTGACAAGTGTGTGTCCCAGTCTTGGAAAAGTGAAAAAAAAAGAGGTCTAGTGGGGAAATTTTGATTTCAAATATGTGCTAAGGACTCATCTCACCTGACTTAGGGATTTAGCATGGTCATGGAACTTTGCCCTGGAGATCTCAAAAGTGAAAGGGAAGTTTTCTGCACACGAACATGATTTTTCTGATGTCATGCATGAAGTGTTTTTCCACATAGAGAGGGTTATATATTCTTTATGTGAAGGCTCGCACTTTACAAAATAAGAACATCAAGAAAAAGCAGCAGGTGACATAGAGTGCTGCTCCCCTGGCAGGGCTGAGGAACAGGGAATCAAGTGAGGAAAATCATGGAAGAGCTTTGGAAATGTGAGTTTTGGGGGAAGCATTGGAGGAGATGGAGCAAATACTCAGTGAGCCACGTTGTTCCAGAATTCAGGACCAAGGTCAGGGAATGGAATCCGTGGGTAGAAAATATCCAGAAGCTGGGCTTTGAAATAGCATTAATACAACAGGGAGAACAGGGCAGACAAAGCTGAATGTTGAGGAGATAGGGAGACTAAAATGACAACAATCTGAAGGCAACAGTGAGCAAAGTCAGGAGCAGTGGCTCTCTAGAAGTATCTAAAATCTGGATTTTCTTCCGCAATAAAAGGAAAAAGGACATTAGATCTCACCTCTGATGAGGTGGGAAAACAATTCCTCCAGCTGAAGAAGCAGGTACTGCAGGATCTCTGTCTGTAATATCTGCTTTTCCTCAGTAGGATCACACTTTGAAAACATTTTTTTACATTTTTTTACTTGTAGCTGCATATTGAGCCCTTTGTTGCTGAAGGCCACTGTAGCTGAAAGGTTTATGAAGGTATTTGCTCTCTAGTTGACCTTACAATAATCACTTGTCTGTGTCTGACAACTTTAATGTATTCTGCATTGCTTTTCAAATCCATGGGAGCCAGCACTAATATGCAAGTATAATGGGAAAGAAATTCCTCTCATTTACGTGACTGAGATCTGGTACCCATCTTGTGTGAATGAAATTCACATGAATGAATTTCTTTCTTTTGTGAGTTATAATCCTTTCCAAGTTTAGGTTGCAAATCTGTTCAGTGTATCCCTGTATGATGAACAGCAAGATGGAATGGTTGTAGGAGCACAGACCAGCTTTTACCCTGTGTTTGACCTTCACTTCAGGCTTCACCCATGCCTGCAGCTTCTAGGCACTGCTGCTGTGCAGGATAAAGGAGATAAATGTGATGCTCTTCACAGGAAAACCAGCATTTCTCTTCTTTTTGGCACTAAGGTGTAGTTTAATTTTTATTAAATGAATGATCATCCCATGCCTGAGCTTCCCCAGTCCCCCAGGACTTTTCCCTCTCAAAACTCTTTGGGAACTATCAGTGAAACTGTTCTGTACAACAAAGTGTTTTTATTTCCTTTTCCCTCTAATTATATTTATTCCTGATAGTGCATTTTTACAAACACCATCTAGGGCTGGATGCATTTACAAAACTGAACTTGCAGTGCTGGGACAAGCTGAAAATACTGAGGCAAAATAATAAAGTACTGTATGTGCTGGCCTGGTTGATTTTTTGACCAGTTTGACCCAGCCCCTTTCCCTTTGCTTATGTCTATTCCCAGGTCTCTTTGTTGATCCCCTTAAGGAATTAAATCAACAGGTCTTACAGCCACAATGCCTTAGTGTCTCCATGGTTAAAAACCCCTAAATTGGTGAAAGTATGGTGTTTCTACCTTAGCATATTATTTGCAGGGAGAAATTGCAAATATATATATAAATATTATGTTTAAACATTGGGAAAGACATTGAAAATAAGTATAGGAAGCTGAGGAAATAAAAGCTTAGAAACACAGTGGGGAATGCAATCCTGTGCACTAATTCATTCAGTGGTGAATAAAATTACATGAAATAGCATAAAATGCAACTGCTCTGAAACCCCTCGATTTTTTTCCAAAAAACCAGAACGGTTTCTGATAAACGAGAACTGCCAGAAAGAAATTTCACTACATGTTCCAGGCAGAGTAATTCAGAAAGTGTGATCTGGGGAACTTGACTCATCCCAGAACTGATCCCACTGACACATCTCTGGCTGAGCAGCTCGTGGTGCTGCTCCTGCACGCAGCACCAAACACTTCCCCTGGCCTCTGGTTCCTCAGCTGGCAGCGAAAGGAGAAGGTGCAGCATTCACTGGCAAAATAATGAGAATAAAATCACCTGGGGCTTCAACCTTCCTGAAGGTCCTTGCTGCATTAATCAGTTCAGTCATTAGTGACACACTCTTCCCTTGAGATGGCCAGCCCTGAGGAAAATTCCCAGCCCTGCTAAGGATGATCCATCAGCAGTTACAGCACCAGCATAACTGAGAGCCTGCCTTAGGCTGTGTCTGTTCATACCTCTCAGCCTGGACATCATCATCAGACACAGAAAGAAATATCACATTTATGGAGCGCTGAGAATGGAAGGGATTTTTTTCCCCCTGCCTTTGAACAAAGCAGTTTAAATTTAAATACACTAATGCATCACCATTTCTCAATGCACCCACTTGTCACAATAAATAAGCCAAATCTAAGCAGTGTCACCATTTATAAATGTGTAAAATTATGCTGAATTGGATTAGCTGTCTCCACAGTTTATAGGCACTGCTGATTGAAAGGCATGGCTGAAAAAATATTTCATTTCTATAGTATCCATAGCAAATTTGGATGGTATCTTTTAACTAATAGCATTGACATAAATTTTACCTACAGGGGTGCTGGCATTTCAGTGTCTATTTTTGTTTCCTAAAGTTACAAGCAAAATGGAAAAAGGAAATTCAAAGGGCTGCCTCAGGCTGCTTTGATCTGCCCACTGTTCCAGTGATGGGTTGGAGGATACATACATTAGTCAAACAAAAAAATATCCTCTAAAGCTCTGGATTTTCTGCAGTTGACAGTTTGTGGGCACAGAACCCATTTCTCTCATTTCCTTAGAATAATAAATTCCTTAAGCTCCTTAACATCTTTCCTTTGCTGAAAGGAGTCAGGGTGTTCTGACTAAGTTTTGGTGGTTCTAACAGCCACCAAAAAACCCAAATCATTTTTTCCCTCCCCGAAAGGCAAAAAGAGTCTTTTACCTGTCCTGTTCCCCTTCATGAATCCAAACAAGAGCCACATCAAAAGCCACTTGTGCTCCTTGGGACTTGTCCCCATCTTTTCTCCACACCTCTGAGGATGGTGAAGTTTCTCAGAAGTGATGAGCTGCTGCCAGCCAAGCCAAGGAGCTGGTTACTGCCTGCTGAGGCTGGCTGGGAGCATCACCCACGTGTGCAGAGAGGGCTTTGGTCAGCAAATCATCGTTTTGCTGGCTCCACAGGAAAGAACAAAGGCTGCTTTCTGTTCAAGTATTAGTCTGTACTCCAGGAAACCAAAGTCAGTGCTCGGAGTGGCAGAGCGTGCCATCGTCTGTAGGAAGTGGTTTGATGTGACTATGGTCACAAGGGTTTTCAGGATGAAGAAGAGACAAGAATGTTGACTTTATGATCAGAAGGTTTGATGTATTATTTTGTAATATATGTTACATTAAGACTATAATAAAAAGAAATAGAAAGGAAAAGGTTTCTTCAGCAGCTAGCTAAGCTAAGAATAGACAAGAATGAATAACAAAGATCTGTGTCTCAGACAGAGAGCAAGAGCCAGCTCTGCCATGAGTGGTCAGAAATCCAAACACCCACAGGAGACCAATCCCAGGTCTACCTGTTGCATTCCACAGCAGCAGATAACCATTGTTTACTTTTGGTTGCTGAAACTGCAGCTTCTCACAAGGGAAAATCCTAAGAAAGGATTTTTCATGAAAGAAGTCTGCGATGGTTTGACACATCAGAGCTCCTGGCTCCACAGCTCTTTCACATTTCACTACAGCTGAGGTCAGTAGGAGCAGGAAGATTTTTATAGGTTTGTTCAGGTACTCAGCCCCAAATCTGTGGCTGGACAGGTGTTAGAGATGGACCAGGGCTGTGGAATACATGTCTGGTGTGTGACAATGGATCTCAGGCTCTACCTGCAAAGAAAAGGTTCCATGGCTCACCCTTTTGGTTTTTCAGAGGTCTTCTGTTAGTGCTGATAAAGCCATTCTGCATTTGGTTTTGATGGAAGCATGTGTGCAGTTTCTCTGAACCACAGCTGAGCTTCTGAAGGATGGACAGCTTGATTAAAAAAAAAAAAACAGAACCAAAAAATATGAGGGTGAGGCTGCCAAGTTTGGAAAAAGTTTCCCTTCCCTAAATTGTCTGGGTGTGACATGCTTCAGTGAAATTTTTGCAAATGCCAGTGGAAAACTGGATATTACCAAGGAAGTATCACACTTTATGCAGTTTTTCTTCAGCCATTTACACAGAAATTATTTTCTCTTAGTAACTAGAGAATTAATTGGGATAGACTATAGAAAAAAACAGATTTAAACTATCTGTGGTATTCTATCATGATTATTACCTGCTGGGCATTTATTTCTCCTTTATAAATCCTCAATGAATTAAATCTTCTGAGCAGGCAAGCTAAGAAATAGATATGATAAATTTTTAACTGCTGCTGTGGCAGTGTCCATCACTCTGCCACCTTTCTCCTGATAAATCTCCCTTTGCTCTTTCCATGAGAGATTTTGTGCAGCTTTGTGATGCAGGTGACAAATCCTCCTGCAGGGTTTGCCAGCTGTGAGGCTTTGCCAGGAGATTACTTCTCAAATCCAAATGCAACAGGACATGGAGAACAAGTAAGATTTCTGAAGCAACTGTTGTGGGTACAACACTCTGCTCACCCTGGGGCTGCTTCATGCTCCCCAGTATTTACTTTGCTTCATTATTTGCCTTTGCTTCAGTATCAAATCATCTTCTATATTTAACAGTGCAACAGGAAAAGCTCAAGCCAAAGCCCTCTGAAGGACTTAGAGAGTTTCACTCCTGAAAAATCTGTCTGAAAGTCTTAGAACCCAATCCTTCCCCTTTTTCCAAGATGCCTGGAGATATGTAACTGCCTGAACCCTGGGCTGGTAAAACTTATTTATTATATTGCCTGGAAAAAAAATCCTAAACTTTTTATCCTTTCCTTACAAAATACAGGGTCTGTTCTTTTGAGGTGAAGGGATTTACTTGCCAACATCTGCTTCAATTTATTGCTTGGTCTAACTATTTGATTCCACAGCTATTTCAATGATGGACACAGAGATGAGGGATGTTTTCTGCAGTTCTCCATCCAGCTCAACCTTTCATGCAGCCATTTGTTTTCAGGTAACAAACCTCAGCACAGGTGAGTAACAGCCACTAAGGTTTTGTCAGAAAAGGTGAGGTTTTATCCAGGAATAAATGGAAAGCACAGTCAGTTGTACTGGAATGAATGGTGACTTCAGGTGGCTCATTGCTACAAACACAGATTGCAGGAGAAAGGCCTGTAAGTCAGCATTTACACCTCTTAAAGGTCAGAAAAAACGGTTATGGTTTGTGAGAGGAATTAGCCAGATCAGCTTTGGAAATAGGTCAGTTTGCTCAATGATTCTATGAAAAAAAAAAAAAAAAAAACCAAAAACCAGAGCAGATTCTGCAAGCAACAGACCTGAAGTAGAGCGAGGTAGAGAAGGGGAGAGTGAGAGCAGAGAGACCCAGCAAGGGGGGAAGGCACCCAGGCACAGACAAAAACTGGGATTTATGAGGAAAAAAACATAACTAGGATTATAATTTAGATGATCAACATGAGATGTTAGCAACAGAATTAGGAGTGACAATAAAGGACAGAAGGTGCTGTGAAAACTCAGTGGGTATCTGGGAAGTGGTGGAGAAAAAAAAAAAAGAAAAAAAGCATCTTGAGAATTAAAGATATCTGTTGCTCCTTGATTTTCCTCCTTTGATTAGCAGAGTTTTGCTGCTCAGGTAAGTCCCTCTGTTTCAGCAGAGAGCTGGGAGGAAAAGAGCCAGTCATGTAGCTCAGGCCACCACAGACAAGATCATAAAGATTATTTTTATTCAATATCACAAGACCACAAGTACAGAAATGGAGTTGCCATGGAGTAAACCACAAACACAGCTACAGCCTTCTTATGTCTAGGTTTAACAAGGGCTTTTTGAAATCCTGTAAGTGCTCTTAAAACTTCTGCACAAACTCATTTGGTCTGGAGGAGTGTCCTTTCCTTAAACTGGTCTCTCAGCCAGCTTGAAGAAAAGGCAACACTGTGATCTTACTGCAGCCCTTCCCAGTTCAAAGTAGCTGTAAACATCTATGTAACCCACAGAAATAAGCAAGCTTTGTGTTTTACTCAACTTTTCTGTTGTTAATCACTCTTACACAAGTCCTGTATTCAAGGGAAGAATGTTTCATATGGACCTTCCCAGGGAGGGTGTGGGGGTGGCTCTAGCAGCTACCTAAACTCTGTTAATCAGCATATTGCTTATGCATCCTTAAAATTACAGTAATGCTGGTTGTGAGCTCATGTTGTGCACCCACAAGGGCCCTTCCCAACCTCCACAGCAGCATCCAGCCCTGCTGCAGGGCAGAGGTTTGGGGAAGCCCGAGTTATACCACCCCCTCAAAATTATCATCAGAAAATTTTCATCCAACCTAACTGTCTATAAAGGTCAAACAGGTTTTAATCACTTTTTATCTCCCACAGAAGTGAAATGGAGCTGACACGAGGCACACAGATCTCACACCTTAAGTGGAGCATCTTTACCATGTCCATAGAGGGTTCAACTCAAGAGAGAGCTGTATGGTCAGTACAGTTGTTAAAGTTCCTCCTTTAGTCAGTGGAGAGTCAACAAAGGCATCTAGAGAGTGATTCACCTCCTCTTCTGAACATCTACATCCACCAGATGAGTCACTCTTATCTTCTCTCCCTCCCTCCCTTCCATCTGCACACAACTAAACCAGCACAACAGTTCTTTTAGGTAGCCCCAGCTGGATGAGACAAATCCATCCTGAAAATCCACACTGGGTTTGAAAATGGAATTTAAATTGATTGTTTAGTGACTGAGAACAGTCTTTTCTGCCAAACATCCTGGATATGGGTCATCATGGTTCATATTAACTGTTCCTTTCTTTGATGCTGAGATAAATATGTGAGGAACAATAAAAAATCTTGGATATATTTAGTTTCCATGTAGTGAGTACTGCCACAATGTTCTTAACACACCAATGCCTAGATTGGGTTCCTTAATACTTCCCCATGCAAATACAGCTGAATAGTACAGATAACTTCCTTCCTATTCTTATTTGCAGTCATCATTCCCTTGGCCTGAGCAAAAACAAAAATTGAGGAACTGGTAAATGAAGTGTATTATTGCATGACCATATCTTCTCCTTCTCTTCTTTTTCTTACCAGGAAGTTATAGTGAATCAAGTCTATTTAATCCTGTAAAATGCACAAGTGCACCCTGAAGTGAGCTTCTTACCCAAGATACCATTTCCTCGCTTTATTTCAGTAATATTTTTTTATATTATCTATAAAGTTATGGAAATATAACCTAGATGAATTATGAGGTGAGAATGAGATTTATTGGAAAAACTCCAAAAAGAAAAGTGCCCTTAAAATGGTTCAAAACTGTGTCAAATGGAAGGTCATATTGAGAGGCACTGATTAACTACCAGAAGAGAAGGATACACTCAAAAGTGGTGCTCAGGTGAGTCTTTGGTTATTCACTATTTCCAGCAGTTCCCTGGATGATGAAGACCAGCTGGCAATGTCACACATGAAAAACTTAAATCTAACCCTGGACTGTACAGCACATGCAAAGAAATCCCTTGTTTTGTGCTGTGACAGTGAAGCCATGGACAGGGTGCTGCCCCTACTTGTGGGCACTGCACACTGAGAAAAGTATGGAGCAACAATGGGAATGAAAAAAAGGTCTAGAAGACATTTTCCAAAAGAAAGAACCAAATAACTTGAAGCTGTCTGAGGAATGATGATGGAGAAGGGGACAAGGCAAGAGCCTTAGCAGTGGTGATGGAGCTCATCTAGGCATGGACTAGATGAGCCCTCAAATCTCCTTCCAGCACTGGAGTCTACTGGGACTATTTAAATAGGGCACATCCCCTCCATTAGAGGCATCTAAAATCAAGAGAGACAGATGTGAGCAAGTTTCAATGCTCAGTTTGGCACATCCCACTATTGCCATCCCACCTTTGGCCCTTAAATTGCCAAGTGAACTTCCCATGGTTGAAGATCACCATTAGAAATCTTTCTGCTGCATGTCAGAAGGCACCTTTCTGCATTTTCTTTACCTTCATGGGCAGGGTAGATGCTTCTGTTTAGAAAGGCAGAGCTCAGTGCCTTCCTTTAGCTCAGTAAAAGCACAGACAATCTTGTCTTCATGAATTTTGTTGAGTCAGCTCTGAATTTACCACTTTGTAGGAAGCTGATGTAGATGTTCCAAGAACTGGGGCTAAATTCTCTGCCACAGAAATTAAAAGCAAACAGTTTCATTTCAGGTCCTAGACCCTAATGTAGTGCCTTACCCTGGGAGTGAAAAAAACCTTCTGAACTGGATGGATTTTAAGGATTACTTATACAAATGCAAAAAATTAGAAGTTCTAAATGCAAATAGTAGTGGGAACTATTTAGAGAAGTTCTTCTGCTTGAGTAACTCGGAAAAATTCTATATTTAACCACTCACCAAGAAAAGTTGGTGTTCAAGTGTAAAAATTTGTGTGGTACTCAGGAAACAAATTCAGAGTGAGAAAATGAAAAGCTGTGTAGAAAGCTCAGAATGCATTTTGCTTCAGCCAGGCTGAAGAAACAGAAAATAATAGGAGTTTTTCCATCTTGAATAGAAATTATTAAATCTGTCCCTTTCATACAGTGCAGAATACAGTACATGCCTTGTTTCCTTGCTTCTAATGAGGCTCAGGACTTTGTCCAACATCTTTGTGATGAATCCCAAACCCTCTTCTTACAGAATTAAGTGCAATCCTTCCAATTTTTGCCAGAGTAACTCAGGCTGAGATTTGTTACAGAAGTCAGACCTGATGATTTGGGACAGAATTTTGAAACCATGATTTCCTGTGATTGCTGTAGGATTTTTTGTAGGGCATTTTTCTGATGCACATTCAGTGGTTCTCAAATACTCCAATGACACCAGTATTCAAGCAGTTGGAGATGAGGCAAACTAAAATGGAACAATTATGAATTAATGAGGGAGCACTGATGTTCAGCCGAGCCAGACACCTGAAGACAGAAAATTATGGGTGAGATATTAAATAAATAGCTCACTGGTGGGTACCCTTTCCACTGAGTCAGATCTCCATGGCCTGCTTTGGTGCAGTTAACCTAAAACCATTTTCATTCACTGAGAGCTATTTGTGCAGTGGAGAAGGGTGGGGTTGGGATGGGATCTTTGGATTATCAAATCATACAATTATAGGGTCACAGAATGGTTTGGGTTGGAAGGGGCCTTAAAGATCATCCAGTTTCTACCTCCCTGTTGTGGGTAGTGCAACCTTCCACTATCCCAGGTTGTTCCAAGCCCTGTCCAGCCGGCCTTGAACACTTCCAGGGATGGAGAGTCAACAGTCTCTCTGGGAAACCTGTTCCAGTGCCTTACCACCTTCACAGTAAAGAAATTTTTCCTAATATCTAATCCAACCCTCCTGTCCTTTGGCTTAAGGCCATTTCCCCTTGTCCTATCACTCCATGCCCTTGTGAGAAGTGCCTCTCCAGCCCTCTTGTGAGCCTCCTTTAGATACTGGAATGCTGCTCTAAGGTGTCCCTGACCAGGAGATGATGGATGTTTGAGGTGCAAAGCTCGGAGTAACTTGACAGGCCTGTGGAGGATCCCAGGGCACTTTGTGTCTTTCTCCTGAGGGAGCTCAACTGCTGAGACAAGATGAGAAAAGAATTTTGGATCCACAAGGTGGTTTTCACATTTTGTCAGTTAATGAGATGTTGGTGTATGTGGGAACTCAGCACATCACTCCAGATGTCCAGAGCTGCCAAGAGAACCCTTGGGGGGGCTCGGAAATCCTGGAATGTTTCCAGGAGCGTCTGGTGGCTTGACTTCGATCCCTCTAGGGATGTGCCACCTGTTTGAGGACATGAGAGTCACTTGGGAGTGAGTGGTGCAGGAATGATGTATTTACAGGGTGAGATATAGATTTTAGGGTTTTGGTACAGGGGGGGTTATGGAGCCAAGATGGAGGGATCAGGGCGTGTCTCGTCCTTCTTCTTTCTTCTTCTTGTCATCCATTTTCTGTGGTGACGTTGGCACTTGGGGATTGGCCCATGGTGAAGGTGCACTTGCTAACATGGGTGAAAGGTATTGGGAAATAAAGGTAAATATGATATACGTAGTTTTTAGTATAAAAAGACAGGACCGCCCCGTGGGTGGTCAGAGTGCCCTTGGCTGCCTTGCAGGTCAGGCCTCTGCTGGGCAGAAAGAAAATTCTGTAGACAAGAAATAATAAACAATCTGAAGACCGAAAAACTGAAGAGTCCAGACTCGTCCTTTGAAGCTGGGCTGCCCCAGAACCACCCTATGAGTGTCTGGGCAGAGACAGACAGCCGACCAGACAGGTGTACACCCAGACTTTTGAGTTAGTCACCCATCTGCTGTCACAGTGAAAGGAGAGGAGGAGAAGCAGCAGCTCAGATGACCTATTTCTGATGCCTGCATTGGGGTGAAATGAGCTCCACTGTGAAGTGGCTGCTTAGCTGTGAGCACCCAAATGCTGCAGATGTCACATTTGGTTTGAGGATACCCACCAAACCTCCCACCTGGCATTCAACTAGCACGAACAAACTCTGCCTGCTATAATTAGCACCAAACATTGTCCTGCGTTGCCTTGGTGTCCATAACAGTCTCCCAGTGCAAAAAGAACTTCCCTACCACCAGGTTTAATCTCTTCAATCAGATGAGCTAGAAATATGTCAATTGTCCTGGATCCAGACCCTCAGCATCTTTCTGACTCTTGTGCACAGGTTATAAATGCTGGAGCACAGCAGGTTTGGGGCTGGATTCCAGACAGTTTCACTCTTGAAGGGTAATGCAATTAAAGGTGAAAGCAATGGACTGCAGCTGGCAAATCTGTGCTATGGAAAGGTCCATGATGTCCACATGAGTCCAAACACCTGTTCTGTTCAGGGCCTCTGATGGTCAATGCCTCTCTACTGTTGGGAGGAAAAGGAAAGAGGAAGGTAAGCTAGACAGTAAAGCATGCTAATGAAATACAGGAGTTATTTCCATAAAGCAGTTCATATTTCATGCCCTGGAGCTGTTCTTCCAAGAAAACAGCAGCTATTTATCAAGCTGTTCACAAGTACCCTTACCCTGAGGAAGTTCTCCTCTGACCCTAAGGAATGAAACTGTCCACGTTTCACAGCCAGACCTTATTTCATCACCTGCATCCATCCAGCTGAGGGAACTGCCTGGTGGTTGGCTTTGGAAGTTGCACAGGAATCATTCATGTGGGCCAAATGGCCTCAAGCTTTCTCCCAGAGATCAGGACTAAGCTCATTGTAGCTTAAGGACATTCAGTGCTGGAAAGGGGTCCTCACCCCAAAATGCTGAGCTCACAGAGTGAGTGCAATTGGCTTAGAATCTGATTGTATTTACCAACTGCACAAAATGTGCAGATTTTGCTGGAGGTCACCTTCATCCAGCAGAATTCCATCATGTGTGGGATGATCTTGTGCTTTGAAAGGGTACAGTGATACTGCAGGCAGGAGATCAGATAAAAAACCGACATGTGAGATCTTTTATATCTCTTCTGGATGTACACTTACCCTCCTCTCTATTGATACCTCTGATTATCACAGTTCAGCCCTTCTGAAGTCCTGTCTATTTTGATCCCTGCATGGTAATAACCATAACCCTATGCAGTCCTCTGAAGAAAGCATTAAACAATCTTATAATTTTAGGCTCTGTCCTCAGGTGGACGGTTCCAACTCCTAATTTTCTTTATTTCTAGTTCCCAGAGATCAGCATTCCCTCATCTTGAGTTTGACTTGCAGCTTACTTTTAATATAGGGAATTATTAAATAAGCCTTTGAAAGTGAGAATATTTTGGGTAGAGTTTCACATGTCCTCATGTCCCACAGAGGCTGATGTCACTTTTGTTGAAGGAATAAAGAGAGGACAATTTCCAGGGCTGATTTACTTCCTATCAGCCAGATTGCCCCTCGCTCAGATGCCCTCTTGACCATCTTCATTTTATCTGTCACCTGCATGATACAAAGAGTGGCACTCAAAAAATGCCTCATTAGCCGTTTTCACGGGGAGCAAGTGGAAAAACTGAATATGTGATGTGACTAATAAAAGCCAGACACTGAGCTTCCTCAATTTGGAGTGTTTTTGTCAGGTCATTCAAAGTTAGAAGTGGAAAGCACTCCAGATGCTCTGCCAGATATGTGCAGCTTAGATTATAAAAGAATAGATGAAAGATAAAATGGAAAAAATTCATAATACAATGATAGTATCTACCTGCTTGGCTGTTCAGTATTCACCAGGATGATTACATCTGTATCATTTCTCTTTAGTGGGATCAAGAAAATTAAAAAATTAAATATTTGCACAAAGACAGTAACTGCACTCATTTTAATGCAACTGGGTTTGCATCCTGGTTGCTGTGGCATCTCAAATGTCCATGCACAGCCAAACCTCAGCTTCTCACACTCCCCAAAAAGTGACATTGTCTGAGCAGAGCTGCTGGCACTCACTGATTGTCACAGGCATTGCTCTGCCCTTGGAATGCTCCATTCTGACAACATCCAGCTCCAGTGTGGAGCTTTGAAATGAGAAATCATAACCAACAAATGGGAATTTCCAATACATGGGAAACCAGAAGAGCTAAGAGAGGGAGAGCTTCATGAGAAGGACTGGCTGCCAAAGCAACAAGCATCAGAAGGAGCCCATGATGCCTTGAGAGGCTGCCTGGAACACGGGCTAGAGAGAGTTAAAAGAATAAAGTAGGTATTTATAAAAAAGGCCTTCAAATGATACATCTTGAGCAGTACAAGAGCCTGGCAGTGGCTACACCCAAGATGGACAACTGGACAAAAGTTTTCACAATTTAATAAGTTTTGGTCCATTTCCATATTGGGGTTAATTGTCTAATTACAGCCCCAGGTTATCAAATCCCATCCTCCCAGATTGCTCTCCTTAATTCCCTGTTGTTTACACTTTTTGGGCCTGAAGCTGCAAAGGTGTCCTTGGTTCTCAGGCTGGAAAATGATTGTTTTGTCTAACTAAACTGTGAGGAGAATTTGCTAACACTTTATATGTTGGTTTATATCTTGGCTGTTTTTGTGCACAGGAATGCTGAAAAAGGGATCCTTCAGGTCTACAACAGTAAACCACCCTAATTCATCCATCAGTGTCAAAAGGGCAGAGGCATTGGCTACCACTGGGTGTATGTTCCTCTGTAATTTTGTTAATTGCTCTTACCATCTTGCACTAATCAATAACTCTTTACCATCTGAGGAGACAGCTAAGAGCACCTCATTCTAACTTTGGCTCCTCCACTAACTCCAAATGTGGATTGGGCAAGTCACTTCCTTGCTTTTCCCCTTGCCCAACACAGGCAAACTCTTGATTACAATAAATTCTTGATAAAAACCTTCATGTTAACTGCAGAGATGTCTCTATGTTCTCCTGCTTGATGCCATGAGCAGTCTTTGAGCTAAGACAGGACTCTGTCTTAGAATCACAGAATCATTTGGGTTGGCAGAGACCTTAAAGATCACTTTGTTCCATCCCCCTGCCATGGGCAGGGACACCTTCCACTATCCCAGGTTGCTCCAAGCCCTGCCCAGCCTGGCCTTGAACATCTCCAGGGATGGGGCAGCCACAGCTTCTCTGGGCAACCTGTGTCAGAGCTCACTACACACACAGTAAAGAATTTCTTCCTGATACCCAATCTAATGCTGTCCTCTGTCAGGCTAAAGCCATCCCCCTTTCTCCTGTCACTCCATGCCCTCATACAAAGTCCCTTTCCAGCTCTCTTGGAGACTGCTTAGGTTCTGGAAGGTGTCTGAAGTTCTCCCCAGACCCTTCTCTTTTCCAGGCTGAAGGATCATTGAAAACATCTCCTAACTCTGAATAACTAGAAAACAACAGAGCAGAACTTTAGTCAAAATGTTTCTACCTTACATTTAAAAAGAAAGAGAGAAAAGCTTCTTTTGTTTTTGCTTCAGGAAGCTCTCTGCACCAACGGAGAAGAAAGTCCCTTTCTAAAATAACAAGAAATTCATTAGCACTGCTTGTACTTTTTTAAGGTCACCATTACAGATATTTTTGATAACACATCCTTTTACGTGCATGTGGTCTGGTCTGATGGTGGAGATAATGCTGTTTACCTGAAGAGTAGGTTTGGGGTGGTTTTTTTTTATGTCTTCTTTGTTTTTCAGGAACAGAAGGGAGGACAATGCTCACACCTGGCCATTGCTCATTTATGGTTAAGGCATTGGAATGAGTGTAGGAGCTAAAACAAGGCACATGGTGAACACTGTCAGGTTGAAAAAGATGAAAGCTCAGTGTTCAATTTCCATCATTTGCCTTCCAGGATACACTGATCAGATCCATGATGGGATCAGATCATCAAGGGCTTTAGAGTCCTTTATCTCTGGCTACACTGCTTTTGTTTTTTTAAGAAATAGAAGAGTTGACAGGCTGGGCTGCATTACCCATGAGGGTAGTTCAGTATCAGGCCTTTTTCAGGAATCAGGATAATATTTCTGAAGAAGAGGCAAGAAATCCTGCCGAGAAAAATGCAGAATAATCAGCCTTTGCTCCTAATCTTGTTTTAACTTCCAGTCATTAGATTGTTTTATAACTTAGGAAAGTTTTTCTGTGTTGAATGAGATTCAGACTCAGAATAAACACACAGCTCTTTGTTTCTTACTTGAGCAGCATCTTGTGAATTTTAGAGTTATCAAAAACTGCATGGCAAGCAATTAGGTATTTTCATAAAATTAAAACTGTGACCAAAAATAAGTCCTGGGATATAAAGTGGAATATGGAAAGTGTCCCAGTAAATTAGGAAAGTGCTGATCCAAGGATTGTGTTCTAGAGATGATTGACTACCTGGCCACAGCCTGTGCTTGAAAACATATTAGGCATCTCAATTTTAGAAAGATAAAAATTGATGAGATTAATTATATTCTAATTGTATAAGACAACATCCCTATATATATCCATATATATGGTCCTCTTGTGAGATGGAAAGTATAACTTCTAAACAGCAGGAAAATGCTGCTTGGTGTTTGAAGAAGTTCCAAATCCTAAATCAGAGTCATATCCCTTAGACCAGACTGGTCAGGGATGAGGATGCTCCAGTGTTCCTGCCTCTGTTGGCATCACACACCTCTGTGGAAAAAACCATTTTTGGAAGGGTTGGCATGTAAGTCCTCTACAACAACCCTAAACCAGCATTTCTTCATTCAACAGATTCTGAACATCTGTCTTAGCTTCAAAAATTCACCTGGAATATCAATGCCACTGGACACGCTTCAGGGCCCAGGATGCTGCACTTGACCCACATGGGAAGAAATCCACACAAGAAGACAAGACCATGTCCCACCACAAAATTCTGCATGGAAAAGAAGCTGAATTTCTGTTTAAAAGCTGGGGATCCCTAATGGAGGAGAACTCCTTTTGACATTTTCCCAGTGGTAAGAGCACTTGGAGAGTAAATCCAGAGCAAGTCTGGATGTTAAATCTTCTCCTTCATCTCTCTGGAGAAGTACAGCAAGAAACAAAGCCATAGAAATAATCCCAGATTCATCAAACAGTTCAGATTGGAAACCAGGCTGGTAATGAGATCCCACCTGGATTTATTCACTTTGGCCTTGCAAACCTCCAAGGATGAAGCCTGCACAACCTCTCTGGGCAATTTGTTACTGTCCATGAGCATCTCAGAGCCCATTAATGTGCTTCTAACACCAAATAATTCTGTTTATACCAAGAATGTCGTGACAGCCACCACGACAGGACATCAGAGAATTCTCTTTGAACTTCAGGTTCTTGGACTCAGCTGTATTGGGCTGAAAACAGTGGTTCATAAGAACTTGATATGAATCTTGAGCAAGAGGAAGGGTAACCTCACCTATCTGTGAAGCATCAGAGCAGAGGCATTTCCAGAGCATTGTCACTCCTCTCGATAACAACCCACAGTTCTTAGAATTTAATCTCACATCCAGAATTTTATTTCAGTCCAAAAAGATTACCTGTAAATTTGGATAGAGCTTTCATTCAGATGTTTGTAAAGCTGACTTTCTTCTCCTCTTTCAAACCCTCCTTCACTGTTTGCCTTGGCTTAGTGTCTTTCTCAGTTATTAGTTTTAAAACTGGTGACCAATGCAACAGAGATTTAACTCCCCCCATCCCCCTCATTTTCATAAAATCACAGAATCATAGAACATTTTAAGCTGGAAGTGACACACATGAGTGACTGAGTCCAACTCGTAGCAAAGGTTCTTAATCCAGATCTTTGTTGGTCCATTTCAACTCAGGGTCTTCTAGAATTCCAAAAAGACAAACCTCCTGAAATCCCTCCAGTTTCTCAGGCAGTGGGATTTTCAGCATGTAAGAAACCTGCATTTTTGGCACAGAAACCCACTGTGGCTAACACGGGGGAGTTCTGAATAATTTCTTATCCAAATCCTTCCTCTAGCAGAGCAGCACAACCCTTTTTTTCCTCAGTGATGGCAGATATCCCATCTGTACTGAGTCTAGTCATGTGTAATATTTTCACTGCTGTGTTTTTGACGTTTTCTCACTTCTTCAAACAAGTTTGAGACCATGGTGGTAGGACAAAATGGTCATTTCCTCATTTAAAGCATGTTTTTTTTTTCCCATGGCTGGCCAAACAAAAACACTCCCTTTGCAGTGTCAAAAGCAATGGAGTTTTTTTCAGTTGTCATCAAAAATATTGAAGTATGTGTGTTGGAAACTTCATCTGTGATGAAATGTTTCTGTTCTGAGACATTTCTTACTCATTTTAGTTATGGAACTCAGCCAAAGTATGAAACTAGGTGAAACTGTGAAGCAAGTAAAAAATAGAGGAAAAACCCCCACAATTTTCTGGGGGTTTGGGTTATTCTATATATGGCAAAAGGCACTGTTTCTTTCACTGCTTTCACAGGCACATTTTCAGCTGTTCCCTTAGTAGAAGAAAGAATATTTCAAATGCCTTTATAACCATTTCCAATTCCTTCAGGTTGCTACTCCCTGAAGTTTGGGTTTTGGTTTTTTCTAAGGTAGCAAACCTAAGCCGATCGTCCCAAGCCAGGACAAGTTTTCCTTTGGGACTTTCCTCTTCATATTTCATTTTGCCCTGTGGGCAAAGCTGAAGATCACTGGGAGGACAACAGCAAGCATTTTGTGGGAAAAAGAAAAAAAGGAAAATCAAATCCAGAAAGGTTTGGAGGTTCTGGCAGGGTCACCACAAAAAGTGTGGTGTGTGTAGCAGGGTTGGTTCTCTGCTTGGGATCTCCACCATTGGCTGGAAACCACCATTTAATGAGATTTTAATTGCTTTTTGAGCAGGTTGACACTGGTCTGATCAGCCCTCATGTATTGCTTTTGTGCCATGTGCTGATCCCCACCATTTCCCACCTGTGTGAGTGGGAGCTGCTCTGCTGTCCCGATCCTCAGAGGCTCTAAAGGGTGGTTTCTCACAGCGCACCCCAAAAAACTCCAGTTAGGTTGCCATGTACTGCCCTCTAATGCCATTTTAGCATATTAGCAGCCCTCACCCTCAGAGGAGATCTGTAACATAAAACAAATCATCAATATCCACCAAAAACTTCTATCAATGCTTTAGGGAAATGAGACATAAATGAGACATTTAATGGCTGCTTTTTCCCCCCTCAGCACTGCTTTATTTTACACATTCTTAAAGATCACCATCAGGGAGAAAAATGAGAACTCCCAATTTACCTTTTCTGGACCATTTTGGGTGCTTGATGCTTCCAGGGTCCCCTTCAGCTGCCTCTTTTCACTCAACACATCTGATTTCTTTAGGTTTTTTATTGCACTGCTGCTTTTTGGAGAGGATGAGATACCCAGGAGTGCAGGTGGCCACTCAAACGTGCGTGTGCACGTTGGATTTATGAGGATACTTTCTCCTTTTTTAAGACTTTAATGCTTCCCAGCAGCCTGTTTGCTTTCCTGCTTCCTTCCTTCACTAAGTAGGCATTTCAGGAAAATTATCCCCAATGAATGCAGCATCTCTTTTCTTAATGGAAGCAGCTGATTTAGAGCTGCTGCTGTGTGTGTTCTGTTAGTGCTATTTTGTCTTGTGTGCATTGCTTTGCATTCATTAACACTGGGTCCCATCTGCCATCTCATCACCCAGCCAGTGCCACGCCATCCTTCTGCAACTTCTTGCTTCCAAATTTTGGCTGATTACTCTGAAAAAATTGAGATTTGTAGCAGATTTCACCACCTTGGCTGTTCACCTTTTCCAGGTGGCCTGTTGGTACAATGAGGGGTTCCAAGCAAGGCTGGTGGCTCTTCTCAGAGTGGGAAAATTGGTTTATTCACAGCTTTTTGGACCTCCCTGTAATTAATCTCATCTCCATAATCCTCCTCTCCTCTCTCTCCTCTCTCTCCTCTCTCTCCTCTCTCTCCTCTCTCTCCTCTCTCTCCTCTCCTCTCCTCTCCTCTCCTCTCCTCTCCTCTCCTCTCCTCTCCTCTCCTCTCCTCTCCTCTCCTCTCCTCTCCTCTCCTCTCCTCTCCTCTCCTCTCCTCTCCTCTCCTCTCCTCTCCTCTCCTCTCCTCTCCTCTCCTCTCCCCCAGCTGCATCAAACTCATCTCAAAATGATGAGAAAATGGTGAAGCTGGGAGAAAAGAGCTGCAAGAAAACATAAAGTCAGAGATTAGAAAGGCAGGTAGAGAGGTAGAACTGGTGACACCAGAAATCATGAGTGGGATTCAAGAGGAAAAGCACCACCATGGAAAGGTTTGAAATATGAATGGAAATAAAAATAGCAGGAAGATCAGACTTCAGCATCTGTGAGGGTCTGTAGGAGGCAAAAAGCTGGCCAGTGCTCCCCACCTTTGCAGAGGAAAAGCAGATTTCAGCCACAGTTAACCCACCTTCAAGATGTACAGTGCTGGGGATGAGCTCACATATTTCCCCTCCATTTCCAGTCTGTCTGGGACCTTTGCAGCAGGGTGAGGTTTCTTTATCTGCCTGCAGCCTCCCTGGATTTAATGAGAAGGATTTTCTTGGCTCCTCTGCTCCTAAGTGGGTGTGTACAGATACACTGTGGCTGTTATTACAGCAATGGATCAGTTTTGAACCGTGCCTACTGCACTTTCCAGGCTTAACCAGGAGCTGCTCCTCTCCTTGTGAGTTATCTGATTTTCCTGGCTTTAATTGGTAGTTATTTACAGGTCTGATCATTCAACCTTTACGCTCCCTGTTATGACTTGTTCTGAGGAGGAAATCTCCCATTGCTCTCGTGTTTTCCACCTTTGCAGACTCCAATCTCCTTTGAGTTTCTCTTTTGAGTGCCTGTCATGCTGTGATATTTCTCCGTGACATTTCAACCCACAGGGATTTCGCTCCCTACCTTCTGATGCAATTAATTATTTAATTCCTTCCCTTGACATAGGATACATAGTTCTTTTCTCAGTGGGATGCTTATGCTGTAAAAGTAGTGTCTTGGTGATATTTTTTGTCTTCCACGAGGTTACAGATGTGGGAATTACATCAATCCTTCCTTTAAAAAATGCAGGCATTGCTAAAGCAAAAAACCATAGGAAGATGCTTAGAAGGTCCTCTAAAAATAAAGTGAAGATAATTTCTTGTTATATTTAAGGAGCTTTCACTGTCATTATGAAAATAGACATATCTGTAAATGTGTTTAGAAAGACTGGGTTAATAGAAAGCAGCATAAGTAGGAGAGGAAGTAGTAGCTTTATTTTATTTATTTTTTCAGCTAACCATAGGGAAATAAACTGCACAGTAGCACAGTCAGAAGCAATGCTGGAGATAAAGACTTTCTGATTAATACAGAGATAGTGCTTGTAAAATTTTGAGGGTGAGGTGCCAGATCTATCTGCTTCAGGGCTGGAGGTTGTGTTTGGCTTTGCAGACAGTCTTGCATGTTCATTTGCATCATCATGTGGTGCAAGGGGCCATAATTCTTAGAAAACTCAGCTCATCTATTCCATGTGCTTGGTATGAGCTGGAGATACACCAGCCCAGTGTAAGTAAAAAAGAAAATCCATTTTTACCTCTGTCAAAAAGAAGATATTAAATAATTAGTGCAAGATATTGGGCTGGAGAATTGGTATGGTTGGGTGAATTCCAGGCTCAGACAGATGCAGAATTTTAAGGTTTGCTTTAGAAAACAAAAATTGTTTCTGCAGACCAAACAAGTCCACTTCTGGCCCAAATGACATAGTGCAGCAAGACCTTCTAATAGCCAAATATTTTGCAGTAACAATTACCCAGCGACCTCAGTGATGGCAGTGATGGCACAGTAAAATGGCAGTGATGGCACAGTAAAATGGCAGCGAACATGCTGGAATAACAGACAGAGTTATTTGAAATACACTTGATGAGGAATAAGTTTTCTGTTTTTGTAACTTTCTCAGGGTAACTGAGAACAACTCAGTGTTGCCAGACTCAGAGGAGTCTCATATCACTGTCTCTGTTTCCCCCCACCAAAATCTCAGGTGCCCTTGGTAAGTAACTGGAAATATTGAATGGCTGTGGAGACAGGTTCCTCACTGAATAAACTACCACAGATGTGGAAACCCAGGCACTGGGAATATTTCTCTGTCTGCTTTGGTGTCCCCTGACCCAGGGGAGCACTGACTTTGACCCTCATTCATGGAGAAAGTTTCCCAAACTTCAAGATGGACTGGAATCCACAAAAGTGTGAAATAGATTATAGAGAGCAGTGTAGGTGTATCACTTGATGAGAAATTTTTTGGTTTTGGGATTTTTAGTGTGTTGTGGATGGAAGCAAGATGGAGGGCACAGGGTGTTATCCTGGGTTTCTTCTTCATGCTTCTTCTTCCTCTTCTCATGGGTTTGGGTGGCATTTTGTAATTGGGCAGAAAAGTCCCCATTGCAGCTCTTTGGGAGCAGTAATTGGGTTAAAAGGGAAAATAATCCAGGTGTCAGTTCTTAATTCGATAGTTTAGTCTTAAAAGACCTTGTACCAAGAGATTGTTGGCCATTTTGTGCCTTCTAATGAAAAGATGCTGTACTCACAGTAGTGAGAATGTTTTAGTGATGTGAAAAACGACAATCACTTTTTTATTTTTAATTTTAAAAGTTTAATATTAATAAAATGGTTATAAAAATAGTAATACAATTAGAGTAATAACAATTTGGACAATTTGAATTAGGACAATATGAGACAATAGAGACAAAGAATTACGGACAGTCCGGGTACCTTTATCTGGGCATGAGCCTGAAAAAGGACCCAGGTTAACAGAGGGTTAACCGTTAAAAACAATAACCTGTTGCATATTCATACACCTCATACATGATGCATAAATTCCATTCAAACACAGGATTCTGTCTGGTCATCATCAACTTCTTCCTCCGAATTCTAACAGCGCCTTCGAGGCAGAAGAAGTTCGTTTCTTCTGATAAGAGGGCAATAAATTCTTTTTCTCTTAAAGATTCAGGGGTCCTGTGGCTGCTATTTCGCTGCAAGTCCTTTCTTTAAAAAAAGTATCCTACATAGCTTAGTTTCTATTTTAACATTTTTTTTTATAACCCAAAACTATATTTACCACACTACTTAAGAGAATTAATACAGTATTACTTTCTAACCCAACACATATAATATTCATTTTAATATTTGTGAAAAGCCAATCATAAAATACATGCATTTTTCACACAGAACATCCAGAGCAAACAGTGCTGGGCATAAATCCAGCCCTGCCCTCGGCTCCGGTCACTGTCACCACAGAGACCAGCGCCTGCCCGCCTGCTCTCGGGAGGACGCTGAAGATTCCAGGGACGTTGTTCAGTGCTCCTAAACAACCCCAGTGTTTAGGAGCACTGAACAAGGCTTCCTCTCCAAACCCTCCCATCCCCGTGGCCTCCTTCGGACGTGTTTCAGGGATTCTATGATTAAATAAAACCTCCGAGAGCGCAGATCACACCGAGGCGCACCGTGAGAACCCGAAGGAACCCGGGCTTATGCTCCGCGTGGGCAGCTGGGGCGGGGACAGCATTCCTCCCGCCTCCTGCACTCCCAGCCGCCCTCCCAGTCCCCGGGATTTGCCGTGCTGCCTTCCCAGTCCCCGGGATTTGCCGTGCCTCCCTCGCAGTCCCGGGATTTGCCGTGCCGCCCTCCCATCCCCGCTGCTCCGTACCGGGACGGCCGTGAGGGGCGGCAATGGCGGCGCTGCCGCTCCCTCCTCCCGCCGCCGGGGGGCGCTGGCGCGGGGCGCAGTGCGCAGGCGCGGCCCTTCCCGGCGTGCTCAGCGCCGGCTCATGGCGGCGGCGGCGCCGGGACGGGTGAGCGGTGGCTCTGGGCCCGGCCCGGCCGTGTGGGGAGGCGGCTCCGGGCCCTGCGGGGTGTGGGGACTCAGGGCAGGGCAGGGCAGGGCGGGTGTGTGTGCCACGCTCAGCGGCTCCTCGGAGGGGTCCAGGCCTATGTGGAAGTGGGGGGGGGCGTCAGGGCCTGCTTTGCCCCCTCTGTTCTCAGAGCGACGGAGGTCGCAGCGCGCCCTTCCTTTTACCGTGGGGACAGCTCCTGTGGCTCGCAGCCTTGAACCTTCCCCGCGGTGACAGTGCCATCCCTGTGAAACAGAGTAGAAATTCTTTAAAGTGGAAATCTATTTTGATTTAGGTGAAATGTACATCTTTGAGTCTGTAGTTAGAAAACATAGCTATGTAGCCTGACTGCAAAGCCTACGCTCAGAAAAACTACTTCAGTGAAAGACAGATAAGGGGGGGGGAGACAGAAAGTGATAAAGAGAGACGGAGAGACTGCTGAGAGCAAGTCAACCTGACCTAAGAATTCTTTCTGATAAAGAAGAACTAGCGGCAAATGTCACGCGAAATTCATAAAAATGAATATGTATGAACCTACTGTGAAATTGTATGCATATGTATTTGAGAGGGGGATAAAAAGAGACCTGAAGTTCCCAGAGGTACGCATGTCTTTTAAGGAGAGTAATCTCCACATGCGTCCAGCGCTGTAGTAAACATACTGGCTTTACAACTTTCACAAAGTTGTAGAGTTTTTGATTATCTCTGCAAAACAGCTCCATCCATCCATCCATCCATCCATCCATCCATCCCTCCATCCGTTGTCCAGGGAAGGGTCTGGAGCACTGCTCTGAGGAGGAGTGGCTGGAGGGGCTCAGCCTGGAGAAGAGGAGGCTCAGGGGGGAATTTCTCGCTCTCCACAAGTCCCTGACAGGAGGGGACAGTCCGAGGGGGTCGGGCTCTGCTCACAGGTAACAAGCAATAGGGCAAGAGGAAATGGCATCAAGCTGTGCCAGGGGAGGTTCAGGTTGGATGTCAGGAAGAATTTCTTTTGGAACAGGCTGCTCAGGGAGGTGGTGAAGTCCTCATCCCTGGAAGTGTCCAAGTTAAAAATGGATGTGGCACTGAGTTCTCTGGTCTGGGTCTCCAGACCCATTTGGACTTGATGATGTCAGAGAACTTTTCCACCTTGATTGATTCTGTGATTCCCCAGTGCAGGCTGTCTCCCCCTGGATAGATCAATCCTGCTACCAAAATCCCACTGCTCTGTGGCAGGTGGGAATTCCTACAACACCCTGTCCTCATCTGTGCCTTTATAACCACCTCTGTGTTCATCCCAAGACCAGATAATCTTCAAAACCTTTTCTTTTTGCAGTAAACTTCTTGCTATTGAGCCCTACCCTTTCATATTCCACTGCAGGATTAAATTAATTCTTGAGCAGTTCTCGTCAACTTTCAAACTGTTACTTTTATACAGCTTTGCTCTAGTTATGTATGTTTACCACTAGCCAGGGAAAGATCCATTTTCTCTGTCTGTAAGAAAAGTGAAATAAAAGGAGGTGTACCCACATATGCAAACTATTAGCAAATAACCTGGAAATAGGTTTGTGTGTGTCATTTAGAGTTTGTTTTTTTTTTCCTTTTGTCTTTCAGTTTTAAATTGAAGAGAAAATGTCACTTTACGATGACTTGGGGGTTGAGACCAGCGATTCCAAAACAGAAGGCTGGTCCAAGAATTTCAAACTGCTGCAGTCTCAGCTGCAGGTGAAGAAAGCAGCTCTCACACAAGCAAAGGTACAGTCCCTTCCTGTTTTCCAGACTTCTTTCATGTTCAGTGCATTGTGTTTGTGACCTCAGAATACTGATATGATAATGAGGTAATTTTGCTGGCGTTTGTCTGTGAGTTTGTAGCAAAGAGCCTGGCAAAGCTGAAGGGGAAAAAGGGAAAATTCATTTTTCTTAGAGAGAGCATTGCAAAATTAAAACTGAGGGAAGCACTGATGTATGTGCTGCAAACCCCTGAACTTTTTAACTGCAGAGCCAAAAGCTGATATTCAAGTTTAGCTTTAAAGATAATGAGATTCAGCTTTATAAAATTATTTTTTCATGTAAGTAGGGGTCACACTGTGATTAATTATTTACATGTTTACATCATTTGATGGTTGTTATTTAAAGGCTGTTGGTGCTAACTTGCAAATCATTATGTATTAGAAATTTTACAGCAAGTATTTCCAGAGTAGATGAAAAGGAGGAGTGCCAGCTGATTCTTATTAGACTGTGACAGGGCCATTTTCTCTTTTTATTGTTGCTTCTTTATATTTCACCCTTTTTCTTTGAGCAATGTTGATATTTTGGTTCAGGCAGGACAGAGGTGCTCTTTGGGCTGTGTAGGTTCTGTTGAGAAATTACTTAATTAAAAGAAGAAGCAGTAGCACTGATGCCAGTAACTCAAGTAGCCACAGCAGTTTTTTCACTGAAATTACTCCTGATTTATGCTGCTGAAATTGGGGGCAGGATTTAATTGATAATTGGAACAAACTGCATGGATGAAATTTACTGACTGCTGTATTTGTTATATTCTTTGTCCATGTGACTGATGTGCAGTGTATCCATAGCCCAACAGAAGAATAGGATAGGATTAGAAAACTCAAGAGTTCAGAAGAGTTTAAAATATTTTCTCTGATGATAAATTGGAAGAACAGTAGCTCTTTGGAATAAATCTGAGTTTCTTAGAAACTACCTCAGTTCAAACTCACCTGAAGTGATAGGATGAATTTTTAATGAGTGTTTCTGCTCCCAGTCAAAACCTAGGACCATTCACCTACCACAGCAAAGTATGTCAAATAAGCTGATTTTTAGAAAACTGCTTTATCTTTTTTAGACATTGTGTGTTTTGGTGATTTTTGCAGAGTCAGAGAACAAAACAAACCACAGTCCTTGCTCCAGTGATTGACCTGAAACGAGGCAGCTCCTCTGATGAGAGACAGATCGTGGACACACCCCCTCATGTAGCAGCTGGGCTCAAGGTAAGCCCAGGGCAGCTGAAAGTTCAAATGTTTTGGAAGTTGAATCTTTCCTAGTGGTCAAAAACCTGATTATTTTCTGACAATGTCTTCCTCTGCTGAGAGTTCATTAATTAACCTTTCAACTTCATTCAGACTTACTTGTGGTACAGCATGGAATTACCATGGTTAATGTGCAGTTATAAAACAGTGTTCTTAGAATCCTGGACATCTTAGAATCCTAGAATCCTTCAAATTACTTGGCAAGACAGCAATTTGGGCAGCTAAATAATGACTGTAATTGTGTTGGCACCAGTGTTGGAACTGGACCTGTATAACAATCAACTGAAAAATAAAAGAACTAAAGCCACTTAACCTTTTAAATTAATTTCTCGTGGTAAGGAGTCAAGAGAAACTTCTCTCCCTGCAGCTTTTTCAAAGGAAAAGTTCTGAAATGGTTCTTTCAGATTAAAGAACAGTCTGTGTGCCTCTGTTGGTATTATATTAATAGCAGCTGATAAAAGCCCTGATGAGATTGTGTGGGAGGACCCTGGCAGATGGTTGCAGCAGCAAGATGTAATAAAGCTTCTAATAGTGCATTAGTGGGGTTTGAAAAATTCCTGTCCATGCTGATTTGCTGCTGCTTTGCATTTTGCAAGGGGAGAGGGTGGTTTTTCTTCATGGGAAAAATTTCATGTGCTGAGAGACTGGATGAAATGTTAGGTTTAAATAAAGCCAAGATTTCTTCCAGCACCAGTGGGATTGGGATATTACCTCACATTACAGAAGGAATCAGAAGTGTTAAATTTTTCCTTTCCAGCTGGGTGTTGTTTTCAGATCTCAGCTAAAAAAAAGAATTTCTCTTTTTTCCAGGATCCTGTCCCTAGTGGTTTTTCTGCAGGAGATGTGTTGATTCCCCTGGCAGATGAGTATGATCCCATGTTCCCAAATGACTACGAAAAGGTGGTGAAACGTCAGAGGGAGGAACGGCAGCGGCAGCGGGAGCTGGAGAGGCAGAAGGAGATTGAAGAGAGAGAAAAGTAAGGCTTTTGTTTAGAGGCTTGCCACATTGACTCTTACCTAAATAACCATGTCAATTTGTTTAATTTTATCTCTCTACATTCTTGGAAGTTCTTAGAGGGTTTGTGAATACTGCGTGCTTGTAGAAACAAGAGCAGTATTTTAATTAATATGTTTTAATGCTCTTGGTAAAAATCACCAAACAGTGCAAAAACAATAAGAATTATCAACTTTGCAGCCTCTTTGGGTGAAAGCCCCTTGTCAAAATGATTCTAAATTTACTTTGTTTCAATAATAGCAGCAATATTTGGGTATATCATGCATCGTTAGCAGACTTTGACCTTGCAGGTGTATTTGATGTCATTGTCACCTGACTACAGAAAAACTTTTTCAACATTTGGTGATGAACCATCCTTTCTGCTTCTAAAAACTACAAACTGATCCATGGATGCATTCAGTTTTAAATGTAGCTAGTACAGCCTTTGAGAGGCATAATTGTATTTCCTTTTTTAATACTCTGCAATCAGTAATTTAATTATTAAGTAGGTTAATGATGTGTTTATTAATCTATTGTCTCTGGACAAAAGAAAATACTGCTTTATTTTTAATGCCTATTCCCTGAAATAAGAAATCTCTGTAATCATGTTAAGGAAGTTGAATGCAGATTCAGTATCTGATTGTTATAAGTGGTAAAATGTCTGCCAGCCGAGCAGAAGATTACATTTGCTCATTTCAAGTGAAGTGAATAAACAGTCCTCATCACAGTATGAATCATCTGGAATTACAGTTCTGCTGCCCTGTTTAGATTGTGGAAATTTATATCTCTAGTCACTGGGTCTTCTCTGTCTTCTCTCGGTTATATCTTTGTTTTGATGGAGAAGGAATGCCTGAGGCTCTGTCCTGCTGGCATGCAAGACCTCAGGAATCTGGGATGTCATTCCCACAGCTTCAGCATTGACTGCTCTTTAGTTGTATTTGACTTGTGTGTGGGCCAAGAGTCTTTATACATATAAACATTAGAGAAAATAAGTGAAAAATGCATAAAAAAAATCCGATTTTAAGCTGGGGAAACAATCTCAGCCAAACCTTCATCAGATGTGTTCTTTGGAAGTTCAGGCTGGACATTTGTTTTGATTTCATAGGATAGAGATTCAGAAATTCTGTATGGTTCCACAGTAGATCTGGTTTTGTCATCCTTTAGCACAGTTTTTGTGGCTGTGCTAGGAATGGGATTTGATTTGTGCACTAGGTGGTGCACTTGACTTTTGAGGAAAAGTGCTTTTCCTTTTTGTTGTATTAAAATGAGTAATTTTCCTGATCACATCAGAGAACAGCTGAAGTGCAAACAAATCTTGAAGCATTCCTTACTTCTTATTAGAAATTATTCCTGAATCTTATTTTAATTGCCAAGCAAGTGTCTCAACAATCTGATGTTTAAGCATGAGGATATTTTTTTATTCAGCAAACGATACTGCTCTGTGTAGTGTGTGATGGGAAAGTAAAAGGGATTCTGTCCAAAGCAGGGTGATTGATTAATTAATGTCTGTTACCTTGCTCTCTGTTCCATGCAAAGCCTATTCCATTCAGTCACTCTGGTCTGTTTCGACAGGATTTATTCAGGATTTATTCAGGTGCTTCCTCCTTTCCATGCATTCTTCTTGGCTCACTTGCAAGTGAAAAATGATCTTGACTTAGATCCATCTTCCGTTTAACCAAAAATGCCCCATGATGGTAAAAGCAAAGAAACAAATGGTGAAGGTGTTAACTTGCACTTTCATGGGAAACGTGTTAAATGCCAGTTGGATGGAGCAGAATAATTCACCCTGCAGAGGTGGGATCACAAATTCAAAGCAAGAATTAACTTCCATGGTTTCTCATCCTAACTTGCTGTGTCTCCTAGAAGGCGTAAAGACAGACATGAAGCCAGTGGGTTTTCAAGACGACCAGACCCAGATTCTGATGAAGATGAAGATTATGAAAGGGAGAGACGGAAAAGAAGTAAGGGAACTGCTTATGGTTCTGGTGTGGAAAGAGGAGAAAAAGAGGGAGGGGAATTCACAGTCCTATTTCATGGATTCTGTATTTCTCTGTCCTCACATGAGCACACTGTTCATTCTGAGCCTTTAGAATAAATCTGGCATTTAATTACAACATATTATAATGTAGAATACTGGTATTTTTCCATGGAGGCAGGTGGCAGCCAAATTACTTGTGGAAATACCTCTGTTTAACCTTAGTTTGTATACCTGTTGTAAGTTTCTGCATGGGTGTAGGTTCCAGGGAAGGGATGAGGCATGACATAAAATCAGGCTCTGAGAATCACTGAGTTTTCACTATTGTAACTTTTCATTCCTGCATTTGTTACATCCGTGCCCTTAGGGCTTGTCAGGTGATGTGGGTCAGAAATATGTCTTTGCATAAACAAAATCAGTCTTTATTCTCTTTCAGCAACAAAGTTACAGTAAATAATTCAAGTCTGTTGTGATATCCTCCAAGTGTGTTGTGTTCCATTTTGTTCATAGGTATGGGAGGAGCTGCCATTGCACCACCCACTTCTCTTGTGGAGAAGGACAAAGAACGTGAGTACTCCAAAATCCTCTTCTCTGAACCCAGCAGAGTTCATTTCCTGCTCAACTTTCTATTTAGTTAAGCCCTCCTGCTTTTCCCATTGGATTCTTTGTAGCAGCAGGACATGAAGGAGTTTTTTGTTCATGTGGGTAGGCTGTGGGAGACCTGTGATGCTGCCCTGCTTCACATCTCTGTTCTGAAGAAATCTTTATGTATTGCTGGACAAGTGGCTTGGCAAACTACAACCATGTGCAGCTACTCACTTCTGATGTGAAAGAAATGTCACAGGCAGGGTTCTCTGGGTAGACTAGAAACCTCCACAGTCTGGAGAGGGAATTTTTCCATTGCTCTTTCCTTGAGGAGGTACTTAGTGAATATCTTTTCTACAAGAGTTGTGCACTAGAGACAGAATTTTATACATTTTTCCAGGATGCAGTTCAGCTTGAAGAGATTTGTGTGCAGTGCTGGTGTGAGGATCTCAGTTGTCCACGAGATGGCATCATCCTGCTATAGGAACAAAACCATTCCCTTTTTTTCCCCCATGTCTAACGGTTGTAAATTTTAAAATTTAAAGCAATTACCAGTATGTTTCTACTTTAAAAAATACTAAGAAGAAAAAATCTTACGCACACAAAATTTTCTTTGGGAGTCTTCCTTGGATTTATGACAAGATTAAAATGTAGAAAGTACCTCAGAACTTAAGGGAATGATACAGTGAAAGCATTTGATATGTATAAACATTCAAAACAGAAAGACATTGTTTTGAGTAAATAATTAAGAGCAATTGATCAGTGTCAAGGAAAAGTAAATATAGGCTGGAAATAGTAGAAATACCCTTAGGGGAGAGTTTTTAAAATGTGACAAGGAAATCTTTGTATTGCTTCTTACTTGGTGCTCAAATCCAGGCTGGAAGAAAACAAGAAAATATTGGTGTAGCAAAAGTCCCATAGTCCAGTCCATCTGCTGTTTAACTAGGAATTACTTTTCCTCGTATTATATCCTCAAACTTCATGTCTGACCTTTTATTTGATAAGATACAAGAGCTAGTGTACAAGATAATATTCTAAAATCAGGTCAGTCTGATAAAAGTCCGTAAGTCCATTCAAAATTTTTTTTTCTAGTGTTCTAGTAGGCTTTTTTAATTTTCATTTTGCTATTTGACTTGTCAGTGGAAGCTGATTTAATAATCTAACCAGTGTGATTGAGATATCCAGATCCATCTCCATCACCAGGAATAGCTGCAGTTCAGAGATTTCCAGTGAGATGAGTTGCATTCATTCTTTTTAATAGAACTAATTTCTCTGCAAATGTGCAGTGTATTTTTATTACAGTCCTTGGGCCTTGAGTTGTGTGCATTGATCCATTTTTGTCATAATTCTGTTCCTGATGAATGGGAGTTTGTCCTCTGGATGATGTCTTTGTAGTGCAGGGTGGTCTCTTAATGTTCTTTCTCTCCATTTAATAAGAGGTTAATAAATGCATTCTAGAGCTGTGGAAATTACATCCAATGAGGAAAACCCAGAATAACTCAGATGTTATTTCTGAGAGAGAGAGAGGGAGGTGAGAGGATGTCAAAACAGCATGTGCAAAGGAAACATGCTTCTGATTTGGATTTATGTGTAAAACCTTCTCATAGTCTGTTAGGATTTTACTGAAAAAAAACTCAAATATGTCTGTTTTCTCCAGCTGTAGCATCATTCCCATATGAGGAAGAGTCAAGACCTCGAGCACCTTCTTCCAAAGCAGCAATTCCTCCCCCAGTGTATGATGAGCCAGAGAGACCTCGTTCCCCCACAGGACCCAGCAACTCCTTCCTTGCCAACATGGGGTAAATCAATGAGTGACCCCTGCACATTTTGTGGGAAAAGGCATTGGAAGGTGGTGGAAACCAAAAGCTTGAAATAGTTTGTCAGGAGAGAAGAGCAGTCTGAGTTCAGAGAGTCCAAACTGGCAGGATACAGGAAAAAATGTGGATTGACAGGATTGGGAAAAACACACCTGAGGTGGTTGCATTCAAGGCTGTGCTTTCAAGCCACACTCCAGCATAAAGTGTTTGTGGCAATGAAGTGTACTTGAAAACACAGGTGGCATGTTGGTTCTTCTAGATTTTTTTTCCAGGTTTGTCTTGAATTTCCTACATACCAGCAAATTGATATTTCAAATCATTTCAGCTCTGCTTTGTTGAAAAATTCAGAGTGTATTTTGCATGAATGTAGCAGCTGTGGCTGCAAATCTGCCCATTTACTTTCCTTCCTTGTTTTTGATGTTGTGTTAACTACTGTGGTAAGAAATGAATGTGAATTTATAGCTAAAAACAGCTTAGAGACCTCATTTTTGGGTTTGTTGGGTTTTTTTTTAATTGTCCAGGAAAAGATAACCAAACTTGATACTGTTGGACCAGCTTGTGCATTTTTACCACCTTTAATTAGTAGTACTATGGAACCCTGACTTCATTGAAGGAAGGGCTAAAAATCTGACCTGCCTTACTGACCACACAATTGACTGTTTCTTCTGTGACTTAGTGTTTAAATCTTTCAGCATTACATAGCCAGACTTTTTAGCCTTTTACATAGAAAAAAATCATGTAACTTGTAGAAGCTCCTGTACTTTCTGCCCCTGTGTAAGGAAGTTTTAGGAGGCAGGATATTTGAGCACTCAGGAGAAATGCAGTGTTCATGTTTTATGGAAGAAACCTTTATGAACTGATTTTTTTTTTCTCATTGCAGGGGGACAGTAGCTCACAAAATCATGCAGAAGTATGGATTCAGAGAGGGCCAGGGGCTGGGCAAACATGAACAGGGGCTCAGCACAGCACTGTCAGTAGAGAAAACAAGCAAGAGGGGTGGCAAGATCATTGTTGGTGAATCTACAGAGAAAGGTAATTATGTCCTGCACCAAGTGTGTGGGAGATGAAGCTCCTGGGTTTCTGTTTACCATCTGTCCTTGTTGAAAACATTGGAGTTGGAAAAGTGACTCATATTTGTTCTTGAGGAAATTTATCTTTTTTTTCTCTTTTTTTAAAGTAATCCTGTATGCATTATTTTAGCTCATCCTTCCCATTTAGTGGGGAAGCATCTTCACTTCCAGGGCTGATCTTGCTCTGCCCTGATGTTTTTTTCCCTGTCACATCCTGTTGATACTGCTCTCATTTCCCTGCTCCTGTCTGATCTTGAGACAACATCCAGGCTTCTGAACACAAGTGGCAGAAGTCAGAATACTTTTAGTCTTGTAGTTCTTATAATACAGTTCTGAGCTTAGGAATTATTTCCCTCTAAGAAGTAGTACATTGTCAGTGTTACTGCTTAATTCACACCACTGGAACTGATTTTTCTGCTTACTGTCATTCCAGGGAGCTACAAGTTGTGAATAACTATTCCTCACCAATATGAAAGTACATTTTATAGCTTTTATTCCATTTGATCAGTAAGATTCTGATAAAAGTCCCTAATTGAGCTTTAATCTTAAATTATACCATTATTCACTGTTTTGTCTTCAAACAGAAACGGGCAAGAAGGCAGATTCCAACCCCTTAACTGAGATCCTGAAATGCCCAACTAAAGTGGTCTTACTGAGGGTGAGTTGGGAGTAAGGGAATGTGTCTTGGTGTTGAAATGTTTAAACTTCTGTTCCTGATACAAAATTCTGCACAGTTCAAGTGGTTCTGGCCTGCACCCGTGGTGTTCTGGAGAAATTATGTGACTTCCTGGGGTACCAGCTGTGATTTTCAATCAACACTGCTTTAAATTGTGCAGTTCCCTTGCCTTAGGGACAGGGAACTGTCTCCTCCTGTCCTCCTGTAGCTCTTAAACTTTTCAAGTATTTGTGGTCACAGCTCACAGAGCATCTGTGATTTGTCTACACAATCACCTGCACAGACTCCATCCAGTGAGTTGGGTTTGTTCTTTGACTTTCAGAACATGGTTGGTGCTGGGGAGGTGGATGAAGACCTTGAAGTTGAAACTAAGGAGGAATGTGAGAAGTATGGCAAGGTTGGGAAATGTGTCATCTTTGAGGTAAGAGATAATCTGTCTCTCTTTTTGGCTTCTCTGGGCACTCATCCCTCACAACTGGAGTGTTACTGCTTAAGAGGGGCATACATAGAAGATCTCTCAGGGTCCTTTACTGTGTTGCAATTCTGGATTTTCTGTATCTGTAAGATACAAGCTTCTAACAATAGCAACTGTGTAAAAAACACTTGAGTATTGTGTTTTTGGAACCTTTTTATTTTGTTCTTTCACTGCCTTTGTGAAGAACAGCAATTGAAAACAATGTTCTTACTGCTGTTTTAATTACTTGTGGTTTGGGGTTTTTGTTTTGTTTCAGATCCCTGGTGCCCCTGATGATGAAGCTGTAAGAATATTTTTAGAGTTTGAACGGGTTGAATCTGCCATCAAAGGTAGGATCCTAAATTGTGTCCTGTGCAGCTCAGAGCTAACTTCTGTAGAGAGATTAAACAGTCTCACTGGTCAGGCTGTTTAGTTAAAGAGATGTTTATTTTATTGAATTGCTGCTTGCTGATCTGCTCTTTGTTTCAATTCCAGCTGTTGTGGATCTAAATGGAAGATATTTTGGAGGCAGAGTGGTGAAGGCTTGTTTCTACAACCTGGACAAGTTCAGAGTGCTGGATCTGGCGGAGCAAGTTTGATTTTAAAAATCTAGCTCGAGGTGTCATTGTTTTGGCAATCAGGTTTTCAGCAGTAGGCTGGGAATTCAGAAGAGAAAAGTAGCTTTCCTAGCAGACTGGAAACAAGCCTCATTGAATGGATTTTACACATTCGTTGTGACTTATGGTTTTTTGTAATATAAAGCCCTTTGAAAGTAAGAGTCACGTCTGTGTAGTTTTGAATTGCACATTTCTGCTTTCTGCTCTGGGGATCCTGGTTATTTTTTGAGCTTTCAGATGACTTTGCTCTGTTGAAAACCCACTGCTGAGGAGATGCTTTGTCTGTATTCCTGCTTTCTTTGTTCTGGTGCTTCATCATGGAGTCCCTGTGCTGGATCCACAATAAGTGTGAAGCTTTGGACAAGGACTGTGTGCTGTGATCTGCTCTTCCCTGATGGTCTCTCCTAGAGTTAGAGCCTTGCTCTCCTGAGTCCTCATCTCTGCACACCAGTGATTTGGGTCATTGGACAGTTGCAGCTGGTTTGTTCTGACTCCAGGACAAAGCTTCTGTGCCAGAATGGAGACTGAAATAACAAGGACTGAGTCTGTCTTCATAGAGCAAAAGAAAATCTATCTGTAATCCAGGGAAATGGAGAAAAGAGGGAATTTAATGGACTCTTAGCAGGAGCTCTGTGCTGGGAATATCCAGGGATAACTGATTGCAGGTCATTAGCAGGGAGAAGGGAAACTCCTTCCTGTATCTGGCCACCTGTCAGAATCTCACTTCTCTAACTCACACATAGACAACTAACTTTGTTTAACCATTTGCTCTTTCTGTTTATATTTCTATATTTGAGGTCAAATACCATCAGAGTTAGGCTTTCTTTTGGAAGGAGTGCTTGTGGAAGTTCTCAGAATAGGAGGCCATGGAGGGAAGTTCTCATGAAAATCTGAAGAGTTGACAAACCAAACTACTAAGCACTACTACTTCTAGTTGTAACTTGATGTAAAATAGTACACAGCTCTCTGCTCCTGGTTTTATGTTTGCTTTTTGTTTGGGAACAGTGTGTGACAAAGAGTTGCCAAGAGGGGACTCTGCAATGGTGGCACTTGTCTCTGTGCCCCATTGCACCCAGAATTGTGGAGATACTGAAGTGGCTGTGAGCCCTGAGGGCATTTTAGCTGTTTGAAAGCTGATGCTGGATGTCTTTTTCCTGTTACACACATGGACTGGGGGGAGGGGGGACAGACCTGTAGCTCAATGCTGTGAATATCTCCAGTTCTTGCCCTTTTGAGTTTTGGCTGCAGATTTCCATGACAAACCCTTGGGTCTTGTGTTTTGCTTATTTTGTCTGCTTGTGTTCCACCAACCTCTGTACAAACATTTGCTTGTAAAACAGAATTTTTTAAAAAACCTGGTATTTTACCTGCTGTGCATTGGCTTCCTTACTGTGCTCTTGTCTTGTGCAGGGCAGTCCCTCAGAGTTGGGCATTTTCTCTGATCCACCCTCCCTGCAGCAGAGGTGAGGAACTGCCATGACACCAAAACCACAGGACTTGGGGCAAAAACAGAATCTAGATTCTGTTCCTGCCTCTGCTCTTTGTTTTCTCTTTGACTTTGAGCAACACTTTTAAGACCTTTGCTGCTGTGTAGTAAAACAGATTAGCCTGGTATGAATTAGCATAGGTTTGCTTGTAGTACTCAAATAATTTGGGTGGCTGCTGTAGAAAGTTTAACCACTGGTAGCAGATTGAGTGTGATCTGAACTTAGCTTGAAGTATGACTTGGCTTTAAGCAATGTGATATATTTATGGCTCTTATTTCAGCAAATGCCTCTTGGGTGGCTAGGCAGTAAGTATTTCCTGAGGTACACAGGCTGGTTTGTGTGCCTTTAACCAGCTGTTCTCCTTTTTAGCACCACCTTCTCAGCTTCCAGTCTGATAACTTGAAGGTTTTCCATTTGCTGAGAATGGCTTTATTGGCAACTTTTGAACCATTTCATTCTGACAATCCTTACTGTGGTTGAAGACAGGAGGAAAGTTTATCCATGAAGATGTAAGGGAGAGGGTTTGTTCATTTAGTATTTTGTGTAGGAGATTCATGCTATAAATGAGATGTTTTTTATAGGGACACTGAAGCAAGCAAACCTGGAGCAGATTTACATCCCCTGAATTCCATCCGAGTGGTGGAGGCTGCACAAACACGTGACAGTGGAGCCAGGTGTGTAAGCAGGTGATGCAAGCAAACCTGCACAGCTCTGGAAACCTGCAAATGTTCAGACACTCACTGAGCTCTGTGGGCAGATTTTGCCTCCTTAGCAGGAAGCATTTTTTGCAAATGCAACTTCTCCCTGTTTTTAAACACACTGTGTTGGCTCAGACTTCCTCAGGCATGCATACCTTGAAATACTTGGTTCTGAATTTACTTCTCTGCTGGAGAATTGGCCTCTGGAATCTTGCCACTGACTTCTATTTCTAGTAGCTTCTCAAGTAACTTTTTATCTAACACCTCCAGCTTTTCCTGCTTACACATCCAGTTTTCTCCTCTGTTTCATCAGTGAGTGCCCTTTCCAAAGGCTCAGCAGCACTTAATTTGGAGCTCTTTGCAGCTACCAAGTTTTATTTGGTGGTTTGTCTTTACACCCTGGATATTGTGCAGCCACCTCATTCTGTCCTGTACCTTTGTGGTGACTGGTCTGAAGCAATAATAATATTTTTGTTTCTCTTTTTGTGTGGTGCCCTATAAAGTTCTGATTTCACAGAAAGTGAAGAGGATGATGAGCTGTTAGGAACATTTACCTTGCTGGCAGTGCAGGATTGGTTATAGTGCTTCATGTGAAGCACTGGGTGTTTTTCAGGTATGATTTCCTAAATTTAAGCTTTAATTCCTTGGTTTAAGCACCTGTGTAAATGCTGTGATTCTCTAATACATTGGATAACTGCATCTCCTCTTGGGCTAAGTATGAACTGTTCATTGCTTCTGGGAACTCAGATGCCTGCTTAGAGAGATCTGAGTGTCCTGAAGCCAGCAGGAGGCTGAGAGGGACGTGGAGGACGTGTCAGCCCAGAGCTGAATGAGGTACCTGGTGCATTAACAGCCCTGAGGTCTTAAGAACAGGGATTTGCACAGTGGCATCACTGCCTTGTTCTCTTCTTAATTCAGAACACTGGCTACTATATTAATAGTGGGGATTTAGTGATTTGATTACCTTCCTAATTGTTAAAACCCCAAGGTGGTTTTGAGCTGTAGCAGCTATTTCAGAGCCCATCGTTAAGCACATGGGTTATGATTTATTTTCTCACCTGCACTGTTCTGCACTTAACCTGTGTTGAATTTCACTGTCAGTTTATCACTTTGCCTGGTCAGTAAAGTCACTAAAATCTGATGTGAGATGGAGCTTGCAGGGAACATTTTTAACATTACTATTGTCGAAATCTTAAGTTTGCTTTGCCACACTTACATGAAAGGTGAGAGTTGTTGCCCCAAAGAACTTTCTGTCTGAATAGCCATGGAGGGAGAGAGGCAGGAACAAGAAATATCTTGCCCAAGGACATGCAGAAGGTGGTTTGGAGAGTTGGGATTACACCCTATTCCCCTGTACTTGCAACTCTGCAACAAAACCCACATTCCTGGTGGAGCTGCTTTTTATTGTGGCAACAGAAAATAGAATCTCTTAGCCTTGAGCTTTGGATTCTGAAGCAAGTTCAGAAGGAGATGTAATTCATGTGCTGCAGTCTGTGTAAGTGGTTGCCTTAGGAGAGGCTCCTGTAGGAGATTTGAGTATGTCAAGGTATTCTACCCTTCTGTGCAAGAGAAAAGATGTGTTGTAACATCATACAGTTCTCTTAAAGATAGGAAGACAAATATGGGAGGTTTCAAAGAGGATCTTAAACTCTCAGATCCTTCTTGCTCCACAAGCAGAAGTCTAATGGGGGAGTGAGAACTTTCAGTCCTCCCAGCACTTGGTGCAAGAGGCCTTGAGCAAGACTGATTTTCACCTTGTGTTACATTGAATTAATCCCATGTTCCTGCCTGGGATTTCTTCTCCTTAGCTACAGGACTTGGCACTTCTCATGGAGCTCCATGATGTTCCTGCCAGCCTCTTCCCAGCCTGCCCAGGTCCCTCTGGGTGGCAGCATGGCCTTCTGAGGTAGCTGCCACTGCTCCCAGTCCATGTGATCTGCAAATTTGCTTTAATGAAGGAGTTAAAGAGGGCTGGACCACCATTGACCCCTGTTCACCAACAGCTCCTGACCTCCAGCCAGACCCTGAGCCACTGATCATTCAGGCAGCTTTTGGTGTCTGCTCCTGCAGCTTCAAGAGCTTCTTTGTTAGGAGGATCTCACAGGTGACAATGTTTGGAACTCCTACAGAGGTCCAGGTAGACAATACCCACAGCTCTCCCCTGCCAGGCCAGTCTTTGATTGTGGAAGGTTAAGCTGGGCAAGCATGATTTCCCCTCAGTGAATCCAAGTTCACTGTTGCTGATTTTCTTGTCCTTCATAAAAACACTGTTATATTAGCTACTCCCAGAATTGTAGAAATTATTTTAAATTCTCAAAACATTGGAAGAGAGCAAGAACATCCACACAGCTGAGGTTCATGTATGGATGCATCTGGCACTGGTAACGTGCTCCTGGCTGGGTGCAAGACTAACCCCATTCCTGTTCCCAAAAAAGCAGGAGCTGCTTGTGGTCATGGAGGACTTGGTGTCACTTACAGGCACTTTGTGTGACAGTAAGTGCAGCACTGTAATGAATGAGTTCTTAGGGGGATTCCTGCCTTGAGGTGGTGAGTTATCCTTAAAGACAAACAGGGATTGATTGTGTCTAGCAGTGTGTGCTCTGTTCATTTGCTGCTGCTGAGCAGTGAGAGGACTCAGCCAGGAGATTTGGATTCCTGCTGTGCTGCTCTGGGCAGATGTAGGTTCTTCACAGATGGGTTTGAAAGTAGCACCTGGGCTTGGGAATTTTCTTGGTGTGTCCTGTAGACAGGACTTTTGATAAAAGACTTCCCTCTTGCCCTGTGATGCTGTGATTTTATTCAAGCTGCAGAGCAGCTAAAGAGCCATCCCAGTGCCTTTCTCATCCATCAGTTTGGTTTATCCTCACACATCACCACTGGCTTCTGGTTGTGGCTGTAGAAGGTACTTCTGAAGTCCAGCTGGAGATGATCAGGCAGCTCCTGGCAGTGCATGTGGCACTTGACTTTCTGTTTAATATGTGAACACAGCTTTTTCTTACCTGTGATGTAATTTAGAGGATGAATTCATCTGCTTTGTCTTGTTTTGAATCATAAAATCATAGTATGGTTTGGATTGTAAGGGATCTCAAAGCCCATCTAGTTCCAAACCCCTACCATGGGAAGAGACACTTTCCACTAGACCAGGTTGCTCAAAAATTCACCTTTTCCTGAAAAGTGACATTTCCTGCTTCACAGAGGAAGACAGGACTTTTTAAGGATGCAAAAACTGGTAATTATATGAGTTGCTCATAACATCAGCCTACAGAGCTGACAGACCTTAACCCCTGGGCAGCCCTGGATGTAACCATAAATACTCATGCCTTATGTCAGGAGCAGTAAAGGAGTAACTGCTCCTTTTTCCTCCTCATTGAGGGATTTATTAACTCTGAAACTTTTTCTAAATGAGTGCTTGGATTGGTAAGATTGCCTTTCTCTTCCTGCAGGTCAGTGGGTTACAAGTGCTGCTTGCTTTGAATGTCCAGTGTGATTTTACCTCCTGTTTACTGCAAAAACTATTTTGTGCCACTCGAGGTGCAACTCAGCCAGTTCGAAAAAATGCTGTAAAGTCTGCAGGAGTGAATGACAAAGTCCCTGTCTGTGTGCCTGTGTTTGGTACTTCAACCAGAGCTGACCACAAATACAAAAGTGATCCTGTTGCCAGCTGTGCTCCTTTAGGGATCTTGCTGCCTGTTTGTGTCAGGTGGGGCTGGATCTTGCTGGTGGCTTTTTGTGCACAGGTGCAAACACAGCTTTCCATGTTAGTAAGCAAAGTCTTGTTTAAATGGGGCAGGGGGGAAATGGATATTGAAGAGGAAAAGGTGCAATGGAAGAACAGGAATGAAAGCCGAAGGAAACATTTTGTAAGTTGAAGAAGGGGTAGTTTGTGTGTGCTCCTGCAGAGGTTTCCTCTCACACCCTGATTCCTGCTGAGGTCATGGTTGTGGCTTTATGGCTTTTTCTCTTTTTAGCATCAGGAAATTAGGAAATCCCAGAGCACAGGGTTGTTTGTACAGAAATGTAAAAACACAGCCTTATGTCTTGTGTCCAAACAAATATCTGGTGTCCAAACAACCTTACCCACCCCAAGCTTTCAGCCCTGTAGCTGTGGGAATCAGGGGATAGGGCACAAATGTCCTGCACCCAGCAGGCCCTGTCTCCCATGCAGAACATCCCCCTGCCCTGCTTTGGCAGCCCCAGCAGCTGCAGCACATGCTTGAAGCCCAAGACACCCTCAGCTCTATGGCAAACAAGATCTTTCCCAGGAAGATGCCTAACCCTTTTCTTTCTTCCCTTCTGCTTCTTAGTCCTCTTCTGGGAGGAGCATGGGGTTGTTTTTTCAAAGCAGCCTTTAAGCATCTTGCCACTTCACAGCCCTTGAGTTGTTTTTCCTCTCCCAGTCTCTTATGGGGTTGATCTCTGGCCTCCATTTGAGAGCTTGCAGCAAGTCAACAGCTCAGGAATCCACATGGTCCTGCCAAGACAAAGGTCTTCCACCCCTCTTGGGTTTCTCCACCTTCTGCCGCAGGCACAAAGCTGGGGAGAACTTTTGGACTTCTCTGCTTTCAACTTGTAAAACTTGTATAGCAACTGTGAACCAGAACTCAAATGATATTCTGGCAAAACACACTGAGCTCCTCTTGGGAGGATGGAGAGTGAAAACCGGTGGGGTTTTGTGGTTTTGGGTTTGTGCAGCTGAAGGGATGCAGTTACCACTGGGACAGGATGTGAGCTGGAGCAATTCCCAGTGTCTTTTCCCTCTTTGCAGGAAGGGATGTTGCACTTGAACAGCAAAATTTTAAGACCTTTCAAGGAAAATAATCCTGTGGCAATGAAGTGTACTCAAAGTGGGCTTCAGAGATTTGCTTCAAGCACAAATTTCAGAGGAAGATCCATCTCCCTGCAGCATTAGAGCCCTGCCCATCATCCCTTATGACACAACACCATTGCCCCCAAAGACACTGTCCCAGAAGTATCACATTCACCTGCAAGGACTTAGCTCTTCTGAGGAAGCCAGGAATTTATGGATAATAAGGAAATTAAGTTTTGAAAATATCTTCAGCTATCACATACTAGTCATAGTTTCTTCCCCTTTCTTCACTTGGATTTCTACTTCATCATTTAAAAGTAGTTTGCTTTGTTTTATTTCTATCCAGCAGGCTGATTTATTCATGGGCAAAGCCTGGTGGTTTTTATTTTTCCTGCAGTGTTGGGGAACATAAAAGCCTGGAAACTTGAGGCTGCTATCAGCATTTATGCTAAAAAATAATGGTGCTGGCATAATAAAATCAATACATCCTTTTTCCCCCCCCCTGTTTTAAAACCAGGAGGAGTTAACTGCATGGCAAGAATTTGCCTCAGCAAGCCTGGACTGTATGAAATAGAATTGGTCATCTGTCACTCTTGATGCATCAGAAGAAGGATGCAGATGTTTCTCCAAATGTGACATTTCCTCTTCAGTGCAAGGTGGGTGTGTGATAGCAGTTCAAAGCCACAGAAATCAAAGGAGATGGGAAAGTGAATTTTCTGCGTGGAAAGAGCAAAATCAAATTTAGAAATCTGCTGGAGCTGGCAGCAGCAGAGAAGCTGGGAAGGTTTCTACCTGACAGCTGCAGTATTTACTGCCTGCAGATCACTCCTGGGAAACTCTGTCCAGTTCTTTCTCTCCAAAACCCAAAAGCTGAAAATTGCGCAAAACAGGAGACTGGGATCTGCAAGGGACCAAGACTACCTGGTCACAAAATTATTTGGGTTAGAAAGGGACCTACAGATCATCTCATTCCAACACCTTCCACTGTCCCAGGTTGCTCCAAGCCCCATCCAACCTGACCTTGGACACCTCCAGGGATCCAGGGGCAGCCACAGCTTCTCTGGGTACCCTGTGCCAGGGCCTCACCACCCTCCCAGAGAAGATTTTTTTTTTTCTAATCTCTAATCTAACCCTGCCCTCTGTCAGTTTAAAGCCATTCCTCCTTGTCCTAAGTCTTTGACCTGCACCTCTCTAATCCAATCTCATCTCCACACCTTTATAGAGCACCTAATCTCTGTGATATGAAGATGCCAGCACTAATACCAGAGGTTAACAAAAGTAATCTCTCTAGGTCAGGCTACAAGGGGGAGATTGGCTGTAAACTTTCCAAAAGCTGATTGTTCCCAGTCCCTTCTGCATCTGAAGCCCTCATGACCTGGTTGTGCTGTCAGCCCAGCAGGGCCAGGCCAGGGGCCCCTCTGCAACTTTCCCCTGCTAAATTTTCAAGGCTGAAGCATCAGGCTGGTGATGAGCACATGAGTGAGGAGAGCCTGCTGTGAGAAAGGGAGCTGGATGTGGTGTTTTCTGGGGTCCTCGTGGCAGGAAGGAAGTGATGAATCTGACTCCATGTTCTTAGAAGGCTAATTTATTATTTTATGATATTATTATATTAAAGAATGCTATACTAAACCATACTAAAGAATAGAGAAAGGATATTTACAGAAGGCTAATTTTTTATTAGTTTCTAGATCTAGAGAGATTACTTTTGTTAACCTCTGGTATTAGTGCTGGCATCTTCATATCACAGAGATTAGGTGCTCTGTAAAGGTGTGGAGATGATATAGTGGAGATGTGAATGAGGAGAGCCTGCTGTGAGAAAGGGAGCTGGGTGTGGTATTTTCTGGGGTCCTTGTGGCAGGAAGGAAATGATGAATCTGACTCCATGTTCTCAGAAGGCTAATTTCTTATTTTATTATATTATTATATTAAAGAATACTAAACTAAACTATACTAAGGAATAGAGAAAGGATACAGACAGAAGGCTAAAAGAGAGTAATGAAAACTCATGACTTTCTTCAGAGTCCCACAGCTGCTATTGAGTCAATTTTAAATCTACATTCATCTCATGGTATGATAACATTCGTTCTCCTCACTTCTGAAGAGACAGGGTTATTTTTTCCCCAAATCAAGAGAATATTGAAGAAATTATCACTGATAAATACCTGGAAGCACAGCCAGGATCAAGATATAAATTTCTACCTCCTATCAGACATCTTTCATGTAGCAGATAATTATTTCTTCAATTATTTCTTTCTTGGAGGGGGACGAGCAGTTCAGGAAGAGCACAAGTAAATGGTGGATTTATAAAACAATTGCATCCAAGAATACAAATAACACAGGAAAAAACTTGTATTCCCTCAAGTACCACATTAAAGGATCATTTCTCTGCTTCCCTGCATGAGAGATTCAAGTCTCAGCACTTCCAGCCTTCCTGGAGACTCACACTCTGCAGAGATGAGGATTATTGGGATAACAGAGTCAAGGAGGAAAAGGAACGAATCAGCTTGAGCCTGATTGGTCATTAAGTTAGAACAATTCACATGAAACCAATCAAACAACCACCTGTTGGATAAACAATCTCCAAACCACATTCCAAAGCAGCAAAACACAGGAGAAGCAAATCAGATAATATTATTTTCCTTTTTCTCTGAGGCTTCTCAGCTTCCCAAGAGAAGAAACCTTGGTGAAGGGATTTTTCCAGAAAATATGACAGTAACAGCTGGGTACCAGTGTCTGGCTGCTGAGTGTGGGGAGGCTCAGCAAAGGCCCTGAAAACCTGGGCATGGGCTGAAAGCAGAGGTGTAATGGTCACTGCCTGGTCACTGAGGTGTGACCTTGAAGATTGGCTTAGGTGTGACCACAGCAGCTCAGCCAGGAACAGCTGAGCTGTTGGATAAGGGGTCTGATGCTGACAGGGAAATCAGGACCTGTGTAACCCAGGGGAGGAGGAGGAGAGCCTGCCTGAGCACTCAGACATCTCAAAAATGACAAACAGAACTTTGCAAGCTGGATCAATCACGTAAGCAAGTCCCCTGGTGTGCCCAGCAATTCCCAGCACCCTCCTCTTCCTTGGGTTTGTGCCATGCAAGTCATCCCAAACGTTATAAATATTTCAAAGGAGCTCTTTGCATTCTTATTTGCTTGTAGAGTGCAAGCCTTGCAGTGAAGGAGATCCCTGGGACTGCTTCTCAGGCTGAAAGCACTGACATTCCTGTCTCCCACTGCTCCCAGCCATGAGCTCACTGCCTGCAAAGGGAGAACAGCTCAGTACTCATTTCCTGGCTGGGGATGTGCAGGGCAGCTCATTGCATCCCCCTGCACCTTGGTGCAAAGCCTGCTTGTGCACACTGATGGATGCAGTGCAAGGTGGGGAAGGCAAGTTAAACCTCCATCCTGGATAAAAAGGTTTCTCTGAGCTTAAGGATGAAGTTGAGGGGAAAATTCTTCCCTGTGAGGGTGGTGAGGCCCTGGCACAGGTTATCCAGAGCAGCTGTGGCTGCCCCTGGATCCCTGGCAGTGTCCAAGGTCAGGTTGGACAGGGCTTGGAGCAATCTGGGATAGTGGAAGGTGTCCCTGCCCATGGCAGGGGATTTGGAACTAGATTATCTTTAAGATCCTTTCCAACCCAAACTTTTCCATGTTTCCATAAAATGCAAGGATTTCAAACCTGTGAGACAGGTAAAAGGATCCTCTAACTAAACAACTCCCTTGATATATTAGTAATTAAATTAAGCTTTTGCTTCCTTTGGAGACCCCTTCCTACAGGACATAGCTGGGAAAGCTGGCAGCAACCACTGAGGGTCCAAGTGCCTCTCCCACAGAAACCAGGGCTTGGGAAGATCTCAGGAAGTTTCTAGACCATCCCTCAGCCTTGGGGCACAATCAGTGCTGGCTGAAACCCTTCCCACCATGTTTGCTCAACATGTTCTGAAAACCTCAAGTGATGCTGAGCCACTTGCCACCCTCTCTGGCATTTGTGCTCTGCCAGGAGAGATGCTCTGATTTCACCATCCTGGACCAGAGCTTGGTTGGTTTCATCTAAATCTTGTTTTGGGAGCAGCTTGATTCTCAGGATTTTTAAAAATTATTACTATTTTTTTGCTTTTAAGTTGTCCTTTCTAGATGCCAGACAGAAATGCTGTTGAGCTGTGAGTAAGGGGTGAAGATCCTCATACACCAGAAATCCCCAGACTATGTTTGAAGTCTTTTCTGCTTATTAAAACTGTCTGGCACCACTGAGATTGCCTGAGGTGCTTTCTGCTTTTCACTAATATCTGATCTAGAGAATGATGCTCTGACTGCTGTGATGGCCTTGGCTGGAGCTTGGAAGCTGGATTCTGGAGTTTTCTGGAAAATGGAAAGCAGATCCGTTGGTGTGGACACCAAGGATGGTCCCATCTGGGATCTTTCTAGGTCAATGCACATAAAAACTGGAGCAAATCCCAGGGCAAGGACCAGGTGACAGAAGCACCTTAATGGGGACCTGAACCATCATCCTCTAATACAGGACCTGATCACAACTACACAACTCTGGGATGCTCCTGCTGGGAAGTTTTTGGAGCTGAAGTGGCATTGTCCAGGCAGGATCAGTGCTGGAAAAAAACCATCTGAGGAGTTAAGCCCCTTCCAAGATGTGCAGGCACTCAGGATGTTATGGACAGCAAACTTGGACATGAGCATCCAAACATAGATTTTCATGGATAAACCACTCATTTTGGGTTTAACCCTGAGTATATTGCATTAAGTTTCTTTTTCTAAGCCTTGGAATCATGTGCTGGGAATATCCTTCTGGAGATGAACTGCTAAACCCACTTATCCTGGGAAATAAAACTGTAAAAATCTGGTTTTGTAGAGATTTGAAAGCTCATCACTCCAAGGAATCTCACTTGTTTGCCAGAGCAGAGGACTGGGCTGAAGTTGAGGTGGACCCGAAGAACTCCTGGGTCCTGCTGCCCTGGCCTTGGGCATGGCTGGGCTCTCCTTCCCTTCCACCTGGAGTGAAGGAGGACTCCCCTTTACCTTCTGGGCTGTCAGGCAACAGCACATGGATGTCCAACCCACCTGCCTTAAATCATCCCAGTCCTTTAAGGTTACTAAACATCCTGGGAAATTCCATGTTTGGATGCTTTTTCCCCAAGGCAATGGTTGCCTGCTCAGTGTGCTTGGGCACACTCCCAGCGTGTCCTGCTGTGTTTTCCAGGGGCAGGGCATAAACCAGCTCCTGTCACAGGTTCCAGTCACTGGAAGAAGCCCAGCAGCCCATGCCACCCAATCTTGAACAATTTTGTTCACCTTTTTGCTGCACCTGCAGCACCCAACACTCCCTGAGCAGGACAGAGGAAGCAAAGCCATGTAGGACATTGATGTCCCTGTCCCTGCCACTCCTGTTGGTGTCACAGCTCTCATAAACAGCCTGGGGGGTGTTTTTTTGGAGTGCTCCTCACCCACTGGCCCAAACAGGTTTCTCCAGTGGGGGTTAAGCCAAACCTGAAGGACTTGGCCCTGGGGAGGATGAAGAACACTCACCTGGAGCATCGAGGGGGTCTGGATGGGGCTGGAGCCTGCAGGAGATGGATGGGGAGGCTTTGGAGCACCCCAGGGATGGTTTGAGGAAAGTCTCATTGGCTCCAGGAGGGAGAAGCAGTTTTGCAGGGAGCAGAGGCGCAGCATGGAGCTCATGGTATCGCTGTCAAGCACCAGGATGAAAGGATGGGTGTGGCATTCATATTTTCTGAAAAATCCCTTTGCCCAGGATTTCTCTCCTGGGAAGCTGAGGAGCCTCAGAGAAAAGGAAAACAATTCTTATCTCATTTGCTTCTCCTGTGTTTTGCTCACATGTGGAATGTGTTTGGAGATTGTTTACCCACAGGTGATTGTTTCATTGGTTTCATGTGAATTATTTTGACTCATTGGCCAATCAGGGCCAAGCTGTGTCAAGACTCTGGAAAGAGTCACAAGTTTTCATTATTATCTTTTTAGCCTTCTGTAAGTATCCTTTCTGTATTCTTTAGTGTAGTTTAGTTTAGTTTAGTTAATATAATACAGTACCATAAAATAATAAATGAGCCTTCTGAGAACATGGACTCAGATTCATCATTCCTTCCTTCTTCTGGAGGCAACACAAATACAATAGATGAGGTCCTCTCCTGCACAGTTCAAAGAGTTTCTCTTGAGCTCCCCCCAAGCCAATGCCTCTTTCTACCTTCAGGGAGGGCGTAAAGGAACCACAGTACAAATAAACAGCCCTCCCAGGTTAAAATGTTCCACCTTCGCCTCCTGCTGCAACCTGAGCTCCAGAGATGAGGACACACTGCCCTGATGCTGTTCCCAAGCTCCTGTCTCAGCCCAGCCCAGGGATGCCACCAAGGGGTATTTGCTCATCCTCAGGATCCAGCACAGCAGGATCTGAATTTCCAGTGCCCTGTGCAAGGGCAGGAGATGCTGAACAGGGGGATCTGAGTTTCTGACCCCCTTGTTTCTGAAGCAGTGGGGTTTTCCGAGTTTGTCCCACAGAGAAGATGGGATTGGTGCTCTGATGAGCTCACAAATTTGCATAAGTGATGCAGGAGGCCAAAATTCCATGATCACACCCACATCCATTACACCCAGTTCTGTCCTGCTCCTGCCAAGAAAAAAACACCACAAATCAACTCAAAACCCCTTTCCCAGTACCTTCCACCCGTTTCTAAGGCAATCAGCTCCCTGTCACCTCCCTTCCATCTCTGCTGTCTCCGGGAAGTGAAGGGTTAAAAGCTCTGAAACTGCAAGAACTTCCTCCCTTCTGCAGTGCCACCCTCGGAATGACGCTGGTTTCTGCCGGGCTTTGCCCAAATATGTCCGTTTCCTCCTGAAAGAAGGAGGAGGAAGGAAAGAAATAGAGATACAGAGGAAATATATGTACATTTTTTTTGTGTTTATACCGAAGAGAAGCCGTCCACGTCCGGGGAACCCAGGCGTCCGAGCCAGCCCTGCCTCCTCCCGCTCCATGCCGTTCCGCAAAGGTAGGGATGGAAGGGAGGGCAGCATCCCGGGATGCTCGCACAGGGACTACTCGGGCATCCAGGAATTACCTGGGCATCCAGGGACCGCCTGGGCACCCAGGGATTACCTGGGCATGCAGGGGTGGCTCCGGCAGGGTGGGCGATGGGAGCCCCGGGCTGTGCCCGGCTCTGCCGCACCGCTGGCTTTGGGGTTTGGGGAGGATGGATGGGGGACACCCGTGAGGTTGTGCGGGTGTGCTCTGTGCAGCCTGAAAAGGGCGGCTGTCCCCTCTCCGCCTTGCCTGTGGGGTTTTCCGTCTGTGCCCTGCGAGGGGCATGAGCTGCTGTCCTCCCTCAGGGGCTGGGGACAGAGGGCACAGGGATGGTTCTGGCCAGGGGGTGCTGCTGGGGCCGATGCAGCTGAGAATGCAATGCCTGCGGGCATTTGTGTCCTTGGGAGGGGCTGGAAGGAGAGACTGGGCAGGTAAACGACCCTCACCTTCTATGCCTCAGATCTGCACCCCAAACCATCCCTTTTCCACAGAAATCCCCACTCGCCGCCCCCTGGCTTGGCAGTGTGGGCAAGAAGCATCAAATATGGGACCTAAAGCCCTGCTGGGTGCCCAAATATGGGACCTAAAGCCCTGCTGATGTTCCTGTGCTGCTGTGGATGAGCTCTCCATCCTCTTTGGGCTGCTCTTAAATGTCACCTCCTCCTCTGTCCAGAGGGAATCGGTGGGACACAGTGGGATGCTTGTGGTGGTTTCTTTTGGAGAAAGAGAAGGGAAAAAGTCTTCTCCAGGAGACAGACAAGCCAGGGGAGGCAGGGTTAACACCTCAGACCTGCACCCCAAACCATCCCTTTTCCACAGAAATCCCCACTCGCCGCCCCCTGGCTTGGCAGCGTGGGCAAGAAGCATCAAATACGGGACCTAAAACCCTGCTGGGTGCCCAAATATGGGACCTAAAGCCCTGCTGGTGTTCCTGTGCTGCTGTGGATGAGTTCTCCATCCTCTTCGGGCTGCTCTTAAATGTCACCTCCTCCTCTGTCCAGAGGGAATCGGTGGGACACAGAGTGGGGTGTTTGTGGTGGTTTCTTTTGGAGAAAGGGAAGGGGAAAAGCCTTCTCCAGGAGACAGACGAGCCAGGGGAGGCAGAGACTCTTAAATGTCACCTCCTCCTCTGTCCAGAGGGAGGCTGGGAGTGGGATGCTTGTGGTGGTTTCTTTTGGAGAAAGAGAAGGGAAAAAGTCTTCTCCGGGAGACAGCCAAGCCAGGGGAGGCAGGGTTAACTCGGGATGTGCACGGACACGGGCGGAAGGCGCTGCCCAGCATCGCACACAGGTGCTCCGGCCGGCGGGGGCAGGGACAGAGGTGTCACACACTGGCGCTGGCACATCGCAAAGCAGCAGGGAGGGGGTGAAACCGGCGGGGAGAGGGCTGGATTTTGTGGTTTTTTGGAGGATGTTCCGGGGGTGCCCGCAGTGATGCTCACAGAGCCGCATCTCAGGCGCCGAGGCTTGCGCTGCCTTTGGAGCTCAGCGCAGCGGGATGGGCTTCACACCCTCGCAGCTTGACAGCGCACAGTTTAATTAATTGTAGGTGATAAACGGATTCATCTGGAGCAGAGGGAGAGATGCTGGGGAGGAAAGAGCCTGTGAGGCTTTAAAAGAGCGGAGCGGGGGAGCAGGGAGGGAGCTGGGGGTTATTTCCCGTGTTGCTGAGCAGCTCCCGTGGCCCTGCTGGGGTGGAAATGAAGGGCAGGGCTCCAGCACTTGGGGACACAGGGTGGATTTGCAGCAATTGATGCTTTTCCACGCGGTGCTGCCCAGCACACCTGGACCGGGTGTTTTGGGACACCGTGCTGCGCTTGTCATCGCTGCAGGATTTACAGGGCACAGCTGACCCGCGGATGCTCGGCGGTTCTGTCCTGCAGCCCCTGTGGCACCGTGGCAGCCGTGGCTCTTCTGCCTCCAAACTTCCTCTAGAGGTCAACCTTGAAATGCCAGAGCAGCTCCCGGCAGCTCCGCGCATCAGCCTGCGGCTCCAAGGTGGCAGAGAAGCCGGTGTGGATGGGTTTTGTCCATTGCTGGTGTATTTTAGGAATAATTTTGTCACCACAAGGGTTGCCAAGTATTGTATTTGTGGGGTGCCCCGTGGCAGGGAGGAATGATGAATCTGACTCCATGTTCTCAGAAGGCTCATTTATTATTTTATCTACTATGTCATATTAAAGAATACTACACTAAAGAATATTTACAGAAGACTAAAAGGATAATAATGAAAACTTGTGACTCTCTCCAGAGCCTCAACACAGCCTGGCCCTGATTGGCCAATGAGTCAAAATAATTCACATGAAACCAATGAAACAATCACCTGCTGATAAACAATCTCCAAACACATTCCACATGTGAGCACAACACAGGAGAAGCAAATGAGATAAGAATTTGTTTTCCTTTTTCTCTGAGGCTTCTCAGCTTCCCAGGAGAGAAATCCTGGGTGAAGAGATTTTTCAGACAATGTGAATGCCACAGTCAAGCACTGGAAAAGAGGGGCCTGGGGGAATGGTGGAGTCACCATCCCTGGAGGGATCTAAGACGTGCAGATGTGGCACCTGGGGACATGGTTTAGTGGTGGCTTAGCAGTGCTGTGACCTGGCTGCAGCCTTTAACCTCAGCTCAGAGCATCCCCACAGCACCAGCCCTGCCTGGAGCACTGCTCAGTGGCTGCTGGGCTCCCCAGGGACACATCCACAAGCCACCAAGGGCAGGAGAGCTGTGCAGAGCACGGCCTTGTGGCTGCCCTTCAAGAGCTGCCCACAGCAAGCTGTGCACATGCTGAGTGTGCAGGAGAGCTGGGTGTGAAGATATTTTCCTTCTAGTTCAGCTTGGTGCATAAAAATCCTTGCTCAAGGTGGTGGCTTCAGCTGGGTTGGGATATAGCTGTGCTCCTGACCCTCCCAGAGGGACATGGGGACTCCAGGCAGCTTGGCAAGGAGGCTGAGCCTTTACTCTGGGAGCCTTTTGGGAACAGCATCTCACCTCAGGGCTGATCCAGGCTGCAAAGAGGAGGCTCTGCCCAAGGGCTGCTGCTCTGTAGACCCTCTTGAGGCACAAGGACGCTTTGGGATGAGCATTTTGGAGGCTCTCAGCTGTCTTTGCATGCCCCTGTGTGTGGAAATGGAGCATCCTGTGGTGGAAAATGCAAGCTCCACCCCTGTTCTGGCTGCTTTCTCACTGCTTGCAGCTTTGGCAGCCCTTTCCTGTGTCTGTGAAATCCTGGTTGCCTTGGCTCTGTTCTGCCTCATTTCTCCTCGGGCATCTTAGCCAGTGGCATTGCCACAGGATCTGCACTCCCTGGCTGCGTCACAGCTGCCATTTAGCCAACCTCAAGGCATTTGGCAGTTTCAGATATTAAAGAAAGGTATTTCTAGCAGGGGTGCTCAAGCACAGCCAGGAGGAACGAGCTTAGGACAGAAATTAATTTCTCCCAGCACTGCTGCATCAGCTGGGAGCACTGGAGAGAGCCCTGATCCCCAGGCAGTGCCACTACCCTGGCAAAGGCCTGTCTGTGGCTGCAGCTCTGCTATCAGGAGGCGCTGGGAGCTTTCACCTAAAGTGCCCTTCCTGAAAAATCTGATTTAATTACTGCAGCTGATGCCAGGGAGCCTGGGAGTGTGCAGGTGATAAGCTGGCAGGGCACTGCCAGCCAGCAGACATTTGTCATCTGTCAAAGGACAAATGAAATCCCTGTGCTGCTGGCTGGGAAGGAGCTGGAGATAAGAGGGAATGCCAGTGAGCAGAGAATGAACACAGGATGACAGAAGCATGGAACAGTCTGGGTTGGAAAGGATGTGAAAGATCACCCAGTTCCAAGTCCTCTGACAAGGCAAGAACATCTTGTGCTCAATGAGGTTACTCAAAGTCCACTCCAGCCTCACCTTGAACACTTCCAGGGATGGGGCATCCACCACCTCTCTGAGCAACCTGTGCCTGGGTCTCACCACCCTCATCATAAAAAAATTTCTTCCTTATAGAAATAAATTTCTATATATAAAATTTTTATATATATATATATATATAAATTATATATATATATATAAATAATGTATAATATATAAAGTATATTTATATTTTTATATATATATATATATATATATATGATTTATATATATAAATTTCTTCCTAATATGTATCAACCCTCCTTCACTTTCAAACCATCACCCCTTGTCCTATTGCAACAGACCCTGCTAAAAATCTGTCCCCTTTAAAAATTGGTTCCCTTTAGGCACTGGAAGGGGCCCTAAGATCTGCCCAAAGCCTTCTCAAGGCTGAACACCTCCTCTCTCTCAGCCTGGCTCTATAACAGAGGTTCTCCAGCCCTTGGAGCATCTTCATGGCCTCTTCTGGACTTGCCCCAACAGCTCCACGTCCTTCTTGTACTGGAGACCCTGAGCTGGACGTGGTGCTCCAGGTGGGGTCTCACAGGCAGGACCCCTCACTCTTCTACTGCTCCCCCTGCTTTGTACATCCTGTTAGCACAAGAAGTTCCAACATCCATCCCCTGCTCTCATTTCTGCCTGCTGTGATCAAGGAGGCTCTTGTTAGCAGGGGCAGAGGCGCCCTTTGCCTGCAGCGTGAAGGGAAAGGACAGGACTGTGCCACATCCCAGCGCTGTCCCTTCTGCTGCCTGTCCCCTGAGCCACCGAGCCCTTCCTGGCTGTGCCAGCTCCTGCAGTGACTCAGATCACAACCCCCCCCGATGGGAAACTCTGCTTTGGCAGAATGGGTACAGCTAAAGTGGAGAACTGCCTTTCTGCAGCTTTCTTTAGGTACTAGAAGGGACAATCTCCTCACTTTGGGAGGGTTTCTGGATTGCTGGCAATGCCCTGCAGTCCCACATGCTGCTGCCTTTGCTGGCCATGTCACCCATCACTCCTCGATGTCGTGGCTTCCCGGCAGCCCTGGGAAAGGTTTGATCCAGGATTTCCTGTCAGGGGCACTGGGCAGGGTTTTTAAGCACTGATGGATGCAGAGAAGCCGCGTGAGGAGTCGGGAGCTGCCTGAGGGGGTCCTGCCAGCTGCAGCTCCCTGGTGACAGTGACACCGTGGGTGTCTGCTCAAGGAGCAGGGAGGAAACGTGTGGCAGAACTGGCCCTGGCTCTCCTGACTCACAGGCCCGTGCCTGAGTCTAACCAGCACCTTGTTTTCACTGAACACCTTCCCTGGAAGGCTGGAAATCCCCTCCCATCCTGCTGTGTCCCCTGGCCTGTGGTTCTCACTGTGGTATTTTCACTCTGGCTCTTGGTTTCATTTCATCCCCTTTCACCTCAGCAGCCTCAAAGCACCCAAAGGAGCAGCTGTCTGTCCCACATCTCACCCCTCCCTGCACTTCCAAGAAAGCCCTGGGCGAGCACGACCTTTCCACTGCCTCTTGGCCTTTGCACTTTCTTTAGCATTTATGGCCACTCATGGGGAGTTTTTAATGGATTTCAGGGTCACCATGCCTGGTTTTGTTCCAATTATCACTCACTGGGTCATGCACAAGCAAGCAGCAGAGGTCACCAGGTCTCAAGGTGCTGGTGTACATGCCAGGCCATGGTGGCCAGGTGGGACACCCTGGCTGCCACCAGCTGCAGGTGGAACCCCCACTGCACTAGAAACTCTTGTGCAGGCTTCTAAAGGCTGCAGGGGGACTTTTGGCACCTGCTCTGCATTCTGATGACTCCACAGAAAGCAGCTGGTGGGGACAGGACAGATGTGGGTTGTTTGCACCTCTCAGACTTCCTGAGTCTGGGAGTTAAACCACGTAACAATATTGAAGGTACATCCTCATGGCCCAGCCTGGGAGCAGGCAGACACACCTATAACCTCCCTGCCAGGGCCAGCACCCCACCAAGCAACTCAGGATGCTGGAAAACCCCTCCTTTTGCTGTCCTGCCTCCCTCCTGGCAGGGGTGGGGAAGGATTCTCCACTGCTGTATCTCCAGCCACCAGCTGAAACCAAGCTCAGTGGTTCTATCTCACAGGAGAGCAGCTCAGATTGGGCTTGGGCTTCACCCCAGCGCTCAGATCCCACCACCAACACCCCAGGTCCCTTCTCCACCTGGCATCCCACCATCCCTGTGCCACTGGGAGCCTTGCCAGCAGAGCTGCTGCCCTGCTGAACCTTTCCCTAACACACCCTCTGTGATGGAGAAATTGATCTCAGCACAAAACAGCTCCAAAGGCTTTAAATCAGATGACCACAGGTTTTTGGGTTTTTTTTTTTTTCATGGAGGGACGTGGGAGGATTTCAAAACCAGCAGCCAGCAAGGTGTGATCCCTGTTTTCCTGGTGTGTGCGTGCAGGCACTCACATCTCTGCAGGGCACCTGATTCTCTTTCTCATCATTACTACACTTTAAGGTTGGGGAAAAAATAAAAAGGATGGGGCACAGTCCCCAGCTGGGAGTCAAGACGAAGCCCACACAAGCAGATTTAGGTTTCCTTTGTGTTTTCCTCTGGAGAATTCCTTGTCCTGGCAAGGGCTATTAGGATTCCACTAATTAGGATTCCACTGGGGCAGCAGATCTTGTATAAACCTTAAATATTCCTTGCTATAAAGGACAGCTGTTACCTTCTCCATAGCATCCTTTTCCAGGCTCAAAGCTATTCCCCAGTTTTCTCCTCCCTGGACAACAAAATCACTCTCATTTTGTCCTTTCCCAAATACCCAATTCTGAAAACATCTCCCAGCTATTGCCCACCTTGTCCCATCCCAGACTGAACCTCTTCCAAAAAACCACAGGGCCTGGAGTGAGACGTGCCCTTCCTTGGTGCTGAGGAAGCAGCACCATCCAGTCCAGTCCAGAAAACCCAACCTTTCTGCATTTTGTATGCCACCCTTTTGCTAAAACATCATGGAACTGGGCTTTCCTTTTGGTTTCCCTGCCTTCCCATTTATTTAGTTATAAATTAATAATAATAATAATAATAATAATAATAATAATAATAATAATATAATAATAATAATATTTACTTCTGGGACTTCATGCTGTTTGTTCAGAATTGACTGCTGAGACCTTTTTATTCCCCCTCTCCCCAGTCCTTTCCTCCTTGTTGGGTGATTTCCAGCTTTATCAATTGAGGCAGGGGAAACTGAGGCACGGGAGGGCTGAGATGGGCTGGAGGCTGTGCTGATGGTGCCTTTAGCTGCTCATATCCACGAATCCAGCTCTCTCTGCACCAATCCTGGCAGTGCCAGAGCATCCTGAGGTGTGTGTTCCCTGTGTAGGTCCCTTTTGGGGATACCACTGGTGCAAGGTTCCTTGCAGTGCAGCGCAGAGCTTCCAAATCAACCCCTGTGGGCACGAGCAGGGTGCTAAAACCCCACCTGCAGAGATGTTGGTTGGGGTTGGGAATCAAGGACAGCTTTGCTCAGCCCTGGAAAAGATTATCTGAGGGCAGAGGGGGCAAGCTGAGACAGACCAATGACTGCTTGTGAGATGGGCTGGGGAGAAACGATGCTGCTGGGGAAGGGGTGATGGGCAAGGGGTGATGGGCAAGGGGTGATGGGGAAGGGATGATGGGGAAAGGGTGATGGGCAAGGGGTGATGGGCAAGGGGTGATGGGGAAGGGGTGATGGGAAAGGTGGTGGTAATTCACGGAGAAAAGGAGGTATTGCCATGTCCTTGTGTAGCCCCAGCCCCGCTTTGGGCTGGTGTGAAACAGCTGCACCCCTTCCCCCAGCCCCATTTATTTATTTATTTATTCCGCTCCCCTCCAGCCGCCGCTGCAGCTTGTTTACCCGCCCGGACGCCACGAGAACCTTTCCCAGGGCACCGGGGTGAGCTTGTTTACCAGCTGGGTTTGTCATTTGAGTGGCTCTGCTGGCAGGGCCGGCCCCACGGGCCCCGCACGCCCCCATCCCGTGGAGCGCTCCGGGCTCCTCGCAGCCACGCGAAGGGAGCGTGCAGGAACCCTGCTCCTGTGTGTGTGTGTCTGTGTGTGTGTGTGTGTGTGTGCCCTTTGCTGCTCTTTCCAGGAAGCCCCGAGAGCAGCTGAGGCTGGTAAACAACAGGGATAATGTGTCAGTATCTCCCCGTGGTGCCGGTGACTTGGGCTCTTCTATTTGCTCTTCTATTTTTCATATCCTGTAGTGCGTTAGTGCAGTAACTCTGAACTCCATATAAAGTGTTAGTTAGCTTCACAAACTTCACAAAACGTCTTCAAAATCTGGTCAGATGGAACAATCCCTCTGGGCCTGAGATCCAAGCACACCCTACAGCCTCAGATCCCGAAAAGTCTAAACAAAAGTGAATTTGGGGGATTCTCCAAGTGAATTCTCCAAGTGAATTTGCAGGGGAGGGGGAAGCAAACTGGGGGATGTGACTTCATTAAACCCTGATATGCAAACAGACCAAACTCATTTATGTCTGAAAAACTTGTGACTGTCATTAATTTTTGGGTGTAGCCCCTTGGGGAGGCTTTGTCTATTCCATATAAAGTCTTAGTTAACTTCACCAACTTCACAAAATGTCTTCACATTTTGGTCAGACAGAACGATCCCTCTGGGCCTGAGATCCAAGGATATCCTACAGCCTCCCCAAAAGTCTAAACGAAAGTGAATTGGGGAGAGGAGAAAACTGGGGTTATGTGACTTCACTAACCCCTGATATGCAAACAGACCAAACTCATTTATGTCTGAAAAACTTGTGACTGTCATTCACTTTTGGGTGTAGCCCCTTGGGGAGGCTTTGTCTATTCCATATAAAGTGTTAGTTAACTTCACAAAATATCTTTACATTTTGGTCAGACAGAACAATCCCTCTGGACCTGAGTTTCAAGCACACCCTATAGCCTCAGATCCTGAAAAGTCTAAATAAAAGTGAATTGGGGAGAGGAGAAAACTGGGGGGATGTGACTTCATTAAACCCTGATATGCAAACAGACCAAACTCATTTATGTCTGAAAAACATGTGACTGTCATTCACTTTTGGTTGTAGCCCCTTGGGGAGGCTTTGTCTGCCCTTAATGTACCTGAAGGCCCTTCATTAAATATATCCATTTTTATTCTTTTAACTTTGTCTGGCCTCTGTTCCTAGGTAAGCCCAAAACCACATCAGTAGTGGGAGGAAAATTGCATTTTGTATCTCCTGCTCCCAAATCCATGAGCCCCAAGGAGGGATGTGGCTTCCCAGATTCAGTCTCTGTTGAGCCAGAGACTGAAACTGGGAAGCCACAGTGTCAGCTGCTTTTACTGGGAGATAATCAGGGTTGCACTGGGTCCTGACTGCTGAGTTCTGTGCCCAGGAGACCAAATTTTTCCACCCCAAAAATGCAAGTGAGCACTGCCAGGTCACTGGTACAAGTGCAAAATAAAGGCTCCTCAGTCACCAATATGAATTTATTTGGAGGAAAATTGTGCTTTCTTGTGCTTTCATGCCAGGTATGACCCAGGCAAGCACTCACCTTAATGCCAGTAGGAGACTCTAACATGGCTGGAGCAGAGATTTGAGAATTTTACTTGGTTTTTTTTTTTTTTTTCTCCTTCTCACTGACTTTCTTAGAAATCCTCCTTATTAGCAAGGGATTTCTCACAGGAGCAGCAGGACATAGCTGAGGCTGTGATTTGGACTTAGGCACCCTGATAAAGCCCTTCCACCAAAGGAATGTGGGATGTCTTTATGCCAACACCAATTGCTCCAGGGATGGATCCGTGCTCACAAAACAACATTCCCATTCAGAGCAAAATAAAGAAAAATGAATTTGTAGAATAAACTGTATATAGAATAATAATAAATAAAAATAAATGGTAGCATTTGGGGTTTTTTTTCCCAGCCTGTGTCCATTTCCCAGCTGGAGGGCTGGATCTCATTCATGGCTGAGGAAGAGGCTTTGGGGTGGGAAGAAGAACTCAGAAGTAGCTTCACCACCAAAATCTCCATGTTGCTGCACCAAGCTGAGCAGGATGAGTTGAGGCAGAAGAGGCACCTGCCAGCAGTGATTTTTGTGTTTGTTTTTTTTCTCCAAGGTGGCTTTGCCAAAGGCGGGGAATGGATTTCCACCTCCTGCCAGCTGTGAAGATCACGTGCACAGGGGAACACAGTCAGCAAAACCTTTGTTTCCCTTCAACATTAAATCACCTCTGGTTGCTGTCATGTTTCTCCTTTCCCTTTTTATTTTTTTTCTTCTCTTAATAATTTTTGGGTGCAGCTGAGCTGCTGAGAAACCGATCACGTCCAAAACACTTACACCATAAATAAAAGAACAATGTAATAAACCAATAAATCATGTAGGGCTGTTGCAACAGCAGCAATTAGGTGGAAGGCACGAGGGTGGGAAGCATTCTTTTTTATGGATGTGACTTTCCTAGCCCAAATTCTGGACGACCTGAGGTTACCTTTTCCAGCCTGGCTTGGCCTGCGCTGTCACACGGGGCTGGGTGGCCCAGCTGCAGGCAAGATGGGACAAGGCAGCGTGGGATGGGGCTGGCATGTGCCAGTGCTGAGCTTTAGTCACCCCTGCCATCGATGACTGGCTCTGCCTGAATGCAAGAGGACCAGATTTGTGAGCGGCATCCCGAGGCATTGGAGGCTGCCAGGGCTGGGGTGGCTGCGTGTGCTCCTGCACGTGTGCAGGGGAGCTGTGCTTGCTCTGGGCTCAGATGGGTTTGTAATGGGTTTGAGATGGGTTTTCAGAGATATTCAGCTGTTTGGGTCTGGAATGAGTGCCAGTGTTTAGGGCAGGACAGGCAGGGGCACAGCACATCCACGCTCTAAGCATGTCCTGCAGGTGCTGCAGATCTTGTGGCCCTCTGGCTGCCCCACCTTCAACCCAAACCTGTCACAGACATCTTTTATGAAAAAATCCTTTCCTTAGGATTTTCTTCTCCTGAGAAGCTGAGAGGCCTCAGGAACAAAATGTAACCAATGATTATCTGCTGCTGTGGAATGCAACAGGTGCATCTGGGATTGGTCTCATGTGGTTGTTTCTAATTAATGGCCAATCACAGTCACTCTCTGTCCGAGCCACAAGCTTTTGTTTTCATTCTTTTTCTATTCTTAGCTAGCTTTCTGATGAAATCCTTTCTTCTATTCTTTTAGTATAGTTTTAATATAATATATATCATAAAATAATAAATCAGCCTTCTGAAACATGGAGTCAGATCCTCATCTCTTCCCTCATCCTGGGTCCCCTGTGAACACGGTCACACAAACCCATCCTGGTGGGATCCCCCTTAGCCACAGCTGCAGAAAGGCCTTGCTTTTGCATGGCTGGCAGGTTTGGGAATTGCTCTGGGCTCTGCTCCATGGGTACAAACTGGATCTCCCAGTGCCCCAGTGACCATCCATGGAACTCCTGAGGCACCACAAGCATTTCACCCGGCAGTGGGTGAAAGGTGCCCATCAGTCAGGAGCCTGGGGCTGTCCCAGCCTGGGTAATAACAACATGAGCTGAAGGAAGGTCATGCCTTGAGCCTGAGCCTGGCCCTCCTTTATAGGGAAGCTGGCAGGAAAGCCTGCCCAGGAGTCGGGTGTCTCTCAGATCTCTTGTTGACTGTCTAGCAGTTGTTTTCCTTCAGGCTGAGCTCTGGGTAAACAGCTGGGCTGGGAAATGTGAAACCCTGGCTGTGGCCATGCTGTCACCACAGGTGACAGCCCAGGGACGTGCAGGGAGCAGGAACCCACCAGAGCCATGCAGGGGGGCGCACGGGGGGATGGAAATGTGAGGTGAGGCCCTGTCCTGGGGTCATCTGTTTGTTTTGAGAGGTGCCCTGTTTGTGGCATAAGGTTTGTGCTGGAACAGGGTGCCCAGAGAAGCTGTGGCTGCCCCTGGATCCCTGCAAGTGTCCAAGGCCAGGTTGGATGGGTCTTGGAGAACCTGGGATAATGGGAAATGTCCCTGCCCATGGCAGGGGGTGGAATGAAATGGGCTTTAAGGTCCTTTCCAACCCAAACCATTCTGTGATTCCCTAATGGGTGGTGTTGCTGGAAGTGCTGAAGCAGACACAACAAAAGTGGTTTTCCCCCATCTCAAATTTTATCCAGTGAGGATGAGTCATAACCAATGGCCAAGATGTGTTTCCACCTGTGCCATGCCCTCCTGGCTCTGGCTCTCAGCTCAAGTAACAGCAGCTATTTGGGAGAAAACTGAGGCCCTCACAAGTGCTTTGAAGCACAGCATCCTTCCTTGTGACCCCTGCCAGGCACCCAGACCCTGCTTTGCTACTCCCTGGTAAACTCCAGGGCAGATATCTAAACATTGAGCTCAGTTTTGTTTTGGTTTTTTTTTTTTTTTTTCCCCAAGGAGCTGTTAACAGCTTGTCATTGCGGGTTGGAAAATATAAATGTATTTGAGAAAATATGTTGGCAGCAAGCTCCCCATATTGTTTGTTTCAGCTTGCCCCAAAATTCCAGAGAAATTTTCCATTAATATTTTTCATGTCTGATTGGAAAATATCAGAGAAAGAAGAAACAAATTCTGTAGATGTTTTTAAATAATTTTAGACTTTTTTTTCTTCCCCAGCCAGGTCTCCATGGCATAGAAAAAAGTAAATGAAACACACAAATTAAAGTCATCTGCTTGGACTTAAATGCACTAAAATCATTGCTCTGTAAGTGGAAGAATTTTAAGAAAACCATGATAAGGAAATTTGGTTATTTAATTTCTGCATTCCAGCAATCTGTGTGATCTGATTCCAGTGATTTGGGTCCAAAACTTGGTTAGGAGAGGTGTTAGGAAATTGGAGGTTCCCTGAGAGAGGTTGTGACTTTTAGGAGTTCTAGCAAAAGATATGGAAACAAAACTGGCCCCTGCTATTCTAAATTTCAGCCTGTTGACCACACACTTTCCCTCTCACTTGTCTTTCGCAGAGCTCCTAAAAGCAGTGCCTGCAGGTCTTGAGTTTAAGAGCACATGGCAGCACTCTGGAAAAGTGGGACACTGAGGGCTCACCTTGTGGTTTCCAGCAGCTGAACGGAGAGGGGAGCCCTTGGGGAGGCAGATCCAGGGAGCAGCTCAGCCCCAGCGGTGGTGCTGGTCCCAAAAGTGGCTCTTCTTGGCCAGAGCTGAGGTGTGTGGGCCACTGTTGGGCAACCATTGTCTGGGTCGTGCCAGCCCCGTGAGGAAGCAGGGGTGAGCAGGTTGTCCATGGGGCAGATGTGCTCACAAAGGTGAGGCGTGGGTGGGAAGATCCTCGGCACGTACACGATTTCAACACGCAGCTCTCGCCAAAGCTCTGCCCTGCCTCCCTGCATGGGGCTCTGCATTGGACCAGGACTTGTGTTTTGGGCCACCTCGAGCACTGAGGTGTGTGTGGAATGGTTTTGGGCACAGCTCTGAGGTTCCCTCCATGCTCAGAGGACACCAAGTCCTCCAGGACACATCTCACCCTGGTTTGCAGTCAGTGCCCACAGCAGGGCAGCTGGATTGTTCCCTGTGCAAGTGAGTGCCCATTTCTCTCCACAGGTGGTAAAAGTGGTCAGAGGCGACCGATTCCTTGTAGACACCCCAAAATTACATCAATCCTTCCCCAACTCTACCCACAGCTTTGCTGTGGATGGAGGCAGAACAGCAGGAGCTGAGAGCTTCAACGCCTCCTCCCTGCTCAGCATCCCTCAGGGGAGCCTTTCCATCTGAGCCTCCCAGGCAGTGCAGATCCTTCTGGGATGCAGCTTCAAAAGGCCCTCTATCAGGAGCCAAACTGATTATCAGCGGGGGTTGAGACCTGAGATTAAAAAATACCCTTTTTCCTGGGCTGTGATTATTAATCTGCTGCCCGCCGCTGCCTCCAAGCGCGTCCTCCTTGATGATCAGAAACACAAACCCATGTTCTCCCCCAGAGCTTTGTGTTTTAAGGTTTTTTTTTTTTGCATTACTTTGAAGAGATTCCCCAGCATCTCTGGGGTATCTGACTTCACCACATCATTGCCTACAACTTTTTAGACGCTTCCCTGTCACCATGACGATGCTGAGGTTGTCACTGGCCCGGGCTTGTTACATAATGAGGTGAGTCAGCCGCAGAAAGGCCACAGCCTTTGCCATTGTTGGATTTAATAACCTGCAATGACGAGATAACGATCCGGGCTCTTAATGAAAGGTGGGCGGTAATGAGAAGTTAGGAAACAGTTCAATAGCAAAGTCCAGGGGATAATGACAGGCTGAGATTTCCGGAGGGTGATCACCGTCCACCCTCAATGGGCTGAACAGATCCATCATCCACGAGGGGTTTCACATCCAGCCCCGAGCCCTGCAGGCAGCAGACCTGGAGAGCTGCATCCCACCTGCATCACCGGCCTGGGAATTCAGTTCTTCAGTGAACATACTTCAGCCACTGGGCAACTCCATGAAAATAAATCCTGTAACAATCTGCTCATACAGGAGGGCTGGAATTCTTTGTTCTTCCCATCAGATCTCCAAAATGCTGCATTGCCTTGCAGCACTGTGCTGGTTTGGGCTGGGACAGGTTGATTTTCTTCAGGGGAGCTGCTCTGTGATTCTGACTTGTGGCCAAAACTGTGTTGGTAACACAGAGATGGTTTTGGTTTTGCTGAGCAGGGCTTACATAGAGTCAAGGCTTTTCTGCTCCTCACCCCACCCCACCACTGAGGAGGCTGGGGGTGCACAAGGAGTTGGCAGGGGACAGAGCAAGGACAGCTGACCCCAAACTGATCAAAAATATGCCATAAAAGATTCCATTCTGCCGTGTTTAGTAAAGGGGTGATGGTGTTTGCCATCCCAAGCCACCACTACGTGTGATGGAACCCTGCTTTCCTGGGGATCACTGGAAACCCGTGGGAAGTGGGGAATTAATTCCTTGTTTTGCTTTGCTTGTGCACGTGGCTTTTGCTTGACCCAATAAACTGTTTGTACCTCAGCCCATGAGTTTTCTCACTTTTACCCTCCAGTTCTCTCCCCCATCCTACTGGGGAGGACTGAGCGAGTGGGGCTGAGCTCCCAGCCGGGGTTAAACCATAAAAATCCTAAATTAGGTCTGGTTCAGGTGTGAGCACATGGCTGTAGTTCTGCTGATTTTCCCGGAGAAGGCACTGTGGTAACACGTGCCAGGTTCTGCTGGCAGCAGCAGGACAGGAACATCTGATCTGGCAGCGGGGACAGAGCAGCCCTGTAAACACACTTTTCTCTCAGAGCAGCAGGATTTTTCTGCTGGATCAGTGCCTTGTCGCAGGTGGTTGTGGCCTCTTGATTAGGGATGAGGTAACCTAAAGTCAAGCTCAACATCCTGTGGATTTACACCCTAAAGCAATCCCAGGATTTTCAGTGGGGAATTTCACACCTTAAAATAACAGTGCAAACAGGGAAGTGTTCCTTTCATGTAACTAAAAGTACCTGGGACTAGAAGGCTCAACCCAGTGCCAAGATAATGTGAATATTGTCTTTTCAGAAGCTCTAACAATGCCAAAACCTGAACTGTGGCTCTCTGACCGATCTGCACTCTTTAACCCTTGTTATTAAGACCAAGCCTGAACTTCTGTAGCCAGGTTTTGTTTCAAGAAGAACCAGTATTAAATTCCTGAGACTGGAATATTCCAACTTCTTGCCATTTAATTACCCCATAACTACTTTTAGAAACCAGTGTTTCGTAGAATCACAGAACGGCCTGGAATGGAAGTGACCTTTAAACTCATCCAGCTCCAACCCCTGCCATGGCAGGGACACCTTCCACAAAAATAGGTTGCTTCAAGCCCTGGACACTTCCAGGGATGGGGCAGCCACAACTTCTTTGGGCAACCGGTGCCAGGGCCTCACCACCCTCACAGTAAAGAATTTATTTATAATATCTACCCTAAATCTACCCTCTCTGCCACCTATGGAGTCAATTGTCTTTATGGTTTAGCCCGTTTATGGGGTGAGTTTTGTTTTGCACTGGTCTTGTACAGTCAGGAACTTTCACAGGACGTTGCTCAATCCTCCTGGACCAGTTTCTGAGCAGATCTGCCAGCTTTGAGAAATGTCCCTGCTTTAATGGATGTTTGCAGCTTCAGAGTGTAATCCCCAAATTATATTTTTTTTGAGAACTGCAGAATAGAATTATTTTTTTAAATTACAAATAAGCCTCCTTTCTTAAATATGAACCTCCATCTGGGAGGCTCCTTTGGGGTCAGCAATCCTGGCTAATGGACACCTATTGTACACCTCCCAATTTTTGGTCTAAGATTTACTGGGTCTTCCCTAGCATCACCCAAGACACATTTGGATGCACATGTCCACCTCTCTGAGGACAGTAGAGGAAACCTTGATTGATTTTGCTTTTAATTTGATTAATTGAGATTGAATCAAGGCTCTCCTCCTTCCTTCTTCCCCATATTCATCAAAGCCAGGCATTGCATTTACAACTCCCATTTCCTTTCCTGCTACCCTTTAACTCAGCCAATTATAACCAAGCACCTCTAAGTTAGGGCACAAATCCAACCACTCAAAAGGAAAATAAGGATTGAACCCTTGTCCTCCTGCATGAAGAGTTATAAATTAAAAGAAATTAAACAAACAACTTTGCAGAGTGTTGACTTCAGGAAGAATTTACTGTCCTTGAAAGAGTTCCTGCATGGCTCAGAGTGTGGCAGTGAAACCACACAGGGAGCTCAGAGCAGAGGGCTGAGCAAAACCAGCAGATCCCCAACCTGCTATATCAGCTGAATGAGGCTGAATTCTGCATTTCTGCAACCCCTTCCTGGCTTTTCCTGTCCCTTGGCTGCCAGGAAAGCAAGGCCAGCCCTGGGTGCAGTGTTTGACAGGGGCTGATAGCAGGGTGAGCAATGCCCTGTGCCTTGCTGGGGATTTCCCTCTCTGGGGCTCAGCCCTGCTTTCTCAATGCCAGAAGCTGAATTTCCCCCCTTTTCTCTGCTTGTGGTTATTTTTAGGCAAAGCTGCAGCCACAGGCAGGCATGTGGCAGCCCAGGTCTTGCTCCAGTGGTGTCCCAGCACCCGGCTGCTGTCAGCAATGACTGGAATTCCTTGCAACCGGCCGAGGAAGGAGTTTCATGAGCACATCAGGTGCAATTAGAGGGTGCAACAGGCTGAAAACTGCACGGCTTGTCCAGAGCCAGAAAGGAGCACGCATGTCTGCACTGGTGGGTGAAAGGAGGGAGAGCCCTGGAGCACACGATGTTCCTGCCCTGCATCCTGCACCCCGGGCAGGGCTCAGCCCTTGCTGCTGCAGAGGGACCAGGAGCTCCCCTGACTTTAGGGTAAATCCCTGCTGAGGAACCCTTAATCCCTGCAGGAAACCCTGTCTGGGGTCATCTGTTTGTTTTGAGAGGTGTCCTATTCGTGGCACAGAGTTTGTGCTGGCACAGGGTGCCCAGAGCAGCTGTGGCTGCCCCTGGATCCCTGCAAGTGTCCAAGGCCAGGCTGGGCAGGGCTTGGAGCAGCCTGGGACAGTGGAAGGTGTCCCTGACCGTGGTAGGGGCTTGGAACTGAATAATCTTTTATGTCCCTTCCAACCCAAACCATTCTGTGATTCCCTGATGTTGCTGCCTGCAAATAATACCGTGAAGAGATGTTTTGGCTTGGTTTCTGTTTCCCTTTGTGGCAGGAGGAAGAAAAGCAGTGTGTGACTGCAAGAACGGGGGGGAGGTGACAGGCGAGAAATGAGGAAGCAAACCACAACTTGTTTAGAGGAGGGCAAATAAAAAATTCTTTTTTACGGCAGAAAAAAACCCCGATCCATTACAGGGACAGATGCAGGAGCTCTTGGTGTCCCTCCCGGGCATCAGGAGCTGGGTGGGATGAGGGAGAGGGAGGGTGGTGGTACAGGTACAGTTCACACTTTGTTCCTTGTTTATTTATTCCTGTAACTGAAATACCTGCGAGGGGCGAGGGAGGCAATTGAAAACTGCAGGCGCAAAGGACCGTGAACTCCAGCTGCCTCTCCAAATCCAAACATTTTTATCAGCCTGATAAAATCAGACTTTTATCACCCTCCCCTCCACGAGGCTGACCCGCAGCAGCTTTTTCTCAAGTCCTTCCAAAAGAAAGCGCCATCATTGGTGAAAACTGCTCAGCATCCAGCTGGCAAGGGCGGGGGTCCATCAACCATTTGGTTTCCTTCCTGACCTTTCTGAAAGCATCTAATTCCCCGAAAAATGTTGCGGACAATTTTCTTGGCTTCTTCAGTATCCTACCACTTTATTTTTTTTTTTTTGTAAAAAAATTAGCGATTTTTTTTTTGTTGCTGTTGGTTTGTTTGTTTGGGGGTTTTTTGGTTTTTTTTTTGGGTTTTTTTTGTTTGGTTTTTTTTTGTTTTGTTTTGGTTTTGTTTTTTTTTTTGTTGTTTGTTTGTTTGGTTTTTTTTTCTTCCTGAAAACCATATAAATTCCCCTTGGTCAGCCCAGAAGAATAAATTTTTCAAGAAAATGTCATTAACGCACTAATAAGAGTCTGGGCAGCTGCTGCCTGATTTTTGCAACCACCCTCCCGGGGTAAGGGAGCACTTTGGAACAGCTTTAAACTGGATGAAAGTAGATTTAGATGGGATATTAGGGAGAAATTCTTTCGTGTGGGTGTGGTGAGGCCCTGGCACAGGGTGCCCAGAGAATCTGTGGCTGCTCCATCCCTGGAAGTGTTCACAGCCAGGCTGGGCAGGGTTTGGAGCAACCTGGGATAGTGGAAGTTGTCTCTGGACATGGCAGGGGGTGGAATTGGATGATCTTGAAAATCCCTTTAAACCCAAACCCTGCTGTGATTCTGAACTCTGTGCCCACATTCCAGGCTGATAAACCGAGGCCACACTGGAAAGTGCTGCAGATGAAGCTGCCCTGACATGAATGGAGCACAATGTGTGGCTGCACCTACACAGAGATGTACACACAGCTCCCAGCCACCCTCTCCCAGTTTCTAACCAGGCAAAGAATTCCTGGATGTGTGACTGGGATCCCACCAGGCATCTCCCCCCCCTCCCTCCACTGCACATCCAAAGGAGAGGATGTGTGTTGCACTGAATGTAGGCAAGAACGTGACTGGTCCTTCCCTTCCAAGTTTCCTTTAGAGGGAATCAAATAAATAAATTTAAAAAAGAAAAGGCATTAAAAGAGGAGGGTGAATCATGGCTTAGTCAGAGTTGGTGCTGGCATTTTGATGACAGGGAAGGCTGGCTGGTGACCAGTAGGTTCTTCCAAAGGGGATGGAGAATGAAGTCTGGAGCTGTTATTTTGGGATGCATCCAGAGCCTAATGCCACTGTTCAGGATGGGTTGCTAGGTGAGTTTGACGTTGGAGCAGCAGTGGAACAAAAGAGGGAATTGTGAGGTTTTAGTTGTGGTGTTTCAGAGAAGTTTGAAGACTGTAAACCCCATAAGAGGTGGGTATTCCATTCTCACAGAAATGGGGTTTTCCCCCTTCTCTTCCAGACTTTCCCTTTTTGTACTTCCCTCTCCCACCTCTCTGGACCTGCTGCATGAATCCTTTGGATCTTAAGGTCAAATTTTTTCTCATCTACCCCCGTGACTTTCACATTTCAAACCCTGGCATTACATTTATACCCCTGTCCCTTCTCATTTATTAAATATCTGCCAGTTCCTGACTGGGGTATGTGTGGCTGGTTGATTCCTCCCTGCACCCTCTGTGCCACACTGTGGGACAGCATCACTGCCTGTCCCATGTCCCCCTGTGCCTGTGGTGGCTCTCCAGGAGCTGAAACATCTTCCTGACAGCATTCAGGCTGCGCCAGTGACTTGATTTCCTGAAAAATCGCTGAGCTAAGCACCCCTTTGGGCTTCTTATCACAGCAGCTGCCAGCAGCATTTTATTTACCACTCCAGGTGCTATTTTTAGGAAGCTGGGATTTTGCATAGCACAGTTTGGGAGGGGGGAAAAATAATCCTGTGAGTGCACCTAGTGCTCCCTGCCCTCTCCCCAGGGCGCAAGTGCCTTAAAAATAGAAATGCTTCTTCCAGCTGACCTCCCTGGGAGCAGCTGGGTGCTGGTGCCTTTGAAATCCAGGCCACTTATTTAGGAGTTGAAGCTTTCCGCTCCAGTTATTTGGGAGTTTCTAAGCCAAGAGTTACTAGGTGGATCTAATTTGAAGCGACTGTGATTTTAATTCAGGCAGGGTTTTGCTTTCGGGCTCCTTTTCATGTCCTGGGGGTGGTGATTTGTGAGGTGGGAAAGAGCCAGTGGAGAAGGGAGAGAGCTGCTGGGGGAAGGGGGATGATGATGCCCGAATTCCTGGTCCTGTAAAATCATGTGAATTTTTGTCCTCCTTCTGACTCATGCTCTAGCTGGGAAGCAGCTTTCGGTTGCCCTGCATGTGAAAAGGATTTGGGGATTTTGTGCAGAGTGGTCCAGGGAGGGCTGTTGTGCCTCACTCCCATCCCATCCTTGCCAACTGGAGCACTCACAGCTCTCTCCCATCTTCCTTCCCACACCCCGAATCTCTGGTTCTTTTCCAGCTCACTCATAGTAGCTTTTTTTAAAATTTCTTTTTAATTTTTTTTTTTTTTACTTTTTGCCTATGAATATTTTTTCCCTTGTGTAGGAGAGGGAAAGATTGTGCACTTTTTTACTTCATCTTGACTCCATGTAAGGAATTAGCCAGAAATATCTTCCTTCTAAATGCGTTATAAGAATACAAGCCTTTGCTTCCAGAGAAGGAAAATGCCCTAAGTAAAAAAAGATTATTGAACATTTTAGGTATCCGAGATGCTCCTTATCAGGCTTTAAATTGTGAAGCAAAATTTGCTGTATTGAACACCATCAAAGCAGATGCTCCCACCTCTACAGCTCTTCCCACCCGTGACACAATCCCACATTTCCCTGCTGTGGCAAATTCCCAAAATCCTTCCAAAGAAACCCCTCCATGACAGGTGGGATCATCTCCATCAGTGCTGGGGGACAAGGGGGTTTGGGGCACCTGCATGTTTGGGATTTGGGTGTCATCACAGGAATTTCCAGGGTGGTCCCAGCCCCTCCATGCTGCAAACAGAGGCTGTGTGGGGGTGTCAGCATTGCTGGGGTGTACTTTGCAGCCTAATTTAGAGTGGAAATATAACTTGCAGGAACCTGGTGAGTGGATTAAGACACTTAATAAACTAATAAAACATTATTATTATTATTATTATTATTATTATTATTATTATTATTATTATTATTATTATTATTATTATTATTATTATTATTATTATTTATTGTATATTAACATGTCATAATTAAAAACAATTAAATTAAGAGTAAAATGAAAAAATAATAAAAATAAGAACATAATTTTATGAAAGCATTAAATGATAAATAAGAGTAAAATGGAAAAAACAAATAATAATGAAAAAATAAAATGAAATAATGAAATAATAAAATAATGAAAAAATTAAAAATTAAAAAAGAAATAAATAAGAGTAAAATGAAAAAATAATAAAAATAATAACAAAATTTTATGAAAACATTAAATAATAAATAATGTCTCTCGATTATTAAATTAAAATAACATTAAAATTTTTAAAATTGATTAAAAATTAGCTTTAGCGCCCGTTTGAGAGCAGAGGCTCCTCGCGGAGCATCCCCGGCTCTGCGGCCGCTCCAGCCGGCCCCGGGCCGCTGCTGGCGGAGGGACGCGGGGCGGCCCTGGCGCGGAGCGGCCCCGCCCGGGCGCGGAGCGGGGCGGAGCAGCCGCGGTGGCCGCGGGCGGAGGCGGAGCCGCCGCATCCCGGGCATCCCCTCCGGGGGAGGCGGCGCGGCACCGCATGTGCGACGTGAGCGACGTGCAGGAGCGCAGGGCCGGCATCCCCCGGCCCCCCGGGACCCCCCGGCATCCCCCGGGACCCCCGGCCCGAGCCCGCTGGCCGCGGAGTGAGGGGCGCAAGGGGCGCGCCGGCGGAGCCCCCCGCATCCCACCGCTGTTGTACTAAGGGTTCCTTTCTCTATTTCCCCCCCCCTCTATTTTATTTTTAAAAATTGTTTTTATTTCATTTGCCTCTAGTTACTTTTTTAAATTTTATTTTTTATTTTGTTCAACTTTATTCCCAATTTTTTTTCTAGTTTATTTCCTTTCCCCCTTCTTATTTTCGCCTCTATTCCCTATTTTATTTTCTTAATTAACTTTTAATAAATTTTTTTCCTCTTCGCATCTTTTACTCCTTTTTTATTTTTAAAGTATTTTTTAAAAAGTTATTTATTGTCGAGTTTCTATTTTCCTTTTTTAAAAAAGAAAACATTGATTCAATTTCTATAATTTTACATCGTTTTACATCATTTTACATAGTTTTACATCGTTTTACATCGTTTTACATTGGTTGTAAAGACGCGAGAAATGAAGTAGGGCATTTATTTAACCATAAATATTTTAGTCTGGGGGTCCCCTGCGCGCCCCAAATTCCCGCGGTGGGGGAGGGCTCGGTGTCGCGCTCCCCCCGCGGAACAAAGCGCGTCCTTTGTCCGCGCTGCAGTGCGGGGCGCGGCCGGCAGGGGGCGGCAGGGGCCGCGCCGGCATCCGCGCCTTCTTCATCCTCCTCCTCCTCCTCCTCCTCCTCCTTCTCCTCCCCATCCTCCTCCCTCTCCTCCTCCTCCTCCTCCTCCTCCTCCTCCTCCTCCTCCGCGGCGCCGCAGCGCCCGCCCGGCCCGGCCCGGCCCGTCCCGCCCCGCCCCGGAGGCGGTCCCGGCCTGTCGGGATAGAAAGAGGCGGCGCGGCGGCTGCCGGCACATCGTGAGCGGAGCCGGCCCGAGCAGCAGCCGCGATTGTAGCACCGCTCCTTCCCCGCCTGCCTCGCGTGGAGATTCTCCTGCCTTTCTTCTCTTGCTATTTTTTTTTTCCGATTTCAAAGGAAAGATATTTTAATTTTTTATTTGTTTTTTTTTTTTTAAATATCTGTATTTTTTTCCACCCCGCTTTCCATCGCGGTTCGCAGCGGGGCTCGCCCTCGCTCCTTCTCAGCGCGCAGCGGCTGGGCTGGGGCCGTTCCTGCCCGGCTTTGTGCCCTGCAGACCCGGCCCTCCTCTTCCTCCTCCTCCTCCTCCCCCTCCTGCCGTAAAACCTTCACGAGGCTCGCAGCAGCATCCGAAAGCGCCGCAGCCGCTCGCCCAAACCACCGACTGCAACAAAAACCCTTTGTATTATATTTTTATCGTATATTTCCCCCGCCTCCTCCCCCCTCCCCTTTTTTATTTCTCCTCCTCCCTCCCTCAAACGCATCAAGGTGGACGCGGAGCGCAAAAAGACCTTTGTTTTAAAAATGCCCATGGAGCTGACGCAAAGCCGCATCCAGAAGATTTGGCTTCCCAATGACAACCGCCCGGCGCTGCCCCGCCGCTGTGAGTACGGGCACGGCCGCATCCCGGAGGGATGGGGTGGGATGGGATGGATGGGGAGCGGAACTCTCCCCTTTCTCTGCGCACCGCGGCGGGGCTCTTTGCAGCATCCCTTCTCCTCGGCGTGCCCCAGCATCCCAGCCGTGCCCGCGTCCCACTCTCAGCATCCCCCCAGCCCCAGCATCCCGGCGGTGCCCGCATCCCCCCAGCCCCAGCATCCCGGCGGTGCCCGCATCCCCCCAGCCCCAGCATCCCGGCGGTGCCCGCATCCCAGCGCTGCCATCCCGTGACTCAGTCTCGGCAGGGCAGGAAGGTGCATTCCGCTGTCACATGGCCCGCAGGATGCGGGGAGGTGCCGGCACACGCGTGGCCCCATTTCCACTCTGCGCTGCCAGCGCTGGGATTAAAAGGGAAGGAGGGAGCAGGTTGTTCACCTCGCAGCCGGGGTGCCAGCTCAGCTGGGATTTGCGCCGTGGTCGAGCGGCTCGCCCGGGGATTTGTTAATGGTAGAAGCATGAATGGTTTGGGTTGGAAGGGACCGTAACGATAATCTCGTTCCACAACCCTCCTGCCATGTGACAGGACGCCTTCCACTACACCAGGTTGCTCCAAATCCTGTCCAATTAGCGTGTCAAATTAATTTTTGGGGGGGAGGTGGAGGGAGGGATTAGGGCAATGTATTTTAAACCCCAACCAGACACCAGCCGTTTGCAGTTTACCATTTAACCCTGAGGGGATGAGGAGGCAGGTGGAGGGGAAGGCAGAAATCACCGCTGAAACTTCTGCAGTGGTTTCCCCTTGTCTCTGAAGCTCGGAATATAAAAATGTTTGGGTCATCCCGGTCTTACTATAAACCAAATCTCGAAGCGTGATCCCATCCGAAAGCTCAGCAAGCAGCTCTTTAGCAGCCACACTGACAAGCTGCCGGTTGTGCGACTCCCAGCTCGAAATGAGCCTCGCAGGAATGTGCGGAGCCGGGATGGAGGGGGCGGCACTCGCAGCCTGGCGAGGGATGGAAGTGGCTTGGGTGAATCAGTCTTTCCGCTGCTTGCCTTCATCAGGCGTTTAAAGTCGCTTCCGATGTTTATTTACCTTGGCTGGAAAGTTTATATATAACAATTTTTTAAAAAGTAGATATGCTGTGAACTTGCCAGCTGCTGTTGCCCGTGGCTGTGGGTCAGGCGCCCTGGAGCAGATGTTGGGATGCGCAGCCTGTGCCTGGCAAGGGCGGCCCTGCAGCGGGAGCTGCCGAGGAGATGCGATTTCAGCAACAGGCTGCACATCTGGGCAGCCCAGGGGCTTCGCTTGGAGTGGGGTAAAACGTCTCCCGGCTTAATGCTTTGCACGTGTGTCTCTGCGGCTGGGTTTTTCTCAAGGACTGGCACCTCTGAAAGAAGTCCCTTGTGCACGCAGTGGTTTTTTGCCACTTCGTTCGCCGGGTTTCTCAGCGAGAGCTCCCTTTTGGTAGCGGAAAAAGCTAACATATTTGATCTATTAAGGCACCGAGGGGATTATTAATAACATAGTGTGGCTTGTAATTATATTTTCTTGGGGTGGGAGCGAGCCACGCTGTGAGAAGAGGCTTTTTAGGCTTTTTTTAGCTGACTCTTTTTTAACTCGGGGTATTTTAAACGCGATGTGCTGTTAATTCCTCAGCAGCAACAAAGAGCGAGGGCTGCAAAGCCGGGCGGGAGGGAAGGGAGGGATAACGGAGACCACTTCCAGCGTGATGCCTGGAGGGAGCGGGCGCATCCCGGGGAGCATCCTCCGGGAATGGCGCATCCCGGGTGTGAAATAACCAGTCCGATGGTGTGCTGGCTGGTCTAGGGGAGGCTGCAGGGACTCCTTCAGCTGCCCTTTTGACGGCGATCCATTAAATCGCTGTCACGCCGCACGTCTCTCACGTAGGGGCTGGGAAAGTGGAGCCCTCGAAGGCGCTGGCTGGGCAGAGCCGGGCGAGGGGAGGGGATGCTCCGGCAGGGAAGGGGCTGCCGCTGCCTCTCCCCATCCTTGTGGCTGCTTTTTCCCGTCCCTGGGGCTCGGTGGGGGTGGCACACACGGCGGGGACGGTCCCGTTCGGTGGCGGTGACAGCGGTGCCGGGGGAGCGCGGCATCAGGGAAGGCGCTGGGATTGCAGCTGGGAAAAGGGGAATGGGACTGACAGAACGGGCAGTCTGGGCTTGTGGGGGGGGCTCGGGAATATTTATATTTATATCAGAGAGTGAAAATGCCTGAAGAGGGGAGGTGGCTGTTTTATCAGACTTGTTATAGAAGCAAATTTCCTTCCCTTTTGGGCTGGTGTTCTTTTTTTTTTTTTTTTTTTTTTTTTTTCCCTTCTTTTTTACCCACTGGTGAAGCTGACTTTCTGGCAAATAGCAAAAGTGATAAGCTCCTGTTAAATACCCTCCGACTGAGCCTGAAAGTCATCCCTGCCCTTGACTTACCTGGCTAGATGTCGATAAGGAGTAATGAATATGTATTGAAATCCCTGATAGCTTCCCAGCAGTGGTGAAAAGAAATGATGAATGAGGCCTTTGTGAAAGACTGGGAGCAAAACACTGGGTTCTGTTTCATCCCTGATGCGAAGTTTCCCGGAGACTTTTGGTTTGGGCTCAGATTCCTGATGAAAAGTTGCTCTCTGCTGATGCCGTGGTGTTTTGGGAGGTGCTGTTCCATGGTGCTAGGGCGGCAAAAATTCCAAATTCGGGGTGTTTAACTCTTGCAGCAGCCTTTGGAGGTGACACGTGTGTGCCCACACAGTGCCAGCCCTGCTGCTGTCACAGCTGTCTGGAGCCACAGGGACACGAACAGTGCCCAGCATTGTCCCTTTACTCTTGGAGTGCTATTTAATGGCCCTAAATCCTCTTAGCTCTGCTCTTTGAGAGCCTTTGTTCACTGACAGGTAGGGAAAGGAAGAGTTTCCTTATTCAGGTATTATCCCTTCCTCCTCCCTTTATCTAATAATTGTGGGGGTTTTATGCAAAGCAGACTTGCACCCATAGCTTGGATGAGGATGTGAGATGGTTAGAGGGGGAAAAGTGTTTTTCTTGGTATGTTGCACAGCTCCCTTGTGCCTCAGCACAGAAAACTGGCATTTGCTGCCAAAATCTTTGGGAGCTGCCCTGGGGTTTTGAAATGCAGCACTGGGCAGGAGGCAGGTTGCACAAAGGGAGGAGGGAGTGAGGGCAGCTCCAGCCTGGTGAATGAAACAAAAAAAAAAAAAAAAAAAAAAAAACCTGTATTTTAGGTAGTTTTTTTTATCCCTTGCCTGCTGAATTTGCTTTGGTGAGAAACTTGGGAAGATGATGGGTGGCTCTTCTCTGCCATCTGGGTACCAGTGCCATAAATCTTCCTTGTGGCCTTAATTTGGTTTCTCCAGGTATTGGATTTGTTTTCCTAGAAGGGGAAGGTGATCCCATGTGCTTTGCACGTTCTATGGGTTCCTCTCAGTCTGTTTGCCCTTTCCAGATCCACACTGCCAAAAACCTTCCCCAGCCCTGTGTCCATCCCAGGGAGCCCCTGGCATCCCCTGGTCCCACCTTGAGGCAGCTGTGGCAGGCAGGCAGAGCTCTACACCCAGGCCATAATTAAGCTGGGTTTTATGGCTCTGCCACCAGCCACTCACTCCCTGCATTCCTTTCCTATGAGGTCTCTGTGCTCACCGGAGGGATGGAAGAGTGGGTGAGAAATCCCCTGCAGGGTCCCATCTGTCCTGCAAATGCTGCCCATGGGTTTTCCTTCCAGCTGTTTGACATGGACCCTCTTCACCACCACAACAAAAACCCCAAAAACAAAACCAAGAAAACAAACAAAAAAACCCACCTAAAAACCCCAACAACCCAGCTTGGGTTTGTGAGGAAAAAAAAGGATAAATCACTTGGATATCTGCTTTTAAATGCTGCTAGTTCTGTGGTTCTCTTGCCTTGTTTGTCTTCAGAAAATCCAGTTAGCTGGCTGTTTATCAGCTGGAAGTCTATTCAAATATTTTGGGAGATGCTTTCTGTGGGTGAAGATCTGGACCAGACCTGGTGTTTCAGCACAGACACTGCTGCAGGGATGGGTCCAAAGTCCTTGGCTATCCTTGAGCTTTTCATGGGATTGCCAAGCCATTGGAATGTGAAGTTGTGCTTGCCTTGAGTTTGAATTTTATTTTTTAAATTATTTTTTATTTGAGTTGCAAATGTGGAAATTGAGGCACAGAGGCTCTCCAGGGAGCCTGGGCCAGCTGCTGGCTCCTTGCCTACTTTGCACCCATCAGGATGTTCTTGCTGTGGCTTTCATGTTTCCTCCAGCTGCTGAAGGACTTGGAAGGAGTCCAGATGAAAACAAGTGCCTTGTTGGGTCAATGCAGGCTGAGCTGGAGAATTAACAGCTCCTGTTCTTTTTCCTTGCAGCCTGTGGGCCTCAGCTTGCCAATTCCCCCACTGTGATAGTCATGGTTGGCCTCCCAGCCCGTGGCAAGACCTACATCTCCAAGAAGCTGACTCGCTACCTCAACTGGATCGGTGTCCCCACAAAAGGTAAGGCCTGCACTGGCTGCCAGGGGAAAGCAGGAGGTCTGGTTCTCAGGAATTCTTCTAGATCACTGCTATGGGAGATTGGAGTTAGTGGGAGATGTTTCCAAGATTCCACAGGCCAAATATAAATATCTGTCTTTTCATATCCTGGGTTCTCCTTCACGTTGAAGACCAAGGGGTGCCCTGAGGATGTAATTTCGTGGTCCCAGCTTGCTTTAACTGCAGAAGGTACACAACTGGGTCATGCCCCTCATTTTGATGGTTTGTTTTTTGCTTTCCCACCTAGTTTTCAACGTTGGGGAGTATCGTCGCGAGGCCGTGAAGCATTACAGCTCCTATGACTTCTTCCGTCCTGACAACGAGGAAGCCATGAAAGTCAGGAGGTGAGAGTGGGCTCCCTGACCCCACATGGTGCTGAGGCCCATGGCTGGGAGCAGAGTTACCCAGTTTGGGGGTGATGAGCAGAGAAGTTGGGCTCTGAATTTCCCCCTCGACTTGAAATTCGGAGTTGGGTTCTCAATTTCCCCTGCCTGCTCAAGGAGGATTCTGAGGGCTCAAAACTGAATCTGTACAGGATTGGTGACTTCAGGGTGACCACCACACCCCGAGGACACCAGGGCCACACGTCTGTCCCCTCTTTTGCAGGCAATGTGCCATGGCTGCCCTGAGGGATGTGAAGCTGTACCTGACGGAGGAGGCCGGGCAGATTGCGGTGAGCTCCAGATGTGCTCTGGGGTTTGGCAGCTGTGCTGACCCCAAAAGTCCTCTGCAGTCCCTTCTCTGAGGAGGGGCTCTCTGGGAAACCAGGCCCTTGTGGTGCTCATTGAGATCTTTTGCTTTTAAAGGTGTTTGATGCCACCAATACCACAAGGGAGAGGAGAGGGATGATCCTAAACTTCGCCAAAGAGAACGGGTTCAAGGTTGGTGCTGTGGGGCTGATGCCTGCATTGTGAGGTCCACTGTGGTGTAGACAAGATACACCAACTCTAACTCATGTATCATCCTCATGCTGCTCCTTTCTGAGGGAGATTTCACTGCTGGGTTTGATTAAAAACATTAAACTCTTCCTTAATTCCCTGTAGTGAGCCATGGGGAAGGGAAGGATGGGAGTGGGGCAGAGGGAGAGCTCTGTGGTCCAGCAGGGAGGAGCTTGGGTTGAGCAAGCAGCTGGCTGAGTGTTACAAACCTTGTTTTGGTGGCTTTCAGCTGAGCTCTGCTTTGCTTCACAGGTGTTCTTCATCGAATCTGTCTGCAATGATCCCAACGTGGTTGCCACCAACGTTATGGTAAGTGTGGAACTGGTGGGAATGTCCTGCTTTTGCTTTCCCTCCATAGAGAGGTAGGGATGGCATCACCTTCATAAGCTCTGGTCTTCGTGGTGGGCTTCAACCACTCTGGTATCTGCTGGAGGGACAGCACAGCATGGCACTGCCAGTCCAGGAGGTTCCTGGAATGTGTTGGTGACTTCCTTCTCCAAGTGACAGCACCTCTCCTTGTTTGCTCTGTGCTGCACCTTGTTGTCACCAACAAGGAGGGGCTGGTGAGGAATGTGAAGCTCCAGGGCAGCCTGTGCTGCAGCAGCTGTGAAGTGAGATGTCAGGAGAGCAGGTTTTGGCCTGGAGTACTGTGGGATAAAAAGGCCAGGAGGGAAGAGAGGAGCCCAAGAAAACTGGTTCACGTTCAAGGATCATCTTCTCCAAGTGATGCAGCCATCAAAAATGCCAGGATGAACAAGGAGTTCCTGGACAAACTCAAACTCAAGCACTAAAAGGAAGCCTACAGAGAGAGGATGGAAGCAAGGACAGTCAGCCTGGGAGGAACACAGAGATTGTCTGAGCAGCCAGGAATTGGGTTGGGAAAAAGAAAGCCCTGACAGAACTGGGGGCTACAGGTGCAGTCTCACATCAGTGTTTGGGAAGATAATGGAGCAGATCATCCTGGAAACTCTGCTGAGGCACATGGAAGATAAAAAGGTGTTTGGTGACAGCCAGCATGGCTTCACTGGAGGCAAATTGTGCTGCCTGACAGGGGGTGAAGAGTGTCTTTTGCTCCTGCTGGGAGCTGTTATCCCAGTGACCAACTTTTTGAGAGGTTGCATACAGCCTTTTCTACAACAAAATGCTCAGTTTGCTAGTTTTTTTTTTTTTTTCCCAAGCTGGATGTTTTTTGAGGATTTTAATCCCTTTATTTGGAAACTAATGCTTGAAGGGTGAGAAAATCAGCTCCTAGCTGAGCATGGGATTTTGCTCCCCAGGATACTGCAGATGAATGGTGCTCTTAGTGCTGGGATCAGTGTGGAAAATGCACCCCAGGGCTGGGATGCTGCCACATGTGTTGATCCATTGTGTTATCCTGCTGGTTTCAGGACTGCTTGTGAAGTTACCAGTGTGTAATGCTGCTGTTCATACCAAAATCTTCAAGAAAAGCAGCCTGTTAGATTAGTTCAGGCAGGAATTAGTCCACGAGGGTTGTGGATATTCACACTGCCTGTTTCTAGTGTCTTTCAGGCCAACAGCTTGCAGCAAATAATGCACAAAAAGGGGTTGAATGTTGCCATCCCACTGTCCTGATGCTGAGCTGGGATAAGCAGCTTGTCCAGTTCATGCACTTCCCTTTCTCAGCTTGAATTTGAACCTGATGGGGTTTTTTAGCCATTAGGAAGCTCAGTTTTCCTGCTGTTGGGTGGTGAAGTGCTAGCCCAACTTCTGGGAGAATGGGAGTGGATTGATGGGTGTCTGTACTAATCAGGCAATGGTTGATACCAAATTCTCCCACCTGATGCTTGGTTTTGGGTCTAATTTGCTTCTGTTCTTCCCTGTGATGAGTGATGACTGTAAAGTACTCATCACTTTAGTTTCAGCTAATCACTGGATCTTGGCAGGACTTTGAAATTCCAGATTAGCATTGTCTGGCTTGGAAAGCTTCCTAACCTCCTTGTGGTATGTTTTATTTTTTTCTTTCTGTTGCAGGAAGTCAAATTGTCCAGCCCAGATTACCGGGACTGTAATTCCACGGATGCCATGGAGGATTTCATGAAGAGGATCAATTGTTACCAAGCCAGCTACCAGCCCCTGGACCCTGATGACTATGACAGGTAAGGGACCTTGACTTCTGAGCTGCCTTGAGCACCTGCCCTCACCCAGGAGAGGAGCAGTGAAGGGTGGAGCTCTATTTCACTTTGGATTTCACTTCAAACTGTGCTAGAATGATTTATGGCCAGGCCTCAGCTTGAATTTAGGCCTTTCATAGGAAAATGCTGCTTTCCCCAGGCCCTGTGCCAGGGAAATGGGCACTGATGCCTTGCCAGGCTCTTCTGGGCTCAGATGAGCTGTTTTCAACCTTGTTCTGCAGGTCTAAATACAAAGGCTTTGGGAAAGCTCTTGAGGTGGAGTGGTTGAGGTGCTTTTTTCACTGTCTCAGTTAAAGGAAGGGACTGCTTGGCTCAAAGCACAGGACTGAGCAAGCCCTGTGGCTCCTGCCTGGTGGCTGTGTGCCTTGGGAGAGCTTTGCTGTCCTGCCTGACTCTGCAGGCACCTCCCAGCCTCTCCTCTGCTCACAAACACTTGTGTGTGTGCCCTGTGTGGACTGTCCCTGTCCTGGGGAGGAGCATGTTCCCTGTTAGTCCTGGTTAATCCTCTTTGCTGCTGCAAGAGGAGGGGTGGTGATTACACTGCTGCTATTCAGCTCTCCATGAATCCCCATCACCTGTTGGCTCCCTGCTGAAAATAGCCTGCAGGAAATCCTTTGAGCTGGCTGATTACATGGACAGAGATAACTCACAGGGCTGCTTTGGAGAATGACAGGAAAGCAGGAAAAGGGAAAAGTACTCCCTGGAGAAATTGTAAACCTCTGTGATACTGGGGAAACCAGAAGGAAGCAGCTACAAAAGAATCGTGCAGGTTGAAACCGTGCATGATGCTACATCTGGTATCACAGCCCAGATGTTTTCAGCTGGTGTTAACTGAAGTGACATTTATAAAGGTTATAAGTGCCTGTGCCAGAAGAGAGCCTGAAAATCCAAAGCAGAATATTGAAAAGAATATATTTTTTCATGTTGACCACTCTTTTAATATCTATATTAATTATTTCAGTATATTGTAATATTTTGTTTTGTTTTAATCAATGCAAATGATGTGGGATTGTGATTATTTTTATTTTAAAAAATAATACTAAATAAGCTGGAGGAATGAATTGACATTGTGAAATTACTTAATTTTTCTTATGCTCCTTGTCACAGAAACAATATGGAGCTATTGGGCAAAAGAAATCAATATCCCTAACCTGTGCATTTTATTCATTAAGATTTTCATCTCTGTTTAAAGATAAATTTATCTTTTTGTCCTTTCAAGAAAAATAATTTTATGGAAAAGAGGAAAGACAGAAGAATGAAAAGCAGGAAGTTCTTGTTTTGCAGACTTAAGGGGTCTGAAGTAGAATCAGACCTTATCATTACAGAAAGGATGAGAAATTATTAAGAAATATTGGACTTATGTATTGAATACATATAAATATATACGAATATATATAAAACATATATAAATATATACGAATATATATATAAATATATACGAATATATATAAATATATAAAAATATATAAATGTATATTTATATATAAATATATAAAATATATAAATATATATAAATATATAAAATATATAAATATATATAAATATATAAAATATATACAAATATATATGGAATGTATATCATAAATATATATGGAATGTATATCATAAATATAAAGATATAGAGATATATAAATACATGAAATAGAAATATATAAATGTATGTATATTTTTATATATACATATATATAAAAAATATATATATATATATATATATATATATATATATATATATACACACACATATACATATATATATAGATAAACAATAGACAGTCTCTGTCTGTCCCCAGGGAACTTTCTCTCATCAAAGTCATCGATGTTGGCCGGAGGTTCCTGGTGAACAGGGTCCAGGACCACATCCAGAGCAGGATTGTTTATTACCTGATGAACATCCACGTCCAGCCCCGCACCATCTACCTCTGCCGGCATGGGGAGAGCGAGTTCAACCTCAAGGGCAGGATTGGAGGCGACTCTGGCCTCTCCAACAGGGGCAAGAAGGTGAGGGAGAAGGAAAATGTCCCCCTCTGGCTGTAGTAGATGCTGTGCCTTTGGGTTAAATGTGTGAGGAATGGTTGCTCATAGTTTAGGAAGGTTTATTAAACATTATCAAAAATACAGCAGAAAACTGAATAGAGAAAAAAGGTTACAGTGCTGGGAGCAAAGGATTTTCCCTGCCATGTCCTCAGCCCCCTCACAATGGAGGTTTTCCCTTTTTAACCCCTCCCAAAGTTCTGTCCATCAACCCCTTCTTTGCTACTTTCCTACTTTGGAAACAGAAGTAGAACAAGAGAAAAGTGGCATTCCCTCTGGTTTTGGCACTGTGGTGCAGTGAACCAGCTTGCACAGGTTGCATTTGTAGTATCAATACAATTAAACCTCAGCTGCCACAAACAGGGCTGCAGGTTTAGTTGGGGCACAAACACTTCTCTCCAGCTTTGAGTCACGAGAAGGTTTTCCATGACTCCAGCAGCCTGCATCCTGAGCAGTGTGGGTTTGAGGTTCATCTGCTGAAGAACCTGTTGCTTGGCTGGAATGCACTCTCCAGCTCCTCAGGAACAGACCCAGCTGTTATGGCCTGGACACTGCAGTTGTGAAGGATCTGTTTCTTTTGTCTCCTGGATGTACACTTTCCATTTGTCCAATGTGAAAGCAGCCACTCTGAGAGCCTGACCTAGCATCGGAGAATCTGATGGGTTCTCTTTGCAACACCCCAGATATTTGCTCCACCTTCGCTGTCCAGTGGTGGAGATCTCTTCCCCAAATCCTGATTGGAGGTCAGGTGTCACCATAGTGACAAGCCAACCCTCCCAGATGTCCCTTGATAACAATGCAAGGGGGATACAACATAACTATAAATCTATAATACTTTTCTTAACCTATATACATGATATTTGTCTGTTAATTGTGAGAGTCAGTCATTACTCATCTATCACAAATGCACGTTTGATGACAGCTGGGCTGCTGAGGGTCCATCTGTAGCTCTTGGGGATCAATGAATGTGTGGCTGCCCTTCCCCTCAGAGCAGGAGGCTGATCTTTCTGCCTGTGGAGGGCAACACTTACTGGGAATAGGGAACAAAGGACGCTGTGGACCAGGAATCAACCCCTTCTTTTCTATGTCTCACAGTTTGCAGTGGCACTGAACAAATTTGTGGAAGAGCAGAACCTGAAAGACCTCAAAATTTGGACCAGCCAGCTAAAGAGGACAATCCAAACAGCAGAAGCTCTCCAGCTGCCCTATGAGCAGTGGAAGGCACTCAACGAGATCGATGCCGTGAGTATCTCTGCAGCCACAGCAGCTGGATGGGGCTGGTTGTTGCTGAACAAGAGAAAATGAGGTTTTGCCTGGTGGCTGTGCTGAGAGCATGTCCAGTAACCTCGTGCTTGTCCTGCCCTGGCAGGGTGTGTGTGAAGAAATGACCTATGAAGAAATCAGGGAGCAACACCCAGAGGAATTTGCTCTGCGTGACCAGGATAAATATTACTACCGATATCCTTCGGGGGAGGTAGGTGTGCAGGGACACCTCCTGCAACGTCTGCAGCACTTGTACTTTAAATGTGGCCTTTTTTCCCCCCTCATTCTGTCCCCTACTCTTGAGCAGAGGAGCAGTGGGAGCTCCAAGAAGCTAGAATTAAGAGAGCAGGGCTCATGTTTGCCTCTACCTTGAGCTCTTTCAAAATCTTGCTATATGAAGATCTCACTAAGAAATATGTCACTTAACAAACAGTCCCACTGACTTTATAGCAAATTAGCATGGAAAGGTCTCTGGAGGTTTCTATTCCAACCTCCATCATTATATCTGCTCACAGTTTTGTGCTGCCCTAATTTTCTTTCCTTTAATTTCAAAAAAAAGCAATTTTCACCTTGTTCTCAGTGTCATTCCCTAAGGCTTGATGGTAATATCTCTGTTCCTGGCAGTCTGCTTTCAGGGTGTGATACAATGAGGTGGGAATTGACATCAGTTCTGGATGATACTTTAGGCTGTGAATTGAGCTAATTATCCTCAAATTGAGAGTCTTGCCCATAGACATTTCAGAAAAATCTTTGGAGACATCCTCATGACCCTGTATCTAACAGAAGAATATGTGGGGATATCAGACACCAGCTCTGGGTTTCTGGGGCTCCTTCTGGCTGCCTGTCATGGTTTTTATGAGGCCCTTCAAAACCCTAGGGTTTCTCAGGTTCCTCCAGACTTCTCAGAACTTTCAAATCCTGTACCAAATAAAATATCAAGGAGAGGCTCTATCTTCAAAGCCCTTGTTGTTTACCTTAATTCTCCAGGCCTGAGCTGTGATTCACTGAGATGTGCATGGCTCCTTCTCTGCCAGAAGAATTAGAAGTTCCGAAGTAGCCTGGGGATGAGGGTTTATTTGTCTTTAGCAGTTTGTTGGTTTGCTCAGAGGCATGAAATCAGGAGGTGTACCAAGACAAGGACTCTTGTTTCTTTGGGATGCTCGTTGCATTGATTCCATGCCTCACCTCCCTTCCCTTCTTTCCCAGTCCTACCAGGACCTGGTGCAGCGCCTGGAGCCAGTGATCATGGAGCTGGAGAGGCAAGAGAACGTCCTTGTCATCTGCCACCAGGCTGTCATGCGCTGTCTCCTGGCCTATTTCCTGGACAAGAGTGCAGGTGAGCTCCCTGTCTCTGGAAGAGGATTTGCCCTGCTGGAGGAGGGATGATGGATGCAGCTCTGGGCTGTTCACATCCTGTGACTGTGTTCACAGGGGTCTTAGGATGAGGGAAGAGATGAGGATCTGACTCTGTGTTTCACAAGGCTTGATTTATTATTTTATATTATTATATATTAATTATATATTATTATATATTAATACATTATAGTATTAATTTTATTAATTATATAGTAATTTATTTATTACAGAATAATATTATATTTTATATTATATATTAAAATATTGTATATTTTATTATTTATAAAATAATATATATTATAAAATATTTATTTTATTATATATATTTTATTAAAACTATACTAAAAGAATAGAAGGAAAGGATTTCATCAGAAAGCTAGCTAAGAATAGAAAGAGAAAGAATGATAACAAAAGCTTGTGTCTTGGACAGAGAGTCCAAGCCAGCTGACTGTGATTGGCCATTAATTAGAAACAACCACATGAGACCAATCCCAGATGCACCTGTTGCATTCCACATCAGCAGATAACCATTGGTTACATTTTGTTCCTGAGGCCTCTCAGCTTCTCAGGAGAAAAAATCCTAAGGAAAGGATTTTTCATAAAATGTGTCTGTGACAGCAGTGTGCATCTCTTTGGTGTGGGATGAAGGTGTCTGAGCCTCCTGCCCAGGTAACCCTCCTGCTTTGCTGTCTCTGCAGATGAAATGCCCTACCTGAAATGTCCCCTGCACACAGTGTTGAAGCTGACCCCGGTGGCCTATGGTGAGTGAGACCTTCCTAAACATGCCAGGGGGTTGACTTGTGCCTCCTCCTGACTCCAGGCTGTCTGGGGGAAAAGCAGGGATCTGTGGTGGGGCCCTTGGGAACGTCCTGTGCCTGCTGGCCCTGCTGATCTGTCCCTTTGTGCTCCTTTCTGCAGGCTGCCGGGTGGAATCCATCTCCCTGAACATTGAAGCAGTCAACACCCACAGAGATCGGCCAGAGGTGAGTGTTGCTTTTCCCTGGAGCTGTCCTGTGGTGTCCCCCTCCTGTCCCCTGTGGTCACCAGGCAGTGGGAGCTGCCAAATCATGCCTGGGGTGGTGGTGGGCATGGGGAGATTGCTCAGCTGGGTGCTTGGAAGTGCTGCTGGAAGACTGGGAGCATCAGATGTGTTCTTGCTCTGCAAAGTCGTGGCCAGCTGAGGGTTTTCCAAGGGAACAGGACTGTTGGCATGTCCCTGCTTCCCTGTGTGTTTGTCCAGGGAAAACTCCTCCCTGGTCTCTGACTTTCACCTGCATGGTCATCTGCTGGCCTGAGCAGGGAGTGGAGCTGTGGATGGAGAAGGTGACTTCTCCCAGGTCTCCCAGCTGGCTGGCAGAGCCTGGGCTCAATGCTTGCCCTGCATCTGCCCCTGAGGGTCTTTTCCTGGTATGCCCGTGGCTCTCTGTCCTTCTGCAGGGTGGGAGGTGGCAGTGCTGGGCTGTCTGTGGAGCAGGCCCCTCCTGTGGAGACAAATTCCTGTAGGGTTGGGTCTGTCTGCCAAGTGCTCCACTGGAGCTCAGAGGGCAGAACAGGAGGATGCAAAGCTCAGTGTCAGGGCTGGGCAGCCACACAGAGTAGGCAGCACTCATGTCCCAGGATGCTTGGGACATTTCCAACTTGTGCTTAGTGGTGGAGCCCAAAGTGATGCTTTTGGCCCACATCTCCTTTCCTTTGCTTCCCCTGTCAGGTGGCAGCACCTGAGCTGCCTGTCCCTCCCTGCAGCTGTGGGGGGAAGCCAGTCCTTCCCCCTGCATGGGGACACTGATGCCCTGCTCTGCCACCCTCTCTGGGAATGGCAGCAAGGCCTTGGGTAGGACAGGGTCTGACAAGTGCCAAGTGCTTGGGTGCCCCTGCTCAGCTTTGCCTCCATCCCCCCTTGCTTGAGTTGGAGCTTGGCGTGGCGCTGACCCTCGCTGCCTGCTCTGCTCCCATGTCCCAAATCTTCCTGATCAGCCTGGGCTGGCTCACCTTCCCTCTTCTTGCTTTCACTCCTCTCTGGGTGGAGGGACCAGCTTCGAGGAGGAGACTGATGGGCACCTCTGTGTCCTGCAGAGTCATGGCTTGTTGGCTGCTGGGTGTGTTCAGCTACCTGTAGTTACTTTTTTTTTTTTTTTTGTCAGCTGAGACTCAGATGAGGAGAAAATCTGTCTCATATCTGAGTGCAGAGCCATTTTTTTCCTCCCTCCCCTCCTGTGCTCTTAAGCATTTTGCATCAGGGATTTGGTTTTTTTTTGTGCCCAGAGACTTTCAGTGCATCCTTTGCTCATGGACAGTGACTATGGGGAAAAACAGAGACCACTCTAAAACTTAAAAAAAAAAAGAAAACCAAAGCAACTTGCTTCTTTTTTTTTTTCCTTTATAACTGTCGCCTTCTTCCTTTTTCCTTTATTTTGCTTTATTTTTTTATATTTACTTTTATTTTCTTTGTCTCACTTTAATTTAGGAAGCAAAGAAGGGACCTAACCCGCTCATGAGACGTAATAGCGTTACCCCTCTAGCAAGCCCAGAGCCCACCAAAAAACCTCGCATCAACAGCTTGGAGGAGCATGTGGCTGTTTCTCCTGCCCTGCCAGGCTGTGTTCCTCAGGAAGTGCCCACGCAGATGCCGGGACAAGTTAGTTGAACTCTTTTTTTTTTTTTTTTTCTTTCCTTTTTTTTTCTTTTTTTTTGGTTTTTTTTTTGTTTTTTTTTGTTGTTGTTCTTGTTGTTTTATTGTTTGTTGTCCTCCTGTCACTCCTGAAGCTGAGGAGCTGCTTGCACTTGTCGTACGCTGTGCTGCTGTCTGAGATGCATCTTCCTCCCATGGCTGCTGCCCCTCCCTGCCTTGGGTCACTGTTGATCCTCTCTTGGGTTTTGAGAGCATCATCAACTTCCACCAAGCTCTAGGCTGCATTAATTTAGTGCCATCAGCCTCCTGAGGGGCTCCTCCCTGGAGTGAGCAGGAGCAAAGGGCTCGTGCCTTGCCTTGCCTCTGGGTGCTCTTGGCTCTGTTGTAGACCTGGCCATGGCAATAAATCAAATGCTCTTGTGCTTCTCTGAAGGAGGAGCTGCTGCCAAGACTCATCTTTGGCTGGAAGGGTCTCCTTCATCCTGGAGACCAAAACTGAATTAGAAGGCTCTTGGTGTGGTGAACCTGGGTGAAACCCTGTGGGTGGCTGCCATGGTGCTCATGTGTCCTCTCCTCTGTCACCCACCCATGAAGGGACATCGAAGAGAGGCCTTGCTTTGCTCACTTTCCCAGGCACAAACCCCTCTCCCAAGCTCACTAAGGAGTCCTATATGACCTATATGCCATGCTGCCCTTCCCACCAGCTGCCTGTTGGACCTGGCTGTCTTGCCCAGCCCCTCTCCCTGTTGTCTGTGTTGGTGTGATGTCCCCCTCCTTGCCCAGGTTAGGAATGGCTCTGTGCTCCACCACTGCTCTGCTTGGTTGCTGCTTTGCATGAGCCTCCCAGGACAGCTGGGTCTGTGTCAGCTCCCAGGGCTCTGCTTGGGCTGCTTGAGCCTCACAAAAACCTTTTGCCAGCTCTGGCTGCCCAGTGCCCCTCGCTGCTGTCCACTGTCCTCTGCCCAGCGTGGCACAGAGTTACTGACACCTCTCTCTGTTCTCTCTGTCTCTCTGCAGCCTTTACTAGGGAAGGCATGCCTGTAAGTACCTTCTTGCCTCTTATTCCCCTTTCCAACCCTTTTTTCCATGTCTCTTGCCATCCTGCTGGGTTGTTCGGTTGTTGCAAAATCCGGACGGGGTGTGGATTTCTTGGAGTTAATATTTTGCTGGTTTGGGGGGGATTTGCTTTAGGAAGGTAAAAAGGAGACTCTGGGTGCTGGTTTGTATCCTAGCTGGATGGAATGTCCCAGTTTTGTTGTGAAATTAAGCAAATTATGACTTTCACTCTGATGGTGATGCTGTTGGGTTTTCCTGGAGCTGTCTCCTCTGTGATAGAACGTTGTACTGGAGGTGGACCTGGGTGCTCAGTCCTTCCTGAGGGCTCTGGGTTGTGAGTGATGGCACCAGAGAGGCATCTGAGAAGCTTCTGACCTTCTCAGGAATGTGTTTTCTGGAGCTGGATGATCCTGGGGACCAGCCATCTGCAAACTTGGATTTTGGAAACAGTCAGCCTAGGTGTTGTGGGCAGAGTGAATGGAAATTGTCTTTCTCTAGCTCTGTTAAGAAAGCAAAACACCATGAGCATTTCATGCATTAATTATGAATAATTAAGGCTCTGGCAGTTTGGCTTAGGACTGTTATATCCCTGAGGAACAGGACAGCTCCTGGGTAAATTTGAAGCCTTTGGACTTAGTTAATGCTACATTGAGTTGAGAGCAGCACTTATGTGCTCAGATGTCTTCTCAAAGACTGGGAAGACTCTGGGGCTGAGCTGATACTGGGTAGTATCCAGGGGGTCTCTTTGCCCCTGAGGCCAGTTTAAATCAGCCTGTGAGCATCCCTGGCTTGGGCTGTTTAGTGGGCTGAAGATGGAGGGATCTGCTCTACCATGGCCAGGCCAGAGCTCAGCCCTGCTTGCTTGTAGCAGCTTTTGAATCTCCTATTTCTTCCCCTTTTAGAGTAAACATTTTTGAGAAAAGGGAAGTTAGGGCTGTTGCCCTTGGCTTTGCTGGTGGCTGGGTTAGGTGAGATCACAGAGTGTAGAAGTTGAGTTGCTCAGCATGGCCTTGCATGCCTGTGATCCTCCCCTTGCTGCTCATGGCCACGAAAGCCCCTGATGAAACCTGAGCCTCTTGGGTTGCTCTGAAAGCATTTTAGGTTTTCTCCATCCTTCCCTCCACCCTTTTCACATCTGTGTTGTAACAAAAGGCACTGCATGCCTCGGTGCTGGTTGGGAGCCTGAAAACACACTCAGGGGTTGAGTTTGGGAGATGGATATGTCAGATTTTGCTGGAGCAGGCAGTGATGGTTTTACCCACACCAGGTGTAGGCTGGCAGCAGCAAGTTTAAAATCTCCAGCTGCTGGGAGCCTGCCTGCCCCTCCTAGTGTGGGACTGAGTGTCACCCATGAGGACATGCCAACCCCAAGGCTTGGTGACACTCACTGCTGTAGTAGCTCTGGGAGGCTGCTGTCCCGCACACTGCTTGGTCCCTCACTGCCACCACCTGTAAGGGGCTGGGGAGGTGGAAAGTGCCTCTGTCACAACTTGAATCATGAGCCTGGGTTGGTGGTGGGAGCTTCACTGCATCAGCCCTCATTGTTGGGGTCTTGGCCCCCATCCAGGAGGACCAGGGGACACCTGGGAGGGGATGGGGACGTGGCTGAGTGCCTCAGAGTCCTGCTGGCTGGGGGATGTGGGACTACCTGGCGTGATGATTTCTTTTCCTTTTGCTTGCTTTGTGATCCAAAGTGCACTTTTGAACAGTCACCTGATTCCCCCCTCCCTTCTTCTTCCCTTCACTTTTCATGCTTAAAAAGAAGACCCGTTTGTCACTTTCTCAAAGTTTTCTCTTTGCTAATATTTCCAAGGTAAATGGCTGTGGTGCATGTGGCTTTTCCTCACCTTCCTCCTGTCTCCTTAGACAACAGAGAGAACAGCTCTGCCTTGTAGCCTGGCTGGGATTCCTGGTGCTTGTAGGAGCAGCTTAGGTAGTAAAAGCATTAAAAAAACTCAAAAAAAAAAAAAAAAACCCAAAACAACCAACAAACAAAAACTGCCAAAAACCAAACAAAACAAAAAAAAAAAAGAGAAGAGAATCCTTCCTTGCTGTTTCCTAGTCCTTTTTTCCCCTACCTTGTTTCATGTAGTTCTGTGAGTTGGGCAATGTCCTTGTGGTCCCCTGGGCTTTTCCTGGAGCAGATCTGTCCTGGGGGGCTGCTCCTGCTTGTGTGTAGCTGGTTGTCTCTGGTTTTGTGGTCCTCACCACGTGCTGGTGGGTACCTGCTGTCCTCATTCTGTACCAGGGCTGTGTCTGGAGCGTGTCTCAGGCCCATGAGACCTCATGGAGTGTCACCAGTGCTGCTCTACCTCTGGTGGTGGGTGGGTCCTTGGCATGGCCAGCAGGAGCTGCCTGTTCTTGGCATTGCCAAGGATGGACAAACAATGGCCTTGGCAGGCAGGGGGGACACTGCCCACCCTCAAGGGGAGCAAGAGAGACATGATTAATTGGGCTGCTTGATTGAGACTGTGGTCCCCTGTCACCTTGCCTTGACCAAAGAGCAGATTCAGAAGTGCAGACAGGGTGGGGTGGGAGGGTGTGGATATTCTCAGTTCAGTCAAAGAAAGAACAGAGATGATTTCTGCCAGGCCAAGCCTGGGAAACTTGGAGAAAAGAATTAAAACAATTATTATCTCTCCTTCTGTAACCATTGTTTATAGATATGGTTCTCCAGAGTGTGCTATTCATAGGTCACCAATAGTGTGAGGGGTTTTTACTTTGAGACCAACCAAGTCTCACCTTAGCAAGTCACATAGAATCACAGAATAATGAGGTTGGAAGAGACCTCTAAGATCATCAAGTCCAACCCCATGCCCTTACACCTCAACCAGACTATAGCACCAAGTGCCATGTCCAGTCCCACTACCTTCATTAAATTGCCTTCTGATCCCTGGAGTCTTTCATTCTGTCCCTGACTCAACAGCATCAGGAGGGGTTCAGCTCAGATTTTAGGGATATATGTAAATTCTAACCCTGTAATTAAAGCCAGGCAGTGCTTGAGGAGGGGCTTGTGATGGTGTTCACAGGGGTCTTAGGATGAGGGAAGAGATGAGGATCTGACTCCATGTTTCAGAAGGCTGATTTATTATTTTATGATATATATTATATTAAAACTATACTAAAAGAATAGAAGAAAGGATTTCATCAGAAGGCTAGCTGAGAATAGAAAAGGAAAGAATGAATTACAAAGGTTTGTGGCTCGGACAGAGAGTCTGAGCCAGCTGAGTGTGATTGGCCATTAATTAGAAACAACCACATGAGGCCAATCCCAGATGCACCTGTTGCATTCCACAGCAGCAGATAACCATTGGTTACATTTTGTTCCTGAGGCCTCTCAGCTTCTCAGGAGGAAAAATCTTAAGGAAAGGATTTTTCCTGAAAGATGTCTGTGGCAAGGAGCTGAGCAGTGGGTCAGTCACTGCCTCTCTCCTCGGCTGGGCAGTGTCCTCTCCTCTGTGGTGGGTGCTTTGTGGTGACCCGTGTGTGGCTGTGTTCACGTGTTCTAGAAGCTGCTGCTGGGCTGGAGCCTGACCCCAACCCCTCCTTCCCCTCTCATTCCAGAACATGAACAACTCCCAGAAGCCGTCGTGACTCCGTGGGCACCGCTGTGAGGCCGCCGGCGCCGCCAGCTTCCCATCCCATCGCCATTCCCGAAGCTTGCTTCCAACCCAGGCGGGGCTGGCTCTGCTCCCCCTGCCCCAAACCCTGCTCTGCTCAGCGGGGAGGGATGCAGGAGAGCCCAGGAGGAGCCCAGCTCCATCCCAGGGTCACCACCAGCTCTTCAGGCTGCAGCGTTTGCTCTCCTCTCCGGCGTCCTGTTAGGTCGTAGCGAGCTGTAAAGTGCTTCTGTAGTGCACAGGAGTTTCATTTTCTTCTCTTTTCAGTGGTTTTTGATCTTCTGTATAGATGATTGGTACCCATCTGTCTCTGGGTGGGGTGTGTATATATGTGGATGGTGCGGGGTTAGTAGAGAAATAGGGGGAAGGGGGGGTGGGTAAAAGGGGTTTTGCGTTATTTTTTTTTAATTATTATTAATGTTGTTAATTACTTTTGAATAAGCCCCTAACATGCTGTGCTGCAGTCCCTCACCCACACTACAGCTGGTCACACATGTCAGCCTGGCTCATGCAGATCTGTGAGCACCAGGAAAAGCAGCTGTGTGAACTCCTTCACTGCAAGAACTGCTGGGTTTAATAAAAAAAACCAACCCATTCTTTCACCTTTTTTTTTTTTTTAAATCAATAGACCTTAAAGGGGTTTGCAGTTTTATCTGCTGCTAAAACTGGTTGAAAGATGCCTGCAGTGCATGAGGAACCATGCCAGCAGGGGCTTGGGTGATGCTTTCATCTTGGGGAGCACCCAGGGATGGTCTGAGTTCAGGCATGGGTTGAATTTTGGGGAGGCTGGGCACTGTTTGAGGTGCTGTGCTGGTACTTCATCTCCCCTTTCTTCTTTTTTAGATGGAAGTGGAGGTATTGGGAAGGGTTTGAATCCCTAGGCTTAGATGCATTTTGTAGACACACAGGTCTCATGGAGGTGGCCAGAGGTCTGGCTGGGTTGCAGGAGTCCCTGTCTGACTGCAAAGAGCCACAAGAAGGGACAGTTTTGTCTGTATTTTTTAAATTTTATATATACATGCACACACGTGTGTGTGTGTGTATGTGTATACTTAGAAACTGCTTGGTTTTTGCACTTTATTTGTGGCAGAAGCATAACTACTTTATTTTTTTCCTAGCTGTGCCCCTTAACAGGGAAGCCTGAATACAGGCAACTTTTTCTGTTTGTTTTTAATTGTATTTTGCATGCTGGAAAGCTGGGACTACAAAACAATAGTAGTTACAGTGTTTAAAGTGGGGGAGCAGGGTGAGGACCTGACTGACTCCATCAGCCAACTCCCAGTGGTTTGATGCATAAGATCCCTTGTTGGCAGCCTGTCCTGAGCTGGGAGGCAGCAGTTAAAATTAGCAATTAACCACTATTGCTTTGTGCAAAAATCTGTGGATTTCGGATTTTTTTTTTTTTTTTTTTTAGGGTTTTGGGTTGGGTTTTTTTTCCCCTCCACCTATATGCAACATCTTCTCCATGCCCATCTCGTGTTTTTTTTTTTTTTGGCTGGAGGGAGCCACCCCTCCTGCAGCACTAGGCTGGGGAACCGGGGGTGGGCAACCCTTTGGATTCATCCTTCCCATGGCATTCCCCAGCGTCCTGTGTAGGGAACACCATCCCCAGAGATAGGATTGGTGGAGAAATGATCTCCTAGTGGGTGTGTGCATGTTTTGGGGGTGGGTTTGGTCTGTTTTTTTCCTTTGGGAAAAGGTGAACCACAGTGCCTCGCGCTCCGCGCTGGAGCGGCACCGACGGCGGGAGGGCTCCGGGGCCGCGCTCAGCCCGTGTCCCATGGGGTGACAGTCCTGGCACTGCCCTGCCTGTGTCAGCTTGTGCATATGTGTATCATATTCCTGTACAGATAAAACACTCCCCCCACCCCTGCTCTGCTTTATTTCTGTTTTAACAGCCTCATTAAAAGCAGACGTCTCCCTCCGTGCCCTGGGTGGCAGCTGCGCTTTTTGGGTTTCTCTGCCTTCCAGATAAATGAATGTTTTGGGCAGGCCACTCACTTGGCTCTTTTCAACTTCCTCCTTCGTGGGGAGTTTTATCTCTCTCCTCCTGCTGCTGCTGCAAAAAGATAAGCCAGCAAATACAAACATGACGTCTGGCTGCCCCGAGATCGATCCCGTACACGTGTAATTGCGTGGATGTTTTGGTGTGTGTTTGTGTGTGTATATAAATATAAATATATATATATAAAAAAAAAGAAAAAACCCAAAATGGCCCTAAACTTTCATCCTTTAGTAGTAATAGATGTCTCAGTAGGTCTACAGAAATCTGGAATTTGAACATGGTGTTTTTTCCAGCTTTGGGAAAACTGCTTTCCTGAGTTTATCTTGTGCTGGAGGGGTTGGTGGGATGGTGTCCAACCCTGTGCCATCACAACTGCCCCAATAAAATTGCTGTCCATCTTTTTAGTTAACAGAGGCAAGGACTGGGCAGTTGATGCCACAGCCAAGGCAGATTGGCAGTGAGGACATGTCAAACCAGACCAATGATTTCTTCCCCCACCTTTCTTTTTTTTGCTCTCTGGTTTGTTTTCCTTTGTGATACTTGAATTTATTTTTTTAATTTTTTTTTTAATAGCAAAGCGCTTTTTATTTATTTAATGTATACTGCAAAGCTTGGAGAGAAGGGTGTAGTTACTTGGGATTACTTTTTTTTGGATTTGTGATATGTTAACTGTTCTGTATATACATCTGGAATAATTGCCTGATATAAAGCTGTGCCAGCTTAAAAACAGGGTATGCCTTTCAGAAATTTGTATATTTTGCAATTGCTGGACCAATAAAATATCTTGTTGAAATACAGATGTGATCTGCTTCTTCCTTGTGTCAGAATTCACGCTCTCATGCCCTCTCATGCCCACATGTGCTACCCTGTGCTGCCTTGCACGTGTGTTCCTGTGCCTCATAAATAAAAATTCTCATAAAAGAGAGATTGTGGATGCTCCATGCCTAGAAGTATTCAAGGCTGAGTTGAAGGGGGCTTGGAGCACCTTGGTCTAGTGGAAGGTGTTTTTCAAACCATTCTATGAATTCTATAAGTGTTAACAGCTGCTTAGAGCAAGCAAATGCCTCCCAAGCTCTACATGCTGCATCACTCTTGGGTAGAAAAAGTGATGTATTGGGATTTGTCCTGCCAAATTAGGCAGAACTAGGCATTTATTGAAACCTAGTCTAGTTCTTGAAATCAGATACCTGGGTGCTGAGTGGAGGGCTGGACAAGAGCTGTCCCCTGAGATAAGGGCTCTCTGCCCTGAAGGCAGGAAAAGAGCAGCTGCCACCTGCAATTTAAGTTCCCTGTAAAACTATGTGTGGGTTTTTTATTAATTAATTTAATATTCATTTATTGTTCCAGTGAAAAAGTGGGAGAAGGCAGAGCAGGGTGTAATTTTTGGGAGCACACCTCGGGTGGATGCCTATTCTGTGACAAGAGGCTTGTCCCACTATGGGAGTTGTATCTCTAAAAGCTTGTGGGGAGCTGAAGGGGCTAAAAGGTGCAGAGTGTTTTGTGCATCCCAGCTCAGCTCCGTGGTTTGGCTCCTGCTGGTGATGTGCAGCCCTTGCTCTGCTCTCCCCTGGGCTGGCAGACCCTGTCAGGTCTTGCTTTGGGTCAGAGCTTTTTGGGGTGCACAGGGATCATCTCCCTTCTCCCAGCTGCTCTGTGCTCCAGGCCCTCTCACCAAGGAGGGTGTTCTCTCATTTTAAAAGTGATTGAAGCACCTGCAATAATATTTTCTAGGTGGACATGCTGAGGTGTGAGATTTTGGCCATGCTCATCCCTTCGTGCATCCTGAGGACAGGGAGGACCCCAGGAAATCCAGCAGCCACTAGATTTTAATTATTTTTTTAGACATTCTTTTTATCTCTAGCAACCTGGCTGTCTCCTTGAACCAGGCAGAGACACAACACTTGTTCTAGGGCAATGAACATGGCCTTGCACCAGCCTCACAGGGAGCCCTGCAGGGGCTCTGATAACGCCTCCAGCCGGGGTGGGCTGAGGTCACACGAAGCCACAACATCAGAGCAGCTCCCCTGCCCTCCCCAGGGGCTCTTTGGAAGCCCTGATAAATCCTTGTCCTTGTGGGAAGAGCACAGGGGGGAGGGTTTTGCCTCCCTGAGAATGGCTTTGGGCAGCATTTCCAAGGTTTCTCCTCCAAAAATCTGTTCTCTTTTCCATGTGCAGGGTGGGGCTTGTGTCACACCACCCCCAAAGTGAGGGAGGGGAGCCAGTGCCATCCCAGGCAGCAGCATCCTTTATTTTCCTTCCAAGTGATGCATTTTGTAGCAGCATCCCAGAGAGGAGAAGCTCCTCCAGGCAGTGCAGCCTTAAAGGTTATACTCTGACAGCAGGAACATTTCCCTGCTCCCAGTCAAGCCCCATTTTTATTAAAAAAAAAAAAAAAAAAGAAAGAAAGAAAGAAAAAAAAAAAAGAATAACCCCCCAGCTCCCTGCTGGCAAACAAGGCGAGAGAACTTGTGATGTCTTAAAAAAAAAAAATAAAAAGGGCAGAGCAGTCACGCTGGCTGACTCAGCTCTGATTGATGGCTCAGGAATGTGTCTGGGATTAACTCAACCACGGGCAAACCTTCCCAATGCAACACATTGGATGGAGCACAGCCGGCAGCGCTCACCTGCCTGCGGCTGGGGAGTGGCTGCCCTCGCTCATGGGGTTGGAGGGGATTTTCTTCTTTTTTATCCATCTGTGAGGAAAAAGATAAAAAGGAACGGCTGTTTTCGGGAATGGCTTTGCAAGGGGCTCTAATAGGAATTATTTGTAATATTTCCAGGCGCACTCGTGCAGTTTTGTTGTAACCAAGACGTCCTGGGAGGGAATATATTTATGTTGAGATATGGCATAAATCATCTCCCCTTTGTTGTTTTTTAGGTGAAAGTGGAGGTATTGGGAAGGGCTTGAAGCCCCAGGCTTAGAGGCATTTTGTAGACACACAGGTCTCATGGAGGTGGCCAGAGATCTGGCTGGGTTCTAGCTCTGTGTAAATCAGTCTTGCTGCTCCCAAACTCTGCCAAATGTCAGGGGGCCCTTCCCCATCCCCAGGGAAGCTCCTGCTGCATTCATGGATAATGGAAAGCTGTGTGGATGTGAATATTTTCCCCCTCACATTTCCCTTGTCTGTGTGTCCAACTGTGTCCTCTTTGAGGCTGAGTGGTGTGGTGAGTAGGAAAAAGTGTATCAAAAATGAATTTATTTGTCAGCAATGCTGGAAGATGTGGATGGAGGAGTAGAGGTAAGAGTCAACACCAAAGGCATTGACATAATCCCATAAACCTGATCTAGTTGAAGATGTTCCTGCTCATTGCAGGGGGGTTGGACAAGATAACCTCTAAATGTCCTTTCCAAGCCAAACCATCCTATGATTCTGCTCTAGGAAATGAATTTGCAGTGCCTACATCAAGGTTGGCTTCATCTCTCATGCTCCCCCTGGCAGTGCCCTGCTCTGTGGGCCACCCCAGGAGCTGCGACTGCTCTGGGGAGCACATGGGTGTAGCCAGCAGCTCCAGCTCAACTGATGGTGGCATAAATGCCTTGAGAGGTCTTCTCTGGATGTTATCTCCCACAGTCCTAAGGAAAATCGAATTTGCACTGTGACAACTCTTACTGAGTCTGGTGAGCTTCAGGGCAAGCCAGATAAAACCCAGCTGATGCCTCTGTCCACCCAGCTTCCTGCACAGGGAGAAGATTTTTTTTTCTTGCTGATCTAAGACTCAGATCTAACATGGTCTGAAGAGGCAACATTCAGGATCGCCCAGGCTTTATGAATTGCTCTCCCTCTAGTAGAAGATGCAGACTCTGATACTGCACCCACTCCTGGCCAGACACCAGCAAACATTATTTGATCTTTAAGAGGTATCTGAGTGCTCTTTGTACTGATTTGATGTTGGTGGCTCAGAGAAGAAGTTAGAGAAGTGGGTGGCTGCAGAGGTTGTGACCAAAAAATGCAGCTGAATTAGAGCTACAAAGAGAAACAGTAATTAAGACCCAACGAATAATTACCATGGGGGAGGACAGCTCAAGAATGAGTAGAGCTCCAAATCCAGACATTTCTAGCTGCAGCTCAAACCCCACAATTAAGCTGTGATTTTGGTCATTATGAGGAGGTATTTCCAGAGCTGGGTCTTGCCTTTTGCTGCCTTCACCCACCCAAATGAGTGCCTGAGCATCAGCAGAAGGAAAACCCAGCATTTTGATAAATGTCATCCAAACCAGACTGGAGAGCCTGTGCTGGATGCCTCCACCACAGCTGGGTGCCAACCTGTGGGCAGAGCTGGAGATGAAGAGAGGAGAGGAGAAGGCTTTCTGGTGAGCTGGGGATGTGTTGGCTTAGAGGTTGGTGTGAAAAATGCCTATTTTATCATTGGCATTTCACAAATATTCAAATTAATATTATATGTGTTAGAAAGTAATGCTGTATTAATTCTCTTAAGTAGTGTGGTAAATATAGTTTTAAGTTTTAACAAAATGTTAAAATAGAAACTATGCTGTGTGGGATACTTTTTTCTAAAGAAAGACTCACACTGAGATAGCAGCCACAGGACACCTGAATCTTTCAGAGAAAGAGAATTTATTGCTCCATTATCAGGAGAAAAAGACTTCTTCCTGCCTCACTCAGCCCTGAAGACACCATCAGGTTTCAGAGGAAGAAGCTGACCCTGACCAGACAGAATCCTTTGTTTGAATGGAATTTATGCATCATGTATGAGGTGTATGAATATGCAACAGGTTATTACTTTTAAGGGTTAATCCTCTGTTAACATGGGTCCTTTTTTGAGCTTATTTTGCCCAGAAGAGGTACCTGGACTGTCTGTAACTCTTTGTCTCTATTGTCTCATATTCTCCTAATCCAAATAGTCCAAATTTTTATTACTCTAATTGTATTACTATTTTTATAACCATTTTATTACTATTAAACTTTTAAAATTTTAAAAACAAGGGATTGCCATTCTTCGCAGTTGGTGGCACCTCAAAATACCGATGTCCTCCCTTGGGAGTCCCACCACGCAAATGTCACCTTGCGTTTCTCTGGTTCTTGCTCCATGTCCAGCCACTGGCACTGATCACCCCAGGGCACTGATCCACCAGTGGCAGAGGGGACAGGAGGCTCTCACACACAGGTCACCCCATGCACTCTGTGCTGCAGGCACGCTGTCCTCGGGTGTCCCCTTGGGTGTCACCTGCGTGTCGGGGTGATGGCACCAGTGCTCATGGCTGATCTGCCTCCTGCCTCTCCCACTGCTGCAGGGGACTGAGATTTACCCTGCTCTCCTCCCTTTCGGACATTGTTAATGTCACCCTCTCCCCTCAGTGACACCACAGTGGTGCCCTGACTCTCTCCCTCCTCCTGCCAGCCTTGGCTCACCTGTGACAGCTTCAGATGTGTTCTGCTGCCACACACCCACCTCATCCTCTCTGCCTGCCTCATCCTTCAGCATTGCTTTGGTGTTTTGTCCAGTTTCCTATCATCCATTTGGGCACTTTCTCAGTGGCATTTTTACACCATCACTGGTGTGGATGAGCCCACCTTTTTGAAGTCACTTGGCACAGGGAGGTTATTATCTGTCTATAGATTACCCAGCAGGGACTGGCTGCTGTATAAGCAAGGCACAAGAAAATAATAAAAAATTGATATTCATCATAATTAATTTTTATAATGACTGGGATGCCTTTCCAGACTTGGTAACTGGTTTATGGTGAATATTTCTGAGCATGGCCACTGCACAGAGACTGATTCAAGCCTCTTTTTTTGGCACAATTTTGCCCGTGATGGGGTCTGTTGCAGAAAAAAATCCACCTGCATCCCTTAAATAAAATCACTTGCAGGAGTCAGCAAACCCTGGAGAGAGATGGGACTGGGAAGGAAGTGAATTAAGCCAGAAAAGTTGTAATAAAGGGTTTGAAAGACTCATCGTTACAGCTGGCTGGAAACCAAGGATCTTGGTTCACCAGAGATCTTCTTTTTAAAATGTAAATAAAAATAAAAATACCTCCCTGTCCAAGTGGAATGGAAACTGATATTTTTCAAAATTTCTGAAGATCTCCTTGACCTCGTGAACTGACATATCATTTTCCCTGTTTTGCTGAAGATGTTTTTAGAGACGTGTTGGCCTTCTTTGAAAAAAAAAAAATATTCCCTTGTTGGAAAACCCTGCACTGGAGTAATGTAAAGTAAAAAACCTTCTTGGGGGAAGAAGAACCACTGATGGGAGAATGGGAGTGACCTTTTATCACTCATTAAACATGAAATGAGGTTTTCACTGCCCTTATCTTGCACAGGGCCGGACCACCCCCAGGCACCTCCTGAGAGGAGCAACCTCAGGAATGCAGATGTGACCCAGCCTGGTGTCTCTGGTGTCACCTGTCACCCCTGGAAATGCTCTCAGCAGCTCTGTCAGCAGTGCCCCAGACAGGGAGAGAGGCTGGGAGGTCTGGGCTGGAGCACAAAGCCCACCTGTCTGCCCTTGGTGCTTTTATCAGGCTATTAATTACCTTCCTATCTGCTAAGCTGATCTGAGCCTGTCTGCACCTTCCTCCCCGAGTCTCTCCTAGCAAAGCTCTGCTGCCCTGTGCAGAAGGACGGGCTGGAGGGTGATTTAGGGCTGTGAAGGTGTCAGCCAGCCCAGGATGGCTTTTTGCCTCAGCTGGGAAGCTGATTTTCCTGCAGAAAGGCCGACTCAGCAGAGCTGGGAGGGTTAAGCTAAGCCAGGCAATCACAGGGATGCCACAGGGTGAGCCATGCACGTGCTGGGTTTGGCTGATGGGCTGCCATTGCCATGGTTTGGTTGTGTGTCTGAGACTGTAATTTGAGTTTTGCAGCTCCTTTAGGAGCCTCTTCAATTTTTAATTTTTTTTTTTTTCCCCTCACAAATGCAGCCTGGGGATCTGCCCTCAATGGCAGCAATGCATTGCAAAGTATTTCTCTTACTGGGTGCCCTGGAGGGTTTTTGTGCTAGCCTGGGGGAGAGGATTTGGTTTCATGGCTTGTCTTTGGCACAGCCATTGCCAAGAGCATGCAGGAGCCCACACAACCCAATGTCCAGCCCATGCACTGGCTGTGGATGGAGTTCCCATGTCTGTGCATCTCTTGCAGGCTATGGATCAAAGTTGTAGAAGTGTAGAACAAATCAGGTTGGAAGGGACCATATGGATCATTACATCCAACTCCTTACTCCTTACAGAATGACCTAAACCTAAACCATCAGTGCCAAAAGTGCCAAAAGAAACACATCAGTGCCAAAAGAAACACAAGCAACAACTGATGAACACCAACTGTCCAGAAAGTCAGTGTTGAAGTGCTAAATGAGCACAAGCAAACTGTCCCTGCTCCAAAAGGGGATGTGTTTGCCCCTGTACAAAGCTAAAGGGAAATATTCAGCAGCTGCCAAATTCCTCTATTGTTTTGAAGAGCTGATTTGAGATAAACAGCTGTGGAATCCATGTCTGGAAGAGGTCTGGGTCCAGTTTGGAAGGGTGGAGTCCAAGGCCAGGCTGCGTGGGAGATGCACTCTCACTCACAATCCCCTCATGCCTCAATAGGCAAATGCCAGAGATCAAGGTACCTCTGGATAAGGAAACATTTCCTGGGAGGGCTTAGGAACAAATCCACCAGAGGAAATGGACCTAAATGCTGTATCAGGATCAGGCCTGGTGTCCTCGGGTGACCTGGACATGTTTCAGACAGATCCTGTTAGCTGCAACCCTCTCTGGGTTATCATCCCCTCTGCTGAGACAGAGTACAGCACTGAAGCCATCAAAAACTGAAATATTCCAGGGTGGAAATCCAGTAGCATCCTCTTCTAGGTAATTAACCAAAGGGCCCAAGCAGCTATGTGCAAAGAGCAAATTAAATCACTGTGTATTGGTCATGCCTGCAGCAACTAAATCTGTCAGGGAGGTCATTCCTGGTGCTGGCTGGGATTATTTATAGCCACTGTCTGTAGGAGCTCATCTGAGCAGGCAGGGATCATGGCAGGGCTGTGGCTGCTGGGAGAAGTCATCTGTGTTTAAGTGAGGCTGGGAATGCAGGCAGAGCCATGCAGGATTCTTCTGGGTGAGCTTTTTTCCTGAGATGAAAACGTTGGTTTGTCAAAAATTGAAGCTCTCTGCATCTTCATGCCAGGCTGTGTTTATACTGGCAAACCAACAGGGTCAGGGCAGGGGTCATCAGTGGAGTTTTGCTGCGTCCCTGGTGTGTGGCAGGAGCAGTGCAGGGGATGCCAGGGCTCAGGGATGCAGCCACTTTGTACCCATCACCCAGTCTGGGCACGTGCATCAGCTGGGGGTGTCTGCTGTCCAAAGGTCCTCTCCCAAAATAAATCAGAGGGCTCAAACCACCTCCTTATTTGAGGCACACTGAGAAGGATCTTGACCACAGGTGCAGCCTGTGGACCACAGGGTGGTGTGGATTGTAAGTACAGGGTCTGTGAGCACAGCTGAGGGCAGCATTCTGCTGTCAGGGGGACAATAACCATGATGGATGAACTGGGCAGGACTGGGAGCAGCTGCGGCCACATGAGCCTGAGGCACTCCATGGCCACACCGTGCACAGCCCCAGGAAAGTCCCAACACTCAGAGGGAAGCTCCATCCCCACCACTTGCACATGGAAGGGGACAGCTGTGGGAAATCACCTGGTTTTGCACAGCTTTGGGGCAGAGGCACAAAATATTTCCCCCTTCAGCTGCCAGCTCTTGTTGTTGAAGCACTGCAAGTTGCCCCTTGAGCTGATGATGTCTGTATGTGTGCAAATCACCCCAAGGCAGGTCTGGCCTTGATAGACAGAAAAGTTGTATTTTTTTTTTAATTTCTATTATCATTGTTGTCTTTGTTACTATCACAGGTGTTATGTCTGGGAGTGTCATGAGCTCCTCTGCACATCTTGGCAGCCAGGAGGTCAGAGAGGGATCCAGAGAGTGGATTCAGGATAGATCTGTTGGAGCTCAAACCCTGTGTTTGGTTCATTTGTCCAGGAAGGGTGTGACAGAAGTGGTGAATGGTCTCATTTCTCACTCTCTGTGATCCTCAGGGGTACTTCAGTGATTCCTGGAGGGATAAATTCCTGTTAGAGCCTCTAGGAAGAGTCACACACCCACCTGGATCTCCATCAGTTTGAGCCACGAACCTGTATGGGAAGAGATCAAAACCAGGGCTCAGATGTGGCGCCCATTCTGCTCTAGAACATAACCAGGGCATCTCCCAAAAGAGAGACAAGGTGGAAACACATCCTCCCTGCCCTCCAGAGCCAGCATCCCCACCATGGTCCCAGTTATGGGTTTTCTGCAATCCTGGGACCTGCTGTTAGGCGATCCCAAGCAAGCAGTGTTCCCACAGGGCACGTTTACCCCGAGCTCTCCCCTCACTTTGGTCACTGCCCTCTAGGTCAGGAGCTGCTGGGGTTGGGGGATTGCAGCAGAAGGGATCTTGTCTGATGGGGCAGATGCTGGCAGAATCACAGGGTGGTTTGGGCTGGAAGGAACCTTCAAGATCATCTTGCTCCACCCCCTGTCATGGGCTGGGACACCTTCCATGAGACCAGGCTGCTCCAAGCCCCATCCAACCTGGCCTTGGACACTTCCAGGGATGGGGCAGTCCCAGTTTCACCTGGCAAGTTTTTCCAGTGCCTTACTACTCTTTGAGTAAAGAATTTCTTCATAACATCTAATCCAAATCTCTCCTCTTTTAGTTTAAAACTGTTCCTCCTTATCCTATCACTATTTGTTCATGGATCAGAGGAGTCATAAAGCACAGGAGAACCTCTAACTGGTGTCCAAACTGGATATTTACTTCCTTTAGCTTCTTGCCATTACATTTATTAGTGTTGATGCTTTGATTTAAAGCCTGTGCCTTGCTTGGCAGGTGCTGGCAAAATTTGCAGCTCCCTTTGCAGCTGACAGCCAGGTATTAATTGTTGTATTGCTCCAGGAATACACCTGGAGGAAAAGGTTGGAAAAGGTTGGAAAAGGTTAACAGCAGCCAGCCTGAGCCATAAAACTGCTGGACTTCAGGTGCATTCTGTCCATCCATTTCCACAAAGAGCAGAGGCAGGTGGGTTTGGCTGCTCCCTGGAGGCAGCCAGGGGCTGTGAGAGGTTATTGCTCTGGTGAGTGCAGCCCTGTCATCAAAAAATGCCTCTTTTATGATTGGCTTTTAGCAAATATTCAAATGAATATTATATGTGTTGTGTTAGGAAGTGATGCTGTATTAATTCTCTTCAGTAGTGTGTTAAATATTGTTTTAGGTTTTAACAAAATGTTAAAATAGAAACTATGCTATGTAGGATACTTTTTTTTCTAAGGAAAGGAGTTGCAGTGAGATAGCAGCCACAGGATCCCTGAATCTTTCAGAGAAAGAGAATTTATTGCTCCATTATCAGGAGAAATGAACTTCTTGCTGCCTTGCTCAGGCAGGAAGATGCTGTTAGGATTAAGAGAAAGAAGCTGACACTGACTGGACAGAATCCTGTGTTTGAATGGAATTTATGCATCATGTATGAAGTGTAGGAATATGCAACAGGTTATTGTTTTAAAGGTTATTGTTTTAAAGGGTTAATCCTCTGTTAATGTGGGTCCTTTTTCGGGCTTATGCTTCCCAGAAAAGGTACCTGGACATCCATAACTGTTTGTTTTTATTGTCTCATATTGTCCTAATCCAAATTGTCCAAATTATTATTACTCTAATTGTATTACTATTTTTATAACTATCAAACTTTTACAATTTTAAAACCAAGTGACTGGCGTTTTTCACAGTGCTGAGTGCAAGAAGTGACTGAGATTTTGCATTTCTGCCTGGGCTGGCTCAGCTGCTCCGGAGTCACGGCTGCATTCACACGGGGGGAGAGAGGAAGCGAGGGGGAGGATGTCACCACATGTCACAGTCAGCCTTTTCCAGTAATTGCCGTGTGCTGAGGCAGAGCTCATGTTTAATTTACCAGCAGGCAGATGGTGGAGAGCTCTCCCACTGCTTGGTCACAGGGCTTGAAGCCTCCTGTTCCTTCTCTGCTGTTGAGAGAGCAGAGACAACCAGCAGCGCTGGTCTTGTGAGCCATCCCTACGTGTGGCCTCCTGGAGAGAGGGCTCCTTCCAGTTCACTCACTGGAGTTGTGGCTGAAGGGCATCCTGGGCTGCATCACAACAAGTGTGGGCAGCAGTGGAGGGAGGGGATTCTCCCTCTCTGCCGTACTGCAGTGAGACCTCACCTGCAGAGCTGCCTCCAGCTCTGGGACCTCAACAGCAGAAGGATGTGGAGCTGCTAGAGATAGTCCAGAGGAGGTTATGGAGATGCTCCAAGGGCTGGAGAACTCCTGCTCTGGAGACAGGACCCCAGGAAGAGCTGGGGAAGAAAAGGCTCCAGGGATTCCTTAAAACACCTCCCAGTACTTGAAGGCGGGATTATAAAAAGGAGGGTGATTTTTTACATAGGCAGATGGTGATAGGACAAGGAGGAAGGGGTTTAAACTAAAAGAGGGGAGATTTAGATTAGATAAAATGAAGAAATTCTTGGCTGAGAAGGTGGCACAGGTTGCCCAGAGAAACTGTTGCTGCCCCATCCCTGGAAGTGATGGCCCTACCACTGCCTCACATCTAAATTGCATGAGATGGGGTCAGGTACTTTGGGTTACCTGCTTTTGGGGCTCCTGGCACAGCTCCTTCTGCCTTTGGGTTACCTGGACTGGGGCTCCTGGCACAGCTCCTTCTGCCTTTGGGTTACCTGCTTTTGGGGCTCCTGGCACAGCTCCTTCTGCCTTTGGGTTACCTGCTTTTGGGGCTCCTGGCACAGCTCCTTCTGCCTTTGGGTTACCTGCTTTTGGGGCTCCTGGCACAGCTCCTTCTGCCTTTGGGTTACCTGGACTGGGGCTCCTGGCACAGCTCCTTCTGCCTTTGGGTTACCTGCTTTTGGGGCTCCTGGCACAGCTCCTTCTGCCTTTGGGTTACCTGGACTGGGGCTCCTGGCACAGCTCCTTCTGCCTTTGCCCAGCAGATGGATGTCAGAGGTCCCAAACTGGCTCCTGACTCCAAGGACACGTGGTTTTATGCACAGCTCAGAGGCTGCACTGGAAAAGCTGGGTGGGTGGGCAGGAAGTGAGGAAGCAAACCATATCTGTTGTTTAGGTGCATCAATCTAACAAATTCTTTGCCAGCTAGAGTTTGCTTTACAGAACAACCTGGGAACAGAGTTCAATAGTTATGCAAAGCTTCTTGATTATGAAAATAAAGTCTCAGATAAGTCAAACTTACCTGTCATGAATTAAGAACAACAACAACAACAGAAAAGAAGGTTTTAGAGAGAAGCAAAACCAGCTCTCTGCTGGGAGAAATGCCCTGGTTCCTAGTCCAGGACTGTGCATCAAGTCCTATCTCATCTCCCAGACAATGCACTCGGTCCTCATCTCCTCCTCCTCTTGCCCACAGGATGTTTTGATTCCAGCACTGAGCAAAGAGAAAGGCATATGTCACCTAAATCAGGTTTTACTTCTGCTCACATCCCTGCAGCTGGAGTAAACAGCAGAGGATGTGACTGAGAGCACATACGGTGCCTTGCCAACGCCTCCTCTGCTCCAGGTCTTCTCCTCCATTTGCCAGAGGTGAGTTTGACTCACTCTGTATTTAGGGAGATGCTTCTCCTTTCCCCACACTGCTCATTAAAGCTCCCTGATGAGTCGATCTCCAGCCCACCTCTGCAGCTTTTCTTGTCACACAGAGCAGCACTGCCAGCCCCTGCCTGCCAAACCCCGCCAGAGGGCTGGGAAAGGATGGGAAAAGCCCCCCTGGAGACCGACAAAACAAACACAAAAGGGACTCACTCGATCAGCCTGAGTGCCAGCCCCACCCTGGGGTGTGGAATAAACACTGGCAGGTATTTATTTATTGCCAGTCAGCATCAAAATATTTGTTTCTGTGTCACAGGGGCACACACTCATTCGTGGATGATGGATTCCTTTGATCCCAGCAAACCTGGGCACACTTTCATCTGCTAAGGCAGGGGAGGAAAGGAGCTGGCAAGATTTGTTATAAATATGTTGGGATTTCTAGCAATTTGACATCTAGGTGCACAAGATTTCTTTTTGGATATCTGAAGAACTCTTCTGCACCACACATTTGTCTGTCCATTTCTAATCTTGCACTGAGAATTCTCACATATTCATGTGTGTATGCTAAAGCATTTAACAGACATAAATCTCCATCCACCCACGTTCACCTACGTATGAGTACTCAGTGCTGGAAATGATAATCTGGGTGTCTTGGCATTAATGATGCATAAATCAGATGTTTGCAGGAGTGAATGCATGTCAGATGATGCCATTTCAGTCTTGGCACACACACACATGTGCATCTTTTCTCCATCTGTCTAGTTATGAACATTTAGGTGTGCTTAACACCAGGATGGGCTTTTATGGGAATGTTTCTGGTTTGAATTAAGTTAGCACACAGCACTGGTTATCCCAGCCAGAGTAAACCTCAACAGGAGCAATTAATTAAAAGTTACAGAATAGTCTGGGTTGGAAAGGAACTTAAATTCCATCTCATTCCAACCCCATTTCCATGGACAGGGACACCTTCCACTATCCCAGGTTGCTCCAAACCCCATCCAACCCAGCCTTGGACACTTCCAGGGATGGAGCAGCCACAGTTTCTCTGGGCAACCTGTGCCAGGGCCTCACCACACCCTCACAGGGAAGAATTTCTCTGTAATATCCTGTGGTGGTGTTCACAGGGGTCCCAGGACGAGGGAAGAGATGAGAATCTTGACTCCATGTTTCAGAGGGCTGATTTATTATTTTATGATATATATTATATTAAAAGAAAATGATATACTAAAACTGCACTAAAGAACAGAAGAAAGGATTTCATCAGAAGGCTTGAAAGGAATAGAAGGGAATGGAATGATAAAATCCTGTGACTGCTCACAGCCTCAACACAGGTGGCTGTCATTGGTTATCAAGTAAAAACAATTTCACATGCTGGGTAAACAATTCTCCAGATCACATCCAAAGCAGCAAAACATGGAGAAGCTGAAGCTTCTCAGCTTCTCAGGAGAAAAGATCCTAATGAAAGGATTTTTCATAAAATATGTATGTGACAATATCCAATCTAAACCTACTCTCTCTCTATTAAAATCCATTCCCCCTTGACCTGTCACCACATGCCCTTGCTCCTGTTCATTAAAAAAAAATAAAAAATCATGCACCTGCTGTACTTTGCAAAATCAATATGGATCCAGTGCAGGCATCAATGTCCTGATCATCTCAAGGTAACTGCCATGAGAAGAATGAAATTACCTTGTGTGACTAAATTCTAGGTCAATTCTAGGTTTGATCACATGACCACTGAAGAGTTCCACCCAAGGTCTGATTTAATGAGGCTGCAGGCAAAATGTGGAGGTGTTGCAGCTTCCCCTCTCCGTGAGCACACACAGCCAGGTGATAACTGTCCCGTGATCTGTCCCAGCTTTATGGATGTCAGGAAATGTCTTTAGTGCAAGCAAGGTGGAAATACTGACCACAGAGATTAGATAAGGGGTGTTTAGTGAGAACCTTAATTTCCTGTCTAAAATGGTAACAACGACCTGTGATGTGATGAGTAACCATGGGCTGCTGGAGGTCAGGGAACTGGCCCCAGGGGAAGGTTTTTTCCAATGTCTACCAGGGTGTGAAAAAGAGGGAAGTTCTCAGCTACCTTGAGTATTTTATGGAGCTGGGGTTTGTTCTGATGTCATCCTCGGGGTGTTTCTCCTGAATTGGAACTGGTTTGAACTGGAAGAAGCATTAAGGGTAATGTGGAGATTCTTGTCTGGCCCAAGTCTGGTTGCTTCTGTCCTCACAAGCAATTAAGGACATATTTTATCCTTATCTACTTTTATAGCCCTTATGGCACCAATTTGCCAGGAACACACGGTACTTAACTGAGGTGCCCCAGCAGGGCCCATATTGCAATTTAACTCCAAGGGAAATGTGGGTGATGCTCAGCTCCCAGAGAAAGCAGCAGGTGTAATGTCCAGTTTAGACTTAAAAAAAAAAAAAAGCCCATGTGCCTTTGACTCAATTGATTGGACAGGGAGCCAGGATCAGGCAGACCTGGCCATCTCCTCTGCTCTCTCTGAGGCACAGAAGGCACAACTCAGCCACGCCAGAAAGTGCTTCAATATGACACCTGCTCCACCTGAAGTCATCCTTTCACTGCTCCTTGCTGTGGGCACCTGGAAATGTGCATTTCTTCCACCCACCAGTGGAATAGACACAAATTTGCAATTTTTTTTTCAGCTAAGAAATCTTTGTGATCCCAGGTCTGAGTCACCATGAGGTACAACCTCCTCCAGCCACACCACCACGTGTGTATCACCTACAGAGCAGCCAAAGGAATACTTTCCTCTGCTTGTTTTTTCCTTGAAACCATCAGAAGAAGAGGCAGGGAAGTCTGGGAGGTCACAGCAGTGTTTTACTTGTCAAGTTCCAGCTAAGATCCAGGGTGTTCTATCAGATAAGAGGAAGTAGGATGGCTCCTGACCCTGGAGATGTGGAGTCCCCACGGGTCTCACGGTTGACAGCGGCAGACAGTGCCTTGGAGCCACCTTGCAGCACTTCTATAATTGGAACCACACTTCTGAATCTATAAATGTAAATTGCCTCTGGAGAGATCACTGAGATCAGAGCAAGGAGCCGTCAGCTGCTTTGTGGCCGTGTGGAACACTCCAAATAGACTGGCAGCGGAAAAGGGCTGATGTCCAAAACCAGGACAAAAATCCAAAATCTTCTGTGGTCCCTGGCTTGTTGCCATTTTCATCCTCCCAGTTAGACCCTCTAGCCATCATCCAGCATGTGGTCTCGAAATGTCCCAGGTTTCAGTGGCAAAGTCTCCCTGTGCTCTGCTGTAGGAGGGGAAGAGAGTGGGGGAAGGTTTTTTGGGAAGCCCTACAAGGTGGGAGTGGGTTGATCAGGGCTCCTTGATGGGCTCCAAGACCTTCAGCGCCATCTACTGCCATGCCATGTCTTGGCTCCTTGTGATCCCTCCAGGAGTGGGTTTGGAGGATACTTCCAGGATCATTGGATTGAATAATTAGTAGCTAGATCCTGTTTTTATGGGCTGACTGCAAATTAAAAAAAAAAAAAAAAAGCCAGTGTCTGGAGACAAAACCCTGGTGCCATTTCCCTTCAAAATTCATAGGAAAGGAAAAATACCTAAGGTCTGTTATCTAAGATTAAGCAAACTCCAGGCAAAAGATAGTGATTGTGAGTTCCAGGGCTGTTCTTTCTGGTCTCTGTCTGCCTATAGGATGTTCTCCACTGTCAGCAAAAACTTGTGAAGATTGAGCAGATCCCTCAGTGAAGGTCAGAGGGAAACAAAGATAAGATCCCCAGAGAACCTGTAATTGCCCCTGGATCCCTGGCAGTGTCCAAGGCCAGGCTGGACAGGGCTTGGAGTAACCTGGGATCATCTTAAAAGTCTCTTCCAACCCAAACACTTCTGTGATTCTCTGCAGAGAGGTTTTCAAATATGGTTCTGTAAGCAGATACAAAGCATCCCTCACATTAAACAGTGAGGAAATGTTAGAGGGAAATGTGACAGGACATGTGCAGCTGAAGCAATGGGTCTGTCTCTATGTCATGTTCCAATCTCAACCAGCTTGAATCAAATCAATTGAAATCAGTGAAGATATATTGAATTGCCAGCTCCTGTATTAAGAACAGAGCTTGATTGTGCTCTTCCCAGGACAAAACTCTAGAGGGTCAAAACTGTTCCAGGCCTAGGAAAGGTCAAATTTATGGAGCAAGGCAACAAGTAATTTCTGATATGTGCCAGGATTTAATCCTTGTGAGCAGAGCCATGACAGCCAGCCCCAAAATCCATCTCTTCCACCATTTAGGAGCTGGAATTTTTCTAAGGCATTTTGTGGGAACGTCCCTTGCCTTCACTCTCAGGTGTAGCAGGGATTCAAAATACACACATTCATCTCTAGCTGCTCAAGAATGTTGTTATTCATTTTATGAAATAGAGACCCAAAATTGATTCTGTTCAAAACTCCTGCTCCTGTGGGTGAAGCCAAAGGCCGGAAGCTTTGGCACCTCCCAGTCCTCAGCAGTCCATGCTCAAGGCAAAGGGGAAGATAAAGTGTATTTTACATCATTTATAAAACCATCAGAGAGCATTAAAAGGGTTTCAACATAATGGAAATGAGCAGCACTCAGGTCTCCTGTGGTGTGAGCAAAGATGTTTGGGGCTCCAGAAAAAAACATCAATAATTTTTAGTTGAACTTGCCCTTATTTATGAAATACAAAGCCTTTCAGGTGTAAAAAGGACAGATTTCAACTCATTGACTCAATCAATGACTGATTTTATACTCTTGTGTGCCAATGGCCAAGATCAGAGAATTCTAGGAAGGTTTGGGTCAGAAGGGACCATAAAGGCCATGTAGTTCCAAACCCCTGCCATGGGCAGGGACACCTTCCACTAGACCAGGTAGCTCAAAGCCCCATTTGTTTGCACTTAATTCTTCTGGTTAGTGAAACCATTATTAGGAACTTGGATCAGTTTGCCCAAATGGGAAGGTCTGTAGGATGACACCAAGTCAGAGTTTTGACAAAATGTACACATTCAACTTTATATTCCTATTCTGTGAGCCATTAACAGGGCAGGGAATCCTACAGGTGGCCTGGACATCATCTAACATCTTGGTTAAGAGATCTGGGAGCTGATCTCAGCATCCCACACCAAAAAACAAACACTTTGCTTTCCCAAGGTCTCATATGCTGTCAGATTCTCTAGGTCCTGGAAAATGGAAGGAAGCAGCTTTGGAGGAACTTGGATCCCAAAAGGAGGGTAGATTTTGAAGGATGAACTGCAAATTGGAGATAATTGAAACCAGTTTGCTTAGTGACACCAGCAGTCATCTAGGAGTTAAATAGCATGTCAGGACCTCTTGCCTGCTCTTCTGGTGAGGATCTGATCAATCAGGACATCAGTAGATATTAGAAACAGTTGAGAATCTGCCATTAATGAAGGTTTAGAACATAGCCCGACATAATTGCAACCTAAGAGCTTCTGCTGAGCTCCAGCTGGTGTTGATTCACCACCAGCCTTCTGCTGCAGATGGCTGGGTAAATTAGGAATGCTTTGCATAGCAACCTGTAGGCTTTTTCCAAGGAAAACAAACAAAAAAAAATATCTCAGTGTAGTTCCTGCAGGAATGGAACTCCAGCTGAAACATTGGCTTTGTCACTTTTCTGAAGACCAGTCCTGGAGACCAGGTCTAAAAGGGTATGAGAAATGCAGACTCCCCTCAATCATGCATAACTTCCTGGAAAAAACATGTTTTTTTACCAAATCCTGAGTAACATCTCTTCTAGCTGACATGCTTGTGCTGCTCCTCCTGGCATGCTGAATGTCTGATAAAGGTTCACTTATGCAAACACACCCAAATTCCTCAGGGGCATTGCCCAGGTCTCCAGCTGGGAAATTTGACATGCAAAATGTGACCTTGATCACGTGCTGAATGCTCCAAGGATGAGGTGTTGCAAGCAGCCTTTCTGGGATGGCTTGTAGGGATGTGATAAGATTAACTGGTGTTCTCACCCACCTTGGGTGTCCCTCTGGGTGTCCATCCCCCTTTGGCACCTTGGCATGAGGAGACCTGCGTTTCAGGAGTTCACAGCCACCTCTCTGATCCCAGACCTGCCTGTGACTGAAAAGGACAGGCCTGGGGTTGGGTTATTTGACTTTCCAGGGCTTCCATTTATGTACACATGAATTGCTGATAAGGAATTCTTGGAGATCTCTGCAAACCGCATCATGCCTTGCTTATGTAGGAGTTAATTATTCTAATTATTATATTCCTTTTGCTACCAGTGATTCAGCACAAAGGAATCTACCTGAGGTGATGGGACAAGGAGCTTTTGACAGTGCTCCATCAGCAGGATTTGGAGAGGAAACATCTGAGCTCTGTTTCTGAATCTGTGGCTGAGACTCCTCCAAGACCTTGGCCAGGACGTTCAAACACCTCTGTGGCTCACATTTCCTGTGTGTTAAACAGGAGGAACAATGAGAACCCTGCAGGAGGGATGAATTCCTCACTGTCTGCAGCTTGACTGGAGAAGCCTTGAGTGCCAGGGAATGCAAAGGTCCTCATAATTTTCAGTTTGGGACTTCAGCAACCACTCCATGATCTGGAGAGGCCTGTGATGGCAAGTTTGGGTTTGGGTTATGACAACCAACAGGAACAAAGGGATCTACACCTCTGCTGGAAAATGCTCCAAAATCAGGGGGAAGAAGTAAAAGCTTAGATTACTCTGCCCTATTCAAGGCCAGGCTGGATGGGGCTTTCCACCTGGTCCAGCGGAAGGCAGTCCCTGCCTGTGGCAGGGGGGTTGGTCTAGGTGACCATTCTAACATCCCTCCCAACCCAAACCATTCTGTGATTCTGATCCAAATGCACAATAACAGAGAATTTTAAAGCTTTGTATATTAATAGACTCTAACTTGATGAGGAAGTGACTATGCATGAGTAGCCACAGCAATAGGAATCAAATTCTGCTGATGTGGGCTCTGGAATGAGCTAAAGCTGCCTGTCATGTTGGCTCTACCCGTGGGTGGTGTCCACAGGGAATTTCTCTGCTGAGAAGTTGCTTCTCTTTTACTCCAACACAGATTAAATTAGTCAGATGACAACTTTGGGCCACCTTCTCAGAGATGTGGCTATTTCCAGATTCACAGAGATTAACATTTCCATGTAAAGAGTTGAAACCAGTGAAATTTTTCCAATTTTTCCCAGTGGAAGAAAAGGGAGATGTTTACTCTTATCTACCACAGGATCATCTCTTATACATGCCCTTCATCCTTTGCTGTCAGTACTGCTCTAGCAATTTTTTTTTTTTACTTCCTTTTCATTTTATTTTTTCAGGTTCTTGTCTACTCTGAGTTGTCTGTGGAAGACACACAAAGAATATTTTGTAAGAGTAACAAGAGCTCCTGAGGGACATGGTTTGCCATGTCTTTCACCCATCCTCAAGGATGACTTGGGGCAGAATTGCCTTTTCAGTGCCACTTTACACACAGATTGAATCAAATTGTGGTGATTTGCTGTGCTGAGGGGAATCCCTCCAAAATAGGGAATAAAGATGAAAGATAAATAACGAATAAAGATGACTCACACATGTGGTACAAAGTTCTCCAACACAAAGAGTTTCCATTATTCTCACCACTCCTTGTTTAGAGCCTGCTAACATGGTGATGATTGAAAGAATAGTGAACAAAAACAGTTCAGGGTCCAAAACCTCCCAGGAGTTCTAAAGCACCTGAACATTCTTGGAAGAAAAACAGATTATAAGGGCAACTATTATCAGTTATTATCATTATTATCCGTTTAAATTCTGCTTTCCAGGCATATGAAGTAGCAAGATCCCAGAGCTGCACACCACATGCAGCAGTGGAACTTGATCCTTGCTGCAGGGTGAGCTGTTATTTGGACTTTGTACTGCCTAAGACAACATTTCCAGTCACAAGTGGCTTACAAGACTTGAAAATAGAGTTTTAAATCAAGCAGATAATTTGTAAGCCCAGTACAAAACCCCTGAGATGTAATTCTGATATGTCCTCAAAGACACAAAGCAGAATAACACTGTTCTTAACAAATTAATCTTTTGGTGTGGGAGTTCACCTGGACTTAACTCCTGGAATATTTGAAAATTTTATTCTTACCTTTCAGGCATTATTAGCAAAATAGTGTATTTCGTGTGCAGTTTTCTTTGTTTGTTGCTTTTGCTTTCTTTTCCTTCCACATTGGAAATTTGAAGAAATAAGACCAAAAGGAAAACTGCATTTGGCAAATGAGGAACTATGTGTACCCATTCCTGAGCCATGGTCATGGAGCAAGGAAGGGCTCAATGTGGGCTGCATTTTGGACCTCATTGCCTGGACTTGAGGACTACTGGAGACCTTGGCTGAAAAGTGCTCCTATCCCACATTGCAATTGCCTCTGGCTGCAAAATTAACAAACAAGATTTTTTAAAAAATGCCTTATTTGGACTCATTGACCAGAAATGCTTTCTCTTCAGTAGGAATGCTGATGTCAAACAGAATGGCTTTTGCCTCTGGCTCTTCCTCTTGAGCATTGCACAAGACCCTACAAAAACAAAACCAAAACCAAACAAGCAAACAAAGTATTTCAGGTTATTTGGTCTCAGGCATCATGGTGGTCTGCAGTGAGAAGTGAACGTTTGCAAAGCCCAGAGCTCCTTTTTCCTCTGTGTTGTCCCCCACTGGAGCTCCGGATCTGGCCCAGCTCCCCAGGCTCTGTGAGATCTCCTGGGCCTAAAGTTCAGCATGGAGGGAAGATCCAGCTCCTCCCCTGGAGATAACCAACACGTGGAAGGGTGATGCTTCTACCTGGACCTTGTGCCTGCCAAAAGAAGCCTTCTAAGAGAAATAAACTCCTGTGACTGTACAGGAACAGCAGGGTGACCTTCCCTTGGGCCTGCCATTCCCTTGGGCCTAGCAGAGCTCAGGAGGAAGGTTTTTTCTTCCCAAAAACTCCCATTATCACCCAGCAGAGCTCAGGAGGAAGGCTTTTCCTTCCCAAAAGCTCCCATTATCTTGGTGAGAACAGCACTGGGTATAAAGCTGGTCCTTTTCCCTGGTGAAATCTTTCAATCCCCCTGTCCAAAACCTCCACAGGAACCCCTCCAGATGAACATGTGGCTGGATGAAGCCCATATCCCTTCTGAGGAGGAGCAAACCTGTCATCTAGAGAAATTCAGTGGAAGATCTCTTCAAGGATCAACTACAGAGGGCCTCTAGGACTTACAGCACAAGGGGAAAGCTGGAGAAAGCGAGCAAGACAAGGATCCAAAGTGGATCCTGCAGCCTGGTTGTCTTAAGTTATTGCTCCACAGCTGCTTTACTTTGTGCAGAGGCTACAGATTATTTTGCATAAGAAAATGAGACAACATAAATGAGAATTAGTCCCCCAGGTATTGTTTTTATCACCCAAAAAACAAGGCTGGATTCTGCTTGGCTGACTCTGAGGCTGGAGAGGGACTTTTCTGCAAAGGCATGCAGTGGTAGGAGAAGGAGGGATGGCTTTAAAATGATAGAATAGATTTGAATTGGATATTAAGAATAAATTCTTCACTTTGAGAGCACAGGTTGCCCAGAGAAGCTGTGGCTGCCCCATCCCTGGAAGTGTCCAAGGCCAGGTTGGACAGGGCTTGGAGGAACCTGGTTCAGTGGAAGGTGCCCCTGTTCATGGCAGGGGGTTGTAATGAGATGATCTTTAAGGTTCCTTTCCAACAAAACCATTCTGTGGTTCTGTAATGACATTTCTGTCACATAAATTCTTTTGGGACCAGGTTGCCACTAAAGCAGCTGACAAGGACAAGATGGTGCAGGACAAGGGACAAGACTCATTTTCTCACGTTCTTGTGAGCTATTTCTGCCCAAAAGGAGAGGGACACGATAACATCACCTGCTGCAGTCTCAGCCTTTGTGAGGCCTGGGAGGAGATGTTGATAATTAGGCTGTGACTCATGCTGGTGCGAATTTCTGCTCTAGCGCTCTGCTAATTAGCGCACACTTCCTGATCAATGGCGGGGTAATTAAGAGATTAGGGTTAATGGGTCAGAGTCATTGAAGGCTCTTTCCTCTATGTCAGATTAGTCCTGCTGTCATTAGCTTTACCTTTCCAGGCTGCTGGGTACAGACAGAAAGAAGCACCCACAGCGTCAGTGATGAAGCTCCAGGGACCAAGACGTTGTCAAGGGAGTTTTGCTTCCACGATTGCGCCAAAAAACAAACTTTAAACATAGTGAGGTCTTCCAAGTGATGCTTTTCATGTATCCACGGAATCATTTGCTTCTCTGCTAGAAGGCAGGCAAAAAATGGTTCCTCTGCAGGATTATTCCAGTGAAGTGGTGTGAGGGGACCTATTTTGCTTCAGCAGGCTCTGTTCAAGTAGCAGCTTGTCTGAGAAACAGATATTCACCACAGGCCAGCAGTGTTCTGTTCTTGCAACCAGATCTGAACCAAATCTTGACATTACATTGACAGCTTCAGTCTTTTAAAGTAATTTTTCCTGTTTTTAAGGTTTAAAGAAGAGTTAATGGATCATGTAATGGATCATGTAATGTCATAGAATCATAGTATCATTAAGGCAGGAAAAGACCTCCAAGGATATTAAGTCCAACCTTCAAGCAAATGCCACCATGCCCACTAAGCCATATTGAGAAGTGCCACATCTACAAAGTTTTTTGAACACTGACAGGGATGGTGACTCCACCACTTCCCTGGGGTGGAGTCACCATCCAGGGACTCCAGAGATTTTTTTCACACTTCCTCAAGATTTTTTCCAACACCGTTTAAATTCCAAAATGATTCAATTGCCTTTAAAGCCTCAATTTTTTTGTCGTTGTTGTTGTTTCCAGGAGTCACAGCTATGTTGTAGCCTCTCTTCTGGTATATTTGCAGCCAAGCACTAAAACAACCAACATACCTGGCAGCAAAATCTAAGGTCTTCCCATAAGGATGTACAACTCTGGTGTGACAATTTTGGGGACATGAGGAGTTTCCCATCCAGCACATTAAACATCTTGATTCACCCTTTGCTGCTCATGCAGCAGGACTATCCTTCACAGAGTTATTCCAGTAACACAGCTCAGGCAAAATCCTATTTATTTGATAGTAGTGGTCCCATTAGACATCCCCAAATAAATCTGACTATAGAAAAGGAGCAGTGTTAGCACCTGAGGCTTTTCTGTGCTGTGTGCTGCTCTCCTGTTTCTCTGGAACCTTCACCCCTCTCCTGTTGCTGCTCTTGGAGCTGCAGCACCTTCACCTCAGTCTTTGTAAAGCACAGGGGATGGAAAAGCAGAGCTTTGTGTATCCACAGATGTTCTCCATTGCCAGGCACATATTTTCCATCATCAAATATGCCACGGACAGAGTCCTGCTGCTTTCAGGGTTTTGAAAGTTATTTGCACAAATTCACTGGGACAGCATTCAGGAAAAATGTGACCATGTGTTTATCTTGTCATATTTTCCCTGAGATCACTGCTGTAAACCAAAATTCTGGGCTAGATGGCCCTTGACTAGTCATTTTTAAGTTGTTTTCTACAAATAAGTACAAGACTTGTGTTTGCACTCTCTGATTCCAGCCCACAGTGCACAGGATGAGCACAAGAGTGGGATGAGAGAGGATCAGGCCAGTGCCATCCCTCAAATTAAAGGAAACAAACATGTAAGAACAGGATGAACATGAGAGCAGCTGTACAGGATCACACTGATGGTCCACATGCAGCACTGCCAGCAGTGAGTGAGCAGAATATGGGAGCCTTCTGCTGGGACAGCCTTGAGTGACCTGTGAGTCACAGAGCATTAATGGGAGAGGCTGAGGTTGGAGGGAAAGTCTTGGTCTGAGCAGCTTGGAAAGTGAGGTGCATCAGCTGTGGACATAGCTGCTGGCTGTTCTGAATCCTGTTTCTTCTACACTGGGTCTCAGCTGTTCAGTGTGAAGGTCTGACCTTAAACATCAGCAAGGAAAATGTGCAGAAATGCATAGGGATCTGTGGGAGTGTGAGCAACAGGGGCTGAGGTGGTTGTGTATAGTAAATCAAGGCAACCCCCATGAAGGGGAGAAATGATGCATCTGACTCCATGGATATCAGAAGGCTAATTAATTACTTTATTATACTATATTATTCTATGCTATATTACGCTACATCTAAACTGAATCTGCACAAGCACTCAACTCTACTGAACAGAATCTCATGACTGTCACCCGACAGTCCTGACACACACACCCGGATTCAATTGGTTAATGAAGCAAAACACTCACACCAGAATCTAATTACCAATTCCTTTTAGGTAAATAATCTTTTACAATGTATTTTACTTGTGATCAAGAGGAGCAGCAGTTGAGATAAGAATTGTTTTTTCTTTCTTTGAGGTTCTTCGCTGCGATTCTCAGAAATATTTTTGGGAGGTTGTGCCTTGCTTTTCTCTGTGAAATGTGGCCAGGAGACACTGGAGAGGATAAATTGGGAGAGCTGAGAGGGCTCAGGGCAGAGGACAAGTTCACCTCTGCAAGCACTGAAGAGGTGTTTGGTCACCTTCAATCCCAGGCCCAGAAATGTGGGAAGCATCTGGGGGAGGTTCTTTAACCTGCATCCATGACAGAGGGGCAGAGGTGCTGCTGACCCATTTTTGCTATAGCTGGCCAATAAACCACCAGCCCTGGAAGAAAAGCCAGCCCAAAATCCCTGCCCTGAAAGTTTGATATATGCCAAAATCTCCTCTTGAAACGCTAGGCAAGATTTCCCTACCTGGACATGTCTGCTCTGATCCCTCAACCCCAAATTCCCCAAATAGTTTAGACATTGAAAAAGTGCCTGTTTGCATTTGCTTAGAACATTATTTCTACCTTTTATGAGCAGGGTGGCAGTTTTCACAGGGAAATAATTCCAGACAGAGTTATTAAAAGATTAAAAAACACACCCAAAAAGGAAAAAAGAAAAAAAAAAGAAGAAGAAATCCAGGCTGAAAAAACAAATATCTCTACCAGTACTTCAGGGCGTTTCTCATAACATCTTGCTTATGTTATGAAGTCTGATTTTTTTTTTTTTTTTTAGAGGGGGTGAGGTAGATTCAATTACTTTGCTGAAATTCATATGACCTGCTGATAAACCAGATTAAAAGTCACCTGTTGAAGCCTGGAAGTCCTGCAGGAACCTCCCCAGCTCTGCAATCTCGTTGGTTCCTGTGCTGACAGGAGAATGCCTGGGTCGAATTTCCAACGTGCTCACGCCTTGCTCTGGTGCCAGCTCAGAGCTCACCCCCTGTGTGGTGGACACGTGTTACCTGTGGCCTGGCAGGTCCCTGGGGCTCGTGACTCCTGGCAGAGCTGAGTCACAGCCCCAGGTAGTGCTTGCAGGTGTGTCACCTTGTCCTGGAGAGGAAAGGTGATGTGGTTGCGAGCGGCTCTGTTTGAACTCCGGCTGAAGAATTGAGATATCAAGGAAGTGAACCTGAAAACCCTGCAAAAATTCAAAAAAACCAAAACAAAACCAAACCCCCCAAACCCACCAAAAATAATATTAAAAAAGCATGAAAAAGACAGAAAAGCTGAGATTTAAAGTAAATCTCGGTGGAAACTCAGAATCTCTAAAATGATGAAGGATTTTAAGGCACTTGTGTCAAAATTTGCTGTGCTGAAACCCACTATAAACAGTATCAATATTACTTTCCATGGAATTCTTCAAGGCCAAGAGGGATAGGGCCCTGAGGAAGCTGATCTAGTGGGTGGCATCCATAGCAAGGGGTTGCAACTGGGTGATTTTTAGGGTCTCTTCCAACCCAAACCTTTCCATGATTCTCTGACATTCACATTCACTGCTTCACCTTGCTCATCTAGGATGAGATATTTGCTCCTTTTTAAAGTAAAAAGTGAATGTACAACATCAAGCAAGGAAAGCAGATGTATTTATAGAGTTACTGATGTTTGCTTGAGCCGGCAGATGCTGGGCATGTCTGAAATATCTGCGCTGTTTGGTTTTGTTTTGGATTTTTTTTAAAGTCACCGAGTCTCCTGGAGATGAAGTCACTGTCAGAGGTGACTTCAGGACACAGAAATCACCTCGAAGCTCTGTTGGACTTTTGCCTTATGTCTGTACCAGGTGTTCTGTAGCACAGTTTGCTTTACACATACTTCTGTCTCTTGAGACACCCGGGACCAAAACAAAGCCCTGTGATCCCCTTTCTGTCCTTTGGTCATTAAAATCACAGTGATTCCTTACAGCAGGCGTGCTGCAACTCAGGGCTAAATATGGTTTTAGAGGAAACTCAACATCTTCACTTGGAAAAAAAGCCAAACAACCTCTGCCCCTGCTTCCCCCGTAATTAAAGTTTGAAATAACGAGTGGTGTTTATTAACTGCAGCTCTCAGAGCTGATGTCACCGAGTTGGGGTCCGGGAAATCTCTGAGTCATGAGGAAGGTGCAGAGCCAGGAAATGTCAGCAGAAGGAAAAGGAGTAAATATTAAGGTGAAAGATGTTAGAAGCTGAGCAGCTTCCTGTGGGAAGCTGGACAGTGCTCAGAACAAACTGTGGCCTCGGGTGAAATGTCAATATGCAGCTTGGTTGGCAAATAAAAGCAGAATATTTGCCATGATGATTCCCTAAGGATGTAAAGGAAAAGGAAAGCAACATGCTCAGGTGAAAAATGTGTATGTTATGATTGGCTTTTTGCAAATATTCAAATGAATATTATGTGTTGTGTTAGGAAGTTATGCTGTATTAATTCTCTTAAGTAGTGTGGTAAATATAGTTTTAGGTTATAACAAAATGTTAAAATAGAAACTATGCTATGTAGGACCCTTTTTTTCTAAAGAAAGGACTCACACTGAGATAGCAGCCACAGGACACCTGAATCTTTCAGAGAAAGAGAATTTATTGCTCCATTAATCAGGAGAAAAGGACTTCTTCCTGCCTAGCTTGGGCAGGATGACGCCGTTAAGATTAAGAGGAAGAAGCTGACACTGCCCAGACAGAATCCTGTGTTTGAATGGAATTTATGCATCATGGATGAGGTGTATGAATATGCAACAGGTTATTGTTTTTAAGGGTTAATCCTCTGTCAACGTGGGTCCTTTTTTGGGCTTATTTTGACCAGAAGAGGTACCTGGACTGTCTGTAACTCTTTGTTTCTATTGTCTCATATTGTCCTAATCCAGATTGTCCAAATTATTATTACTCTAATTGTATTACTATTTTTATAACCATTTTATTACTATTAAACTTTTAAAATTTTGAAAACAAGTGATTGACTTCTTTCACACTCATAGTGACCCAAGGCCCTGTATTGTTAACTGTCCTTTTCCTTCACCAGTTCAGATAATTGAGAAAGCAATCAGTGCCTCTGTAGGGGGATGGGGAACCCATTTCCATCTCTGTTCATTTTCCTGTCAGACCCAGCCTTGCACTATGTGGGTTGGGACTGGGCTTTGGTGTCCCAGTGACTTTAAAGGCTCAGGACTTGGGCTGAGAGAGTGGTTTTGGCATGAATCAGAGCTTCAGATGGGCAGAAGCTTGCTGTGGATTCTGCATTAATTCAGCAAATGATCACAGGTAAAGAAGATTTTGGAAACATATTTTTTATAAATCTGGGTGCAGGCATCTTTTAACAGTCATTGCCTGCTCAACTCCACGCAGTTTTAATTTTTTCTTCCTCATTTTTACCCACTGTATTGGTGGCAGGTGTTTTGTCACTAAATAAGTAGAAGAAAGGGGAGAATCTTGGGGTGAGAAGAGAAATCAAAGAGAAATCAAGGACCCATGAGACCCTGATGCTCTGCACTGAGTATAAACTTAGACTGGGCTGCCCCTGTTCCAGGTGGCTTGGTAGAGTGTCTGAAAGGCAGACTGTGGCTTCTGAAAAAAGTTGAAGTAAACCCACAGAACCAAACCACGAACAAACCCCAAGGCTATTATTTTTTAAACTTTTCTCTTATTTTAAATTCCAGTTTTCCCTCATGAGGTCATCTTAGTTACAGGGGTGCAGGGCTTTGTATGGACAAGCAGAAGACAAGGGAAGAAAAGATTTGTCGTCTCCTGTATCCGTGAAAAGAAAATGTCTGTCTAATGACTTAAGGTAAACCTGGTGTGTTTCTGCTTGATCTGGTAAAGAAATCAGAGTTTCACTTCACTGTGGCAACTTTGCCTGTGGTCTGAGATTGCTGTCACTTGCAGCACCATGTGTTTTTTTGATACAAAGCTTTCGTTCCCCTGTGCTGAAGCATGGCAGAATTTAATCTGATTTCACTTCTGCAACTGCAGCCCTGGCTGGGGAAATGGAGTGTGAGCACAGGGAGAGCCCAAGACTTTGGTTCCTACACTGGATGTGCCTGGCCATGGAGCAGAAAGGCCACATTCACACTTTTCTCTCCACTCCTTGTATGTGGCAGCACACTGCAGCCTGTGATGAGGAGGAAGCTGCTGGTTTAACTTTCCTTTCAGATGAGTTCTTTCACAGCATGACTCATTTTGTGCCCATCTTTGCCATGTTTTTAACAGCTTTTTTTTTGTCTAAAATAAAAACTCTTTAGCCAGGAAGAACATCTCTTGCCTCTGAGGGATGTGTGTGTGCAGTACAGAGGTGATGGAGTGGTGTGTGAACAAATTTAAGAGGGATGTCCCAATGGAACTGGCCTGCACCAGAAATCGTGAACCTTTTCTCCAGTTTCTCAAAGTTATGGAGAGAAGCTTTTTTATAATATTTTTATAATGCCCAGCCTCTCAGAAATCCCAAAGTTCCTGCTGTGTCTAGGCTGTCATCTCTTTTAAACTGAGCTCTCTGGATGTAAATGGGTTGAGGCAGATGGGAATTGCAGGGGCTGTTACCAGACCGTGCTCTCCTGCTGCTCCATCACATGTGGCTCCATCCCTCACTGCAGCTGCACAGTCTAGACAACCTGCCCTTCCACAAGGTTCAGAGTCAGAGAATACAGCTGCACTTCATGTGCCTTTCTGCTCAGCCTCATGCATTTGCATTTTTTTATCGTGGTTGCTTCTTGCCTTTTGTCCTCGTTCTGCTCTTTCGAACTCTCTCTGACCTCCTGCGAGGCTTATCTCTGCCTCATGCCAACCAGTGATATGCTCTGGGAAGCTGGAACAGCTGACTCTGGATAAGGCAGTGAAGGTTGGCATAATCTCTTGTAAGTACGTCTGGAAATAAAAACTTTGAATTAAATCAGGAGAATTCAGCTGTTTGCAATTTCCCCGTTTTTGGCTAACTCTGAAGAAATCTTTGTCCTGTTTTAAAGCACAGTGGAAACGACTGGAGGTGCTGCTTCTCTTCAATTCATCATATCTGAGAGAATGAAAGTGATTTTAAAATCACTCCCAAAGGGCTTTATTCCCCAAAAAGGCTGGGATCAAAGCCTTTTGCAGAGTAGTTCCAGAGACTCAGATTAATGCTATTTACACGATGATTAATGATTAAAGGAAAAGTTTAGCATTGAGCTCTCTGGTGCATTAATGACTTCATGTCGCTCCAACATTTTGGCCACCCTGCAATCTCAGTTTTATCTCTCATTGCTGTAGCCCAGTTGAAAAAATAGAGCCATGGGAGACAGCAACAGCGTTTGTGGTTGTTGTCTCTCTAGTAAAGAGCCTAAAAATGTGACACACCCTGTATTGATATGTGGTGGGAAGGTGAAACAGGACCAGACTGGTCACAGCTGCTCATCTGTCCTTCTGAAAGGATCAGCCACACACAAGGGGCTCCACAGTGCTTTTATTTAGCCTGCAGGACACTCATATTTCTTACCACGTGATTTTTGAAATAAAGTCAGCACCCATAAAATTGTGCTCTCTGCAAAAATAGAGGAGAAAAAAAAAAACATTGAAGGCTGGGCTCTCCTTCTGCCCCACCAGGTCTTCAGGTCTTTAAGTGGTGACACAACGTGCATCAATCCAAATTTAGTTTCTGTTGAACTTTTTCCCCTTGTTTGTTTCCATTATGGGATGTGTCATCCCAAAACTGACACTCCAGGGTCTGTTTTAAGGAGGTGTTTGAGTGAAGACCTGCCAGGCAGGGAACAGGGTGTCCTGAAGGAGGAATTGGCATGTGGATGGAGGCATGGAGTTGCTTTATTCCTGCAGAAAAAGCTGTGTGGCTGGGGAAGGGTAAGAAATCACAGCAGATGTAATCCTCTCCTGATTGGAAAGGGTATGAGAACATTATGCAGATGGTGAATGGAAGCTTAAAAATCAAGGGAAAATGGGCACCATCTGATGTGTTTTGGATGGAGAAATCTGGGGGAATAGGCAGGAAGAGCAATAGGGATTCACACTATTTTCATTCTGATGTCTAGGACTTGGGCGTCTACTATAGAACTATTTGTATTTTTTAGTGTAGAATTCTGAACTTTTACAAATATTTGCTCCAAAGTGGGACTTCCCACTTTCTTCATCTGCTCCTGACCTCCCAGAGATGATGTGTCACCTCTGCAAGTCCTTTGCAGATGTTTCTGTCACCCATGGGTGTCTCAAATGGCCCTGGGTGCCTCTGTGCTGTTGGAACAACCAACTGCATCAAGCTCCTGGATTTGGTCCCAGCCAACTCCACAAGGCAGAAGGGACCACAAGTGGGATTTTTGTGTCTGAGAGCCTCAAGGCAGCTGTGCTCTCACACAGCTATGGGTGAGAGCAGAAATAAAGGCCAGGAGGGAAGAGCTCTGGCACTTCAAGCAGTTCTCTACACTTGTTCTGTGATTCCTTCCTCATTTCACCTGTTTCTTGCTTCAAGCACTGGTGCTGATACCAACATGGGCCATGAAGAAAACTGTGTGTTTTGGGCCTAAAGTTTGTGTTGGAATGACAAATTTCCTTCCTGCCAGTCTGTGAAAAAGTCAGAGGAGGACAGAGTGCAGAAAACACCATCAATGGACACCTTCCCCACTTTAAAAAGTCATCCCTGCTATTTAGTGGTTCTGTAAAACCCTGGAGGGTGGCACTAATGTGTAAATTATAGCTGTGACACTTAGAGACAGACATGTTGTGCTGTGGCTGTTGTTTGAAGGCTGGGAAATGGAGCCTGCAGGGCAGAAAAGTTGAAATCTCAGATTTGGAGGGCACAGGAAGGTGAAGCAGAGACGAGTCTGAGTCAGTTTGTAGCTTATTCCTGCCCTGGCTGGGAGCTGGGCTTTTCCATCACTGAGATACATGATGAAGAATTAAAACTAAATTAATACCACATCTTTTTGAGGACCTGCAGGTGAAGGTGCCAGCACAACTTGTGGGGATTGCTGCTGGCAAGGCTTTTGCCTTACTTTTGCACTCTATTGCCCAATTGTTTAGGGATGGTGTTGGCAATAATCTCACCCCATTTCAGGGCCTTGATTCATGAGCTCAAACTCACCCCAGGTATGAGACATCCACGTGGAGCTGTGAACATGATCCAGGACCTACGGGACCACAAGGCTGCCTTAGGGGTTGGCAGCTGGAAGCCAGCCAGGTCATGTTGGTTGACACTGGGTGTCCCCTTCAAGGGACTTCCCCACCATAAGGGTGGCAAAAGTGGAATTCTAAGGGCTGGATCCACAGGGATAACGAGGTGTGGTGCCTCCTTTAGCACTCAGCCACCCACAGGTCTTTATGGAGGCTTTATTTGACTCACCTGCACCCAGAAAAAAGTGGCTGCTCCAGCTAAAGCTGAGAGAATCTGTCAGAAATTTCTTAGGAAGCTGCCCAGGAAGCCCCAGGGATGTCTGGCACATCAGGAACAAAGTGTGAAAAGGCAATCTTTGCTCTGAACTGATGTACATGGGGCTTGAACATTGGCTTTGAAAAATGAGGCTCCTGACCTTTGTCACAACCATTCCATGAACTTAAAAAAATAAAGCTACAGCTTTAATTTAATAAAATAAAGCTCCTTTTCCCTTCCTTTTCCCCCTTCTCCTAGCTAAATTACTTTCCTTATTCATCTCAATTTTCCCAGACTTTTCAACGCTGCAGCTGAGAGCAGTTTTCATATTGAACCATTTCCACTGACAGTACCTTCCTTCCAGTGAAATCACAGCACATTCCCTTTGTTTTCAGACTCGTAGACAATCACATTTATCTGCTCACTGCCCTTCAATAGCAAGCAGCTTCTAATGGATTTCTGCATGAGGACTGTACCCCCTACCCACTCATTGAAATTCAGGGCACAGAGTCACATCAGTACACTGGGTGGTGGAGAATATCAATGCACACAGCCTGGAGGGGGAACTGGCAGAGGGAATTTTCAAATTTTTAGTGCCCAGCAGCAAATGGAAGTGGGAATTCCAGTGCATCAAAGCACTGGGATATAGTCATGCGCTTCAAACCTTCCCAAAATGTAAATGGGATGGACATCTGTCCTCCAGTCACTTCAGGAGACAGGCTTAGGGGTTTAGATAAAATGAATGTTGGAAACTTCACTACTTTTCAACCTCTGGTTATAGGAAAAAAGCAGCTTTCAGCCAGCAGCTGGAGTGCACTGACTCCTGTGCTGGATCTGAGGATCAGAGCCTGGGATGCAGAGCTACACCTCATGGTTAGAGGGCCTGGATTGATGGTCAAGAGACCTGGGCTACATTCCCAGCTCTGCCTTCTGGATGACCACAGGCATCTCAGCTCCCCTCTCTGTGCCACACTTCCCTCACCCACGAAACAGATCCTTTTCCTGTGGAAAGTCATTTGGGTTGCTGCTGGAAAACAGACAAGAACAGATGAACTCATAAGAAAGGATGAGAGATTTTTAAGACCCAACAGAGAAGGATGCACTGGATGGAAGGGATTTCTCTCAGAGGATGTGGACATGGTTCAGCTTCCCAACAGAAGTGTCCTGTGCCATATGTGAGGACCTCCCACCTTCCAGCTGCCACTCCGAAAGGGAATAATTTTCCTGAAGCTCTTATGTCTCTTGTATTTGTGCTGCTTAGATGTTTCAGGACAGCCAGAACACCTCACCTGGCTCTTGGCAGCTCTAAGTGCTTGGTGGAGGCAGGTAGCAGGAATTGTCTCCTTGGAAGCAGGAGGCTGGGAGACACCTGCACGTAGAGAAGGATCTGCTGCTTAAACACAGGTGTCTGCTGTCACTTGAGATGTCCCCACATGGGGCAGGCAGATATGACAGAGGTCTGGGAGAGATCCATGCCTTGAGGAGGAGCAGCTGGAGAGCTACTGGGAAGGTGTGGTATGGAATTACATACAATGCTTATATTTACTCAGCTGAGTCCTTGTGTCACCTTGGGCGCTGCAGGTCACCCCAACACTCTGGTGCCCTAAAAAACAGATGCCTGTTTTAAAGTAGTCCCTAAAAACACCAGCTGGGCTGTGATTGGCATGGAACCCCTAAGGAGACCAGCCCAACCAGATGCCCTTAGTGAGATGGCCTCCTTGACTTTGAGATGGGTTTTCCTGGTCCAGGCAGTGAGTGACATCTGTAATCAAAACCACCAGTGACCAAACTCCAGTTTAGAAGTAACCAGGTTTCTGCTCCTCTGAACTAGGAAGGCTGAGCTTAGGGAGATCTTCTGGTAGGTTTTGGGGTGAGTTGCTTTATCTCCCTTGTGCCTCAGAAGGAGATGGCAGTACTTGACTCTTTCTTATCTACTAGGAGATAAAACTCCTTGTTAAGAGGAGCTATCTCTCAGATAGACAATTTGGGCTGCACTTATCAGAACTTTCTTGCATATCCTGAAGTCCCCTCTCCTTGTACACACAGGGTAACCTTGCTGTTACTGAAAAGGAATATTTTTAAACATTTTTGTTTATTTTTGCCCTGGGAGAAGGGATCATTTCTCACAATATTTGCAGACAGCCCTCGCTAAAAGGAGGTCTGATCTCAAGCACAGTCTCCAACCAGAACTATAATTCGAGTGGTGATAATAATAATAATAATAATAATAATAATAACAAACACAGCAATAACCATGCCCAAATATAGCACTTGGCACTGCTTTTCCTGTTCAAATCCCAATTCCTGTGACTGTCATTCTTTGCACGCTTCCAAATGCTGGCATTTGGAAATGGCAGCCGCTTCCAACAACGCCTTTTTGTCCTAAAGAGATTATTTCCAGCCGAGTGCTCTTCAAACTGCCATGCTGCACTTCATCCCTCCAAGGTAGGGATGGGGACAGCGTGTGACTCATGCCTCTCATATGATCCTGGAAAGGGAATTGTTGGTGCAGGCTTCAGCTGGGCTCTCTAATTTCAGCATGAGCCTCCTCCCTTTAGACAAAGACAAGTCCACTCTCATGATTTCATCTTTTGGCTCTATGAGTTCTCAACAGATCCTCTTTCCCCATTTTTCTTGCAGTGCTTTCATCAGACTTGCTCTGTTTCTTCTTGCACCCACCAGGACAGGAGCCAACCTCCAAAGAGCGTGGGCAAACTGTGTTTCTCATGAAAGGAACATTGCCCAGTTCCCAGAAGGTCTGGAGATGCTGGACGTAGGGCTGTATTGCAGGCAGTTGAAACAAGAGATGTGGGATCAGTAAAATGCCATTATTTTCTTCCCAAATTAGTAAAAACCAGTCTGAAATACTCTCATTTCCAGAACAGCTGTCCCTCTCTTTAAACATGTCTCTAAATACCTTATTTTGGTATTTCTAGTCCAAAGGAAATATTTTCAAATTCCTGGATTTAATAACGTTTCTGTTTGTTTGGGTTTGGTTTATTTTTTGATTTTTTAAAAATTATTATCTTTTGTTGTGGGTTGTTGTTATTTTTTGGCAGAGTATTTTTCCATAACAATTAACCTGAATCTTTCTGAGCTGTCAGAGACCATCTGTGTTTGGGTTTAATGATATCAGGCTCCCCTCTACCCCCAGCCAGGCACTGCTTTCCCCTCTTTTACTGGATGAACATGGACACGGTGCAAGTCAAGGTCTAGGGCGTACCAAGGAAAATGTTGTCCATCCTGGAATGTTGCCTCTCAGCTGAATAAAAAGGTCTAAGACACTGGAAAGCACTTTTATGAAGTCCCTGTATAATGAAAATAGGCAGAACATGAGGTCAGCACGACCCAAGCAAAATGCTTCGTTTCTGCTTAACAAAACAAAACAAATGGGTTCAAGTGATTTTAAGCAGAAATGGAGTGGTTTGTTTTCATTTCCCCCAAGGGTAAAGAGTAAAACTGTGTGTACATGTGGGAATTCAAATTTGCTGGCAAATGATATGAACCTCCAGCTATACAGAGACTGTATTTTCCATTAACCTAATGCACAGAAATGGGTAGAAAATCCTTAGGCTGATGGAGTGATAGGATTTCTCAGATATGCTTGGTTTCATGAGCATTCAAGAGAAATTAATGAAAATTCAAAAAATTAAAAAGCCTCTTTATCCAGGAAGAAGAGCAGATTGCCAGCCTCCCTTGCAACCTGGAATGCAATTAGGAGAAATAAAATTAAATCAACAACGACCTCCTAGATAGGTGGGAATGTGAAGGGCCAAGGACAGTAGGGAAGAGGGAGAGGAGAATCCAAGAGGTTGAAGGAAGAAATGGGAGGGGATGGACTCAAAGACAAATAAACTTCTCTCCCTGCACTGTTTTGGGTAGGATTTACTGGGCAGATGAAGGGGGATGGACAATGCTAATAATGTTTTCATCCCTTTTGCCCCACTGTGGCTGGTGTAGCTCACACTGACAGCATGGCATGATCGCACAGACCCTGCTCTGGGCTGGAGGGAGGGGATTGATCCTTCCCAGGACTCACAGACAGGAGCTCCCTGTGGTGTTGTGGCACTGGAGTGCCTTGGCCTTGCTGTGAGGCAAGCGGAATCACAGAATGGGTTGGGTTGGAAAGGACCTAGGTTGCTCCAAGCCCTATCCAACCTGGCCTTGGACACTTCCAGGGTTGAGGCAAGCACAGGTTCTCTGGAAAACCCATGCCAGGGCCTCACCACCCATGCCAGGGCCTCACCACTCTAAATTCACACTGTAAAATTTCTTCCTTATACCTAATCCAAACTTGCCCTCTATCAGATTATTGGCCACATCCAACACACATATGACTGCCAGGATTTATTGTCTCCCTTCTCAATCCAAGCATTTTCAGTGCCTAAAACCATTGGGCAGGGTCTGGGCATGATGCTGTGATTACAGTCACCTCCTTTGATCAAGGGAAAGCAGTGGTTTAGTTTTTGTAGCTGTAACTGATATTCTGGATGTCAGGTGAAACAGCACAGGCTCAGACATGTCTTTGCACTTCAGCACTGAAAGACCAACCTGTCAGTGTGAGCTCTCTGACTCCTTTTGAAATGCTGGTTTTTAAATAGTCACAACTTTGTAAGCCAGAAAGGAGCATCATGGCAATCTAATCTGTCCTTCACACCTGTCAGAAGACAAGTGACCCCATCCTGTGTTTTCAGTCCTGCAGCATGGTCTTAGATCAGCATTCCTTGGCATTGCAGTTGAACCTATGGCCTTGTCCTGATTGCCAGGCAATTTGTATTCTATTTGCCATCTGTATGGCAGTTGTCTTCTGTTCAGTGGGCAGTTTTGCTTATCTCTTCCACAACCAATCCTCCCTTGTGGGGGGACATCTGCTGATAACAGCTATTGAATGTCACTGCATGGCTGATAAGAACTACAGCATCCCATTGGGAGATGTGAGCCCAGAGGGAGGAGCCAAGCATTCCTACCTGGATATAATCTGGAGATTCTGGAACACCAGCACAGCTTCTCCACTGGATTGTCCAGAGGAACAGCAGCTGCCTCTTCTTCCACTGGATCTTCAGAGGCAGACTGCGCCCTTCTACAGGATCCCTGCTCCAGCAGAACCAGCCCTGACACTGCAGGAGGGCTGCAGCCACAATTCCAATGGGACTGCTACCAACACCCAGACCCACAGGCTGTGTCCTGACTCTGTCAACATTGTTTGGATTTACTGCATTGTTTATTTTATCTTTTTATTTTCTTCCCTAATAAAGAACTGTTATTCCTGCTCCCATATCTTTGCCTGAGAGCCCCCTTAATTTAAAATTTATAGCAATTTGGAGGGAGGGGGTTTACATTTTTCCATTTTAGGGGTGGCTTCTGCCTTCCTTAGCAGACACCTGGCTTTCCAAACCAAGACAGGCCTAGAAGAGGAAAGATCTCTCTCCCCAGGCATGGAAGGACCAGAGAAGAGATTTGAAGGCTTCTCCTGATCTCTAACCTATATTCCCCTTCCAAGGAGGTGAGAAGGAATTTTGGACCACAAAAGCTGAATTAAAGAGACAAAGGTTTTCTTTTCCTTCTCTCCCAATCCCACTGCATCCATGTGGTTCCTGTCCCATCCCAAGAAGAAGGATCCCCACTGAGAAACCAGTGCTGACCATACCTGTTGATTTTACTCACATTGAGAAGGGCTGTGTCCCTTACCTGCTGTCCTGGGTGAGGGAAGCCAAGGGATGTGGGGGGCTGGCTGCAGGCAAGGATGAGTTGGACCTGCTTTCCAAAATCTGTGGATCTGTGGGAATCCAACAGGACAGAACCTGGATCCCAGCTGTCCAGCTCCTACCTGTGCTTCCTTCCAGGGCTTCACTTGTGGTGAGAACTTGACTCTCCTGCACTCCCAGAAAACTACACACACCCAGGAAATGATGTGTGAAAATGCAGGGAGACAACATTTACTTCACTTGTTATCCCCAGACAACAGTGTTTAATATTAAATTGCACTTTCAGTGTCTGCTGTGCAGATGTCACCTCGAGTTAACCACTGACAGCTTCCTTCTGAACCCCTGGGAGACATCAGGCACTTGGAAGTGTGATTCATTTGCCCTACTGAGGTTCAATAACCCTCAGTCCAAACAATTTCTCTTTATTGACATTGGAAACAAATGGCTCAGATGTTGATAGATCTGACTGTGTTTGAGCTGTTGAGTCCCATCCCTACACATTAAACCAAGCAGGATATTTTCCTACAGTGTCCAGCTCTATCAGGACAGCAGAGCTGAGTCACTACCAGGCTGATGATATGGTCACAACGACCCCCTTCAGGCTCCAGCCTTTGTGTCTGTGAGTAATCACTGCTGAGTAGCAAACTCAGGGTTTTAATGAGATCCAGGGTTGCTTTCTTTGGCTATCAAAGGTCAGTTGTCGTCCTTCATCTCATCCACCCTGAGTGCAAGTTACACTCAGTAATTGAAGAGCTGAGTGATCAGAACAGCAGTGGCAAGATCCCTCCTCATCTGTCCCTGCTCTGTTAGATTTACCGTACGTGTTTACACAGGGAGAGGGGGAAACCTCAAATTCTAAGATTTTTACCTTTTTGCATGTGTGTGCTTATATGTGGTTATTTTATTCTTGCTGTCAGTTAAGAAATTCCTTTAAAAAAATCTCTTTTTCTTGTCCTGTCTGCACTGTGGGGTGTTTGATGGTACTGATTGTGTCCATAACCACCATCAGTGCAGGCCCCATCAAAGGCTGCTGGATTTATCTTCCTCTTGCATCATGTCCTGGATCTGACAGTGCCTGATGTTACATATTCTAGCATAAGGTCAAACCAAAACCTGTCATCTCCTTTCCTCACTTTTCCCTCGCTTTCCCCTTTTCCTGGCCACTGTAGATGGGTTCAGCTCCATGCTTTGGTACAGGTGTGACTGTGCAAGCAGACCTCTTGCCTTGCTTTTCATTCCCCAGTAAAACACAAAATTTTAAATCATCACAGCTCAAATCTTGTTTATCATCGCTGCTGACAAGTTTCCAGTTACTACAAGCTGCAATTCCCACATATTTTTTTTGCATTTCCATTGTGTTTCCCACAACAGCCCAATCACATGGGGATGGTTATTGCTCTGCATAAGAAGGCAGTGTGTCGGAAGTAACAGGGAAGCTCAAGGGGTACTCAGGTGAATTGTTTTCCTGGATTTAGTGAGGAAATCTGGAAGTTCTTCATGGCAGCTGGAAGAAATGCTGCATGACTTGTTTGTTGAGACTTAAAAAAAAAAAAATGTTTCTCAGGGCAAGAAGGGGAGTGGTTACAATGACAGAAAACAATGATAGAGGAAATGACATTAAGAGCGGCAGAAAAGAGAAACAAGCTTTTTTTCTTGCTACTTTAATTTTCCAGGCTGCTAAAGCTCCACTTTAAATTAAGCTTAACCTTTACTTTCAGAGACAGCTGAGGAAATATATTTTCAGCTGAAAAACAGGCAGTTGCTCTCTGAGACAGGCTTCCCCTTTGGGGCTGCCAAATCTCAATGCAGCTCTCAGCACTGTCCTCACTTAACCTCTCCCAGAGCCAAAAAATATCCAAATAACTGGCTGCCTCCTGCCCTGGCCATTAACACAGCTCACACCAATCAGACAAATTAATTCCAGTGCATTTAAACAAAACCCTCCTGTGGCTGTCAGATAGCCAGTGGAGTCTCCCAGTTTTACTGGAAAGAAAGTGGGAGAGGTAAATAATTCCAATCAAAAGTTCTCTCCAAGTGTGTGAGTGTGGCTGTCCTGGGAGTCCTCTGGAGGTGGAGATCCCACAAGCAGGGGGGACTTTGCTGTCCTTGAGGGACACATCCATGTTGACCTTTCCTGTGCCAAAATGACCAGGACACACCTGGATTTCAGTGATATGGCCAGGAGTTCTCTCCTGGAATCACTAAGGGTGGAAAAGACCTCCAAGTGCATTGAGTCTTCTTATCATTGCATTTATCAGTGTTAATACATGTTTTGCAGGAATGGGAAGATGAATGTTGAAATCCCCTAAAGGTTTCTAGGCAAAGTGTTAGAGTAAAACCCCAGTTAGAATCTCCTTGATATAAATAAGTCGAATCTCCTTGATATAAATAAGTCAAATCTCCTGAAAAACAGTGAGATGTCCATGGACACACACACATATATACAGATAGATATATAGATATATAAATAGGTAGACAGATATTTACACATGTGCATGGGTGTATATATATAAATACATCTGATTGTGGTTAAATATCTGGTAATATATTTCATTTCTGATCAATCTGTAAAGTCAGAATAATATTTTAAGCCCCTGAGGCAGTAGATTTAGTTGAAAGTACTGGATTCCTAATAAAACTTGTGTTTTGCATAAGTGGTTCCTGGAGACTGATGTCTGGTGTGACCCAGAAAGAAGCATCCACCATCTCATCTCATCTCATCTCATCTCATCTCATCTCATCTCATCTCATCTCATCTCATCTCATCTCATCTCATCTCATGTCGTGCCTTTTTAAGGAAGAGGAAGCACTGCACTGAAACTTAAAATGAGGACCTCTCACAGAGGAACATCAGTTCTACAACTTCCAGCAGATGCTGCAATATGAGCAACCTTTCCTCAGCAGAGAGTAAACAGAAGGTACCGAAGGGCTTGTGTACACTCTTAGAGGCCCTAATGTCAAGGAGCTACTACAGACATAATAACATGGGAGAGATAAACTATAACCAACATAGATAAGGAGAACATTCCCAGGCTTTTGGCAAAAATCCATGTACAAACTTGGGTTTGGGATCCCTCACAAGGACTGAGGGAAACAGGCACTGTTGTCCCCAAGGATATGTTGTTCTCAGCATCTCACTGTGATTGCATTGGCCAACCCCACCACAGTTCCCCCTTGGTTTTGCTTGGTTTGCTGCCTGCTCAGAGGTCACCACCTGCCCCTGGGACAGAAACCCTGGCAGGGCTGAGCAAGTTGCTGCCCCAGTCCAGCATCCCTTGGTGAAATGAAGCTGTGAAGTGGCACAGTGCCATCTGCAGCAGATGGGCACTAACATGTTGTCACTCCTAATGCAGACCCATGTCCCTCCCAGGGGGGCTCTGTGGGAGTGCCAGGCTTTGTCTGGGATGTCACCTTCTGTCCACCCATATGCTGGTGCTGCACTCACTTAGTTACCCCAGCTCAGAATAAACTGTGCTGTGTTTTGTCTTCCTGAGAGCCAATATTTACATCCATAGCACTGTGGAAGAAGCTGAAGGTCCAAGCAGGTGGTCTCCAAGGCTGAAGGCAGCTCTGCCTCTTCCCTCAGCTCTTCTCTGATTTAATTTCCTATTCTCTTCAATCCTTCTGACTCACTCATGTCACCTGCTTTTCACCAGGAGAAATTGATCCTGGTGAAAAACAGGTGAAGAACCAGCTTTTAAAAAGAGGCTGTAGAAACTGAAGGTGGGAATTGGATTATGGGATGGACTCTGGAGATGTTTTGTGGCTTCATGTTTCTGGAGACATTGAATTTAGGTGTTTAATTGAGCCAAGGCAAGAACCAAGCAGGTGCCAATGAGGAAAACTGCTTGTCTGGGAATGCCGAACGGGTTAAATTTGTCCAGCAGAAACTGACTGCTGGTTACTGGAAGTCCTTGATTCTCTTTCCCAGCTGCTTTCATAAAGGGTTTGTTGCTGTCTGACTCTGCCCCAGCCTGACTGTCTGCAGCAAAGTCAACAATCCCGAGTGTGCTCCGGGGGCAGCGGCTCCGTGGCGGGGCTGGTGGCTCTGCAGTACCTGCCCTGGGCTCCAAGGGGTGAAATCCCCTCCTGCCTTCGCCCTGCAGCTCTGCACTCTGCCACTGACCCAGAGGGGCTGTCACACAGCTGTGCTGGAGTCCCTTGGCTGGGTCAGGCTGCAGTGATACATTTTTTTAGTGAATGAGGGTGCTATGAATGATCTCACAGTGTTTTGTTAATTTATTCCCTTTCTTGCAGGCTGATAACACACACACACACACACACACACCAAAAAAAAAGGGTGAATTGTGTATTGTAGCCTGACTCTGAATAAAAGCACTGCAAATTTCACAAGATGTACATAACACAGACTCAAGGGGTCCTTTCTAGCAGATGCCTGAAGCCAAAAGCAGATAAAAATTTTTAGCAGGGTCTGATTTATGGTCCGATTTGACAAATATTCATATGGGTGTGAAAAATCTTCTGAAGAAGTGCCACAGAGCATTGCATCCCCTGTCATCTTCCTCGCTGCCTTCTCCCCCTCAGATTAGATTTGGTAATTCAAGTGCTTTCAGCTTCAGGCTGATTTTTCTTGCTTCAGTTAAATCTCAGGTTTCAAGCTGATGATGTTTCACACATGGCAGATTGGCACCTGTTATCTAAGGGTCCAGCAATGTTGACCATGATTGAGTTTGGCCCAGACAACACACTGGAATAAATCACCATGATTGGTTGGAAGCGTTGTTGCTGGGCTGTTTTACACCAGGCTGGTTTTTGTCTCAGCAGGATTAATAACAGGCAATTTTCTAATGAGCCCATAAAGTTCTGCCTCGGTGTCTTTGCCCTTTGCTTTCTCAAAATCCTGCAGCACGGTTCTGTGGCTCCAAATGCCATGGGTGACAGAAGACAATCTCAGTTTAATTGCCAGGTTGTGCAGGCAGAAGCCAGGCAGAAGCCATGCAGAAGGTGCATGCCCAGCACAGGCAGCCGAGGGCATGGCAAGAGGAGCAGGCAAAGGGAAATGTGTGGCTATAAAGCAATAGAAAGTAATGCAAAGATAAACATCTCATGCACACACAAGGCACCATTGCTGCCTTGAGTAATACCCAAAAGGATGTCAGTTATTTCTGAGTATTTTCTGGAGTGTTTTCCTTTTACCTCTTTAGCCTGAAACAAGTGAAAACTCTAATTCATTATGTTTTGAAACAAAAGCAAGGCAGCTCTCACAGTCTCTCATGCACTGCGTAGAGTTCTTTTCCAACCTTAAGGATTCCATGATTCTCTAACAGCAGCAATTGTGGCTGACAATGTTTCCCCAAGAGAAACACCTGAAACTTGGGTAGCAGGTGGAGATAAAAAAAGCAAAACTTGCCCAACAGCTTGTTTTCCTTGTGTGACTAATTCTGTGCCTGTTCACAGACTGTTTTCCTGAAGAGCTGGGGAATGACTTAAAACCAAAATTATGTCTTTGCAGAACCAAGTTCCCTTGTTTGAATAGGTAAATAATAATGTTGTCAAGGTTTTACGCAGAATTTTCAGCCCCTGAGCTCAAAGGTCTTTACAAAGAAAGGGGTGAAGAATCAGATTCTTATTTTACAGAGGGTAAAACAGAAGCATAGAGAGGTAAAAAGTCTTCTCAAGTTCACCCTGAAGGTTTCCTGCAGCTGATGCTTTGTCTGCGCTGCTTCTAGCAAAGACCTAATTCTTCAAAACCTGAAGAGAGGAGGTTATCCAAATCCCCCTGGCCTTACTGAGCTCCTTGAATGTCACTTCCAGCCTAAATATCTGAGTTTATTTATGTGAGAAAAAAATATTTATGCCTACTTTAAGAGCAAAGACCTGATGAAAGACATAGACTCATTTGAAAGTCTCATCTTAAAGCCATTTAGTGACACACACATTTTACCAGAAATGTTTAATGAAGTCTTTCAGATGGACAATTGCCCTGAGCATGTGACAGCTCACACTGAGTTGTTTTTGGAAATGAATACAAGCAACAAGCCAAGACGGGCAGTCTGCAAGAGGCAGGGCCAGGAGTGGGTCACTGGGGCACCCGGAGCTGCAGCACTAAATGGGTTTATGAAAATCAGCTCAGGACTTGCAGGAGGATGTGTGGATACAGCCTCTCTTTTAACCACTACTGTTGTGTCCTACCTAGGAGGATCAAGAGAAACTCACTCCTAAAGAGCCTCAGAGCACAAAAATCTTCACAGAAGCTGCTGTCACCAATTTTTTTTCTCTGTTTGGTTGTATTGCAACTTTGCTCAAATTTCTGAGAAATACTGGCTCTGTTTGAGTTTGACTTTGGGCACAGTTACCAACTCCCTTTGGGATTTGGGATAGGGAGTCTTTAAAATGGATAAAGTGAAGTATCTCTGGTTTTGAAAACCTGGCTTTGTTGAATGTATCTGTTTGGTGCAGGAAACAAGGAAATCACTCTGAAAAAAAGGAGAAATAACTGGAAGAAGTGCAGCCAGGATACCCCTCGTGCATCTTCCCCTGTTGACATTTTCTCCCGTGCCTGCTGAATCAGCATTTTCCTTCTGCCAGCCTGTAAACAAGAAAAGAAAGAGGCTGGTGACCTTGGCCAAACAAGCCCATTCCACTCTCCTGGAAGTCTTGGATCAAGGGGAAAATCTTTGTCCATCTCAGGGCACCAAGCCCAGCCAGCCCTCATGGAGTGCCTGGCTATTGGTGAAAGGCTTTCCAAGCATGCAGAGCTAAGACCTTTGAATCCCTCAAGAAGGGGAGGGTAGCCAAAATTTCAACAGAAGCTGCCATCCTCAGCTGTCATTGCCACAGTAAAGATTTTGTCTCAATACAAAAGAGAAAAAAAAAAAACAAAAAAAAAACAGGAGAAAGAGAAAAGAGTGTTTCAAGGCAAGAGAAGGTCTTGGAGGAGAAGTTGCTGCTAAGTTCACCCCGAAGTAAAATGTAACCTTGCAAAACTGAGACTCCTTGGTGCTTTGCCATGTAGGGTTGAAACCAGCTTTCTCTTGGAATTCAGATGCTAAGTAGACCCAGAGCTGCTCAGTGCTTGCACGTGAAGACACCACAAGCAGAACTGAAGAAGTCAGGGTCAGGTGCCCTACTCCAGAAAATGCTGAGATTAAAAAAACCCAAATCCACCCAAGAACAGCAACAACAACAACAACAACAACGTCTTCCCAGCAGCTTTGGGCTGGCAGAGGGGGAGTGAGGAGAACTTTGCCATGCTGACTCACAGGGTACAGCCTGCGTGTTGTTGACTTTGCTCTCTGTTTCCAGGGATTTCCCTTCTACCAGCAAAGGAGCAACTGGGCCTTAGCAAAAAGGAGAAACTGATATTTTGGTCACATGTTGGTGGCAAAGACAGGCTTGACAATGAGCTATTTTCTTCTTGCATTGAACAAGGAGCCTCAGTTAGAGGGAGAAAACAATATCATCTGAAAAACTCTCTGTTTCCTCAGCTGGCAGAGGCTATCAAGGGTCAGGCTGGTTGGGAAGTGTCTGGACAGAATTATTTGCAACTCCCAGATCTCAGATCAAGTGTGTCTAAACTGTGGTGGCCATGAGGTGCTGAAGGATAAAAAGGGATGTGGATTTATTGTAACCTCTGTGTGGCACAGGATCTTGCCATATACTACTAAATTCCCAGAGGTTTTCAAAGTGAATGGCAGGGATTCTCTGCCTCAGAGAAGGGAAAACCTGCTGGACCAGTGTCAGTCAGTAGGGACACAAGAAATGATGGGGACCTTTCAATTCTGGGGGTGAGAAAAGTAATTTCAAGAGACAGGCTGGCTGTGTAGGCTCCCATCCAAGGGCTCCTGAAAAACTTGCTATGAGCATCCTTGAGAACACAAGGAGTGAAGCTGCTCTCCACTGCTTTGCTTTGTCATTGGGTCAAGAAACCTCCCAGTTTCACTGGCTTGTTCATCATCTGAAGGATGGGTATGAAGTGGTGCCTGCTCAAGGAGCCTTTCCATGGATATGTCATCAGGATTGGGCATTAGCCAAATCTCCTTCCCTCATAAAACTGCTTAATTGATGAAACATCATTAGTGGCAACTGTTTAGGCCTCTTTATGTTTCTGCAAAGCTGGTCATACAAACAGGGCTTAGCATTCCCAGAAGAGTAAAAATTCCCCCTCCCTCCACTTTTGGAGGGGAGAAAATATTTGTGAGTGTATAAACTGCGGTTCATGACAGATTTGCTCAGGCTCCAGGGCTGATGTGTTTGGTAGCCTCTTGAAGTTGGTCCTTCACCAGGAGAACACGTCGGATGTGTTGGGGTCGGGAGGAGGTTTCACATGCTCCAGGCTCTGTGAAAGCAGAGCTGTGTTCAGTCAGAGCTAATCTGTGGGACACCCTGTGAAAAGGCAGGCAGCAGACAGGACCCACAGGCTGTTTCCAGTGATGGTCTGGAGGAGCTGAGGTCTCTAGAGAAGTGGGCAGGCACCTTTTTGTGGTGTGAGGGACAATTGGCTGGCTGGAAGTACCAAACAAAGAAATCTTTTGGAGCAGATTCTGAGGCTAAAGTTCTGTGGCTCCATAAAGATCTCGAGTGGGAGACACATGGGGTGTCCAGCTGCTGTCCATGGCCCAGCCTGAGCTCCCCAAAGCCACAACACAGTCAGGTCTTATTACCCCAGCTGTGGGTGGATGCATGCATGGCTCACTCGGGTGAATTTGGTGGATAGCTGTCCTAGGGTGAGGTTATGATGCTTGTTTCCCCATTTGTCTGTTCTGTTTATGCTGGATATTATGTTCTGTGCCTTCAAGACTGGCTCTGAAGAGTGAAAGTTTTGTTTTGGTTTTGTTATCATCCACTCCCCCACAGCTGGTGGGACACAGAGAAAGGGCAGTACATAGTGCTGCCTTTGCTTTTTGCTTGGCATTTCGCTTTGCTCTTGCTCTATGCTTCTGCTCATTAGTTAGTTTAGCTAAGCAGTCTGAATTTTTCCCTGGACTGTTTCTCCTTTCTCTTTTTTGGAACTACTCGAACCTGCTCTGGACTGGGACCTGGGCAACACCGAGAGTTTGCACCTTGTGGCCTAGCGGGGCCTACTCTGGGCAGCAGCCATTCCCAGTGCCGGAGGGACTGATAACAGAGCCACCACCCCCAGTGAGACTTTCTGAATTTGTCATCTTTTTCAGAGCAGTGAAAGAGTGGTGTCATCTGGTATTGCTCATTTTGTATGAGGGGGGTGCTGTGCCTGTTAAATAAACAGGTTCTTTCCACTTCTCTCTGAGGAATCCTTCCCGAACTGGTTGAGGGGAGGGGCTGTGTGGGTTTGCTTTCTGAACGGGCCCCCTTTGGTGGTTTTCTCCCAAATTTGCCCTAAGCCAGGACAAGAGCCAAATGTGGAGACTCCTGCTCGGTGCCAAGGGGCAGGGAAGGTCGGTGGTGTGTCACCTCCTGGTGTTCGTGCTCTGGGGTTCAGCTGGGGCCCTGTGGTCCTGTGGGTTCGTGCCCCCATCTAGTGGCTGTCCCTAAGGCTGCACCATCCTCTCCCTCGGGTGACACGCAGCTCCAAGGAGAGCCCTGTGACTCTGCTGTTGATGTTTTTGGGGTTCTATCTGGCCTGGGACTGTGCCCTTTCACAGCCAGGCTTTATGGCACATTCCCTAGTGGTAAATTATTGGTGCACAAAATTCCTTAGGGGGGCAAAAAATCAAATTTTGATAAGATAAAGTGCCTGTAAGTGAAAGAGGATGGTGTTTCTTACTCCTTTCCATGCTCCCAGCATACAATCTGGCATTGAGGAATGTGTCCTTGAATGGAGCCCATCATCTCAGAGCTTCAAAGAGGGGAAGAAAATATTTTGGTGATGATAAATCAGGTTTTCCCTCACCCTCATGAGTATGACTTGGTTTTGTGTAAGTGAAATTCACTTTGCTATGTCTTTACCTAAATGAAAAAAAAGTAATAAAATAATTGAATAGTTTAGGCTGTAAGAGACCCTAAAGACCATCCAGTTCCAACCCTCCTGCCACAGCCAGGTTGCTCCAAACCCTGTCCAGCCTGGCCTTGGACACTTCCAGGCATGGGGCAGCCACAGCATCTCTGGGCACCCTGTGCCAGGGCCTCACCGCCCTCACAGGGAACAATTTCTTTGTAATTTGTAACCCAAATCTCTTATCTTTTAGTTTAAAATTGTTCCCCTCTATCATATCACTGCCTGCATAAGAAGATTCTTTCCCTCTTTCTAAGAAACCCCCAAAAGTCCCTTAAAATTACCACCAGCAACAAAGCAAAAGACTGTGTGTTCAGGTGTGAGCTGCTTCCCCAGGCACAGGGTGAGCTTTCAGACAGTGTCTGAAGTGAAAGTGGAAGTTTTGTGTAAACATTTGGCTGCTCTGCCAGAGGCTGGGAAACAACACAATGTGATTTTAGTGCTGAGTGTAACTGGATTCCCCCAGTGAGCCCAAGACACTCCAGCAGCCATGTGCCTTTTCCACAAGCTGCATCACATATCAGGTCCAGTGGTGATATAAAGGGATCTCTATTTTCTGTAGGTATTTTTACAGCTCCTGTTACAACATTATCTCAGCTCTTTACAGCCTTTATTGTGTCTGCCCCAACTCTTCAGGCAGGTAGTTACAGTTATTTCTGGGAAAATTGGAGTGCACAGAGAGATGCAATGGAGATCCCAGAGAAAATAACCACCAAAGAATGTCAGGAATTGAACTTAGACCTCTGCTTACCACTGAGCTGCCTTATCTTAAATAAACCCTAAACAAAAGCCACAGAACCTCTACAGCAAGAGCAAGTTCCTATAGATTTTAAATTTGTGAATAGATGTCCTTTAGATGCATCCTTAGGGCTCTCTGGTTGGTTTATCATAGCGTGCCTTGGCTGCTCTTGCAGGCATAAAATAATTTTCAACAGCAGAAAACAATTATCCTTCAGCTATGCCTGCCTGACTTAGCAAATGCAATCCCTTGTGAAGAAAAACCACTTGTCAGGACACATGGATTGGGGACTGCCAGCTCTGTCAGTCAGAAGGGCACAGCCAAGGCTCAGGAGCTGGAGATGGGATTGGTGTTCCCTCTGAGTTTTTGTCTTTCAGGCCACTCATGATCTTCTAGGCATTTTATTCCACTCACAACACCCCATTTTCAGCTGAAATGCATTATTTCTTGAAATGCAAAGTCAGATCTGTATCTCAGCCCTCCTATTACTCATCTCTGTATCTCTCCCAGTTTTGTTTGTCTGTTTTGGAGAACAAGAACTGTGTTTCATATTCCAGATCTGGATATCTGTGGTACCCTCATCTTTCCAGTTACATGCTGGCTTTTGTTCCCATTCTTCCAATGTCCTTCTTCACCACCCACCTTGAGCTGTCCCCAGACTTCTCCCCTGTTTCTCTGTGTTCTTACATGGCAGAGAAGTGAGTAGTTTCTGATATAGAACCTTCTCAGGCCCTTTTCTGCCCAAAACAACAGCAGCACTGAGTGAAGTCTTCCAGAATTGAGTTGCTCAGTCAACACCTTCCTGGAGGCATGGAGGGGAGCAGGATGATCTCATGAATCTGTTTTTCTGTGCTCTCAACCAAAGGTCACCTGTCATGGTGAAAACTGTCCAATCTAAGGGCTAGTAAACAAGCCTTCTTGGATGCAGCATGGTTTGCAGTTGGAAGAGAGAGGAAGAAAATTTTCTCTTCAGGCCCTGCAGTGATCCCAGATCTCTGGTTTGATAAACCTACTCTTTTCCTTCCCTCTTATTCCCTCATCTCCCAGGGGTACAGCTCCAGTATTTATGAGTGCAAATGCTTCTTGGGTCACAAGCAGGTCAGAAGATGCTGTGCAAGCAGGATAACACATCCTCTGTTCCACCAGAGCACATGGCTGCAACACAGGAACTGCTGCCATACCTCCTAAGTGCTCTGTTCTCACTCCCCTGCCCTGTCCTACCCCGTGGAGTCTTTCTGAATTCACAAAGGCTGAAAGAATCAATATTAGCCTGATCTGCTGAGCCCTGGATCTACATTTCTAAAAATGGATGGGGTTATATAATTTTTTTGGCGGGGAGGGAATTAAAGGATGGAAAATCACCATCAAAAGCTAAGGCTGTTCTCATCTGCTGCAGGTCACTGCTAAGGCAGAGAGGCTTCTCAGGAAATGCACAAACTCGAGACCTCTGTGGCAACAAGCACCAAGTGCCCATGGATTTTGGAAGAGAAAACCTGATCCTTGGCTTCTCAAGGCACAGTGCCTGTGCAGACTCTGGGCTAGGCTGAGCTCTTTGTCACCTTGTTCACTTGCCTGAAAGCCTCCTGAAGCCACCAGGGAGAGTTTTGACCCTTATTCCCTGCCTTTGCCAACTGAGTGTAGAGAAGTAAGGTGTGCTCCTTGGCAGGGAGCAGCCTGAGCCTCCCCCTCCACCCATCTTGATCTCCTCAGCTGTGTCAGTCATTCAAGCAGTTCCTGTGCTGTGTGAATGGTGCTGTGTGAACTCTAGAAGACACTTTAGTTTGGCTTTCACTCATGAAGCCAGAGAAAACCCACCAGATCCATGCCAGCGCTCAAGCCTCCACAGTGCATCCCTGTGTCATCCATGTGTGCACATTTCTGCCTGCCTGGGGACATTGGCATCTTATTAACTGACTGGTCCTCATGACAGTCCTGTGCTGTGTCTGTCCCAGGTCATGGGGAGGGGAAAGCTGATTCCCAATTTCCATCTTTGCCTGGGGAGTTGATGGGGGGCACAGACCCACCCAGACCAGCCGGCAGTGCCAAGCCCTCTCCTGTCTGCCTGTGGTGCCTTCAGAGGTTCCCTGATGCTCCTAACAAGGTGAATGCTCATCATGCTCAGCCCCTGCACAGGAAATACAGGCAGAATTTAAGCATGATCACAGTATATTTATACACTAGTTATTCTTTTAACCTTGGTCACCTTCTGTAAGTCCTGATCCTATTTATACACCGGCTGTCATGCTAAGCAGCGTTGCACTGACCCAGCTGGCCTCCTTCCTCCAGATAATGATGAGATAATCTAACTTATCATCCTGCTTCCTGCTTGGAGGACTAAGAAACATATTTAAACACTGGCAGCTGGGAGAGTAGGGTTAATTGTCACCCTCACTGTTGCTCTAAGAACCAGATCATAGGTAACCCAAGAAATCCGAATCATCCCTTCCCTGTTTGTTTTCTGCTGAGCAATAGCTGACACAGGGCATGCTGTTCAGTGAACAATGGAGGCCATGTTCAGTGGAGAAGAGGAATGACTCCTGAGATTGTAAAGTCACCTCTGGACCAAATTCAGCTCTTGATGTCAGTGGAAAAGCATTTCCAGCCTGGGCTGTGCATGACACTGCCCTGATCTGTGTGTAAATGAGCCTGGAGTTGCACTGGTTGCTTAGAAAAAGGTGATATGGAAATAATGTACAAAATTTTGTAGAACTGATTAGATCATCCTCCTCAAAGGAAAGGTGAGCAGGGGAAGGCCACCCTCCAAAGCAAGTAGTTGCTCCTATCACTTTTCCTTCACCCCAGTTCTTCCTCCCCAATGGAACATTAACCCATCCTTGGAGAGCTGCTCATCCTGTGCATAGAGGAGAAAGACATTTTGGGGGAGAAGAAGCTGAAGATCTAGTCCTGGTGTGTGAGGAGGCCAAATTGCAGTTTCCCAAGAATCAATCATCTGTCAGCTTCCAACAGTTTTCCATCACAGCTTGACAGCTCACTTATCTGATGGAACACATCAGAATGTAATCCACAGTCGTGCAGGCACAGATTAACTTCACTAAGAGCACTCATGGCCTTTACAAAGAAAAGGACAGCCAAACGAAAATCAGTGGATGTATTTCTGCTAAAACCCATGTGCCTGCAACTGTCTGGGTTAGACTGGCTGCAATTCCCCTCCAAATGAGGTCATTTGAAATGGTACAGCGAACATTGCTAATGCTGCTGCATCATGCTGGGCTGTCAGACAGATCCCAGGGCTTTAATGTAATGCTATATATATATTTATACAGTTGCCCACACTTATTTAATTAGGAGATGCAAATGCTGGTGGGAGACAAAGCAGAAAATACCAACAAAGGCAGAGCATGCTCTGCTGGCGTGGAGGCGTTCGCTGCTGGCAGGATAGAGCTGCATCAGCGGCTTCTGTCAGGGCTGTATCTGCCTCTGGTAAATCCCATTGATTAGCAGTAAATTGGCTGCAGTGATGTCATTTCACAGGGGAGGCAGAAGGGTAAGGGTAGAGGGGTAGGGTTGTTCCCAAGGTGACAGCTCTTGTACTCATAGAATTGCAGAATAATTAAGATTGGAGGAGACCTCTTACATCATTGAGTCCAACCATTAACTTATTGTATTTGCTGGGACCCCTGTGTCAGGAAGGAATGATGAATCTGACTCCATGCTCTCAGAAGGCTAATTTTTTATTTTATTATACTATATTATATTAAAGAATGCTATACTAAACAGTACTAAAGAATACAGAAATGATACTTATAGAAGGCTAAAAAGATAATAATGAAAACTCGTGACTCTCTCCAGAGTCCTGACACAGCTTGGCACTGATTGCCCATTGAGTCAAAACAACTCACAGCAGAATCCAATGAAACAATCACCTGTGGTAAACAATCTCTAAACACATTCCATGTGAGCAAAACAGAGCAGAAGCAAATGAGATAATTATTGTTTTTTTTTTTTTTTTTTTTTTTTTTTCTCTGAGGCTTCTCAGCTTCCCAGGAGAAAAATCCTGGGTGAAGGGATTTTTCAGAAAATGTGAATGTGACATTAACCTAACACTAAAGCACATCCCTGACTGCCACATCTACACATCTTTTAAATCCCTCTAGGGATGGAGACTCCATCACTTCCCTGGAAAACCTGTTCCAGTGCTTAACAACCCTTTTGGTGAAGAAGTTTTCCCTAATATCCAGTATAAACCCAGCCTGGCACAACTTGAAGCTGTTTCCTCCTGACCTATAATTTGTTACATGTGGAAAAAGCCTGACCCCCACCTTCCACAACCTCCTTTCTGGGAGTTGTAGAGAGTGATAAAATCCCTCCTGAGCCTCCTTTTCTCCAGACTAAACAACCCCAGTTCCCCCAACTGCTCCTCATAAGACTTGTGCTCCAGACCCTCAAGGCATGAGACAACAATGCCCAGGATGGAAAGGCTCATGATCTCAGAAAAACCTTGGGAGAGGTTGCCTGGCACAGGACAGCATGGAGATGACTACCCCTCCTTGGTCTGGCCCAAATTTCCTGGTGCTGCAGCTGTGGGTGGATAGGGGCATGAAGGGGATGAATATAGTGTCCTTTGCAAAGCACAGAGTGGATGTGTGGGGCGGGGCTGCAAGAAGCAGCTTGGATGAAATGAGCTTCAGAGCAGCTGACCCTGGTCATGGAATCTTAGGATCAAAGTATCATGGAATCACAGAACGGTTTGGGTTGGAAAGGACCCTAAAGATCATCTAGTTCCAACCCCCTGCCATAGGCAGGAACACCTTCCTCTAGGCCAGGTTGCTTCCTGTCTTCTCTTGGCTGGGTGTGCCCAATCATATGCAGTATGGGGTGGTAGGAAATGTCCAAAATTTGTAAGGAGGGGTTAATATTTTTGCTATTTGCTGTGAAAATGGGAAAGAAAGGAAGAACTCAAGTGCAAAACCTTGTGAGGACATTGAGACACCATTACACATCAGGTTCCATAGCAGGTTATGTCTGTCCCAGTCCAGACTGGGAGGTGTCACTCCCCCAGCAGTGGTGTAGGGACAGATCCTCCAGGTACACTGCCCAGATGTGCAACAGTGACCTGGTAGACAAGATGGAGGTTGATACAAGTCAACCTGATTAACCTTCAGGGCATTCCCAGTGCTGCCAATTGCCATAGCTTTTCTCAGAAAATTGCACCCATGCCATTAGGAGCAGAGTACAAGAGGGGCTGGACTGATTGCAAGGCAGGGCTGTGCACAGACTTCAGACTATGGAACAGAAATTCCTTTAAGATCCCTTCCAACTGAGGCCACTCTGTGATTCTATGAATTTCAGTATAGAAAAAAAAAACAAACCAAAACCCCAATATGGAAACAACCTGAAAGCTCAGATGACTTTACTTTCATCCTGAACAAAAAACCCCACATTGCCTGTAATGATACTCATTTGGGTCTGAAGTGGGATCTGGAGTGAGACTTTTAAATTAAAAATATCACCCCTCTATCTATTGATCTTGAAGGTTAACCTGTCCCACAGCTGTAGGATGGCACAGTTCCATCTGAATGGCACAGTTCAAAGTGGAAAGACTAAATACTCATGATTCTACTTTCTCAGAGACATATTGTCATGGTATTTAGAATAAATGTTACTGACAGTATACAGAACTGCTTCATATACCAAAATTCAATATGGCTGCAGCAGAATGGCATTTCTACTAGAATTCTGGTGTAGACAAGTCCTTAGTGCAGTGGCTTAAACTAGGATTCAACTCTGGCTGAATTTCCAGCCAGCTTGACATTTTTTACTCTTTTATTTTTCTTGTAAAATGTGTAAACCCTGAGGATAATAAGTTTGATTCTCCAATCTCAGTGAACTTGGTGTTATTCTCTTGAAACTGTCAGACCCTGAAGTGTTCATGTGTACTAAACTCCACAGAGTTTTACTTTGAAGCAATGGTGCTTGGATAATATTTGGTACCCAAGAGAAGATTAGGAGAAGACACATTCTTCTGCCAAAATGACAGTTTATCAGAATTGCTACAACACAGACTCAGAACAGAGTGAAACTTTTTGGAAGATTTTCTTAGCTTTGGCTTTGGCAAACTCTGCTGTTTTGAGCTGCCTCCTATTCCTCAAAGAACCCTGAAAGTAAAAGAGAAAATTGTTTCCAAATAAGAATAATTAAAGCTTGCATAACACAGTCTTGCATTCAGTTACAAAGTCAAAGAAATCAATCAGGGCATCTCACTTGTACAAACAACGTCTAAAATTGCATGGAGGAATGTTTTGTGATACCCCCAATTTCAAATCCGGCTACACTTTGTTCTAAATTTGAAAGTTCAAAAGATTCACAATACCTAAACAATCCTCATACTTTTCTCCACTCCCTCTTGCTAAAGACCTGCCCTGAAAACCAATTCCTAAAGTTTCGAGTTGAGAATAAACAGGTAAAACCGTCAGTTTTGGCCTTGAATTTCTCTGTGCTAGACCCAAAGTCTTTAAAACCTAAATAGTTTTGCACTCATGCACTGGTCTCTTTTCTCTCTTTATTTATTTCATCTTTTTCAGGCTGTACATGCTTTAGGTGGTGAATATCTGGGTTTCAAGTGTTTTCTTTCTAGTTGACTAGCATGTAGGGAGACAGGGATCTCTGACTGTGATACTCTCAATAAACAAATCATGAACAATTGGTTATTTCTTTGAGGCAGGACTCTGTAATACAGCCCACCCTAAATAACTCTGTCTAGACATGTTTTGGGAATAGGGGCTAATATAATAATTCTGGGGAATTTTTTTAATGAAAGCAAAGGCATGCAGAGCAATGCCCTCCTCCTCTGAAGAGCATCTGCCAACACCCTGGGACGCTGCACGGTCATGGCAATTATTGAAAAGATGGAATAGGCTGGCAGTAGTGCCAGCAAATTCCATCCTGTGGAGAAGGAGGGGCTGGTGAGAGCTGGATCAGATAAACAGAAGGGCTGCTTTTCAATAGCTGGTGCCCAAGGGCTGGTGCACTGTAAGTCTGCCACTTGAACCTATCGAAACCCAGCAGCCCACAAACATTTTTTTGGGTGAAGGAGATCAGCTCAGGGCAGGGTGTGCAGCTAGGGATGAAGTGCAAGTTCTTTTTCTTCAGGTACAAGTTATGGTGGGATGTGCCAACAGATCTGACAGCAGTTTCCATGGTTATCCACAATCTGGGATACCTGGAGCACCTGCCTGGTCCTCATTGCCTGTTTAGAAACCAAATGACCATTTCCAACTAACTGGATGTCCCTTGGGAAAATTGTAGCTCTGTTCTCAGGCACAGGGTTTCATTCTTGGGGCTGTCCTGTGCAGGACCAGGAGTAGGACCCAATGATCCTTGGGGGTTCTGACCAACTCAGGACATTCAGTGATTCTGTGTAGTTTCACCTCTCCAGATCTCACATCTACCCATTTCCAAGTAAGAGAATATCAAGGTATTGTGCTCTGTGCTGCCATTTCCAGGAAGGAGATGGCTACTTGCACAGTCATGTTGGAATAGTGTAACAGAACCTACCATAAAGGTAATCTAATCTGGTCTAAAAACAGCTTCTATTTTTGCAGTGAGGATGAACCCACCTGTTGTGTCCACAGAGCACTGAGGGGCCTGCAAATGGCAAGGCAGGAGAAATTTCCATTAACCTTATTTTTCCTCCCTTTCAGTGGGGATCAGAGACCACAGGGGTGTTCCATGCTGCTCTTTCCACCTCACAAACAAACCCAACACAGGGATCAGATCCTTCTTACTGACACAGGCACCCAATGCATGCACCCAGAGGCATCTCCTTGTGATTTAGGAGCCCAAAGGAGATTTAGATAACCAACAGAACCTGGGCAGGGATCCAGCCAGTCACATGCAGGTGCCTGACACAGAGTGAGTTATATCACTGCCCAGATTATCGACTGCGATGTTCGATTCAGTTTTCCAAACACAGATGTGTAGCAGATAAATTGTGTGCTAGAAGTGTTCCCTGGCTCTGGAGGGAGTTCAACCCTGGTGGGTTTTTTGCAGAAGATATCTGAGAGACATTGGTTTGATGAGTTCATCACAGTAAGGAGGTGACAGGAGCAAACAAACTCTGTTGCATTACTTTGACAAATATACAGGACAGACAGATCCTTGTCCCTCCCTTCAGATTATGACAGCAAGAGACTCATCTGCATTCTGCTGCTTAGATAATTAGGGATAGATATCTCCTATTCCCCCTTCCTCTAAATCCAAGGGGAAAATAAAAAGGGGGATTTTGAACATCCACAGGGAATATTTTTAAGAGACTAAGTGAGTTTTGAGTGGTGAAATCTCTGCCAGTGCTCCATTTTCAATTCGTTTTATGAATTCCTGTGGTTTATGTTTATTTCCAGAAGATATTAAACCACTGACCTGACCCAACATGAGTAAGACCCAGGTCCTGTAGGCACAGGATTCAGTACCATTCATGGTTTGCTTGAAGCCCTGGTCATGCCAACACACCTTTGTTTCCTGTTGGGACATGAGGCTCAGTGTGACACCAAGAGCATGAGGCCCTGGACTGGGCAACTGGGGAACCAGGACTATGGGGGACACAGCCCATCCCTACAGCCAGGCATCCTTCTCAATCCTTCTCATGATCTTAAACTATCCAGAATCCTTCCAGGACAGAGGGAGTTTTGTGGGCACAAAAGCTGGGGAAACCCAGAAGGGGGAGTTGAAGGTGAGACAAAAGCATGAACCCTATTGAAATCCCTCCTAAGGGGAGAAGAAACCCTCTGCAACAGCCAGGAGTGCCAATAATGTGGGACAAGCCCTTGTCCATTGTTTTCCATCAGCATTTCCCATATGGGAAGCATTTTACACTGAAGGTTTCCCTAGCTGCAGTGTACTCTGTGTTCAGAGCCAAACACTGGAATTTATTTTGCTTTGGGGCCATGGCTCAGCTTGAGAATAAATTGCCTTTGGGTGGACACAGGAAGGGAGCAGGGTACATCGTGTCCTCCTGAGCTCCCCCTCGCCTTGCAGGCGGGGCTCAGGCAAGAACAATAAACAAGATCCAGCCCCAGAGCCCCTCCTGCCTGGATTCCCACGGCACGTGTTGCTCTCACGTGTCTCCTACCTGAGACCAAGGAGTTTTGGAGAGAGTTACAATAGTTCCAGTCAGTGCCTCCCCTCTGCCCCTGCACCCTGTGATCTTATCTGAGTGTGTGAGCCAGAGCTCTTTCTTGCAGAGGGGAAAACATCAGAGATGTTATGAAATGTGTTCCTGGCGCTTGCCTGGCTCCGCGGTGGGTGGAACGATTGAAAAACTCCAGGGCTTTCCCTCTCTTACCTGGCTCCTCTCTCCACCAGCACCCAAAACCTTGCTGGAGAGCATTGGAAAGCCTCCCAGCTGGAAATGAATGGGTGTTTTTCAGACCTGCATCTCCTTCAAAATTGTCTCCATGCTTGGAGACGACAGGGCAAAGCACACGTCTGCCAGCTTCTCCCACTGCTCAGCTCCCTCTGCCCGGTCCCAACATGTTTCAGGTCAGATTAAAAGCTACAGAAGCTGCCTTTTTAATGCAGAGATGTGGGTTGATTACCAGGGAGTGGTCACTCCACTCCTGCTTTCTGGGCAGGGACAAGGGAAGAGAGGGAGGAATACACCAGAGAATGGCAATTTGCTCTGCCAGCGTCTCCCTGTCCACAAATCAGAAACATTTCAGGTACGCAAGCTGAAGCAGACACTCAGGCAGCAGTTGCAGCTCTTATCCCAGGATATCTAATTTTTTTTCCCTGGAATTTGTGAGGCTGGTGACACTGACACATTCATGGGAACTGCCTCATTTTTGAAGCATGTCAAAATCCCATATTTTTCCAGCTGCATCTCCAGTTTCCAGCTGGGAGGATGCTGAGGTGAGTCCTTCTTTCCCACTAGTTCTGGGATGCTACAGACTGTTTAAACTGAACCTGGCAGAGAGAAAAAGGCTGCAAAGGTACTGATTCCAAGGAGGTTAATGAAAGCAGGTAGCCCGAAGGAAGACAGAGAATATATCAATTCCTTCACTGAAGGAAGGTCTGTTTCATGAAATCATTCCTTACAAGGCACCAAAGAATTCAAATTAAAACTTGAGGTAGAGGGAAAACCCCACTGGAAGCTCACAGGCGTTTAAAATCCGACCACGAGCTTCCAAACAACAAATCCAGGCAGGCTCTGCCATCCAGGAACAGCTTGTTTAGCCCTGGTTAGAATAAAATGGATTTAGAAATAATAAATAAACCTTCCCTCCTGCCCCACCCAGCTTGAGATGATTTTATATTTTCATGGATGCCTTTCACAATAACCTGAAGGCTCTGGGCTGCAGCTGCTCAGTCTTGTGGAAACGTTGCTGAAGTTTTTGTGATGATAAACATGGTATTATTAAAATGTCTTTCTGTGTTTTGCCTGCTCATAAATAACAAGGTGTTGTGCTTGCACAATGATTCACTTTTTGACCACTTCAAGGAAATAATATTCAAAATTATGGCTTCTGTCAGTGTGGGGGAGAGAAAGGAGTCTCTATTCTTCCTTTGGAGAGAATACATGAAAACTTGGGAGGAGCAGGTCTGGAGGAGAATGCTGAAGGAATTTATGGAGTCCTGAAGATGAAGCATGAATGTATGCCAGAGGAGGTTTTAATCCATATAAATTAAAAAGATCTACAGGACTTAAACTGTTCATGGGAAAGGAGAAGAAGCCAAGAGATCCTGGCAGGAGATGGAGGGTCTTCCAGATCTGGAGGTTGGCAACACAGGCTAATAAAGTCATTTAAGGCAATTAAATGATGAATTCCTGGAATTTAATGAAGAACCCCAGCTCTTCCATTCAACAGGAGGGAGCAAAAGAACTCTGGGAGAAGAGTCTGAAGGCTGACTGCAGCCAGGCTGTGGAGAAATGCAAACACTTGGATGTGCAACAAACAAGTTCTTTGGCATTGTTTTTTGTTTATTTTTGTTTGGTGGTATTATTATTATTATTATTATTATTATTATTATTATTATTATTATTATGATTACTATTACTATTACTATTACTATTACTATTACTATTACTATTACTATTACTATTACTATTATTATTATTATTTCTTCCCCCTCTCCCCAATTTGAAAATCATTCCAATCTTTATTAAGAACTAATAAATATCAGTGATGTTATTAATGACACACAGACACTGAGAGCAGAGGAATTTCCAGCTGTCCAGGAGAAGTCTTGCTCAAGGATGTAACCCAGGGGATTTTCTTCTAGCACAGGTTACAGTGGATGGAGTGAAGGGGGTTTACAGCTCCCACTGTAAATGTTTGGTAAATAAAGCCCTTGGAGAAGTGGGTAATGATTCCAGTCCTGGAAATGTCTTCATTCTTTCCACCCCTGCTTATTCATCTCCTTTGTCCACCCAGTCCCCCTCTGGAGGAAGTTTTGGGAGAAGGGATCAGCACAACTCCTTTTCTGGGCTCTCCCGGCTGGAAAAGAACATTATTGAGGATGTAGCTCCATCTACTGCCATAAACGGAAATGTCAGTCCTCCACCAGCATCTGTCTTGGGCCCTTCTGTGGGTGTATTAAACAAAGTAAACTCAGCATAAAAATGTCCCACTCAGCCTTTTTTCTAAAAAAAAAAAAATGACCTAAATCAATAGGAGGCAAATTTTCATTTCTCAACATTCAAAATCCCAATGAAAATAATTCTTTTAATATCGAAAATAATAATATGCAGACTTTTTTGGTGCCTAGACCCAGAAAATGCATTTTATCTGCAATAATTATCCAGAATTGAAGAAAGCTCTGAAAAATTGAGCCTGAAATACTGTGGCTTAACCTTGTGCTTGCCATGGTCGGTGGGATGGGTTTGCTTTCTGTGGGTCAGTTTTCCTCTAGGTTCTGTCAGTGAAAGTGCAAGGATTTAGTCTAAAATACTGGTTTGGTTCTCCTTGTGGTCAATATGGAGAATAGGATAATTCCAGAGGGCAACTCATCCTCCTCTTAGATGCCTGGCTCAGGATTTCATGGCTTTATTTTTACATTTTTATTATTTTTCCCCAAATCTGAGAATCTAAGATCTTTATCAAGGACCAATTATTAGCAGCAATTTTATTAATGACACAAAGACAGTGGGAGCAGAGGAGATCCCAGGAGTCCAGGAGGAGCCTTGCTCAAGGATATAACCCAGGGGTTTTGCTTTGAACATGAAAACAAATTCTTGGATGGTTTCAAACAATTAGCTGATGTTTATTTACTGGATCTCCCATTTCCCAGCTCAGTTTTTGCAGTAGAAAGGTATTGCTATACCCAGACAGTGATTTCACATCACAGCAGAAGAGCTTCTTGGAGATGTAAAGCTTTCAAAAAGGGTTATGTGGGAGTAGGACAAAGGAGTACATGATGTAAGAAGTCCTTCTGGGAATAAAAGGCACCTGAAATATTAAAAACCTGCTGAAAATCTAAGCCTTTATCCTGCATTCTCTGAAATATTCAGAAAAAGTCGCCCATGGATTTCAGGCTCCTGAGGGACACGTGCCACAGCCCTGTTTGGATTCAGCTGTGGCCACTGGTAATACTTGCATTGATTTCAACAAAAGCAGGAGCCAGTCTCGTTTTGCAGAATCCAGGGACAGTGCATTGGTCACCAGAGACAATGGCAGCCTTTCTATTGGCTTCACTGGGCTCAGGCTGGGGGCTCTGAAAGCTGGTCTTGTGTTGCACAGAAAGGGAATGGCTTTGGGACTGTATAGCTCCAGGGATTAGTGATAAACAAAGAGCCTTTAACTTCTAGGTCAGTGCTCTGAAGCCCTGCCAAGCTTCTGGCCAGTGAATGCTGCTGCCCTTTGTACAGAGGCAGCTGATGAATGAGTTTGACAGTTCTTGGCATGGTCCTGAACAGAAAATGTCCATATCATTGCAGGGCCAGCCTTCTGTGCCTTCCTTTAGGAATGGAGGGGACTCTGGAGGAGCAACATTTTGCTGCTGGCAGTGTTCCCAGATGTGTGGTACCTGCTGACAGGGAGCACAGAAGTGTTTGGCCTTTGGGGAAAGACGCCTCCTCTCATTTGTCTGACCACTGATGTGGTCAGGACAATGTATTCCTGCTCAGCCTCTGGTGATAAACAGAGTAAATGAACAGCTGTAAGGATATGAATTCCTGACCAATCCATGTTGACAGCTGTGTCTTCTCCTGGACAAAGCCTGTTGCTGTCTGTCTCCACCCCAACAGGTAGAACCTGAGCTGTGTGTACATCCTTGCAGCTCTAGGTGTGTACTGGATCCCTTAGCTGATGCTCTTTGAGTTGATGTTCACTTTTCCCTGCTCAGACATTGTCTTGGTTTGGAAAGCCAGGTGTCTGCTAAGGAAGGCAGAAGCCACCCCTAAAATGGAAAATGTAAACCCCCTCCCTCTGAATTGCTATAGATTTTAAATTAAGGGGCTCTCAGGAAAAAATATGGGAGGAAGAATAATAGTTCTTTATTAGGGAAGAAAATAAAAAGATAAAATAAACAATGCAGTAAACCAAAACAACACTGACAGAGTCAGAACCCAACCTGACACCCTGTGGGTCAGGGTGTTGGCAGCAGTCCCATTGGAATTGTGGCTGCAACCCTCCTGCAGTGTCAGGTGTGGTTCTGCTGGAGCAGGGATCCTGTAGAAGGGTGCAGTCTGCCTCTGAAGATCCAGTGGAAGGAGAGGCAGCTGCTGTTCCTCTGGGCAATCCAGTGGAGAAGCTGTGCTGGTGTTCCAGAATCTCCAGATTATATCCACGTAGGAATGCTTGGCTCCTCCCTCTGGGCTCACATCTCCCAATGGGATGCTGTAGTTCTTATCAGTCATGCAGTGACATTCAATAGTCTGTTATCAGCAGATGTCTGCCCAGAGGGAGGATTGGTTGTGGAAGAGATAAGGAAAACTGCCCACTGAACAGAAGACAACTGCCATGCAGATGGCAAATGGAATACAATCAGCTTGGCAATCCAGGACAGACATATTGTGAACTTCCCTGATTTCATAGAATCATCAGATAATGATGATTTATTTCATAGAATTATCAGATAATTCTGTTGGGTTTGTAGCCTGCTCATCCTCCTCACTGGGAAGCGTTGGACACAGTGGTAGGACATGATGTACAATTGTGATGTCGAGAGGAATCACATCCAGGCTGTTTGCCTGGAATTGCTTTTTGGCACTTGAAAGTTCACAGGAGTACTTTTCCCACTTATTTTCCATCCCATCCAGTATTTACCCTTGCTGGTATCATCTACCTGTCTCAAAAACAATCCAGAGTTTTGGACTAGTGAGCTGTGTGTGAGTCTGCCTGTGAGTGACATTTCCCACCACATCCTTATTTATTTTTAAAGTATAGGGTGTCACAGAAATAGGGACAGAAAGGAGGATGCTTGTGTGACAGCAGAAAGGCCTTTCCAGGAGGGGCATTTCTCTCCAAACAAATGATCCTGAAGGTAAATCAGCACAAAGAAATAGATTGGTTACTAGATCAAGGTAATTGCAGGGAAGGAGTGGCTAAGTGGGGATCTAAAGAAGGATGAGGATTTGATCACAGGATTCAACACCCTCCCACTGAATTGGTGAACATCTGAGAAATCCTACAATTTTCCACTGCTTGGTTTATTCACCTCTGACCACCCAGCCATCAATGCTGTCAAACTGCAGGCAAATCTCAGAGCCCAGACTGAAAATTTCCAGGCACTCCTAGGGGAGGATTGGCTTTTGGTAATGTGTGTCTATGCCTTGGAGGAGGAAACCTGGGCTGGAGACCTCTAGGAATGGCTTCAAACCAGTTTGAGGGGTCTGAGAGGAGAAAGTTTGTTTGGTTCAGGGTTAGAAATATCAATAACAGCTTGTGGGTTTTCCCTGTGTCACTGAAACCCACATGAGCTGCAGTTTGGATGATACCAGGATGGCAACTCAAGACCCCTCCATAGGAGCTGATGATCCTTGTGGGTCCCTTCCAACTCAGGATATTCAGAATATTCCAAGATCCAGTGGCATGGCTGTGTGATTTGGATTTGGATGGGAAAAAAAATACACCTGAGAAAATGTTAAAGCCACATCTGTAGAAACCACAGGCCCTGGTCCTGCCACAGCACCATGAAGATGGGAAAGACAGAGATCCAAATGATCTACTCTGGACTGGGAAGCCAAGAAATGAGTGGTGGGATAGGGCACTCAGAGTCCAAAACCACAGAGCAGCTCTCTCCCTCCTCGTGGAAAGAACATCTGCATGATGTTCTTAATGTGTGGGAAAGTCTCCCCAGCAATGAAAGAAATCTCCCTTTAGCCTGGTTTCCTTTGGAAAGACTTCCTCAGTGCTGTGGGTCCCACCAAGAACCATTGAACCACTTGGCTGGTTCCAATCTCAGTCAGGAGGGAGGGAGAAGTCTCCCAGGAACTGACATGCCCAAGGATTTTGCAAGCATGGGGCTGGGTGGAAGAAGAATCTTTGTGAGAGGCTCTAATGAAGGGGACACAAAGTCACTGGGAACAAAAGGCCCTGTGCAAGAGCCATGACCAGAAATGTGATTCATAAATATCTCAGTCATGTGCAGGGCTTAGCCTCAGGAGCCAAGAGAAGAAGGATTTTGATGTTGTGAGGAATTGGTTTCCTCATTTTCATTACAATTTGCTAGTCTGGCACATCTTTTTCAGAGTGAGCCTCATGTAATCATGTGATTCTGGGAGCAGTGAGTTGCCATCTGCTCCAGCTCCCTGGTAGTTGATGCTTCTTTTCCTCGAGTTCCTTTTGATGTTGGCTCAGTCTGGCCCAGTGGCTCAAGGCTCACACACATCAGTCAGAGCTTTTCCTTAGAGAGGAGCAAAGAGCTGGGAATTTGCACAGCATCCACAGTGGACTGAGAAGTCTTTCCCAAATGCTGACTGGGGTGGGAACACTGCAGACACAGCAGCTCTGAATTTGGTTACAGTATAATCCTGGAGAGTGCATTTTTTTGTTGCTAGTTTTTTGCTCAGCTCGTGTTCCATTTGCCATCTGGCACTTTCTGCCTGGACTAATGAGGATTTTCACAGAGTCAGAGCAACATTTAGTTTGGAAGAGATCTCTAATGTCATTGAATCCAGCCATTAGTACAGCACTGCCAAGTCTGACACTAATCCATGTCCCTAAGTGCTACATCTACACATCTTTTAAATCCTTCAGGGGTGGTGACTCCACCACTGCCCTGAGCAACCCATTCCAATGTTTGGCAAGCCTTTCAGTGAAGGAATTTTTTCTAATATCCAGCCTTAACCTCCTCTGGTGTAATTTGAGGCATCTGAGTTATTGACCCCACCACATTTGTGGGGGGGAAGCCCTGATTTCTACATGAGCATGCTCAGCCATTTCTAATAACTCTCATTTTAAACATCCCAAGAATCAGAAGCAGTGTAAGGTTACAAGCAAGGCTGGCCAAGGCTGGCAGTTGGTGGATGGCAGCACCATCTTGTGTTCACTTCTGGAGAAGGGACAGAGGCTTTTTTCTTCACTGAACAGGCTACAGATTCTCAATCTCTTTGGCAGCTTTCCTGAGGAAAATAATAACTATTGGAAACACTGGATCAACACAAGACAGAGGCATAAAGTCTAGGCCAGGCTCCATCTCTATCCCACCCAGGGTCTCCAGGTAGTAATTTTATTTTTTTTTTCACACATCATAGTGGATTAAAGGTGTGTGGCACTCACATCTCAGGAGGTTCTTCAGCTTTGTGCTCTCCTTTCATAAATGGTCTGGTAAATCCCTACAACCACCCTTTAAAACCAGACATTGATTATTTTTCCCACCCTGTAAAGTTTCAGTGCATGGAGACTTTGCCTTATCTAGTCTGATGGGCTATATCTGGACTTGATTATTGTGTTATTAAATCCAACAAGCAATTCCTTCCCAGAAAAAGCTCTTGAAACTTTTAAAGACAGTTTTGGCCTCTTTTCAAAAAGCAGGGCACTGCCAGATTAAATCTTACCCAGTCAACCTACATGTACAAAAAAGTTGCTCACAGCAACATTTGTATTTGTTATTCTGTGTAATTCCTACCATGCTGTCACCTCAGTGCCCAGTTTTTGACCTAGACCTGCACTAGACATTTGTAAGAAAAAGCAGGTGACTTTTGGCCAGATTTGAAGCAGTGACAGATTTGCTGCTGGTTGCAAAATACATGTGTGTCACAATTGCTCTTTGGGAAAACTGTGAGATCAGAGACCATGGTTCTGAAGGAGGGCTGAGATTGACCATCATTTACTCATTTATGTGACCTTCTTTGAGGGATAATTAGGAATTCCCACTGTGGACCGGGTCTCCCTGGACACAAGCACACCAGTACAGGTATATAACCTGTGTATAATTATGCAGATAAAACTGGTGCTGGAAATATTATTGGCCACTGCCAATGTTTGTGAAATATCAGAACATTCCCTGGCACAAATTTGGCTTATTTCTACTAAGTAACCTCCAAACCATTCCCACATTTGGCAATTAGTCCAGTCCAGGGACCATTTCCATCTGGCAGTTTGCTCACAGCCTTGCTGTGGCTGCTGGGTCAGTGCCACAGAGTCAAGCCATGACATTCAAGGTGACCCCAGTACATGGGAGCATCCCCTGGCACATTTATTTCACTCATTAGTATGAACAGTTTTAACCCCAGTGCACTAGAAAGATGGAAGTTTTACAATCCAGATGGAAAACAGGAGAGGAGAGGTTGGTACAGGGGCAGGAAAAATGCAAACAAATACCATGAATATTTGGGAAGAAGGTTTGGCACTGGCACTGCCTGCCCTGCTGCCCACCAAGCCACATCAGTGTGGGAAAAGATAATACAGCTGGAGAACTTTTGGAAAAGTCTCCCCTTTCCAGGCACGGGGTTTGGGCACTGTGTTTCATGGCACAGACAACTCAAGGAGAGGTTTAAAGAGTTTGGAAAGGTGTAAATTGTGATATAAATTATCATATTTCCCAGCCATGCAGCTCATGTACAGGCAGCACACAGGAGGTTCAGAGAGAAAAAAGTCAATTTTTGCCCTCCCTGAGTGCATCATCATGGTATCCTAGGATCCTTTAGGCTAAACAAGACCCCACTGAGTCCAACAATTTAATAATGGAACAGTTCAGGGGGCTGTGAGTGCCCTGTTCTCTTTCCCTGAGCAGGGGTGGCAGCTTTTGCTCCCTCTGAGCTCAGAGGGGGCCTGGGATGCTGCACAATTCCCACCCTGTGGATCTGAGACCAACTTTGCTCATCCATCCTGAGGCTGCTCTGCAGGGAATTGTGTGAGGGTTGGGAATTATTGGTGAGGCCTCTCAGCAGCAGGAAATGAGCTGTGATTGCCAGCTGATTTTATTGTTGCCAACAAATGGCTGTCAGATAAAAATGACTTCCTTTCATACCCGACCTCAACTGGGTACAGCAGCTGTACAAGTGAAGTGGATTTATAGAACAGACTCAGACAACTTCAGGAATCATGGTTCCAGGCATAAAAATGGCCCAGATTTAATGTATCATAGCAATTATTGTCAAATCAGTGCACTGGATATTCACTCTAATTTCTAGACACGCTCACAACTGGTAGATATTCTTCTGCATTTACCTTCTATGCATATTTTAGCAAATGAGTTTGCTGGCAGAAAACTCCACTCAAACAGCTAATTAAAGCAACTCATTTGGAGAGCAGATCTCAAATTTACAAGAATCAAACAGACATGCTGGAAATGTGCTCTAAGTGCAGCACTCACCCAGGTGGGCACAATAAAAATGCTGTGAGTGACCTTGATGGGGCTCACAGTCTCTCAAGGGTGGGCACAAACCAGCAGGCTTGGTCACCCAGAGCTATAAAATATCTTCTTTAATTCCTTGTTTTCTCAGGGGAAATCTTTGCTAAAAATCTCCAGCAGAAGGTCGTGGTCTTAGAGCTATTTTCGACTCCAGGGCATCTGATCCCAACCAATGTGGTCCAAACTTAGACTCAGACTGAATTTGTGACAGGGAAGTGTTGCTTGTGGAAGAATTACAAATAATTCAAGGGAATTGGGCAATGCCTGACCATCAGCTGGGATTCAAGTCTGAAGGAGAATCCCCCCCATCTGCTGATTCCAAAAACAAGGGAAAAGGGGAAAAGAAGCTATTTTAAATTACTGGCCATTACTGGCTCTGTGAGCTCCTACTGTCCTCCACTTTAGAGCAGTTTGGAAAGGATCAGCTTCATTCAGAGAAGATCTTCTCTTCCCCCTCCAGGATTCTGTGAACCTTTGAGGCTCTGACGGTTCAAAAGCAGAAATTTGGAGTAATCTGTCAGTACAAGAATGGTTCTTGACTTGCCACAAAGAGGCACATTTTAATCACATCTGTCTGGTTGTGTCCATAGCACGAAATTGCACAAGAACCTGGACTGTAATGGTTCAGTTAATAGAATGATTAAAAAAACTACAAACAAAAAAACCCCCAAAACAAAACAAAGAAAACAAACCACCAAAAAAAACCAACCCAAAAATGAAATTCTCACTGGCTGAGGTTCTTCCAGACAACTTCCACCATCCAAAACTTAGCATGGGTCAAAGAGCAATTCAAAAGTCAGTTTTGATGGGACCTGAAAGAGTTGCACTTGATGGAGATGAATATGTTGTTGTCTGGGACCTCAGGGCCACAGGAAGAGCCCTGACTATGGTGACTTTCCTTGTAGGCACTCTCCTTTTTCTGCTTATTAATTCTCCTTTTTCTGCTTTTTTCTGCTTATTAACTTTGTTTTTAGTAGATCCAGAAAGTGAATGGAGCACAACGAAAAAAGACAAGCAAAGAAGAAATCAGAGAACAGGATTAATAAGTCTTATTTAACTAGAAAAGGAGGAAGAAAATGAAAATTGAAATATTTTCTTTACTGAAATTGGTTTCAATCCAGTGTCTGGGGTGGTATTTTTAGGGGTGCACTGCATTACATGAAGTCTGCTTCTTAATTCTGGGTTATGTCAGGTGCTTGAAATTTAATTGGTTTTTCCTCTTGACTGTACAGGATGGCAGAATCTGTTAGACTTGTGTTTTAGGTGGCCATAAGCACTTCCTGGAGGTATTAAATAGCCATGTTGACCTAGTTAGTGTTTAACTTTGTGAGAAAGGTCATTATCCAGGTGAGTGAAGTTAGGCTCAGGATCAGGCTGCTATCCTGAGTCAGAGTTCCACCCCTCTCCTGGCTGCTCTCTGTCATTCCTTCTTTCCTTTGTCAGGAAAGCATTGACACAAGAGCAATTTGAGGAGAAAAAGGTGACAACAGATCAGTATTGCTGGGTCTGTCCTTTTCCACGCAAACGTTTAAGGAGAGAGCAATTTAGAGCCAGTACAGTAGCACCAAATATGGCTGAGAGTAGTCTCCTTGAAGTCTTTCTCTGAAATGTAACTGGAAATTGGTTGGTTATGAGCCAGCTCTGTCTTGGAGAGCCTTCTTTCATGCCATTGTTTGGGTCTGAACTTGCCTGTTCTTTATTTTTGAATCTGACTCAAGCATACACAAGGGCGATCAACTTGCAATGTGGTTTTCTGTTTCAGAGAAAAAAAATAATTCTGTGAACTATGAAAAAAAAGAAAAGGCTCGTGCCAGTGCCATGGGAATAAGTTGTAGTTACAAGGAAGAGGAGTTCTGAGAAAATAGGACATTTCTCTGGCACACAAGAAATTAAAAGTTCATAAGTTTTCTGCAATACCTTCCTTTGCTAACAAGCTCAGACTGGCAATGAGCAAATCTCTGCAATTTTAACTTGTTTTATACTTTTTAAAAATTTACTTCACCCTGTTCTCAATCTGAGGAGAACCAATTCAGGAGAGACAAAATCCATAGATCAAAGTACCAAGCCTAAATCTCTATCCACCAGGAGAAGCTTACAGTGGACATGAGTCTTGGATTTAGATTGATCTCTGTGCTCAGGCAGGGCTGCAAATAAAACCCAAGGGCTTTAGTAACTAAACACCAGGAATTCATTAGATGAAAATAAAGCAAGTAGTTATTCCTGGAAATACAGTGTTCTCTTTAACCAGAAGAGATGCTAGTTCCAGGTTTTGGCTAAATAGAGCTGCCTAAAAGTGAAGAGTTTTAGATCCAGAACCAGCAAACAAAGAGAATGTTCACAGTGAGACCACCACTCAGGCAGGCTCATTAAATGCAAATACAGATGTTGCAAAAGAACAAGCTACAAAGATCAGTGATGAAATGGCTGCTCAAAGCACTCCTCAAATAGCTGTGACTGACAATGAGTTGGTGAAAATTAAAAGTCTGTGAAGAGACAATTCTTAATCAGAAAATGCTGTAATTTTCTTTTCCTTTCATCTATTTTGATTTTTAGCTGGTTCCAGAGCTCCAACATCCACATGCTGGATGTACAGCTCTGGAGCTTCTGTCTTTGCATATATTAATTACTATGCATGGAAAAGAGAAAAACATTATTTCTTAAATTCCAGTTATGTCTAGAGAGTCCATCCAAATCTATTCTGACATTTTACAGATGTACAGAGAGGGAGAGAGTAGATCTGTGCCAGAGAGCTTGGTGTAATTACATTGTGCCATGTCATCTATGGTGGCTTCAGGTTTCCTCTTTCTTAAAGGAAGTTAAGCATCTCAGTATTCTGAAAATATAAAGCATTGAAATTAGGTGTATTGAAATTATACCTAATTACATGAAACCAGTCTTTCTAAGTAGACTTAGATGCCTTCAGCACTTCTGAAGGCTTTGAAACACCGCTAGGAAACACAGGACACATGGATTTAGGAGAACTTGTGCTGTTTAATCCCATTTTGAGTAAATTTAATCCTGTTTTACCTGGGAGCCTGGATATCTAGAGGGTTCAATGATGGGTTTTGTGGATCACAGGCCCTCCCATTCTCTAAGCACTGCTGGAAACACATCTGCAACAAGCCATCCACGCATGGGGAAGGCAGGACACGTATGAGAAGGGTTGGAGAAGTCAAGATGGCGTTTTGAGCTCTCACATGTGTTTCCTCCATTGAGCTAAAACCTGTCTGTGCTCCTTGTGCACCCAAAAGTTGTCAGTTCTGTTCCTTTCCCATCACTGCACATGCTTTTTGCTAGTCTGATTTTCTCTGCATCTCCAGAATTTGTTCACAGACATCCACGTTTAACGGGATTAAAAGGAAATACTGAATAATTCATTCAAAGGAAGAATTGAACTGCGGTGACCTTTATGTTAATAAAAGTGTCCCTTTCCTCTGTGCAAACACTTTAGCCTTTGCAAAGCAGGGAATTCACAGCGTCTGTTGAATTCACAAGTGGCTGGCTTTTTTTTTTTTTTTATATTTTTTGTTTTGTTTTAAATAACTGCCTAATAGCTGGAACCAGCATTGTGTTCCTCCTGCTGACTCACTGGTTTGCAAAAGCTCTGCGATGAGTGTGGCATCTTTAAACACCGCAGAATATACTGTTTCCTTTCAGCCAGGCATAATCTGCAGTGATTCAACTCCTGTAAAAGAACCAGGTGGGGAAAAGCATCCCAGCTGAACACATCACTGTGAAAAATGCGTATTTTATGGTTGGCTTTTTGCAAATATTCAAATGAATATTATATGTGTTGTGTTAGAAAGTTATGCTGTGTTAATTTTCTCAAGTAGTGTGTTAAATATAGTTTTGGATTATAACATAATGTTATAATAGAAACTATGCTCTGTAGGATACTTTTTTAAAAGAGAGGACTCACACCGAGACAGCAGCCACAGGACACCTGAATCTTTCAGAGAAAGAGAATTTATTGCTCCATTATCAGGAGAAATGAACTTCTTCCTGCCTCACACAGCCATGAAGATGCCGTTTGGATTCAGAGGAAGAAGCTGACACTGCCCAGACGGAATCCTGTGTTTGAATGGAATTTATGCATCATGGATGAGGTGTATGAATATGCAACAGGTAATTGCTTTTAAGGGTTAATCCTCTGTTAACGTGGGTCCTTTTTTGGGCTTATACTGCCCAGAAAAAGGTACCTGGATGTCCCTAACTCTTTGTTTTTATTGTCTCATATTGTCCTAAATCCTAATTGTCCAAATTTTTGTTACTCTAATTGTATTACTATTTTTATAACCATTTTATTACTATTAAACTTTTAAAGTTTTAAAACCAAGTGATTGGCGTTTTTCACAGTCACCCTCCATAGCTCCAGCCTCTGTGCCTTGCTGTACCCATGCTGCTGTACCATTCAAATGCTGCTCACTGTGGCAGTCCATGAAAGGATTTTGCCTTTGTTTCAAAAATCCTGCAGTGGACGTGGAATTTGGCTGAGGCAAAAGAGCCCCTGCTCATTAAAGTGGATAATTGCAGCTCTTGCCTCTGCTAGGATGTGGAGGGTACTGACACCAACTACAAAGTGCTTGTTTGGGGGATGTGATCCAGGACAGGCTGGAGAGGTGGGTCTCAGTAGGGGGATACAGTATGGGTGGTATAGAATGTAATCTTATTCCCACAGTGAGGTGCAGCTGGACCAATTACTAAAGATTAGGAGCAGGCCTGATCTTAACAGGCCACACCTGTAGCCAATAAGAACAAGTGGTATAAAAGAGTGGATTGGTGGGAACTGGAGTCAAATGATGGCTACTGTAAGGACCAGGCGGAGTCAGTGCTTAGAGGAGCTGCCTGTGAGAAACATTGAGGAGGTATGAAACTCTGGTGGTATGGAATCCTTGTATTATAATGACAATAGAACTCTTGATATATAAGACAACGGGTCTCTGCTAACCTGGTGAAGTTCAAAAAGGCCAAGTGCAAGGTATTGTACTTGGCTGGAGGCAGTCCCAAGCACAAACACAGGACTGAGAGCAGCTCTGAGGAGGAGGACTTGGGGTGTAGCAGGCCCTGAGCCTACTAGGGCCCTGTGGAGGGCAGAGGCCTAAAGATAGGAAACGCCAAGTCACGGCAAGCCCCTATCTTCTGCCTTTGGACCCCTGCTTGTCTCTCTGTAAGCTCATAGGTCACTTCTTCTAACCCCTGCTATTGGGGTTAGAATTTCTGATTCCCCTATACCCTATATAATGGGCTGTTTTAGCCTGGTTCAGCAGAAGAGCTGTTGCTGGAACCCTTCGCAGAACACCCAATGAAGACATCACTGTGGAGCATCAGAACGGCCTTCTCCTCTCTCTCCCTGTGTCTGCCTGCCTAGGCACCTAACAAGCTAAGAGCTGGAATCACAAAGAGCTGATAATCATTAAAAGAGCTGATATCCCTTAAGCTTGCTATGGTTGCCAGCAGCTGAGAGCTTGGGTTCTTGGGCAGTCTGTCCCCATAAAGGACTGAGCTATCTGGCCCATGCAGCCTGCTCGGGGGAAAATCTGCACCCAGCAGTTGCTGAATCATTGGGGTGCTGGATGATGAGAAGCTCACAATGCCTGGGCAAGGTGCACTCACAGCCTGAAAGCTCAACCACATCCTGGGCTGCATCTCAAGGGTGACCAGCAGGTTGTGGGAGGGGTTCTGCCCCTCTGCCCTGCTGAGACCCCACCCTCAGTGCTGCTTCCAGCTCTGGAGTGCCCAGCACAAGAAGGACATGGAGCTGTTGGAGTCAGTCCAGAGGAGGTCATGGAGATGCTCCAAGGGCTGGAGCCAAGCTGGGAGTGTTCACCTTGAGAAGAGATGGCTCCAGACAGACCTCAAAGCCTCTGTCAGGGCTTAAAGGTGCTCCAGGAGAGCTGAAGAGGGACTTGGGACAAAGCATGGAGGGATAGGACACAGGGAATGGCTTTAAACTAAAAGAGACGGGGTTTACATTGGTTATTAGAAAGAAATTCTTTCTTGTGAGGGTGGTGAGGCCTTGGCACAGGTTGTTCAGAGAAGCTGTGGCTGCCCCATCCCTGGAAGTGCCCAAGGCCAGCTTGGATGGGACTTGGAGGAACCTGGGATAGTGGAAGGTGTCCCTGCCCATGGCAAGGGGTGGAACAAAATGGTCTTCAGGTCTTCCTTTCCACCATGACTCTAAGATTTTACATAGGGAACCCTTTATAGAGGTTGTACGTTGTTTGGAGTTATCAGAGAGTGCAAGGCCAAAAATCCACACACTAAAAAACCCCTAAATCGCTGCCTGGCAAAAAGCACCTAGACCTAAACCTCATTCAGGGAGAGCAGAGGGAAATTTTGTGATTTTTTTTTTTTTTTTTTTATTTGCTGTCTAATTTAGGAGAAGTCTCCTCTGTGGTCAGCATGAGCTCCATGTCTAGAAAATGAGGACAGTATTGGATCCTTCTTTTGTGGACTTAGACCAAACTCTCCACTAAGGAGGTAATTTCTCATCTGTGCCTCTACAGAACTGAACACAAGAGGGCTTTTCTTCTGGGTGAGATTTCAAGGTACCACTGCAAAATAAAGGATCTGTGAGTTTTCTTCTGTTTATGTACAAACCCTTTTTATTTTCTTTTTGGAAACTGTTTGAATATTTACTTGTAAGAATGTCTGCAGAAAGTTAAGTTGTCAGGAGAATTGGTGAGAATAAATATTCATGAGAATACTCTCATTTCAAACACTTTTGCGGCCATCTGTAAAAGCTTTTTTTATTATTCAAACAATGCTGAGCTTTTTGCAGATAATTTGCCAACAAAAAAATAAAAAAAGGAAAGGATGTTTTCCCCCTTTTTTTTTTTATTTTTGAGAGGCAGCTGATGCTGTAGTGGCAAAATCATAATTTCTGATGTGTGATTTAATATCCAACAGTGACACAAATAGCCAGGAAGGACTAATGAGAACACTGCTGATGTGCTATCAGAGAGACAAAAATATGTTTAAACCAACTATTTTGAGCAGAGAACAAATTAGTAAAAATACCACCTGTTTGTGAATAATTAAGGCAAACAAAACATTCTCAATATATCAAATAACTTGTTTATAGCAGCAATTCTCTTTAATGTTGCTGTGATGCCTTAATGTTGTTACACAGCAACCTTCTGCTCATCAGGAAAATTCTTCACTGTGGGAATTTTCTTGCCTTCATGTGAATCAGGAGTAACACAAACAATTTTTCCTTTATTGGTCTTTTTATCTAATATCTGTGTTTTTCATAATCATATCAGCAGATAATCTCCAAAGTGCTCTGGCTCTATTATAGCACACCTGCTTTATAAGGAAGACTGGTAATCTCCTTTTCATAGGAAAGGAAGGGTGCAGAGGTAATATTTGCCCTTTGCTAAAGGCAAATCTGGAAAATGGGATTATACTCAAATGTCTTCTGTATCGCCATTGCCACAAAATTATTTTTTCTGTTGATATTCTGTTCCTTCTTTGCATTAAGTTTGGAGCTAAAAGAGAGGGGAAATTAGGAGGATCATTTTTTTCTTAGATTTCCCTGCACAAGGACTTCTCACCATGGTTGGGGAGTTGATTGTGCACCATGAGTTCTATTGATCTGACCCAGCTGTGAGTTTCTCTTTTTATTCTTTTCCTATTCCTCAAATGTTTTTGTCCAAGATTACTAAAACATTTGGTGTGCTGTTAAACTCCACATTATCTTTCAGCACCGATTTCCACAAGTTAATTATTCATTGCATGTAGCTGTTTCAAAATCTTTAATTGATATGTCTTTTTGGTTATGAGGCTGTGTAAGAAATTTTGCTTCCCTGCAGTGCTGTGTATTCCAGTGTGCCCATATCTCAAATTCCTAGGCTGTCACTTCTGCTAAAATCCTGGGGCCAGATATTTAATTTGTCTCTATGCTGAGAGGTGGAATCTGCTTTAAAAGTTGTTGGGATCTCTCACTTTTTCTTTAAATAAGCTTTAAATAAGCTTTTCTTTAAATTTTTCCACAGCACCTTGAATCTACAAGAAATTTCACCTGGAAACATCCCAACAGAATCTGTTCAGCGCTGCTGGAACCCAGGGCATTGCTCTGGCTGCCCTGGAGGACTCGAGACCCTGGCACAGAGTCACAAACACCTGTGCCTTTGATTTTAGCCCATGGAAACAATTCCCAACTTTGTGTGAGGAGTTACAAGCCACAAGAGTTTGAGTAGAATGATAGTGAATTTGTCACAGGTTGGAAAAGTAGAATTTTGGAGTTTTTAGAATGGGGGTTCAAGAAGCAAGATGGAGGAATCTGAGCATGTTCTGTCTTTTTCCTTCTTCTTCTTGAACCCTCATTCTAAAAACTCCAAAATTCTACTTTTCTACCCTGTGGTAAATTCACTATCATTCTATTCAAACTCTTGTGGCTTGTACATCTTCATACAAAGTTGGTAATTGTTTCCATGGGTTCAAATCAAAGCTACAGATGTTTTTGACTCTGTGCCAAGGTCTCTGAGCCCCCTGCCAGGGTCTCGAGTCCTCCAGGGCAGCCAGAGGAATGTCCTGGGTTCCAACACAGGGCATTTCAGTTTTTCTGAAATCAGTCACTGGAAACCTTGAACAATTCATAGGAGGAAAGGAGAGAGTTTCCTCCTGGCCCATTGCCCCAGAGTGGGAAGGAAGCAGGGACCCCCTTCATGGTGCCCAACCCATCGTGGGTGAAATTCAGGGCTCAGGGGATGAAGGCAGTGAGATTCCAGCATTTCCTTCTGCAGCAGCACTGATGAACACTTGAGGGAAGCAATGTCCTTCCAGAGGAGGCATCTCCAGCATTCCAGGGACCAGTCCTGCCATCATGTCCTTGTGCACCTTCTTGGCTGAAACAAGTCAATGTGACAGCAACAGGGAATGGGTCCACAGGAAAATCCTCTTTTCTCCCTAGCAAATAACTTGCAAGGTTTTTTTTTCCTGTTCTTTTCCCCTCTTTTTTAATTTTAATTTTTTTTAACATTCTGTCCCTCATCTTGAGCTATTATTATAATTCTGAACACTTCTGAAGTGACTGGGTCTCTGCTGCAGACTTTGTCCAGATTCTGATTGATCAGCAGAGATGTGGATCAGGAAAACATGGCATTTATCTGAGGGAGAATAGCAGCCCAAGCTCAAAATGAATTTTCTTTCTCCAGATCTTTGATACATAACCTTAGAATTTTAATTTGTTTTTAGATCTACCATGATAACTGGGAGTCAAAACCAGCTGGGTACTTGTGTGGTTTGTGGATGGAGGAACAGATGGATTTTAAGCACGGACTTCACAAAGCTCTCAGTTCTGAAGGACTTTGTACATATCAAACCTGAACCAAAATCAATAAGGATACATCTCATCCATGCCTTTATACCATGCCCTGCCTTAGACCCCAATTTGGATGTCACACACAGCAGTGAGTTTGGGCCCAGACTCTGAATTTATGATGAAAAAATAAATTTCCCTCCCCACTCCTAACAAAACTGGCTCACACTCTGCAGCTCCTGTCCTCCTGCTCTCTCCCCCTCATCAATTCTCTTTTCCCTTTTACACATCAGCTGCAAACATCTCATTTGGCTGGGATGCTGAAGGCAGGCTCATCTCTGGCAGTTCCAGACTGTTGATTCAATCAGTTCTTATATCAGCACTAACATAAGGAAGTGAAAAAGTCTCTTGAATTTCATCACCGTGCTAAAAAACTCAGATGGATTTCTGGAAAGATTATTCTGTTTGCTTCACTAGGTTTTATAAAGGTTTGTACACAGCATTTAAACTATTATTATTTACTTTTAACAAGCCATTTATGTCCTCCTCTCAACTGCCTAATCAATACTGCTCTCCCATCTGTTCTGAGATCCTGACATCAGCAAATTTCAGTTCTCTGCTGAGTGAGTAAAAAGGAAGGAATAATTTAAACACAGTGAGTGAATGAGAGAAAAAGAGACTGAGATGAGCTAAATCTCCATGCCCAAAGATGGCCAGACATGCAGGAATTGTGGATCCAAGTCCTCAACTTGCTAAGGATGTTGCTGAGAGCATTGAAGGAAGATGCTAGGATTCAGAGTAGATAAAAGTGGTTTCTTTCCCTCACAGGAAGAAAATTTTGATATTCATAAAAGCTACTTGAGTAAATTTTATTTCAAGTTAATTTGTTGAGGCTTCTGGATTTTTCTTTACTTTGCCCTGGAACAGACCCAGAGGCTTCACCCAGGCATGTCAGAGTGCACAACTGGCACAGAGTGACTTCAGAAATAATTCTGGAGAGGTGAAATCCCCCCTCTGTGAGCTGAAAGGTGAGAGAAGGATGAACATCTGCACATGCAGAGGGTTGATCCAAAGGGAACAGGTCTCAGCCCTTTGCTGCCCTGTCATTGTCAGGGACTCAGGAGATACCTGGAATGTTTTACAGTGGTGTAAATCTGGAGTAACAACACTGAATGTTTTGGATGAGGTCACTTCAGCATGGGCTGATTTCTCCTTTTTTGGAGGTGGCAAGTCTAGGAAGAGAGGGATCAGGGCAATATCTTCAGCCTGTTGGCATTATCACCAGGAACTTAGCCAGAATATCACAGAGATCACACCTGGGTTTACTTCACTATAGGGATTTTTGAAGGAATTTTGAATGAGTTAGAGACAGGATCTCTGAGTTTTTTAGATGATGTGATTATTTTTCTTATCTTCTACATAGACAGGAAGTGTGAGTTTGGTTCACATCTTTACAGTTCAGAAGATTACAAGACCCTTAGTTATAAGACTTACTAGCAGTGTTTTATTGACTAATAAAACACTGCTAATAAGGATATTTATGTTTTTGATCCAATTGTTAAATATTTTGTCTAATAGACTCATATTACAGTGTAAATTTTCTTAGTCAATCATGTTATGATACACAAACTTACAGTACTGTATTCTAAACTTCTCGTTTATCTTTGTAATTACTTTTATTTTTCCTATATCTTTAAAACTCTAAACTTTCTTCTTCTTAACATGTCTCTGCTTTAGACTATAAATCCACATTCCTGCTTCTAGTACTTAAGTTTGGAAGTCTTTTCCAAAGTCACAGATTAAATTCTGTGTTTAAGTCTAAGCTTTGGCTTACAGGCCCAAAGTTCTAAAAATTCCCTACATTTCTGTTTCCAATGCTTCACAACATTTTTGGTGCTTGCCATCAAGGTAATAAATCCCCAGCACTCCATGGGCAGGCTGTAAGGGGGTTATAAGTTTCTCTGACAGTAATAATTAGTCCTCAGTGACTGTAGAGGGAGCTGAGGTTGTGCTCAGTCAGGTACAAACACCTACACTCCACACACTCTAGTACAGGTGTAAATCACAGATTTCTACAGCACTTTAATGTCACCTGGGCTGCAGATGTGTCACAGACACAATATTGGCTCAGTCCTGGTGTTGGTCTTACAGGCAGCTTGGAGAGTGTTTTGTTGGAATTTTTGTTGATCCCCTTTTTGGGATGGGATCAGCCTTCCTCTCCATGTGCCTCTGCTGATCATGTGGGAAAACTCCCTGTCCTGTTGAGCTGGACCCTTGGAGCTCCTGGCTGTGTTGGATTAATGGCTGGAATCCATGGAATTAGAGGTCCTCTTCAGTCTAAACAATCCTATGATTCCATGATCCCTGTAGCTAAAATCAGATGAAAAAAATAAGGCTTGTCCTATCATGGAAAATAGATTCCAAACTTAAAATTCAGCTCAGGTCTACAGACTGTGAATAAAAGGGATCCTTACCACATGAAATAAGGTTTATGTTGTTTGCAGAGCCACATTCAAATAAAAGCACTTTCCAGACCTCTCCTCTGTAGCAGCAGAAGAAGCACAGGGTTAATCCAAAATCTCTAATCAAACGAACAGGCAGATGTTTGGGGCTGATTCCCTGGTGTAAATCAGGAATTGTGCCAGGGATACTGAGCTACATCTGTGGTAAGCCACGGTGGAAAGCTGCCTCCACTGCAGGGCTGACTTATTTCTTCTGGAAATGAAGAGTTTGGTCATAGTTCCACCACTCCAGTGTCAGTGTTTGGCTGAGCACTGATGGTGAGTAAGAATCGTGCATTTCAGAGAGTGACTCCACAGCAACCAGTCTTTATTATTTCTTTATACCAAGAAAAAAAAAAGGGCATTTTCTCCTGCACTAGCCTTCTGCAGCCCCAGCCTTGAATTTTCCTTGTCACCTTCTCAACTATGTCTAGACATAACATTTTGGAAGACTTTGGAAGCACGAGATCTTAATCTCCCATCTGCTCCTGTGCTGATAGAGCCACATCACAGCTCCCCAGAGCTCCATTGGAGACCCTCTGTGGTGGTGTGTGATGTAACGTTGTTTGATTTGGTCTGGTTCATCCTGAATAGTTTCCCCCTCTTTCCCTGGAAATCCCCAATTTCTTATCGTTATTTGTCTATCATGTTTCCCCTCCCCTATCCATCAGATGTGTCTTGTTGTCCCCACCCCTGGCCTTTGTCCATCACTCGGCAGCCCTGCCTTTCCTTCTAGAACCTTCTCCCCAGGGTGTCAAGTGATTGGGCAAGGGCAGGGACCCCTCCCCAGTTTTTTGCTGATTTGTTAGCCTCATGCGTTCATCAAAATATGTATCAGTTTTTTCATACCCTCATTTGCCGTCGTGTTGCCCCTCCCAGGCCCTCCCCCTTCCCTTATAAGCTGTTACTTGCCCTCAGTTCGGTGCTCAGTCCTTCTCCCTCCACCCTGCTTTTTCTCCCCCTTCGACCTTCCTCCAATAAACCTGCCAACCCTTCCTGAAGGCTGAGTCCTCCTTTCCTTGCCTGCGCCTCCCTGCGTCTGCCGCCCTCCTTTGCTCTCGCATCGTGGATCTCTTCGGGACCCGTAGGCGCGATAGGAGCTCCGGGCTCCTCAAGCGCCCCTTCGCCGCTGATCGGGGCTGAACGTGAGCCGGGCAAACTCATCACCCCAGCACCGCAGCAGTTTGGCGCCCAACGCGTGGCGTGAAGACCCCTGCATCTGAGGCAGTCTGCGGATCCTGAACACCGTTCGGAGGACTGCATCTCGGAACAGGAGTCCCGCGACGCGCGGGTTGGATTGCTCTAATCCTTTGGGCGACTCACCGCTCTCCGTGTAGCACGCCCTCGTTTCGGGAGGTGCGGTGCTCCGGAGAGAAGAAGGCGACACCCTCTCAGCGCACCCTAAAGAGGCCGCCTTCGGCGCAGGCAGCTCCCGCTAGCAGCAGCCTTGGTTCGTCCCCCTGACGGGTGAGTCTCTTGGCTGTGTTGTACAGCCCACCACCTGACCTCACGGAAAACCTGGCATAGGCATCCCGGTCCTCTCCTCGGCCAGTGGGAGGGGGAGGTCAGGGTCAGTGGGGACCCCGTTTAGTTTTATTTTAGATTCCTTTTGATTTTCCTGTTGCTAGCGGTAGAGCGAGTGGCTGACCCCTGCGTATTCCATCTGCAAATATGGGTGCTAAACTGTCGGCCACTCAGAAAGGGGTTTTTTACCAAGTTGTGGGTACCCTGGGGGGTGGGAATTATAAGTTTAATAAAAGGGAAGTTAAAAGTTTAGTCCGCTGGCTGACCCATACCTACCCCGATTTAAATGCCGAGTCAGTTCGGGATCCCAAATTCCTGAGGCGAGTCCAATCCCGCCTTCAGAGAGAGATCCAAGCTGGCGGCAAATCCTTTCAGAGCCATTTTTGTTTAATATCCCTTTTGATTTCTGCCCTCGCTGTTAAACCCTCCTCCCGGACCCAGCCAGCGGACCCCCAGTTATACCCCAGTTCTCCCCGTCCCCATGCACCTGCCCTTCGTTCCTCGCGCCCTCCCTCCCGAACCGAGTCCCTGCGGGGAGCAGCCCGTGACAGCCCCGCGCCAGGGAGACACCCGTCCCTAAGTTCCTCGCGGGCGACCCGGTCCCCGAGCCTCCGAAGGTCTGGCCAACCTCCGGAGGAGACTGTTCCTGCTCCCTCTTTCCGCACCCCCTCGACCCCAGTTGTTAAACCCAAAGTTCGTTTCAGTTCTCCGCGGTCCTCTCGCCAAGATGGCGTCAAATCATCCCAAAATGGAGGGGACCGCGTGTTCAATCCTAAAAAACCCCCTTCTCCTTCCCAGAGTTCCCCCACTCCTTCCCGAGCCCCCCCCCAAATCCCTCCCCTTCCCCCCTCGCGGGTTCCTCCCACGTCCCCTCCCCTTCCCCCTCCCCCTTCTCCCCCCCCTCCTCCTCCGCCCCCTGCTCCCGAAACTCCTCCCCCTCCTCCCCCGCCTTCACCCCCTGCAACTCCTCCCCCTTCCCCTCCTCTCCCACCACCCCCCGCCTCCGCAACGACGTCATGTGGCCCCTCCCACAAGGGGAGGCACTTTGCTGCAGAACCCTCCCTCCAGTTCCCACGCCGGGACCCTCCCTCCCCCGCTCCCGGTTCCCACGCCCTCCCTTCCGGTTCCCACGCTCTGGGGGCTAGCGGGGGGGGGGTCCCGAGCCGGGGACCGGAGCTGTCTGTAGTCCCATCAGCAGCCCCGGTCGTTTTTCATCCCGCGGGAGATGGGACGACCCTGGCTCAATGGGTCCCCTTCTCTCACTCGTCCATGAAGGAGCTGTGCAAAGCACAGAAGGAGTTCGGGAGGGACTCCGAATATTTTCGGGGACTCCTTCAGGCCGTCCTGGCGGAGTCGGTCATTACACCTGCCGACCTCCGCCGAGTCTTCCGCTGCCTCCTCAATTCCACCGAGCAAGTGCTCTGGGAGGCAGCGTGGAGAAAGGAAGCCTTGAAGGTGCTCCCGTCCCTATGGGATTCCCCGAACTCCCGGACGAGTGCAGACGGAGAGGTCATTTCCATTGACCATATGCTTGGGACGGGGAACTGGAGTGACGGAGCAACCCAAGCCAGGGCCATACCCGTGGAGGTCCTGCAGCAAACTGCCCGGGCGGCCGAGAAAGCCTTCTTGGGGTTGCGAGCGGCCACACCCCAGGTCCCATATGCCAAAGTCCTGCAGGGTGCCGAGGAACCATTCCTCGAGTTTGTGGAGCGGCTCCGAAAGTCCATTAACTATCAGGTTGAAGGAGAACACTTGCAAGCTGAGCTGTTAAAAGAGATGGCATTCCTCAATGCCAACTCGGCTTGCAAAGATGCAATCAACAGCCTCCCTCTGGAGCCAGCTCCCACCCTGCGGGACATGCTTTTGGTGTGTGGGAAAAAGGTATTAGTTCCATCAGGTACCGGACCACCACCTGCCGCAGCCGCCCGCCTGAAGACACCTTTTCGTCCTGCCGCCGCCGCCGTCGAGGAGCCCCCATTTACCACCGACGTCTGTCCCACTACCGCGCAGCCGCTGCCACCAACATCAGCCCCGGTGCCCAAGCCTCCAGCCACACCGTGCCATCTGTGTGGGAAGCTGGGGCACTGGATGCCCGCATGTCCCCTCAAACAACAATTTTATGAGTTTAAAAAGTCCGTGCAGGGGACCCACGGGCAAACTGTTCAAAAAAACTAATTAAACAGCGCAGCGGCCCCCTGCGCCAGGACACAAATGCGGAGGCCTGTTCACACCATCCGTCCTGGCGGGAGAAGAGGGAGAACAGTGAGATAATGCCTCCAACTGGACTTGACCTTCATGCCGGACTGACACAAACACCACCTACTAATACTCATGCTCTTTCATCCTGTGTTTCCTCCCGTAGGTTGCAGCTTGCGGAACCATTACATCTCCGTTCCGCCGGTTTCCACCACGTTGCTGTCCTCCCGGAGGGTCTAACAAACTGGGAACGTCAAAGCCACAGTCTCCTCGTCCTAGGCGACACAAAGGCGACCCCACCAGAAGTGAGTATTGTCCCGAGCCTGCTTCCCGCTGGCTCGGAACAAATCTCACTCATGCTGCATTGTGTCCACCCCCCGCTCTTCCTACCGAAGGGGCAAATAATGGCCCAATTCTTTGTCGTGTCACCACCGTATGCTGTTTCCGATTTATCACCTCCGGAATTTCAATCGGCAACCCAGGCTCCAGACATACCCACAGTAGCCTGGGCTCAAACTCTTGGGCATGAAAAGCCCAAACTTATTTGTAAATTAAAAAAGGGGGGAGAGCAAGTCGCACTACGCGGCTTGCTGGACACAGGGGCAGACGTCACGGTTATTCCCTCTCGGGATTGGCCGTCGCGTTGGGAATTGCAAAGCGTCCCTGGCCACATCAGAGGTGTAGGAGGGCTTCAATTGGCAAAACAATCGAAGAGCATCGTACAAATTACGGGGCCCGACGGACAATTGGCTTCGGTTCGTCCGTTTGTTTTAGATTACACGGAACCCTTGTGGGGGAGGGATCTCTTGGCCCAGTGGGGAGCCCGAATTGACCTACCAGTGGCTCCCCAGGTTTTTCGGGCAGCGACCACTGCTGAGCGCCCCACCTGGAAGCTGGATTGGCTTTCGGATGAACCAGTACAGGTGGCGCAGTGGCCGCTAAACAAACAAAAATTAGCGGCGCTCAACGAGCTCGTGCAGGAACAACTACAGAAAGGGCATTTAGTAGAGTCCATGTCGCCTTGGAACTCTCCCATCTTTGTCATCAAAAAGCCCAACAAAGACAAATGGCGACTCCTGCATGACCTCCGTCAAATTAATGCAGTTATTAAAGATATGGGACCCCTCCAACCAGGGATGCCGTCCCCTGCGATGCTCCCTAAAGATTGGAATTTGGCAGTTGTTGACATAAAAGATTGTTTTTTCCAAATTCCTCTACACCCTGATGATGCGCCGCGCTTCGCCTTCACGGTTCCATCCATCAACCGTGAAGCCCCAGGCAAGCGCTACCATTGGACAGTATTGCCACAAGGCTTGAAGTGCAGCCCGGTGATCTGCCAATGGTACGTCGCTTCCCTGCTGACCCCTGTCCGTGCAGCTGTGGAGTCAGCCGTCATCCATCATTATATGGATGACATTTTGATTTGTGCGCCAGACGACGACCTGTTGGCTCATGCGCTTGACCTGACAACCACTGCGTTGGTTGCTGCAGGGTTTGAGCTGGCGCAGGAAAAGATTCAAAGGATGCCACCCTGGCGGTACCTTGGCCTTGAAATTACCAAGCGGACCATTGTTCCGCAAAAATTGGCAATAAAAAGCAATATCCGAAGCCTAGCAGATGCCCACCAACTGTGTGGTTCTTTAAATTGGGTGAGACCTTGGTTGGGTATTCCCACGGAAGACCTAACCCCTCTCTTCAATTTGTTGAAGGGGGGAGAGGAGCTGAGTTCTCCCAGGACCCTCACCCCGGAGGCCAAAACCGCTCTGGAGAAAATTCAGAGTTTAATCTCGGCCAGGCAGGCCCACCGGTACCAACCGGGCCTGCCATTCCGTTTTATTGTTTTGGGAAAACTGCCACACCTTCACGGCATGCTCTTCCAGTGGGACGGAGTCATCGGGAAGAGCAAGGACCGCGGGGCGAAGGACCCTCTCTTGATCATAGAGTGGGTATTCCTGAGCCACCACAGGTCCAAGAGAATGACATCGCCACTGGAGCTGGTGGCTGACCTGATCCGGAAAGCGAGATCACGGATCAGGGAGCTGGCAGGTGAGGACTTGACGTGCATTCATCTTCCCATTAAATTTGGCACGGGCCACCTCAAATTAACAATGTTTGAGAACGTCCTTCAGACGAACGAACTTTTACAACTAGCTTTGGACAGCTACACGGGCCAGATTACGATAGATCGGCCGGCCCACAAATTGTTTAATCAAGAATTTGTTTTCACCATCAAGTCAGTGCAGAGCAAGAGACCCCTCGATGCCCTGACCGTTTTCACTGACGCATCTGGAGCATCCCACAAGTCAGTGATGACTTGGCGGGATCCTCAAACTCAGCGGTGGGAGGCAGACATCACTGTGGTGGAAGGATCGCCACAAGTGGCTGAGTTAGATGCAGTCGTCCGGGCTTTTGAGAGGTTCTCTGAGCCATTCAATTTGGTAACTGATTCGGCATATGTAGCCGGTGTAGTGTCCAGAGCGGAGGGAGCAATCCTCCAGGACGTCTCGAATGTTCGTCTTTTCGAGCTACTCTCCAAAATTGTAAATTTAGTCTCCCACCGAGAGCAGCCCTTCTACGTAATGCACGTAAGGTCGCACACCGACTTGCCGGGGTTCATTGCGGAGGGCAACAGGCGCGCTGATGCCCTTGCCGCTCCTGTTCAGGTGGCCCCGCTCCCTGATCGCTTCGGTCAGGCCAAACTAAGCCACCAGCTGTTCCACCAAAACGCGCCTGGCCTTGTTCGCCAGTTCAATCTGACGCGCGAACAGGCCAAAGCTATCGTGGCGACATGTCCCCAGTGCCAGTCCCACCAGCTTCCATCATTGGGCCTGGGGGCAAATCCTAGAGGACTTTCGAGCTGTGAAGTGTGGCAAACAGATGTCACTCATGTTCCCTCCTTTGGCCGGTTGAGCTTTGTTCATGTCTCGATAGACACTTTCTCCGGCGCGGTATTCGCCTCCGCCCACACGGGGGAAAGGGCAGCAGATGTCGAAAAACACCTACTTCAGGCATTTGCTGTTCTGGGCATCCCTAGGCTGCTCAAAACTGATAATGGGCCTGCGTACAAGTCCAGGGAACTGCGCCAGTTCCTGCAGCAATGGGGAATAGAACATCGAACAGGCATCCCCTATTCCCCGACAGGCCAAGCCATGGTAGAGAGGGCTCACCAAAGCCTTAAGAAAACTTTAGAACACCAGAAATCCACCACAAAGGTAGAGCCCCCTCACATCAGACTCTCAAAGGCGATGTTCACTTTGAATTTTTTGAACTGTTCCTTTGAGAGCCTGAACCCGCCCATGGTTAGACACTTCGGGAGCCACAACGCGCTGCAACCTACAGCCAAGCCTCCGGTCCTCATTAAGGACCCGGAGACTTGGCAGACCCAGGGGCCCTTTGACTTGGTGACCTGGGGGAGAGGGTACGCTTGCGTCCTCACTCCTTCTGGTCCCAGGTGGGTGCCCTCAAAGTGGGTTCGGCCTTTTGTGCCCAGGGAAGCGAAACACCGGGCGAAAGAGCAACAAGTCCGTGTCGCCAGTTGGAGGCGCCGAAGAAAGCTCCCTGACCCCCTTCTTCCGCCTATCTGTTTTTTATTCAGTGATGAGCCAGAACCATTCGAATATTTAGTTCACGTTTCTTAAAACCCAGTTCTCCTTCCCTGAATAAGTTAGTCCCCCCCATCCCCCCTTTCCTTTTTTTGTTGTTTGCGAAAGGGGGAGATGTGGTGGTGTGTGATGTAACGTTGTTTGATTTGGTCTGGTTCATCCTGAATAGTTTCCCCCTCTTTCCCTGGAAATCCCCAATTTCTTATCGTTATTTGTCTATCATGTTTCCCCTCCCCTATCCATCAGATGTGTCTTGTTGTCCCCACCCCTGGCCTTTGTCCATCACTCGGCAGCCCTGCCTTTCCTTCTAGAACCTTCTCCCCAGGGTGTCAAGTGATTGGGCAAGGGCAGGGACCCCTCCCCAGTTTTTTGCTGATTTGTTAGCCTCATGCGTTCATCAAACTATGTATCAGTTTTTTCATACCCTCATTTGCCGTCGTGTTGCCCCTCCCAGGCCCTCCCCCTTCCCTTATAAGCTGTTACTTGCCCTCAGTTCGGTGCTCAGTCCTTCTCCCTCCACCCTGCTTTTTCTCCCCCTTCGACCTTCCTCCAATAAACCTGCCAACCCTTCCTGAAGGCTGAGTCCTCCTTTCCTTGCCTGCGCCTCCCTGCGTCTGCCGCCCTCCTTTGCTCTCGCATCGTGGATCTCTTCGGGACCCATAGGCGCGATAGGAGCTCCGGGCTCCTCAAGCGCCCCTTCGCCGCTGATCGGGGCTGAACGTGAGCCGGGCAAACTCATCACCCCAGCACCGCAGCAACCCTCCATTTGGAACATGGGAAGTGCTGCAAGGTAAGTGCTGCTGCTAAAAGCAGTGGTTTGAGCTGTTACAGCTGCCTCTCTTCAGTGGTTATTCCACATAAGTCTGTGAAAGCATTGCTGAGTCTCAACAAGGAATTTAATTGAAATATTAAGGCATTTAGTTGTCATTTCAGAAGGTTCAATCGTTGCTTTTGGCTGTTTTTCAGCCAAAGCTGCTGTGGTCTTTTGTGGAGGCTTTCTATTTATTCCTTTCTTTTCAGTACACCCAAAGAAAAAGAAGCAAGTCTGTGATTTGGTGTAGAGACAGCCCAGCACAAAGGAAAACCAGCATTCCTCTTGCCATCTGAATTCCAGTGTCAGTGGATCTCCTGAAGAACCAAACCACATTATTGAGCTTTAACATCTTTATGAGAAAGGTGGCACTGCTGACCTCTCCCTCACTGCCTCAAAAACTGTGCCCAGGGATTTATTATCCCTGTGATGATTGTGTGCTCCATTTCCCCCATTTTCTCAGATTTTTTCACTCTTTTCATCCTGCCCAGAATGACCAGAACTGAGTTGATTTGCTGGGTGGATTATTGTTCCTTTTCAATGAGCATTGCTATTTTGTTCCTTTTTCTCCACTGCTTTGGCCCCATGACATTTTTTGGGCAGGAAGAGGGGAGGCAATGAGAGGTTATATCTTGAACAATTTCACCCTGGTGGAAAATACCAATAACTTAAAATAAATATGCTCACTGAGATATCACATTATCCTGCTGAGCTCATGTACAGAAGAGATAAAATGGCTTTTTTAGAAGGGATTTTTCTTTCTCCACCAGCTGAATGGAATATCAAAATACACAATTTAAAGTAACTGTTAGAAAAAAGGTTACACACGATGCTATCAACAGAAGGGAGCTGAAAATTAAATGGAAATGATTACCAAAGAACTCATTTCCTTTGCTACTGGGAGGCTAACAGCAATAATAAAATAGAATTTAGAAGTGAAAGCTGAGATTCTTCCTTTGATGTCTGAATATTTTCAGTTTATGTTCCTTTAAAATAAAAGGCCACATCATAAATTAAATGTGATACTTAATTTTTATTTTCTCTCCACTCAAGCAGCATGTTTTCCTCTAGGTGATTATTAAAATAATGATTCACCTCCCCAGCTGCTCTGTACTGGCAGGTTTTTGTTTAGGCAGAGGAGCAGCATGAATTGGGAGATTGCTGGGTCCCAGACAGGCAGAACCCAGTTGACTCTTGGAACAGAGATTAAGTGTTGGTTTTTTTAAAATTCAACCTGTGAAAATGCAGAATGAGAAAGAGCTGATGCCCTTGAACTTAATTGTAACTGAGCACCTCCTGTGATGGAATCACAGAATGGTTTGGGTTGGAAAGGACCTTAAAGCCCATTTCATTCCACCCCCTGCCATGGGCAGGGACACCTTCCACCATCCCAGGGTGCTCCCAGCCCTGTCCAGCCTGGCCTGGGCACTTCCAGGGATCCAGGGGCAGCCACAGCTGCTCTGGGCACCCTGTGCCAGGGCCTCACCACCATCTGAGTAAAATAAAAAAAAATTATTTACATCTGATCTAAATATACCTTCTTTCAGCTTAAAAGTGTTTCCCTTCAAGAGCAAAGACAGTTCTCAAAACTACTGAGCTTGGTGTCTCTCTCATTATCACTGCTTTAGTATGGGAGCAGGGAACATGCTTGCCAGTGAAAATGGGAATGCAGTGCCCTCACGTCCCCCTAAATGAGGATGTACCAGGAGGATGGAGGATTTCCTTCATGAAGTTTCTTTAGCAACTGCAGAAAACACGTGGATTGCTAACTTTTGATGTTTCTTCTGACACGACTTGACTGGTTGAGTGCAGGTGCCTGCTGGGGGGTGGACTCCAGGCCTGACTCCACTGCTTACAGAGAGGTGGCCATGGCTGTTGGGGGCATTTGGGGGAAATAGGGCTGTGGGGTAAGTCACAGGTTGTAGGGCAGACACATATTTAGGAAAAGCCCTCCAGGATAACCCAGGGTGTCTCAGGGGTGCTACCTGACTAAAAGCAAACAGTTAAACTGCATTCCTCTGCTATAGACAGCCTAATTACAATACTTGAACTGGGACATGAATCCAGATTCAAAGCAGAAATATTTGGATTTCTAGGGGAGATGTCAGAGCAGGAGTGGCAGCTCTGTGCTGCCTGGGAGGCCAGATCAGAGCCCTTCTGGTTTCAGGCTGTCCCATCCTCTGTAATCTCCAAAAGTTCTGTGCTTTGGCTACAAAAGCAACTCCAGGATGGTACTGATGGCTTTGAAGGAAAACAGCAGAGCTCTGACTGAAACCAATGGATGGAGGGAAGTGTTACATAACACTACACCAACCTATATCCCTCTTTTCTTCCTTACTTGCCTTTTCTGTGCTTGCTTCACCTTCCACAGCTTGATGCTGTTTTTCCCTTTGTTTCACATCTCATCTATTTTCCAATTCTATCTTTGTGTACATAAACACTGAGGTGATGTAGAAGATAAAGGAATCCAAAGTTCTTGTTAACCAACAGTGGACTGGACCCCATTACAGCAGGTACAGTCATTGGGCTGCACCCACTGCCAGTTACAGAAGAGCTAAAAATACACTTACTTCCTGTATTTCACCAGCTCTGCTTGTGCTGTGATGGACCAGAGATAAAATTTCTGTGTAAGCAAGGTAGAAAATCTTCCTGAGCTCTGCACTGAGACCTCTGCAGGCTTCACACCACAAGAAACACTTTGAGCCACACTCTGATGATCATCTGATGGCAGCAGGTGATGTGGCGTCCCTGGAGTGAGGGAGCAGGTAAGGTCCCAGCTGGGATCTCTAATGTGGGTTTTGATGTCCAAGGTACAAAAAAAATTACAAAGAGAGGAGCATTTCAACTGCCAGGACCCCCTCTTTGGAGTTGTGTTGTTGGACAGGGAATTTTGATGACACCTCTGTACTGCAAGAGTGTCTTGTAACAACTGGGCAAAGTGGTCTTTCCTTTCAGCACAGGCTGCAAAGAGCGTGGTGGGGTGCAGGACAGAGCTTGGTTTTCTCTTCTGAATGCTGAGGGGCTGTGAGACCAACCCAGCCCCTCTTGGAGGTCTTTGCAGGAGTGCTGAAATCAGGGCTGTCATTGACAGGTGACTCCCACTCATCCTGATTTGGTGGGTGCCAACAAGTAGGAATCCATACGTCCATCAGGTGAGGCAGCAAGACTGAGAAAGGAGCATTTGGTTGCTGGGGGCTCCCAAAACCTGACTTGAAGCAGGTGGTGCTGGAGGTCAGGCCCTGATGTTTGCTGGTGCCGTGGTCCTGCAGTAGTGCTGTGATCCCACAGGGCTCCAGAACAGGATTGAGCCTTCAGCAAACAAATAACCAAACCTGTCAAGCCCCATCTACTGTGACAGTGTTCACAGGGGTCCGACGATGAGGGAAGAGATGAGGATTTGACTCTATGTTTGATTTATTATTTTATGATATATATTACATTAAAACTATACTAAAAGAATAGAAGAAAGGATTTCATCAGAAGGCTGGCTGAGAATAGAAAAAGAAAGAAAGAATGAATAACAAAGGTTTGTGGCTCAGACAGAGAGTCTGAGCCAGCTGACTGTGATTGGCCATTAATTAGAAACAACCAAATGAGACCAGTCCCAGATGCCCCTGTTGCATTCCACAGCAGCAGATAACCATTGTTTACATTTTGTTCCTGAGGCCTCTCAGCTTGTCAGGAGAAAAAATCCCAAGGAAAGGATTTTTCATAAAACATGTCTGTGACAATCTACTATGCCATAAAATGAAAATTTCATGGAGGAGGGGAGAGAAAAAAGAGAAATAAGGTGGAAATGGAGGTGCCAGGTTCAGGTAAGGCAAAGGAGCATCTCTGTGGGTACCTGGGCTCATTTCTGTGTGGGTGCTTTCAGCCCTCCCTGGCTGGTATCTCTCAATCACTGTCACCACAGGAAAGTGTTTGCTGCTTCCCGCGTCACTCTTCACACCCCCAGGCACAGCTGGGACACACAGTGAGCACAGTTGTGGTGCACTGTACCCACCTCGCCCCTGTCCCTGCCCCCATCCTCAGTGGGTTCATGGGGTTTTCAAGCTGAAGGTGCCTCGCATAGAGAAGCGGGTGCTGCTTCTTGTGGTTTGCATCAAAAGCTTCACACTAATCCTCATGCTGGGCCTGCTCTAGCAGTTACTCAAGCAGTTCCTTCACAAGTCATGCTTGTGGTTTTATGGGACCACAGCTGGAGTGCAGAGAGCCTTCCTTCTGATCAGAGAGGTGTTAAAACCTGTTTCTCTTCAGTGACTTAAGCACAAGAGGTGAACCAGCACCCTCCTCCCTTAGTCTATGCTCTTGGGTTGTCCCTGCATTGGTGTAAAGACCAAAATGCTCTGCTGCAGCGAAGAGAACATCCCTAAAAGTCCTTCAGGGATACTGCCAGTCTTCAAATGCTTAGAAATGCAGTCTCTGGTCTGGATGAGGCTGGCCAGACTCCATCAGAGTCATGGACACACTCAGGCCCTCATATGACTTGACTGACCCTCATTTGGGTGTCAAAGGAAGATGTCCTAAGTCACCCTCTTTTAATAAAAACCTTTGTACATCTCCTCTGCAACCCCTCTGAGATACCAGACCCCATTCAGAGCTGTGTCACCTTTTGGTAGTAAAAGGGAACATTTCACTCTCTTCCTGGGTACCTTTGCAGAGCATCAAATCCTTGGTTTAGATATTGCCCTGTGGAGTAGTTACAGTTGTTCAAGTAGCTTGCTGCTGCTGTGTATTTATGGGTTAAAATTCCCCTGGGTAATGTTCCCCAGACAGCACAGAGCCATTTTAATGGCTTTTCTAAGCACCTCTGTTCTTTGTCCTTGTTGAATCACTTCAATGCCCATTTCCCAATTATACACAACATTTTATTAAACTGTACAAACAGCATTGGCATTTAAAAAATTCATGTTAACCGTTCTGATTAAACATGATGATCACCTCCACAAACTGTGAGCACAGCTGCCCCCTCCTGTATTTCACACAGCACAAACAAGGATTGCATCAGAGTCACTGGACTGAAACCCTTCTCAGGGTGTTCTGCTCTTCTTGTTGACTTCAGGCACTTCAGCCCCTGCTCCTGCTGGATTCTGTGCCTGCAGTCACTGCCAGCAATATCCCAGCACTGCCTGCAAGGCTGCACTCATCCTGTTGGGAGCTCCAAATTGACAGCCTGGACCAGCAGAACCTCTGAAGGGAACCTGATTTTGGGATAACTCACCTGCCAGAGCTTTTCTTCTCCATGGACTGGAGGCTGATGCAACAAAGCTCCAAATGTATGTTCTTCAAATAGATCCCAACACCAACCGGAGAGACTGCCTAAGCCCAAGTTGTTACAAAATCTTCTTTTTAGGCTCTGACTTGATTTTGACCCAGCTTTGCACAGGTATCTCAGTGACAAGCAGTAACTGGGTGGTTTCACACATCTCCAACCTCAGAAAATAGTGCACCTTTATTTAAAAGGATCCCATGATGAAAGGATCACGGAAAATACTTTTTTTTTTAAACCCACCCACATTCCCACAGACTGCAAAGGGATGGCACACACAGCAAAATGTCACAAGGTGGGGGTGAGGGCCACCCTCACCTGATGTGCCTCCTTCCCTGTGACCATCCTGTGCAGCTCATTGACCTGTGCCCAAGAGCTGGGACATCATTTAGAGAAATAGAAAGTAAATCAGCCTTTGCAGGACCAGTTAGCACCTTTCAACTTAAATACCCCAATTCTGTGACTGGAAGGCCACTTTTGCAATGCTTAAACAATGGTTTGAGGAAACGTTGCATTTTTCTTACGTGGTTTTAGGGTAAAATGTCAGAAAGCCCCACGGGGGTCTTGCCCTGAGTCTGGTGTGTCAGAAGACACTTAAAGCTTTAGAACAGGGTTCTTGAGACATTCTGCAACTTCCCATCTTTCCTGCTCAGGCACTAAGTGTAAACCTCTGGTTTTCTGTACCAATCTTGGCACTCCCTTTGGTAACAATCCATTGAGATGTGGAATGGGCACCTGAAAAAAGTCTCTTTGTCCCATGGAGAAAAATTAAGTCCTAACACATGTGAAAAGCATTTTTAAAGGGTGTAGGAAGCAAATTTCTTTCTTCAAAGCTGTGTATACTTTGGCAATTCTGCACATGTACAAGTGGAAGTTACCAAAGCATCCAACCTGAGTCTTCCCTGATACCCTCAGGCCTTGAGCAAACCACTTTTCCTTCACAAGAAGGTGGGTCTGGGTCACAGTTGCAGAAGTGGGCACTGACATCACCAGAATGCTCAAATATACTCATTTGTCCTTACAGAGAAACCCGTTGGGTGGGTGTACAAGGTTTTGGCACCTCCTCATTTTCAAATGCTTTCTACTTCAAGAACATTGGGAAGAGAGAGAAGAGAGACCAAAAGATACCACAAAGAAACTTTATCATCAATGAAGAGTGGGCTGGCATCTGCTATGGCCTGGAAAAAGTCAGAAGCCTCCAGGAATGGTACAAACTTTCACTGAGGTGGTTTCTTTCTGGAGGGTTCTTGATAAAAACAACCATGCACAGTCTTCAGCTGACAAAGTGCTACTCAAATCATTACAGAGAATTCCTTCAGTAAGGTAGATCTCAGGAAAATATTTTCTCCATTTTAGGGTTCACAAAAGAGAAGTTGCTGAACATATTTTGGTCCATGCTGTTAATCAGTGCTCTGTCAGCACAGGACAGTCTGGGTTTTTCATTTAGGAATTCCTTGTCGAAGTTGCTACAGTCACTTGGAGATTTCTTCAAGAAAAGGAAAAAAAAAAAAAAGATATGTCAAACCACTAATAGTCAGATCTTTATTCCCATGGTACTGGCCCTATCAGGCTGCTTCCTACGGGCTCAGCTCAACCTTCAGTTGGGAGCCAGTAAATATAAATATTATAAAGGAGGCGCTGAGCCTGTGATCCAGGAATTCTGCCAGGCAGGGGTGGTACAGTTTTGTAACATGGCAGACTGAACTCACCAATTGCATAACAGTTGTGGAAGACTGTAAAATGAAAGTATGATGTGCTTGTCAAATTAAATTCTATTATTGTTATTAGCAGGACTTTAATAATTTAACAAGACTGTTATTAATAGTCAGGATTATTCTGATGTAGCCAAACACTTGGTTCCTGAACTGTTTTACCTTCTGCAGTGCAATGAGAGGCAATCCCTGTTGTGGTTCTATTTCTAGAGTCCCATACTGTTGTTATCAGATTTCTAAAGTCCCATACCTCCTTGGTGTGTTCTCGTGGCTGCAGATCTTCACAGCACAGACTCCTTCTTCTGCATATTGCTCTTTCATAGTTCAGAGCTCCTTCAAGGCTCTCCCTGACTGGCTAACCCACCCCCTTTTATCCCAGTTATCCTCATTGGTCACAGCTGCAGCCCAGTTAAGGACATCGCAGCTGCAGCCCAGCAAGGACAATTGGGACCTCCTGGGCAAAGCCTCTATACAGATATTCAAGTCCAATACATGCATTTTTCTAGGACTCAAAGGCCACCTCTACTATAAATCCCTTCAGAATGGGCTGTAGTTCTGAGGTGAAGGGAAGGTGTTACCCTGCTGCAGTAACTGGGAAAGCAATGAGTAATTTATGGTTTCCCAGGTGTTGGCGTGTCAGACCTGGGCTCGCAGCCACCACCAAGCAGTACTGTGAGGATCAGCCAGTAGAAATGCACAGTTTAGAAGACCTGAGATGGGTGGAAGTGAAAGAAGATCCATCCTTACCACTCTTGGTTTGAAAGGAGGCTCCATCCTTCTCTCTTCCAAAGCTTCCCAGTTGATTTCCCGGAAGAAGGCGTGCTGGCGGATGTTCCCTCTCGCCCCCAGTCTCCTCTCGGGCTCTCTTACAAAAAGCTGGAATGTTGATCCCATAGGTTAAATTCTCTAGTGATAATAACACAGGCATAAAGCAGGGTGGAATGTGTAATTATCCAGAGTCAGTGCAATGAGAAGAGGCCATAATGGAGAAAATGTTGGGATTTTTTTTTTTTTTCCAAACAAGGAAGTTTACTGATTGGTATTAAGATGATTCCTATCTCTAATCCTGACAGAAGTACAGGGTGTTTGGGCAGAAAGATGGCAGCATGTGCCCCAAAAAGAGATGTTCAGCATCTCAGTCTGATGTAACCCTTAGTTTGAAGTATTTTTCCCAGGAGTTAATGAGCTTTGCACCTTAGGGACTGCTCTGCAAATAAACTGATCTCTGCTGGTGTCTGTGAGGAGCCACCATCACAAATCAGGAGAAGAGTACACCCAAATCTCCTTATGGGAGAGGTGTGGTACAGGAAAGACAATGACTAAACTACATCTGTTCCTCTCTACAACAGCTGAAGATAAACAAACTGAAGACAGTAATTCTGGCAGAAAGGCTTTCATTTGATGGGTGGTGATTCTTACCTTCACCAAAATGTCCTTTGCATCCTTGTCCAGCCAGCGAGGGTAGAAGGGGTTGTCCATGCGGATGGACTGGAAAAGCTCCTCCTCATCTTGGCCATGGAAAGGGGATTGGCCAATGAGCATCTCGTACAGGAGGACACCAAAGGACCACCAGTCCACAGAGGTGTTGTACTTCTGCCCCAGCAGTATCTGCCCAGAAAGAGGAGCCACAAAGGCAGAAGTAAAATGTCTGACATGAGTTTTTCAACTTCAGGAGGGTGGCCAGAGCATGGCCTTGCAACAGCTGCTCTATCAGAGATGCTTCCCCCTGCCTGCAGCAGGAGCCAGAATTCTGCCAGTGGAAATCTGGAGCAAAGAGGCACAGCCACACCTGGGTGCCAGAACAGTCCCTGGCACTACAGACAACAGGCTGCATCTAACTCTTACATTAATTGAACAAATCCTTGGCTACCAGAGAGATCTCAACTATAAAAGAGGACAGAAGTCATCTTTAGCCTGCTCTCCAAGGGTTCAAATCAGGCTTGTGAAGTCCAAGAGGACAAATGGTCAGGAATCAGCATCTTGGGATTGATTCCAGTGACACAAGCAGAGTTTTAAAATTACAGATGTGGCAGCTTAAAGGTACTTCAGGACTATCAGTCACTTAAAAGGGTGTGACTCAACCCCAGCAAAATCTTCCCCAGGAAAAACATGAAAGGCATTGCTGATCTGTCCTCTTGAGAGACCAACTGGGTTTAGATGGAGGAATGGGAATTTGTCCTCAGTCAGTCCCATGGTTTGTGCCTTTCAGTGTTACTTATAAAGTGACATCCAGCTGGAATGATGACTTTTCCAGGGTCTAAAGGACCATCACCAAGTTCTCAAACTTCCTCTCTGGAGAAGCAAATTAATCTCACCTGCCTTTAGATATCTGTTGTGGAGATATCTGGAGCTGGACCATTTATCACTAGCTCCTTTTATAGCCAAGGAAGGGAATTCCAGTTTTAAACATCTAATTAAATATCTACCTGCTGTAAAATACAACCCCTGTTTGTCTCCTTTGGCTCTCAAAGAGCCTCAAAAACTTGCTCATATATAGATTTTTACATTGCAGATACCTAAGGGTTCACATGATGACTGTGGTGTGTAGGATCCTTAGCAGAAGTTTAGATCTGTAGAGGGGAAAATTTAATTTTGAAGCACAATCTTTACTCTTGAGCCCACGTCTTGGTTGCAGTGGGATGCTCTATACTCCATCTGTCTCCAGAAGAGGAGATGCCAAAAGGACAAAAACTAGATTTGAATATATGCTGTAATATATACAATGAGCTGTAATATATACAATATGCTGTAATATATACAATTCCACTCAGAGCCAAAAAAAAAAAAATCAGCAAGACCCCTTAATATATTTTTTCTGAATCACTTACAAACAAAATCATCCTAACCTTTCCTTCCGAAAAAAGAAATTATTTTTATAAGGCTTTATCTTTAAAAGTCTAAAGTATCTGGAAATTGAAATTGGAGTGGTTTATGGCACTCAGAAATAAAAAGATGTATTTTGTTTGAAATTCTCTGGGACAAAAATAAACTCATTAATTTAATTTCAGGCTGTCTTTTTTCTGGTCAGATTTTTTTGAAATGAAAAAAATTGTTTGTCTACTGACCCATACCCCCCTTATTTGCATGACTGTGGCCAAGGTTCTGGGTCTGTAAAAAATTACAGTGGCAGCAGCTTCAGTGAAATACTGACAGAGTCCAGTGCTCCTGCCTGTGGCAGGAGAGATGATCCATAAACTCCAGAAGTGCTTTCAATTTAGAGATAAAATGTTTTACAGGCACTCATTGAATCCCTAAAATAAACATAGCGTAGAAATAAAACTCTGAGCTATTTCAGTTTTTTTCTATAAAATAAAATCACAGATAATGGATCAACTCTTGGCTATTTTTTTTTTTTTAGGAGCAAAAAAAAAAAACCTTTTTTTTTTCTTAAATAAAGGCATACTGAAGTGGAATAAAAGACAATTGCAGCTTGATTGCAGAGCACACTTACACCCATTCTTAGGCAACAGAAATCCAATTGATTTGAAGAGACCCTTGAGCCAGCAGTGGTGTAACCTCAGCCAGACTCGAGCCCTTAGTGCACAGTGAAGGACCAATGAATTACAGCAGAGGGAAAAAAAACCCGAAAGGCTTTGACAACTCTTTGGAAAATACCAATATCCATCATGAAAACACGAAAATTACAAAATGGGATCTTGAAAGGTAAATAAATGGATTTCAGACCGATGTCAGACATGATGCATGGATGACTTGTAGGTTTTTCTCTGAGCTAAAAAAATATTTTCTTTGTCCACCTAATTAGTCAAAGCCTCTCCATAGTAAGATCTATCATTGTGTGAAGTCATCAAGTTAAGAAAACTTTTTCTTTTCTGTAGAGATCTAGTTCAAAACACCTAAATTTTCTAGGGGAAAAAAAGAGAACAAGTTTCTGTCTGGTTAAAAATTGAAATAAGGGAAAGGGCACAGTCAGCATTCCTCAGGCTGTGTCTGTCCCTCAATTGTAGGACCTCTTGGAGTTTCTTCTGCCATGGTCCAAAAAGAATTTCCATTAAGCATTCTCTTTCTTGGTTTAAGCCAAGTTCCACTTGCACCAAAAAATGAATTAGCCACAAAAATAAGCAATGCCAAACAGCAACACAGACTTTGAGCTGTGCTGAAATCCAGTTTTTGGCCTGGAATTGCTCCAAACCAGGTTATTACTCTTTGTAACCTCCACCACTGCATAACAGTCACTTCTGGAGATGTTTCCTGTCCCACAGAACTCCCTGTGCCCCACACCTACCTCAGGGGCAATATAGTCAGGAGTTCCACAGAAAGTGCTTGTCTTTGCATCTCCAAACATGTTCTCCTTGCACATCCCAAAGTCAGCAATTTTGATGTGCCCCTCATTGTCCAGGAGGACATTGTCCAGCTTCAAGTCTCTGTGGAGGAAGAGAAGGAAACAATTTCTTCAAAGTGTGAAGCACACTAGTTATTTTAGGAGGTTACACCTATTGCACTCATTCTCTGCCTCTGTGCAGTGCCTACATGCTGGAAATACAAAGGAAGGCTGAGGGATAAATGAGGAACTGCTCTCTTGGGTCTCAGCATCCCTCTTCTGCATTTCTCTTGTTGCAGCACTGATTTATCTGCTGGAGAGGACACAGAATCATGAAATCTCAGAATGGTTTGATTTGGAAGGGACCTTAAAAATCCCTGAGTTCCAATCCCCTGCCATGGGCAGGGACAGCTTCCACTATCCCAGGTTGCTCCAAACCCCCTCCAACCTGGCCTTGGACACTTCCAGGGATCACATCACCCAAGGCATCTTCTAAAAGCTGTTTCCTTCAAGGATACACAGTAATGAAGCTAAGAAGGGCTTTGTGCCAGCTGCTGCTTCTGCCCTAACACAACCTGGAGAATGAGAGCAGCTAATTCTCACTCTCTCCTCCCCTGGGAATCTCAATATTCTCTCTGAAGCTGCTGCCTTGCAGTGCTGACTCTACAAATGCCACAAGAGGTAAGAACCCACAAGCCCTGCAGAGGGTCAGAATAACCCCAGAATAATCCCAGAACAATCCCAGAATAATCTCAGAGCCCCCACCACTGCTGGGCTGCACCATCTGAACCCCAGGATTTACAGAACCTTTCACACTCAGCTGCTAAGCTGCTGTCTGAGTTTTCAGGCTCTGAGCTACTCTGGGAAGCAAAGAGCCCAGAGAGAGGAAGAGAACAGAAAAGGACAGAGAAGGAAATACAAGCAAACAAGCAGATGAATCATGACCATTGGTGGAGAACAAAGAGGTCTTCAAGTGGGAACTAACTCTGAAAGGAGAGAAAAGTTTTAAAGAGGCAGAAAGAAAGGAAGGCTGGCATGGTTTCCATGTTAATCTTCTTAAATCTTTCCTAAAGGTTTTGTTTTGATTTGAGATAATGACCCAGGTAAAATTTTGGATCAGTGATGCTGCACTTAAGTGGGGATGTGGGTAGAATTTGGGTCACCTGGTCTATGAGCACAGACATTCCTGCACTGCCTGGTTTGTGCTAGCAATCACTGCTCCTTCTCAGGGCTCCCAAAGCACCCAGACACATTTGTGTGTCTTATAATATATAAAAATAATAAATAAATAATAAACATTATTGTATATTAATATAATATAAAAATATAATGTATAAAAATAATAAATAAAAATAACAATTACACCCACAGCTGAGGGTGTAATTGTTATTTTTCCCACTAATTCATGACCTACACATATTTTGGCCAAAAGGCTAAGCTGGATGGGGCCTGATCCTGTGGATGGCATCCCTGCCCATGGTGAGGGGGCTGGTGATCTTTAGGGTTCATTCCAACCCAAACCACTCTGGGAATCTGTGATTCTGTGATTTTTCCACATCTCAGGCAAGAGGCCTAACAATGAGGCTACTGCAGGGACACCCTCCCTCTGACAACTGCTTTACAACGTGGGCTTTTTCAGAAATGTTCCTCAAAGAAGGTAATTTCCAGTGCTTGATGCTCCTGGGATAATGGCCTGAAATTGCAGGGAAGATGATTCTTCAGAATCCCTCTGTGCAAAAGCTCCTTGTCCTGCTTGGGCCAGGTCCCCATCAGGGTGAGGGACATTGCAGTGTTTACACACTAAATTGTTGTCATGGGGCAATTGTTCACCGCTGCAAGAATATGGCCCCAGACAAAATGGGAGTCATCAATCAAAGAGAAATACAGAGAAAACTGAGAGACATTTGCCTTCCAAGTGGCAGACACTCATGTTGTCACAATTTCCAGCTGGAATGACTTATTTTAGTTACAACGTTGAGATCAATCTCGGGCTGCCAGCACTGCTTTTATTCATCTGGTAGATCGAAGCAAAACAAAAAAACCCATCACCTACAGTTCCCTTTCATTATTTTGATGAGTCTCAAACTCATTGGCTCCAGGGACTGGAGTTTCTGCCAAAAAACACCTCGGCTCATTCGTTAAAATTTAAGCCAACGTTTCCAAACGTGGGTGCCTGAGACAGAACAGCTGGATTCATTATTCTTACAACATCACAAGAGATGTAGCTTCAAAAATTATTTCTATTCACTTTCCTAAGTGCTTTGTCTGCTCTGACAGAGATACTGATGATTCTGTGTTCTCAGCTGACCTTGTTGTCATTGTTTTCAGTGAAAAAGGGAAGAGAGTAGGACTGGTTAAACCTTTTCTCTCAATGCTTGATACCCAAAGCAATATCACCAACTCCTGGGAACGAGATATTTTTCCTATCCACATGCTACCAGTGCCCAGATGTGCCAATTTTCCCTCAATTCCCAAGGCTCCAGACTCTGAGCACCCCTCTCCTTTCAGGAGGAAATGGGTCCCAAACCCCATTTGGGACACAGCACTGGCACAGTGATTCCAAATAAAAATGTGAATTATAGATAAAATGTCAACATTAGCTCTGCCATAAAGTCACCATGTCCTGCAGATATTTTTAATCAGATTTTCTGAGAAGACTGACTAAAAATAACAGACATGGCCAAGTGATTTGTGCACTTCAGAAATTTTTTCCCTTCACTCATGGAGAATAATAATTAGAGACAGAAAAGTTGCTGAGGCCCCAGAGATCATCTTAGCTTAATGCCACTGATATTGATCTCATGTTTATGCAATCACCATCACTGGTCAATAAAGACTATAAATGGCTCCCACATGAGTACTAATAAGAATCAAAACTCGTGTTTTAAAGGGAGAATGGATTGTGAGCAAGTCATCCACTTTCAGCATTTGCTCTAATGTTCATGCTACATGACAAACACTGAAATGAGCTCATTTTGGGCTCAGCAAAACATCATTGCTGTAGGGAGCTTGCTCATTTATTTGTGACAAGTTATTTGTTTTCTCCTTTAAAGAAGGCTGCAATGTAGTAACTGAATTTTGCCACGAAGTTGAGTTTCACCAGAACTCCCCAGAAATTCAGTTCCTCCTTTTGGCCATGGGAAATCAGACAGTGGCCTAATTTCTGGTAGAACTGGGCACTTCCCATACACATTTTAACACAGGCCTGATGAACCTAAAAATTCCCTCTGCTCTCTGCTTACTACAAGAAGAACTTAACAGACAACTCAGATTCATGATGGTGAGATGAATCTCATCTCCCTACTGTGCACAAAATTAATCCAAAATTAAGATATATCACTGTCTCCCTGCTTTTGTTACTTGGGTTGAGCTTGTCACCACTGTCCCAAGGTAACCAGCACAGCAGATGTACCAAATTTGTTGTGTCTGACTTGACCTTGATATGTTGAAAGCTTAAACCAGGTGCCTACAGTGGGTGCTGTGTGAATGGCTCTATAAATGCAAAATGTAAAAAATAAATCCCAGGGTTTGTTTTAATGTTAACTGAAATAGAACTGGATTCTGAAAGAAGGATCAAAACTGCCTTTTGTACAGTCTCTCTTCAAAATAAAACACCCAAACTATGTAGAAGGGAAATCTGCAGGGAGTTGCAATGCCAGTAAGTACAGCCAAGGAACAGCCTCTCAGCTGCCATTGGTGCTTGCAGGGAAAAGCAGAAAAGGTTTAGCATTTAGAATATTAATTACACTACAGGGTTAAATTACCTGTATATGATGCCCTTGGAGTGGAGGAACTGGAGCCCACAAATGATTTCAGCAGCATAAAACCTGAATGACAGAAGGCACAGGTCAGAACAGGAGCTTCCCAAAGGTTTTTACAACTAGACCCAAAAAGAAGGAAACCTTGTCCCCACAAGAGCCAAAATTTTATGATGTTCCCAGAAGGTTTGGAGTGTCTCCAGAAGGGTTGGGGTGATTGTGTTTTACTGATGGGTGACGTGAGATTCCGAAAAGCAGGGGGGAATCTGGGACGGGGAGCACAGACACGCTCCCTGCCCAGATTTATGACCTGCTTTTCAAATGAATCCTGGAATTCTGGAATTATTTAGGCTGGAAAACCCCTCTAGCATCGAGTCCAACCATTAACCCAGCACTGCCAAAACCACATCCCCAAGTGCCACATCCACACTTCTTGAACACTCCCAGGGACAGTGATCCCACCACTTCCCTGGACAGCCTGTTCCAATGACTGACCACGCTTTCAGGGAAGAAATTTTTTTCTGATTTTGAAAGCTTATCCATAATATGGGCTATCCAGCAGGCTGGTGGCCTTTCTCTGGAGTTTGTTTTGAGCTTGAAGTTGTTGTTCTCAGCACATTTTGACCCAAAGGTCAAAGCGGCAGCATCAGTGTGAAGAATGAAAGTGCTGTCCCAGAAGGGAATGAAACCAGAGGATCATATGCCCCTCCAGTGCGGCACAGCTCTGCTCCTTCAGTCTTCAATGCATTAGCCCTTAATTCTGGACATTCAAGTGCATTTGAAAAATATCATCAAACACTGATTTAAAAGACGGTGTGGGGTTTTTATTATTAAATTATTAAATAAACGTAATTCCTATAGTGGTTTAAACATTGACTCTCAAAATACCTTTTGCTTGCAGAAGGATCAAAAGCACCTTTCATTTATTCTAATTCTTCTATTTACTTTAATCAAAACTAAATACATATTTAATTCTCTGCTGGTATATTAATTTTTTGTTTAAATTTACCTTTTGTGCTTTTGATAGGTTTTCACCCCATCCCCTTGAACTTTATGGGGGAAAAAAAAGGAAAATCCCATTACTTCTAACAAACAACAGCTTCATCTCTGACCACCGGGCTGGGAGCCTCAGCTTAAGCAGATCCTGCAGCTTGGCTACAGAGTGTTGTAAAGAAGCAAGGTCATGTCTGAGTGAAGCCAGCTGTGTGGATGGAGTCTAAAAGTCTTCTGTGGGAGGGAAAAGAGGATGGGAAGTGACTCACTCCAGTCCCTCACTGAGCTGGGAGGATGTCCTGCATGGTTTTGTTGGGTTTGGAGACAGCTGGGATAGAGAGGCTTCCAGCACAAGCATCATCTCCACTTTTCAGCTGGGCAAGGTGAAGAGAGGTCAAATAATCTGCCCAAGATTTCCTCTGCAGGGCAGTGGCAGAGCTGGGAATGAAATCAGGTCAGGCCCAAAGGCAATGGTAAATGTCTTACGTTGCTCTGGGGAGGTCGAACTTGTGGCAGCTCTGGATGTGGAACATGAGGTCTCCTCCATTGAGGTATTCCATCACAAAAAAGAGGTTTTCCTAGGGAAGGAGACAAGGTGAGAATAAATAAAGGGTGCTGAGGAGCAAGGGAAAAGTTTAAATATTAAAAAAAAAAAAATCAAACTGCTCAGAAAGCACTCAAAAAGAGGAAGGAAAGTGTTACTGTGAGGGTTTTGGAAAGAAAAGCAGCTCCTTTTTTAGATTCCTCATTTCTCCTCTTGGTTCCCTAAGCCCATACTCACACTCCCTGCTCTGATTTCTATAAACACCATTAGCAAACACTGCAAAGCCACTTCACAACCAGCTGGGGCTGTGGATTTTTACCAGCAGAGCTCCAGGCTCACAGGAAGGGGTCAGTGACTTCACAGTGCCTGTACAGCAGAAGGACAGATGGACAAGCTTCTGGTGGAAAAGGAAAAAATCCCTCCCAGCTCTCCTCTGGTCCTCATCCCAGTTCAGGACCCATCCAATGGAGTGACTTCAAGCTGGTGTCACCTGCATTCCTGCACAGCTTCTGTGGAGGCACCTGGGTCTGACTTTTTCAAGTCATCAGAGACACCAGCCAGACACAGCAATTTGTTTTAAGCACATGCTTGATTTTAACCCTGAAAGCTGCTCTATGTAACTTGCTGGTGGGGAAAGTAATGAATTAATCATATTTCTAGATACCCATTGAGCACCTGCATGGACGAGTTCTTGTCCCCAGTTGCAACCATCCATCAGTTGTTCAACCAGGGCAGTGAAAAACTCTACTCCTGGCACATAGAAATTATAGAATCTCTCTCTATATAAAAAGCAGAACTGATCACTGAGGTTTCTTTTCCAGTCCTTGATACAGAATCATGGAATCACTGAACGGTTTGGGTGGGAAGGGACCTTAAAGACCCCTAAAATTCCAACCCTCTCCAGACCAGCCCACTAGTCCACACCTCCCACTGGACCAGGTTGCTCATGTACACGACACTGATCTCTCACAGCTTCATCAGCCAAAACTCACCACCAGAACCCTGCAGAAGCTGGCATGGATTGATCCTTTCCACACTGAATTGTCTCTACAGAGCAGAAAGGACACCTTTTTTCTGAAGGAAAAGGATCTGCACACTGAGCTATGGTCCCAGTTTAAACTTCTGTTTTGGGAATCTCACCTTTTGTGCAAAAGTGCAGGAATAAAACAAAATGGATGTGGTATTTTTCCCCTCAAAAGCCTCTCTCTGTTCTGTACACACCTGAAGTCAGTCATCTCTAGGCTATGCTATAAAGTTTATGAATATTTTCCTTGTGTTGCCTATTGCCCATTACATTTTTTCTGGGGGGGGGGGGGAAATAGAGTTATTTTCAGTTATATTTTTAACAGTTGAAGGTTTTTATCCATAAGATCTAATGTAAGTATCTCTGGCAGCAAGCCAAGAGCTGGCTATGTTAAAAAACCACAAAAGTGCTTGTTCCTTTCAAACAACAGCTGTCTGCTCTAATTTGTGCAATTTCTTTAGCCAGATCCTCTTAATTACAGCACTCCTATTTAAATGGACTCACTGGAAACCCCACCTGTCATCCAACAAGCTCAAAGCCAGAACTGGCCTCCTGGGGAAAGAATACAAATTCCATCACTAAACCAAATGGGTGCAGGTTTTCAGTGTTTCTTGCATCTGCAGGGGGCTGTGCACATAAATGAGTTTCAGCAAGCAAAAAAGGCCAGAGGAAGGTGGGAAATTTAGTGAAGAAATGTATAAATCTTGGAAGCAACATGAGCTCAGCAGCCCATTCAGGAAAATACTTGAACAGATGCTCTTTGGGAAGGTACACAGGGAGGTGATGGGGTTTAGCCAACAACACACCAGCAACCACGTGTGTCCTGCTGGGACTGAAGAAACCTCATGGGTCTTGAAATGGGCCAGACTCAGCTTTAGTGGGCTGGGAAGCAGAAAACCTCTCAGTTCTCCTGCAAAGTCCACTGATTTTGGCTACACCTCATCACACATCTGTAACTGTAACCTGAAATCAACATTTATCCAGCAGAATGAGCAGTCACGCTCTGCTTGTTCATGGAACTTGAGCAACCATCTGATGTATCTGTTTAACTGAACCCAGGGACTCTGACTGGAAACTGGGGACTCTGGCAGCATCCTTGAGGGAAGAAAAGGTGGAGCAACCCTTCAGATTAATTTACATCCACATACACAAACTCTGTTGCTCCTTAAGCTATGGAGCTGGAGAATACAAACTTAGGAATGTTTAGTACTGAAGTTTATGATATATCAGGTGCTATAGAGTGGTACTTAAATCCTGTTGAAAACAGTCAGGATCATTCTGGCTTTCCTGCTCTAGGGCTTGGAAGTTCCCCTTGCTTCTTAAGAAGTGCAGATTCCTGGAACAGCTCGTGGAGGAGAACTGGTTGACATCAGCCCTACGTCATTGTGAGTGGTGAGGTGTAACCAAGAAAGGCCAAGTGCAACAACTTGCTGCAGTCAGCTTCCTAGCTCTGGGATCTGCAGAGCCACAGAACACATTAAATATGGGAAGTGGCAAAACCCATTCTTGAAACCACTGAAAAGTCAAGGGAGACATGGAGGTCAAAGGGTCGGAGTGGTGCGGGGGACGTTCTTGCACACAGGCTCCGGCTTCACTTCCCCTTGTCCTGGGAAAGTTGGCTGGTGGCTCCTGCCTGCTGCTGGGAGGCTCTGGAGCCTGTCAGCAGTTGGAGCAGGCAGGGGGGTTTTGTCTGGTTGAAAATGTCCCTGCTCACTGCAGGGCAGCTGGACTAGATGACCTTTAAAAGGTCCTTTCTAACCCAAACCATTCTCTGATTCTCAAGGCTCTGCCATGCCCTTATCCCCTGCAGTGGTCCTGTGTCACAGACATATTTTATGAAAAATCCTTTTGCTAGGATCCTTTCTCCTGAGAAGCTGAGAGGCCTCAGAAATGAAATGTAAACAATAATTATCTGCTGCTGTGGAATGCAACAGGTGGATCTGTTATTGGTCTCATGTGGTTGTTTTTAGTTAATGGCCAATCACAGTCCGGCTATCTCGGACTTTCTTCGTCAGTCACAAGATTTTATTATCATTCTATTCCATTCCATTCCAGCTTTCTGATGAAATCCTTTCTTCTATTCTTTTAGTATAGTTTTAATATATCATTTTCTTTTTACATAATATACATCATAAAATAATAAATCAGCCTTCTGAAACATGGAGTCAAGGTTCTCGTCTCTTCCCATGTTGGAGTTGCCTGCAAATTCAACAGTCCTGCCTGTGGATGTTGAGCAAACAAGCAGGAATGTTGTTCCTCAGTGGTGAGACCCACACAGCTCTGCAGGAGGCTTGGACAGAGTGTCCAGCCCCTCTGCCCTGCAGGCAGGTGACAGATAACTTGCTGACCACCTGTGGGAGCATCCCTGGATAGCAAATTCTCAAGCCAAACTTTTCTTTTCACACAACAGAAAAATTTTGGTCTCATTGCAGACCTCATGACCATTTTTAGCGACCACAGAGCTCAAGGAGGATTGTAAAGGCCCTTCCTGCACTCAGGGATGGACACTGCACCAGGTGAATTATAAAATCAGAAATTCTGAGCTGGAAGGGACCAACAAGGATCATCAAAGTCCAACTCCTGGCCCTGCACAGGACACCCCTGAGAATCACACCATGTGTCTGAGAGCATTGTCCAAAGATTTCCTGACGTATTTAACACCAGTTGTCTTAAGAATATCTGTAGGGGCATAGAATATAAGAAAATAAAGACAGTGTAGAAAGTAATCTTACCCCTAAGGAGCTGCAGCTGGGCCAATTATCAAAGATTAGGAACAGGCCTGACTTCAACAGGCCACAGCTGTGACCAGTGAGAAGAAGATGCTATAAAAGAGTGGGGTGGCGGGGTGAGAAGGGCACTGGAGTCAGTTGGCTGCTTTGTGAAGGAGAAAGAGTCAGTGCTCTGAGGAGATGCCCACAAGAAACACCAAGGAGGTGTGAAACTTTTTTGATAGGAGGTAACAGAATGGAACCCCTGCAATAAGATGACAACAAATATCCATGTATCAGTGTTCCAGATTGCAATGCAAGATGTTTTCTATTGCCATCTCTATGGCAGATTATCTTTTGTCAGGTGGGCAATTTGCCTTATCTCTCTCTCTTTGAGTGACCACACCCACTCCTCCCTCGGGACGGGCCATCTGCTGATAACAGCTATTGAACGTCACTGCATGGCTGATAAGAACTACAGCATCCCATTGGGAGATGTGAGCCCAGGGGGAGGAGCCAAGCATTCCTACCTGGATATAATCTGGAGATTCTGGAACACCAGCACAGCTTCTCCACTGGATTGCCCAGAGGAACAGCAGCTGCCTCTCCTTCCACTGGATCTTCAGAGGCAGACTGCACCCTTCTCCAGGATCCCTGCTCCAGCGGAACCACCCCTGACACTGCAGGAGGGCTGAGCCACAATTCCAATGGGACTGCTGCCAACACCCTGACCCACAGGGTGTCAGGTTGGGTTCTGACTCTGTCAGTGTTGTTCTAGTGTACTGCATTGTTTATTTTATCATTTTATTTTTCTTCCCTATTAAAGAACTGTTATTTCCTGCTCCCATATTTTTTCCTGAGAGCCCCTTAATTTAAAATCTATAGCAATTTGGAGGGGTGGGGAGGGCTTACATTTTCCATTTTAGGGGAGGCTCCTGCCTTCCTTAGCAGATACCTGTCCTTCCAAACCAAGATAATCAGCCATTCCCTACTTCTAGACCATCTCTCAGGGGCTTTCTCCACTGCAGCACTGGGAACAGCACAAATCCTTCTGTGGGAGGGTGAAATACTTCTCCTGCAGCAGACAGAGCCCTACAACACGAGGTTGTACAACACACGGACATGGCAGCAGTGTCCTGCACAGCATAACACAGCTCCTACACACAAAATAACACTGCTCCCCAGCCCAGCCACTCCTGCTAGGTGCTGAGAGCCTGGATCACTGCAGGAACTCACTTTCCTGCCCTTTCAGTCCCTCCGTGCCTGTGCTGAGCTCCTCCCCACAGAACCACCTGCTCCCTCTGCCTCTCCAGGACGTGGCAGGGATGGGGTTAAACCAACCTGCTTCTGCTCTGCTGCACCGCTGGGAGAATGAATAGGCACTATCAGAGCTGCTTTCAGCTTTATAAACAATGAGCATAAAGCAGGCAGCATTTAAATTGATCTTTTGAAGGTACATCCTTTAACAGGCTCTTAAAATCCTTTAACCAGCTGGAAGCCCTCCAGAGCACTTTTCTGCAGAGATTTTCAGATTTTTGTTTTCTTTGCATTTTGAAAGTGCTCGCATACATACAAATACACAATTTAACATCATTTACTGAGGAGCAAAAATTCTTCTTCCCAGGGATTCCAGGAGGATGAATGTCAGAATAATTAATGCTGCAGGACAGTGTGGCTTTACCTGTGTTTAGATTAGTTAACTTAACAAATGTCTTCATGTGGAGAAGGCTCCAGATCAAGTGACCTAATCCTCCTGCATTCCCACTGAGCTAGCCTGTCCCTGGCCAAGGGAAAGGCTGGACATGATGCAATTCCTGCAGCTGGCTCTGGTCTCACCTTTTCATACAGGTCAGCATAGTCTGGGTGCTGATCCACACCTTGGATCTGTTTTATTTCATGGGATAGCTGGCACCCAAAAGCCTCTCAAGCCTTTTCCACCACGTCACTGAGTGCTGCAATCCCATCAGAGCATCCCATCCAGTGGGAAAGAGGGCAATGCAGTCCTCTCTGTGTCCACTGTCACGAGGAACAGTTAACACAGGGTTACTCCTTCACCTGCACTGGAATTTGCACCAGAGCAATCCAAGCTTTGATTCTGTTCTCAGGTTTAAATACTTTCCCCGCCCTCTCTTGTGTAATATCAGCCTATCTTCTGGAGATGGCAGCATTTCTTACAGCTGCCCAGTAATCCAGTCCAGCCTTTTCTCTCAGTGTTTATTCCTTGTTCTAATCCTTGCACTCTCAGCATTCCTGGCTGTTTGAGCTGCTCATTTGGGATGCTCAGCGAGGTGTGCCCATCTGCTTGGTACAAAGCACAGGGATATATTTATACACATAAATAAAACACATTTGCAGAGAGGAAGGTGCAGGCTTGGCTTCCACTTGAGCTCTGAGATCCCAAGACCTTTACTCACACTCAGAGCAGACAGAGCCCATCACTCACTGATAAACTGAGGCACCATCAGCCCAGGTCTTGCAATAGGAAGTGGTTTTCCCTATCAGAGTCCAGCAGAATCTTGCAGAGAGACTGATTTTCTCAAGGCTAGAGAAAGATTTGTGGATTAAAAAAAAATAAAAATCACCAGACCAAAACCAAAACAAAAAGTAGCCAAATCCATGAAAAGTAAATGTTTTAGCAGTTGACAAACAGAAAAAAAATGTTTTTATTTTAGGAAGTAATTTTTTTTCAGGATAAAGTTCAGCTAGACTGCAGATTTTTAGAAATCTCAGGCAAAGCTGAATGCATTTTGGGCTGATTTCCCTCAGGCTGGACAATAGGGAGGCAATGATAATATGTGTATCGAGTATGGCAATCATCTTCTACTTCAAAAACCCCACTGCTGAGCTGTCCTCCTCTTTTCCAGGCCAATGCCTTCCCCCAGTTCACACCACATGGGCTGACATCACCTAGAAATGTCTTACAAAAACTTCATACATTTGATGTTATAATTACAGCTGCTCACACCTCCTCTGGCACAACCTTGCAGGAATCCCAAAGCTCTGCTGAGATGTTGCTGTTTCTGCTAAACCACGTTGAAATTTTGGCCAGGATCCACGAGACCTTGCCAGTTTTCCTGCCTGTTGGTTGCAAGAGGCAAAATCCTCAAAGCTTTCCTGAAATTTCCCATCAGCTGCTTCAAATTTGGCCTTGAATCAGATTTTTTTTTCCAAGCTCAAAGTACTCTGAATACTACAGGGATGGACAGATGTGTCCAAGAAAAAGTAGGAGGATGGAGCTGGGGCTGTTCAGGAGGGCCCTGGCACCACCAGGCAGAGGAGCTGAACATCCAAAGGGTGTGAAATGTCCCCATGCCAACCCCATGCTCATTATTCAGGGCAAAGAAATCAGCCCTGCCCCTCAAGAGCCAGTCAGAGAGAGAAGAAAACTGAAATCATGCTTGGAAAAAAAAAAAATCAGGAATTTAAGTAACCTCTGAGGAGATATTTTAATGAGAATCTGAAAATACCCATGGAAAACAAAGAATTTTCAAATCAGGATCACACTCCTGGTTTGCAATTCTTTTCTCCTTCCTGCCAGTGTAAGAGATTTTTCAGTCAGTATTACGCACACAAGGGCAACAGAGGATGTGAAAAAGGCTCACCACCAGAGAAAACATATAATACATATGTAAAGCAGAAAATAAACATTTCTGTAATATTTTCTTTTAAATTGCAGTAACGATTACTTCTCTTTTGGGGTGAGATAATCTTCTCTGTTGCTATTTTGTGCTGCAAGTCAAAATGCCTCAAGATTTAATTTGCATTTAGGTAAAGGGTGTTAATAAAACTTGGTCAATGAAGTAAAGAAACAGAAATAAAAGTGACTTTCAAAAAGGGGAAGCCGATTTTCATGGCAGAAGATCAGTGAGATGCAAAAAAGAATAAAACATAAGTTCTGGGATGCCTAATCACTCTTTTGGCATTACTGATTCTGGGATTTCACAGAGTTATAAACATGTTTTTCCTCCTCTTTAACATAACAGCATCCCTTTAAATCTAATACAGCAGAATAGCTCTTTGAGTTTATTGTTAAAATTCAGAGTATGTAATTATGACAGCTGAATATCTGGACACAAAGATTACAGCAATAAAATAAAACAGAAAAATTCAAAAAGAGATTGGACAAAAAAAACCCCCAAACACTGTGGGCTTGCGTTTATTCTCATGCAATAACACAAGAAAAGTGTTCTGAGCTTTGAAAGCATTGACCATTCAGACTCTACTGGAACAGAGAGGAGCATTAAGTGCCTGGTGCCATCTAAAACGTGTCTGAAGAGCCATCCAGATTTATATAATTGAGCAGTCACTCATTATCTGGGTGGAGGTGAGAAAGAAACTCATCCCAGAGCTCAGAGAGCTGCCAACAGATTAAAGGACTTTTTTCTCCCCTCTAGAAACATGTGGACTATTGAGGTCCTTGTTTTGGTGCAGGAATATTCCTGTTTTTGCTGTCTTTTGCAGAGACATTCAGCACCTGGAGCAGCTCAGGTAAGCCAAAGCATGAGGGATTCAGGAAGGCATTGGCACATGTGTTTCTGTTTGAAACTACTTATCTATCCAGTGAAACTCCAAGAAATGAAAAAATGTCATATTTTCAATATTAATATCCATAGAGGGACTCTACACAGAGGTGCTGTGGCTTCTGCCCATGGTAGGGAGGGTTGGAAATAAGTAATTTTTAGGTCCCTTCCAAGCCAAACCATTCCATGATCCTAAAATGATTGCCATAAAAGACATTCTGACAGCCACAGTGCTTTGAGCCCTGGAGGACCATCCAAGGTTGTCACAGCTCCCAGCTCTGGGTGACTTTCCTGCCCTGAGTGATCCCTGCTGGCTTGCAAAGGTCAGGGGAGAAAATACAGGAGCTGAAAATCAACCCGAGCCCAGAGCAGCTTTGGCCTGGGCAGCCCCATCCCAGCTCCTGTCTCTGTGGAGCCAGGATGGGGAGATCACACAGGACCTAAAGAGGCAGTGATGGCTTGGGATGAGATTGGATGGGGACTCTTTCTCCATGACAGGAGGGCAATTCTGTGCTGCTGCCCTGAAGTGTTGAAAAAAAATCATCTGGCTTTTCGAGCCTGGAACACATGAATTTTTCAGGCGCTCATTGCTTTCCCATCCTTCACTTTTTCCCCTTAAACAGTCAGTAAATCCCACCTGGATCCTGACATGACTCCATTTGGCCTCTCCTCTTCTGCCCGTGGTCTCATGAGGGAAGGGGACACTTGCATGCCTGCATTGCCTGAGCCCAGAGCTGCAGACTGTCCCTGCTGTACCGTCCTGAACCTGACCTACTGTTGCAGACATGTTTTATGAAAAATTCTTTCCTTAGGATTTTTCCTCCTGAGAGGCTGAGAGGCCTCAGGAACAAAATGTAAACAATGGTTATCTGCTGCTGTGGAATGCAACAGGTGCAGTTGTCATTGGTCTCATGGGGTTGTTTCTAATTAATGGCCAATCACAGCCAGCAGGTCAGGACTGTCTTGGTCAGCCACAAGCCTTTGTTATTCATTCCTATTCTATTCTCAGCCAGCCTTCTGATGAAATCCTTTCTTCTATTCTTTTAGTATAGTTTTAATATAATATATATCATAAAATAATAAATCAGCCTTCTGAAACATGGAGTCAGATCCTCGTCTCTTCCCTCATCCTAAGACCCCTGTGAACACCATCACAACCTCCAGCTCCCAGACCAGGCTGGAGCACAGACAACATGGTTCTGCTGCTGGCTTCAGTCAGCATCCCTCTGGAGATACAGGCAGCAATCCCTGGAGTAAAAGCTCCCTCACAGAGCTGTGATTGTTGTGAATGTTTTATCTCTTCAATTAAATCTTGATCTTTGCTTTTGGAGTTGTGGCATTTATATTTTCCTCTGAAAACCAGCCCTCCTCAAGTAGGGAGTTAATTCCTTTCCTTGCCAGGCGAGGATCCCATCCCAGGACACATTATTCCACTGTCAGTCCTCAAGGGGTTAAACATGAATGCCTGGGCTCAGTGTCACATCACCTACAGCAGTTCCCAGACGTTCTCTGTTATAAATTTAACCTGTCTTTAAAGAGGTGCCACATCCCACAGATGACTGGGATGTACCACAGAGGTTGTATTTGTTTCTCCTGACCCTGCAGAAGAATCTCCTACTGAGCAGGGCCTTGTGCCACCAAATCTGGCAGCTGAGCAGGGACTGGGAGCATCCAAACAAAACCCTGAACAAGCAGCCATGAGCCAGTGCTGCTCTGAATTTGAGCTAAGAGATATCAACCATCTCTCAGGAATGGTTTGAGTAGGTAGGACAAAGACAAACCCCCAAACTTCCATGGTTTCTTTCTATGCCTTGTGTGTGCTTTGGTGTTAAGGCTATTGGTTGTGGCTCTGGGAAGCTGAGCAGTTGCTGGCATGTAGGACCATGGAAATATGTGGATTACTTAAATGTCACTTCAGTGAGATTTCAGGAACTCTGAACTGCAGAACCATCAGTGTCTGTTGCCATTTACCAACATCTAGGGGTAAATAAGTGAATGACAGCAGGTTTATCCTCCAAAACCAGGGTTTCTTGAGTTGGCTTTGATCCAGGCTAGCTGCAGCACCAGGCTCCATGGGCCAAGAGGTTCAGATAACACATCAGTGTGGACACATCCTTACCCTGGCTGTGGCCTTGGCACATCCTTGGCCCAGGGTACCAGATTTTAACAGCAGATTTTACCTCAATGACTCTTGGATGCCATAATCCTCAAATACACCATCCTATCCCCAGAATGATATGGGGAAAATAGATTAAATTCCTGGAGCCATTTACCAAGTGCTTAATCTGAAGATCCCTTCCCTGAGCACCACTTCATGTCCCAAGTGGACCCCAGCAGGCTCAAGCCCTTCACCAAGCATCTGTATTTCAGTAAAGCATCCTCAGCCTGTGGAAGAAGGTGGCAGATGCTTGTCTTACCTTGGTCTGGAACGTGCAGAAGACATGAGTGAGGAATGGGTGCTCCCAAGCCAAGGAGAGGACTCTCTTCTCCACCATCGTGCACTCAACGTCATCATCCATCAGCACCACGTCCTTCTTCAGGGCTTTCACAGCAAAATACTGGTCTGTGCTCTTCAGCTCAGCCAGGAACACCTGAAATGGAAACAGCTGCTCAGGAAGAGGGATTATCTCCTCTCAGAACAGCCATGTGAGGATGGGAGCTGAGCTCCTGGGAATTCACTGGCGTACACCTTAAAACCCTTGATGCTTAAGGCCCCATTCTGCCATTAGGGACTTTGAGTTTGCTCCCCACACCCAGAATAGTTTTATGAAGTTGAGTCCTGGAGAAGGATGGGAAGTTCTTGGCAATTACAGAGGAAGGGTCCTACATGCCTGGATGGACAGGACATGCCAGAGAGCCAAACACCTCTGATGACAGAAACCATCCTCATGCAAATGCTCCTGAGATACATTTCCTGTTTTCTGACTTCAAATAATAAAACACAGAATATTGCTTTGTCAGCATTTGAAATGCAAATACCCTGCACCAGATCTTCAGCAGGTGGAAAAAGATGTCCACCAGTAATTAGACTGGCTTTGTATCAGATGTCTTTCTCTCCCTCCTCTCAGTTTTCAGGTCTGAGCACACAGGCTGGGTCCCCTGTGCTTTTGCAGGAGTTCTTCCCTGGGAATAGGAAAACACCTCTCAGAGGAGTTACAACCTCTGTCTATTTTTATAGGCAGGGAAAATGAAACCCAGAGCAGTAGAGAAGGGTTTTCTAGAGACCACAGAGCAAAGAAGTCTCTCCTGGAAGGCAGTGACACTCCTGATCTTCACACTAACAGCCTGCTGACCCTGTTTCTATAGACTGAATAAATGTGTAAGATTTATTTAAAGACCTCTTCAAAGAGGTCTTTGAAGTTCTCTGCCAGACACTATTTACTGAGTAAGCTCAGACATGTTTTAGCCCTGACAAAAGTTTTACTTACCCTTTTGGCTACTGCTGCATTTCACTTTGTAGCACCAGACAGAGAGTAGAGCCTCCCTCTGTCTCTGCACTGAATGACAGAAATGCTCACAGTGCTGATGCTGCAGGCACCCTTTTTACCCTCATGTTTGTGCTGGGCACTGCTCTCCTGGGGAATGAATGTGCTGCATTTGTGACCTGTGCTGTGGCTTCCAAGGAGCAGGGAAGCGATGCCAGACCACATCCAGAGAGGGTGGCGGGAGATCTCCTCATGGATCTGCCCCTCAGCCTCCCAGGATCACACAGAGCTGGAGAGACCCCTCAGGCACTGAGATGTGCACACCCTGTCCCCTCTATGGGGAAGTGAATCTCTCTCCAAGCAAATGAGGGCACCAGGAGCGACACCAGCACAGGAAACTCGTGGGTGAGTTTTTGTTGCAGAAAGGCACAAAATGGCCCATCCTCTCCACACCCACAGTGTGCACTTCAGAGAGATGCAGAAACCTGCAGAGTCCATGTCAGCATGAGGGTTAGAACAAGGTACAGAATGTGCTTCAATGGAGGCATTCAGGACTTGAATAGATGAGCACCTGAGCAACCTCATCTCATGAGACCTGTTTTGAGGAATGGTTTAGATAAGAAGACCTCCACAGATCCTTTCTTTCCAATAAAAATGTTTCTATATTATACCCACACTCTTGATTTCAGGTTAGTCTGGAATGTTGGTTTGGGGTACTCTGGTTTAGCTGTGAGATGCCTCAGCTCTGGCTCCCATGCAAACTGTGGACACGACAAGTGGACACAACACTTTCTAGTGGAAAATTTTCCTGTCCATTGAGTTGGAACTAGATGGTCTTTAAGGTCCCTTTCAACCCAAACCATTCTATGATTCTATTACTTTTTAGTATGAAAGGCCAACACAGGAAATATTTCACCAGTTGAGGAACTGGCTGCAGCAATTGCTCCAGATCTTTTAGCAGACAAAAAGCAGCCCTTTGTCAAGGCACAGTTTCCCCCCTTGGAAAGATGTGGGATGGGGGCAATGTGATCCATACTCCTCCTTATTGGCTGTGAAAACACAATGGGGAGTCCCTCTGAAATTGCTTCTCTCAGCTCTGTGCTGGCACTGAGTAACACGAGTCCCCTGCAATGGGGAAGAACAATCCACAATTCACCAGAATTAAAGAACCCACTGAAAACAGGTGGCTCTTGTTTCAAAAGCACAAATTCTTGGCTGCTGCAAAATTTGCTTTGGGCTGCAGCACAGATCAGAGCTGGAAAGAGCAGCTACTGTTCCCAGCTGGGACCTGCTGCTCTGGAGAGCAGAGCTGATCCACACTCAGCTTCCCAGCTCATGCTTCCACCTCCCTGTGAAGAGGGAGAGCACACAGACCTCTCCCACCAGCTCTCTGGGGATATCCTGGATCCATCAACCTGCACAGAAGGGGAAATTGAAACCCTGCCTGGGGCATTCCTGTCCTGTCATGAGAGAGCAACTAGTGGGACAGGGAGAAGGACAAGGTGAGGAGAAGATGGAGTTCAGGATTCAGCCATGCCAGGGCAAGGATTCTTTGAAGACTTGGAGATTTAACAACCATTGTGTGGCAGCAGGACCAGGGCAGTGACCTGTACTGGGCACTGGTGAGGCCACACCTCAAATCCTGTATTCAGTTCTGGGTCCATCACTACAAGAAAGACACTGAGGGGCTGGAGTGTGTCCAGAGAAGGGAACAGAGCTGGGGAAGGGGCTGGAACACCAGAAGGGGCTGAGGGAGCTGGGAAGGGGCTCAGCCTAGAGAAAAGGAGGCTCAGGGGGAACCTTGTGGCTCTGCACAACTCCTGACAGGAGGGGACAGCCGGGGAGGGTCAGGCTCTGACCCCAGGGAACAGGGACAGGACAAGAGGAAATGGCCTCAAGTTGTTCCAGGGGAGGTTGAGATGGGATATTGGAAAAAGTTTCTTCACTGGAAGAGTGCTCAGGCATTGGAAGGGGCTGCCCAAGGAAGTGGTGGAGTCACCATCCCTGAAAATGTTCAAAAAACACGTGGATGTGGCACCTGGGGACACAGTGGTGGACTTGGCAGTGCTGGGTTAGCAGTTGGATGCAAAAACCTTGGGGGTCTTTTCCAACCTAAATGATTCCATTCATTCCAACCAAATGATTCCATTCCATGTTTTTCCCTAAGTGTCCCTTCAAAGCAGATGTTATTTAGTGCCACACAAAGCACTAAATGCAAATGCACACAGTGGTGTCCCAGTGCCAATGCTTACCTTGCCAAAACTGCCCTTCCCCAGCATCTTGTGCAGGACAAAATCTTCAATGGTCAGTTTTAACTGCACTTGGTGCTCCTGCTGTTCCTGGGACTGTTCTCCCAAGTCTGACTCTATGAGAGATTCTCCCTTCACTGTGCCCTCCACTGGAGTCTCCCAGGAGATGCCTTGTGGCTCTGCAACACACATCAAAGCACTCAAATAAACCCCTGGACAGGAGCAGAAAATCCCCAGAACACTCACAGGTATTCTGCTTAGAGGTTTAAAAGGGTATTTTAAACAAATGGAAGTGTGGTGGCCATCTCTGAGTAGCTGGCTCTGCTCCCACACTGCTTTCTCTCCAGAGGAAACTTTACTCCAGAGGAAGCTGCATCTTCTTCAGTAGCTTTTTAAAATTTACAAACTCCTTCATCTTTCTGTTTTATGGCACAAAATCCTTAATTTCTGGCCACTTGTCTTCTCCAGTCCATCTTGCTGCTTGCCATTATGACGCAGTTTCATTTTTCAAGGTCTCTTCAAAACCCTAGGCAAAGCTAGATGAAAAGGTGGGGTGGCATTTTCATACTGTGCTCCTGCTCTGGATGTGAAGCATTCCAGATCAACCATTCCAGCCAGCCTGGAGTGGAATCACTCTGAGCTTTTTCCAATACTCCACTGACCTGAATTTATAAGAACTTGTAAGAGATTTTGTCCCTCTGGATTTATCCTGTTGCTGTAACTGCTCTAAAACACTGAACACTACTCAGCAAACTGACCCACATGTGAAACAGATGTGAAACCACCTGAGGCTTTACTGTTTCACATCAGCACAGCCAGTTCTACTTGCAGAACAGAACACAAATAAACACAGATGGGGACATCATTTATTTCTCCTTGGGGTCCAAAGGGCACAGTCAGTCTCTCATTTACCTCCTAAACATCTGTTCTTGTACCACAGAGGGCTGTGACACCTAGATCAGCTCCTGGTGAGTGAAGTGGAGGTCTACCAGTGCTTTTCAAAGCTACTGGAATTCAACCTCCACCCAGAAATATGAAATCAGAAAGAAAATTGGCCATGGCCATCAGAAGGATTCCAAATATCCTGTTTAGAACTTGGCAATAAATTCCCCACTCGTGTCACCTCCAACTCACCAGGTACCAACCAAACAACAACAAAGCTCTGCCCTGTATCACCAGGAGGAATTACCTTTTTTCCCTGATGCTGACAAGGCCTGAAGTGGTGTCACATCCTTCACAGGAACAGGGAAGCCAATTTCCAGAGGTCCATCCCTGGAGATCTGTTCACTGTCGCGCTGGCAGCGAGCCTGGGGCACAGAAACCAGCAAATTTTTGAGCCAAAATCACGTGCCAAGCTTATGAACAGCACCTGTGACTTCTTGAGTGTGACTCACAAAAGCCAAAATCTAGAAGAGCATCTAAAAATGCTTCAACTATTTACCTGCTGAGCGCTCTCTATCATTGCCAGAGCTTCAGCCATCAGTTTCTGGTTCACTCCACAAAGATTTGCTACTTTTGCCTGGCACTTGTGGTGGACGTTCATGCCACATGCTGAAAGAGAGAACACAAGGACAATGAAGGCTGTAAAGGGGTGGGCAGGAGCAGGTGTTGGCCAGGGACAGAGATCAGCCACCTGAAGAGTCCTTGAGATGGTACTCAGGTAGTTTTTTTGTTCCCTATGGAGAATATTTTAGTATTTTCCTCTGGCCAGGGGTTGCATTTCCACATCCATCAGCCTCTGCAGGTACAGGCTACTGAAACTACAAGCCATCATCTCAGAGATAAACAGGATCCTCCCATTGGTTTGGGATGATGAAGACAGTGAAATGTCTTGGGTCTGACAGTGGAAATAGAGCTTGCAGGTTCATACTGGGGGTGATTTGGGGGGATGAACAGTGTCACTGTGATGCTCTTTGTCTCTTTGGGAAGCAAATCATCATCCTGATGGATCAAATATCTCTCAGCACATGGACAGCTGTCCTCACTCTTGAAGAATGATCCTCCTTGAAGGACAGTCCTGTAGACCACTCCTTCACCCTCCTGGGTGCTGTCAGAACCCAGGACATTGCTCTGGCTGCCCTGGGTGATTCCAGAACCTGGCAGGGGGCTCAGAGACCTTGGAACAGAGTCAAAAACACCTGTGCCTTTGATTTTAGCCCATGGAAACAATTACCAACTTTGTGTGAGGATTTACAAGCCACAAGGGTTTGAATAGGATGATAGTGAATTTATCACAGGGTGAAAAAGTAGAATTTTGGGGTTTTTAGAATGGGAGTTCAAGAGGCAAGATGGAGGAATCTGGGCATGTCCTGTCCTTCTTCTCCTTCTTCTTCTTCTTCTTGTCCTCCATCTTCTGCTGTGATGGTGACACTTCTGGATTGGTTTAGAGTAGAGCCAGACTGTCTAACATAGGTGATAGGTATTGGAAAATTATTGTAAATAAAGTACAGGTAGTTCTTGGTACAAAAAGCCAACACCACCCCAAGGGCAGGGACAGTGCCACAACCCAACCTGCTGGACAGACCTCAGCAGGTCAGAGAAAGAATGTCATAGATAAGAGAAAATAAAAACCCTGAAAAGCAGAGATGAGGAATCTCAACTTCTTCTTCGGTCACGGGGCTGGGAAACAAGACTTTTAATACCTCAGGGGTCATCTCAACCACAGAAACCCGAGAGGGTGTCACCTCATACTGGTTTTGCAGAGAAGGGCGATAAACGAAGTTTGGATTTTCAGACTGCCACCCTCCAAAGACAACGACCCCTGCCACGCTCAGCTGGTGCCACCTTGGCCGGGGACTCACCGTCACACTTCAGCCCCTGCCGTGCCAGCCCCCAGAGGAGGGTGCCACAGTGCTCACAGAAGGTGGGGCTCTTGTAGTTGTACACTTTGAAGCGGTGGGGCATGTCGATCTTGAACCTCTCCTTGTGGAACTGCAAGACAAAAGCCAGGCTGAAAATCCACTCCTCATTTCCACCTCGGCTCCATGTGGAAAACCAAATGTGTGCCACAGAAGTTGGTTTGTCTACTGCTCTTTTATCCTTGGTGTGACTGCCAAGCAGAAATTGTTTGTCAGGCACACAAATTTTGATACATAGTGACTGCAATTCAGAGGGAATTGGGTGATTTCACCCCTGGCCTTGACCAAAAAACAGCTTGTGCCTCGTTAACATTCCCAGCCTCCCCTAATGCTCAGTGGGAAAACATTGGTACTTTTAAAAATCATTCACCACATCCTGCAATGGATGTCTACATTTGTTGTCATGAATCACTCCTTGGAAGAGCCTGTTGTAATTCTTTTAGTACGAAAGGTGATGACAAAGTTGGTTACATCTACCCTGGAGATGTCAGAAGAGAAGGGAGAGCAATCTCATCTATAAAAATTGTAGGAGAACAGGAGCCAGGGTGGGACTGAGAGTAAACAGATCTTGTTTACAAAGTAAAGGGAATAGTCCTATCAGGAGTTTAAGATCTGGTTTTGCCGACCAAAAAGAAAATTTTAGAATAAACTGGCATGAGAAAAACAAAGCAAATAACAGCAGAGACATCAGATCTCCCACTGACTGTTTCAGATAACAAAAGCACAGATTTGTTCAGGCACAAATCTGAAAATTCAGCCTCATGTCCAACCTAACACTGGATAGTGAAGAGTTTTCTCCAGTAAATCTCCACCTTGTGTCCATGACTTCACTCTGACTTATACTTTATGCATTAGAAAAATGTCAGTTCTGATTCAGCAACTGCTTATTCTGCAGCTGCATTTGAGTAAATCTTAAGTAGGAGGTAATGAAATCACTGGGAACATAAAAAGCAAAGGGCACAGATGAGGTCACAGAGTCCTTAGCTCAGTAGGTCCTTTTGCTTCATCAGAAGTTGCTTTGCAGTGGTGTAGGAGAGATCTGAATGACACTCAAGACTTTTTAAAGGGAATCATAATAATAAAATAAAATAAAATAACAAATAATAATAGTAATGCGACCTACCATCGTTTCTCTGCTATTGATTGCTGATCCTGTACACTTGGCTATTACTTTATCAATGCACTTCTTATGAATGGCAGCGTTACATTCTGCAACAGCAAGGGTGTCATGGTGTTAATAAAGAAATTTCTTAAGAAAAGATTAAGTAAATAATGACAATAAGAAAACAAAAGAAAGTTTCTTACGTCTGCATTGATAGCCTTGTTTATTCAGACCCCTGAAATGAACAGAGCAGTGGTTAATCCTGAGTTGTCTGAAAGCCTCAGTAGAAGAAAGGAGAGCAATAATTATCAAAGAAGGAGCTTTGCTTTTTATCACTCTTTGTAGAGATTATTTAATTTCATTATCCGTATTTAATCTAATGGGGGAGTGATTCTCTATGGTGCTCACAGCCTTTTCAGCACACATCCACATCCTGAATTTCATGATATCCCAAACAGAAAACTGGACCGATGAGAAATACCTGTGCATTTTGCCAAACCCAAAAATATTTGTAAAAAAATAAATTAAAAAGTGAGGGGAATTTTTTACAGCTGGAATTACAACTGCAAACCACATCCTTAAAGTGACGCAATAACTCCACACGTAAAATGCCAAGGGTCTTACAGGAGGAGCACAGATACTTAACAGGGAATCATGGAAACTTTGAGGTTGGAAAAGACCTTTAAAATCATCCAGAAAAGACCTTTGAAATCATCCAGTCCAACCATTAACCCAGATCTTGCCCAAGTTGCCCAAATGTTGCCCATTTCTATGTCCAACACTAAGCCACATTCCCAAGTGCCCAGTGACACCAGAAAGGGTTCCTGGGGTTAAAAGGAGAAGAAGCCCAGATCCTTTTCCATTTACCAGACAAACTCGTGGCACACAGAGCAGAAGGTGGGCTGTGGAAAGAAGGTGGCTGTGAACTCGTGGCACTTGACGTTGTGGATTTTGGCCTGTTTGATGGCTCCCCTGCGCTGGTGCAAGGAGAAGAAGCTTTCAGTCTCACAGTCAGCCAGGTCCTTTGCATCTGGGAGGAGAGGGAAGGTATTTAAGTGTACCCTGTCCTGATCAGGTGCCTTCAGAAAATGCAAATTGCCCAAATACTACATGACTGAAGCTAATGATTCACTCATGGTAACGAATGCTCCAAGAAATATCATTTTATGAAACCCACAAAAGTCTCATTTGGATGGCTTTTATCCACCATTCCTACACTGAATGACTTTAGACTTGGGATACTGAGCTCTCTTGAGTATTCATAGCACTGCTCTTGAAACCTAGAACAAAAATTTCCCAAGGAGAGGCAATTTAAACATAAAACTTTGACTTTGTACAGCACTGAAGAAGCATGCCGTAAAAGGATTACATAAAATAATTACTGATATATGGACACAAACACATGTCTGTATATATATATATTTATGGGTATTTAACAGAATCTTTTCTGTGTGCATATACATTTGTCAGTAAGCAGATATTTATGTCCCAGGATATTCTTCTTGTTATTTTTCCATGCCAACACTTGCCTTGCTGTTTGCTGTGCCCTTGCTGTTACTCACAGTTATTTAAACTTTTTAGGACAGCAAACAAACCAACTCTGACTTCACGTGCACTTCTACATGTGCTTGTGCCTACAAATCTGAAATTCACATAGAAAATCAATCTCTGCTTAGTTTCACTCCTGCACTGCACAGTGAGTCACACAGGTAACCTGTAGGAACTGGCTCCCTGTGTGATCTGATGCTGATCTTGATATTTGTTACAGAAGCACAACTTGCATTTTCTATGCTTGGCATTCCTAACCCCCTTTTAACACACAAACAGCAGTCCAGTCCACATTAAAGGTAGGGATGGTTAAGAAAATATCAGCATGGCCACGGCTGCTTTCAGTGATTCTCTGTTTCTATGATTGGAAGAGCCTTCCAGATATCTGCACGTCACAGCTACACCCTGCACCTGAGGGTATGAGAATTCTGGCAACAAAGATGGGAGAATAAGACCAAGCATTTGAATTAAACCCATTTCCTTCAACAGAGAAGCATGCAGCCCTTTTCTACAAGAATTTTTCCTTAATAGCCAACCTGAGGCTGTTCCCTGAGGCCATTCCCTCTCCTCCTGTCCCTGTTCCCTGGGAGCAGAGCCTGACACCCCCTGGCTGTCTCCTCCTGGCAGGGACTTGTGCAGAGCCACAAGGTCCCCCCTGAGCCTCCTTTTCTCCAGGCTGAGCCCCTTCCCAGCTCCCTCAGCCCCTCCTGGGGCTCCAGCCCCTTCCCCAGCTCTGTTCCCTTCTCTGGACATGCTCCAGCCCCTCCATGAATTTCTTGCAGTACATAAAGCAGAATTATTTCAGAGGGAGCTGCCTCCTTATGTCTCTGTTCTGTCTTGTTTAGCATAATGGGAATATCTGCCATTTAGTGGTAAACCAGCCAAAAAATATGCCTTGCAAATCACAGAAGAATAGTCACCACACAATAAAAAATCACTTTTCTGGAGTTTTCGTTTCAAGCAGTTAATGTTTGTTGTCATGGATCAGTCAGTAATAACATAGGCATTGCTTTTAATGAAGGCACCATGTCTGCCCCAGAGCCCAGGAATCACAGCCATAAATTAACAAACAGAATCACTTGCCACTTATTTCCAGGAAGTATCTTGCATTCATCAGCATTCGCCCTTGAGGCTTCAGTTCTAGCTGGTTGAGATAAGTGAAAAACAAGAAAAAAGTCCATTAAACAGTCACTCAGAGAAGGAAAAATCTTTTCAGATGACTTTCAAGTGATCTCCTTTTCCCACTGGCAACTGATGAATAGCAATGAATGCTAATTTTCAGGTTGCTCATACCCATGTGAGGCAGCAAGGTAGAGTAGGAGCAGCTACAGAGAGAGGAGGCTGGATCACCTCATATCAAACATTCAGAGAAGCATGATAGGAAAGATGAATGTGATTAAACCACAGAAGATGTAGGCATCTTTTTTGACACCAAATTAGGACCACCACTATCTACAGAGAAAACTTGCTCCCAATGGATCCTGCAAGGGGAAAGTGGAAGCAGTTCAAAAAACCCAGCCAGCTTCAGACAGGTGATGCTGAAATGTTTTAGGCACTCAGTTCTGCAAGTCTAACTCCTTTACAGTCAACCTGAGGGATGCTACAAGCTCATTATTGTGGTGCCATGGTCCAGTTGAGGTGTTGGGGCTGGGTTGGACTCGATGATCCTGAAGGTCTCTTCCAACCCAGTCATTCTGTGTGATTCAGGCATTTTTTGGGGCCTTCCATCTGGACTTGACAATTCCTACCTACCTGACTCATCATCCATAAGTGCCTTTGGAAATCTGAATCCACTGGACTATGTATAAGATGGATACTGTATTTTAAAGATTTCTGCCAGGATCTTTCTTGCTTGGACTAGCAGGGAACAGAACCCCTCATTCAGCATTCTTGTGAAGACTCTTCAAATTTACGCCACCATAACTTCAGTGATTTTTAAGGAGTTGCTCTGACATAACTCTGAACTCAGGCAGCTGTGAATCAGCTGCTTGATATCAGATAAAATTTTTAAAGCTGTTTCCCCAGAGAACATAAAATAACTCATGTTCAGCCAGTCATACTAACATTTGTTCCCAGTGGGTTTCCTCAGCAAAGATTAATACGTGGGCACAGCTCACCTGAAGCAGGATCCTCACTAGCATAGGGCAGGTTTCAATTAAAATAAAAGTGCCAAGCTCTTCTTTTCTGACAAGTCTCTCCCTCAAGTCACACCCAAGTAGCCTCCAAACATTATTCCAGCCAGTCCCCACTGTGCTGCGTGGCATGGACACAAGGACACCTCCCCTTACCCTGCAGCAGCTCCCCAGCACATCCTGCAGGAGAAGAGAGTGATGCTCACCCATATCTCTGTCTTCCCATTGCTCTTTTTGCACCTCTCTGCCAGCACCTTGAGCTCCACTGTGGTCTCTGAGACCATTTCAGCACTTTTGTCCTTGACCACGATGTGCATGACCCGGCCATTGTTGATGTGGGCATCAAAAGTGCTGTTCCAGGGTGGGTACATGGTGGGCTTCTTCTGCACATACACTTGGCCATTCTCTGTCAAGAGGGAGAACACAAATCCATGCAGTGAGGGCAGTTCATGAGACCAAATACAGACATTTACCCTAAAAATGTAATTCCCACCCTTGACCCCACCAGTTCTGCTGGGGAGATCTCTAATGCTGACCCCAACACCATAAACACCCTCTTCTAATCAGGTGAATCCCATCCCACACAACTACTTTGTTTATCACCTGTCCCAGGGCATTGCAAAATGAGACAGGTTTGCTTCAAAGCCCCCAAAATCTGGGTGCTCTTTGGGATTAATGTCCAGCCCAGTAGCCAGCTAAGGGATGTTAAAGCATGAACAGTCTTGCAGACCTGTAACTATCCCACAGGGATGTAGAGTTTTCAATGAAACAAACTTTCCCTAATGCTTTAATTCCTCTTCCTTCACAGCATCTTAATATGGCGATGGGTAAAAAAATGGGTATCTCTGAGGTTTGCAGAGGGTTCTCCCTAACTGGTCTCTCTGAAAAGAGTCTCAGCCAGATTTATTTATCTCACAGAGCCAGTTTTACTTCATACAGCCCTGTAAAAGTCTTGGATGCTTACTCAAGGTAAATTCTCTATCACACTTACTCTTTGCAAATATTCAACCCATCAAATGCTGAAGCTGAAGGAATAAGAGGAAAAAAGCAGCAGACCTGACCCCTGTCTAAAGACCCTGCTGCTATTTCCAATAATTCCAGATAGAAAAAAACATTCAGCTGGAAGGTAACACATGCTGAAGAAAAATTTTCCCTAAATGAGAGGACTAATTCACAAAAAATCTGAGACAAAAATGAGACATAAACTTTCCAGCATCCTGGAAAACAGAAATCCCAGTAAAGGACCATCATTTCTTTGCTGCATCAGTGAAAAAGCCACAGATGTGAAACACAGCACTTGCAAAACAAGTGCTTTCATTTGTGTTGCACTCCAGGACACCAGGCTTAAATAAACAAGCCCTGGAATGTGAATGAACTGCCCAATATACGGGATCAGACAGTCACCCCTGGTGCGTCCCGCTGACGGCTGTGGAATTCTGCCAGGGATTAATCTAACCCCAGGCTCCTGAAAAATGAAATTGCAACTGTCTTTCCCGGGGAGCAGCTTCCACTGTGGCTGGGAGAGCTTTTCCTGGAGGCTTTGCTGAGTTCAAACACGGAGCAGGAGCCTTCATGAAGCAAATGTCACCAAGGCAGGTGGCAAAATGGCACCTGGCCAGGTGGCTTGTGAAGGCAGAAGCCACTTTTAAAGGGCAGACTCTTTTTATATCTCAGAGGCACACATAATTTCTGAAATATTTTGTCATCAGTTATAAATTGCTGTAGCACCTCCAACTGTATGGAGGTGTGGTTTGTTTTTCAGGTTTTTTTTGGTTGCTTTTGTTTTTTCAGATTGCATTATAATGTGACAAGGTTCTTTTACAAAATAAGCAAGTGGAAAAATGTAACAGGCTGCCCAAGATCTATCCAGAACTTCTGAAATTCTTCACTGAGGTCTTGTTGCGACATCCCTGTGTCCACAGAGGATGTTCAACACTCTCAGATTCCTGGGGACCAATGACCTTTTTATTATGGCTGGTTGACAAGGGACAGCCTTTGGCATGAACCCAAACTCCCAAATTCCCTGTTTTTGGAAACACATTTATCATCTACCACTGTTCTGTTTGTAAAAACCCAGCCAACCAACCAAACAAAACCAAAACCAAAAAACCCCACAATTTGCCAGTGCTAAACATAGAACCACGGAATGGTTTAGGTTGGAAGAGACCTTAAAAAACTCTCCAGTTCCATCGCCCTGCCATGCGCAGGGACAACTTCCACTAGACCAGGCTGTTCCTTGGCCTTGAACATGTAGGCATGTCCTGCCCTGCTCAGCAATCATTTCTGCCCTTAAAAAAATTTTCATGGCCAAGTGTCAGCGCACAAGGCCAGGATGATTTGCATCTCTCACTGGCTGTGCAGCTGGTCCACTCCTACTCCTTGGTCATGCCAAAATTTTAGCCAAAATTTGTATATCAGGTATATATATATATATATATATATATATATATATATATGTGTTATTTTTTAACCCATTACAAATGAATAGCAAGTGCTTTGTCAAACCAAGGAGCTGGAGAGCAAATTATGACCAAAAGAAAAATGATCATGAAGCAGGGGTAAGACACAGTTCAGTGGTGGAACTGGCAGCATTGGATTAACAGCTAATTAATTATTGGAGGTCTTTCCCCATCTTAATGATTCCATGATTCTACCTCAAATATACGTAGTTAATGGTTGTCTGGAGACCTTTTGCCTTCTTGGAGCCTGTTAGAGCATGACAGCTCCTTGGGATGGTGAGCATTCCTGGAATTTGGAGTCAGGCTCATCTCCCTGCACGTCAGACAGAGACCTCTGAGTGGTCTGTGTGGTCAGGGGGGAGCTTTTCCAGGGTGTGATTCACCACACTCCTCATGGATGTGTTCCTCAGGCTGGGATTGCTCACACATCACTACCTGGGAATTATAGGGTGCATGGATTCCATGGTGGCCTCACTTTCCTCAGTGCCCTTAAGGTAAAGGTGTCCATCCACACATTTAAACACCCTCCAGCAGATTAACACCTCCCACAGGTGCTTCAGCCCACCGTGGGAGGGGAGGGTGAGGTGACGCAGTCCCAGGAGGTTCACTGATGAGATGAGTGCCTCTGGCTGTCCCACCATGCTCTGAGCCATCACCAGATGAAATTACATCCCAGCACACAGAAATCTCCTAATAGCAGAAAGTCACTTTCCTGCACTCAGTCCTCAGTAATGGAGAAAAGTTCCGTCAAACACAATTTTTTATTTCTTGTTGGTAGAGGATTTATTATAATAATAATAATATAAAAATTAGTTATAATTATTACAGTAATAATTAAAATAAATATAATTGCTATAATGATTACTGACTCTGAGGAGCAGTAAAATTATATCCCTTAGAAAATACTTTTGTGTTTGTCGGATACCAGAAAACACTTTCAGTTCTGTGTCAGACAAATAAATATAGGTCTGTTCTGACCAAGTTGATTTTATTCACTTTTAAACTGACACAGATTTCAATTTGAGTTATGGCTTTCAAAAGCCTCATTAAAGCAAACAGCCAAGCTCTGCACAGAACTAAAATAGAATGTATTTTCTGATAAAAGTGAGATCTTAGGGATATCTTGTCATGCAGTATTTTCTTTCCTTTTGAATTTACTATTCACCACATCTTCCATTATTATTTGAAGTATCATTTAAGGCAAGACAAAGTTCAATGTGATAAATGCTGACTCTTAAACAAAAAATGAACCCCAGTGAAATACTGAACTATTTTAAAATTCTAATTTTTTAAAACTACTTTAAGATCCTCTGGGGATTACAGTCATGGGGATTCTCAATAAATAGGGATTTCTGAGTGGATTTTATTTTTCAAAGAATCACAGCAGTCAAATTAGAAATTTATCAAAGATTTAAGCTAAATATCAGCCAATATGAGTAACTCCTTAACACTGAAGGTCCTGCTCTTCATGATTCTTCAAAAGCACAACTGGAGAACTTTTCGTCCTTTCACTGGAATTATTTTCATGCATAAGACATAGAATAAATGTTTTCCAAAGGAGGACTCATCAGTGTTGCTCAATTAGGATAAATGTGCAACAATCCATAGATCCAGACACAGCAAACAGCTTCTCAGGAGGTTTCATTTTCAAACCTTTTATACAGCACAGCAATTACACAGATAAATTAAGTATTTCTGCAGAGACTGGGCTGAGTACCTTTTTTTTTTTTAATTATGGAAGTGGCTGGGTCTGTCAGTTTCCCCCAAAAAAGTGATTAACAAAGATGGCCCTGCCAGAATATTTTAGCGCACTCAGATTTCACCCGTCTGGAGTCCCACTGACAAACCAACAACTGGTCTTGGAAGGGTGAAACCAAATACAGCTCGGCTCATCTGCTCTGTCACATGCTGGGGCTTGTAATGCAGCTGGTAATATCCTCAAATTGGAGATACAGATTTGCTTGGCACCATCTTAAAATCAGATTGCCTTGCAGACCACACCAAACCCAAACTTGCGCTGTGCTGGGATGCACAAAGTGCTTCACCAATCTTTATAAAGTGGGGTTGGAAATGGATGATCTCTGAGGTCTCTTCCAAGCCAACCTATTTTATGGTTCATTCTAGTTGCCCACACAGAAGAAATGACACAGAAAAGCACAGACATGAATTATAGAAGCCCCCATCCATGCTCAACCCCTTCCCACCTACCTGACTCCACGGCTTCTTTAACCATCACGGCGCAGTAGGGGTTAATCACCTCCCCCTGGGATGGCAGGTAAGGGCCACTGTCATAGTTGGACAAACCAATCCTCAGGAAGGGAGACATGACAAGTCCTGTGCCAAACAAGAGACAGGCAACACTTGGGACAGAGTCTAAAACTTCCCCTGGTTTTGAGCACCCCTTATCTCCGTCGGGCAGCGGACGCTGGCCGCTAGTTATCCATCCAGCTGCAGCCTCTCTGACTTCCTTCCACGGACTGAGCCAGCACTGCTGGACGTGCCCAAGGTACTGGAACTCAGCTCTTGGCTTAACCACGGAGCTGAACTCATCACAGGGCTGGGAAAACCCACAGGAGCAGCCCTGAGCACTTCACACCGACTGCTGGGAATGAGGATGACAATGCACAGGAGTCACAAATCGGAGCTTGCTTGGCCTGGGATGAACCTCTGCTGTAATTGATGTTGAGTCACATCAAGAACCTGAATGCTGTGGGCGTAGAGAGGGGTTTGGGAATACTGTTGGAAGCCTGCAAGCTGAATATGAAACTGTGAAATAACTGTGCACTATTTATATATGGCATGGGAAGGAGCTCAGGCATTCCTGGGTGCTGAACCATATTCACAAGTGAAGCTATAAAGAGAAAGTTCAGCTCATATGAACCACACTGTATAGACAGTGAAACAAAATACCCCACCAGAGAAGACGGCACCTCAGGATTTATTTTAAGCAGCTGAAAACAGAAACAAATATAATCAAGGTGCCAGGAAACACTACAAAACCTTTGGGCTGAAAACTACAAAACTTTCTCTGCAAGGTCTTTCAAAGCCTTCAGAGAGAAGATTTACTGAAACCAGAAATTACTAACTGCTGTAGCTAGTGCCCATCATTTTACCATCTGGGCCCAAAACTGGGATTTACCACCCAACTTTTGTCTCATTGTCTGAGCCTGTCATTCCTGGCTTCTCTTCCAGTCAATGGGGAGCAAGAGACACTTTGAACTCAGCTGCAGATGTCTGTCTTGGACCTCCAGAGTTAAAAGCTATCACCAGCTGTTATCTGTCAAATATACTGACAAGGACACATTGTTCAAGCACAACAGCAAAAGGATGAATGACTCGTGGTGTGGGATGCAGCCAAGTCTCTTCTGCATTTTACACATAAAAAATTATCTTTGTGAAGGGAAGCTTCTCTAGCCTCACTTGGAAGAAGTTCCTTGTGTTTGCTGGGAATAGCATTTTCTTACCTGCAAATGGTATTTTCCTGACAGATGAGTTCAGTCTCTGAGAGGGGCTTCTCTTTTCATCACTATTGTGGACACATGGAAAGGTTTTTTTCAGCTGAATGAATATCTGCTCCTCTGGCCAGGCTGATTTCAAAACCTGCTCTCTGTTCAAGGACACAGGAGGCAAGACCATCAAGGAGAGAGGAGAATTTGAGGAACCAAGATGTAGCCCTTTACTTGAGCGTCTTCTCTCTTCCCCAGCAGTGTGGAGTGATGAGTTTCCATCAGCCCCTCGTACAAAAGTCTGGGGCTGCTACAAAACCCAGAATCCCAGAATAACTTTTTGTCAGCAGATGGCCAGGTGGCAGGTTGTTATTCCACTTGTATCCTGATCTGATGAGATCTTCTCCTTCCTCCTGTTTTATAAAACAAAGACAAACTGCTGCAGTTATTGCTGGGACTGGAACACCAAATCTTCTGGCTGAGCATTCACAAGCACTGAGCACTCACATTCCAACATTTTCTCACACAGATGGCTCATGAAGCCAACTGTCCGTGTTCTCTGACAAAGAATTTGCCTTCCCAGAAGGTTTCCCTAAATTTACCACTCTACATCAGGCCAATTTATACAATAAACAGCATCTGAAGACTCTCGTTCCCGTTTGAGCTCCTGGATGTGTTAGCCAACAACCAGGCTGAGTTTTCAGGAAAACAGCAAAAAAGTCAAAAACTCTCTTGAATACTGCACTCAAAAGAGAAGAAAACCATCAGAAGTTTGGGGGAAGAGAGGATGGGGCAGAGAAAGAGAAAAATGTCCTGTGACTCGTGTCTGTTGTGTATCTCTGGGAATGCAGAGGTCATGGATCTCTGCATGTGGGATTGCCCTCAACCAGGAAAACATCAGAGCTTCTCCAAAGTCCCAGAAGCTGGGAAAGGCAAAGCACCAAGTGGGGCTGGGTGCAGGCAATCAGGACAATCCTGTTCTCCTCTGGATGAGGGCAGCATCTCTGAAGGAGGTTTCACATTAGCCAAGTGCCTGATGAAGCTGCCTTGGAGAGTCACTTGCATTTGTACAGATCCTCAAGCACAGCGAGACCTGTGACACTGCAGAGAAGTACAGTGAGTGCTTTGTGAGTGCTCCATGGCAAGAAAAGGCTAAAAGTTCTGCCTCAGCTGCCAGAAGCAGAGAAACCTGATCAAATTAAGAAGGGAAAAAAATCTCTTCAGGTGGAAAGAAATTATATATATATATATTTTTAATATATTTTTTTCTCTCTCTCTGTGCAATGCAGACATGTATTATTACTTAGACATTTCCTTTGTTTCAAAACACAAGAAGCCTATGAAGTCTAAAGACAAAAGGAAAAACAAATCAAAGGGTCTCTGGCAGCAGAGGTGAAATCCAAGGAGCTGTATATTCTGTAGCATCAGTGTGGAAAGCTAAAGATGGTCAAAGACTAAAACAACAGCCCAAACATCTTAATTGCTGTGAACAGAAATGTCCTCTTTGCCTCTACCATACTCCACCATTTCTGGTCACTGCTGGGTAAGAAAAAATTATGATCCTCTTCCTAATCCCTAATTCCTACACCTCTGGCTTCAGGAACCTCTTGTTCCACAAGCAGGAGCAGGAGGAAGGGCAAGGGGTTAAGCATTCCCTTACCAGGACTTTCCAAATTCCCCTTTAAAAGCTCAGAGTGGCAGTCAGAATTATTAGTCAGTGTGTTGGGCATCTAAGCACATGGGTGTTGTTAAAAGAATCCAAAGATCTTTTGATGGCTCCTCAGCAGTAAAATGTGGTGGCACTATTGACTCAGGTACTAAAGAAACAAAATTAGGACTAAATGTTTGAGCTGCAATTCATCACACTTCAATTAAATCAATGTATTCACAACAGAGGTAGAACTGTGAAAGCTCTTGTCCTGCTAAATACTCCTATCACTGCTCCAAAAATCACAGCTTGGATGAGCTACAAGACACCTGCTCAGGTCTGTGGATCAGCACCCTGAGCAGTGTAATTTAAAATTTTCCTTCATCTTAAATGCTGGATGTTCCCTCCCTCCCTCCCCTCCAGTGCAACTCTTCATTTTGGCTCTCTGCAATCAAGCACCTCCTGATCAGGTACCCCAGAGATGTCGTGGAATCTTCACTCTTGAAATATTCAAAAGCCATCTGGGCATGATCCAGGGCAGCTCCTGGTGTCCCTGCTTGGGCAGGAGAGGGGACAAGAAGAGGTCACTTCAAAGCTCAAGCAGGGGGACAAGAAGAGGGACAAGAAGGGGGACAAGAAGAGGTCACTTCAAAGCTCAAGAGGTTCTGTGGAGACACAGGGGGATAGATCTCACCAAGACCCAGATGTCTGCAACATCTGCATCCCCATGCCAGGCAGACCTCTGGGCTCCTGAGAGAGGAACAGAGGGAAATTGGCACCCTGAGATCCTGAGTTGGAACCACCAATGTGAGATTTCCCTCTTGTGAGAGCCAGTGTGAATATCTAGGGACGTTCTGTTCACATGAAGCACCTTCACTGCAAGATGTGGTGCTGATCAGATTCCTCAAACCATTAAAATTTCAATGGATCCCTTCAATGTATCAAATCTGAGAGACCTGTGCTGGGACATAAACCAGTTTATTGCAGGAGATGCTCTGCAGCCTCCAGCAAACAGGTGAGAACTTCCCACCAGCTGCAAAGCAAACAGTGGGTTTGGCACAGCAAGAGTCAGCACTGATAAACCAACAGCTGCCCTCCTAAGCCTTGCAAAGGCTGGCTCAAGCTTGCTAAAACCAGAGTTTACTGCTGTACCAGCCTCGTGTGAGCACTCTGCTCTGGGGTGGATTTCTTTACGCTGCCCAATAAATCAGACAGATAACTGGTTTCCTGCTTTCCTCTCTTTTCTCCCACTGCCTTTCCTGAAACCACCTTGGCTTTGGTCCACACATCTGTTTTCCAGGTCAGATTTCCAGTGTTTGCCACTCCAGGACTGCTGCTTGGCTGGCATCCATGGCCATAAGCGATTAAGCAAGAGCTCAGCTCCAGCACGGCTCTCTGCAATAGCAGCAGTTTAATTTAACACCACAAACAGCTGCACTGGATATGGAGAGTGTCTGCTTAATTTCCCAGTGGAAAGGATCCTGTGAGGTGTCTGAAAACCAAGGATGAAATGCAGCTTTCTCTGAGAGGCAACCTGCAACCTTCCCCTCCTGAAACCTTAAACACAACCTAATTTGGGTTCAGCAATGCTGCACCGCACTGTGCTGGCACTGGGGAGCAGCTCTGCCCACTCTGGAGAATAATACAACATATGGAATCCATTCCCAGATGATATTAGGAAGTAATAAACTCTTTAACATCCTTAATCAATTGTGGCTAAGCAGAGAGGAAGAAATGAGTTCCTGCTCCCAGTCAGCAGAAGATCTGGATGGAGGACAGCTGCCTGTGATGGGATTTGTGCTTTTGCCTTTCACTGACTGAAAATGGATGCATGTATGACACAGTAAACATGGCAATTTACTGAACAAGGGCCAACTGAAAAGGGAAATATTTCTAGATTTGAGATGCTGCTTTCCTAATGTCATCAAACTCTCATTTTCTCAAGGTCAGAGGGAACATTTCCAACTCTCTCTCCTTTTTTTTTTTAGGCAAAACTGCTTGCAAAACGAGTTCATAATCTCCAGATCAGCATCACTAAGAGGGAAAGAAGAGTTATAGTTGGAGGGTCTGAACTTTCTTTCACCCCCTTTCCAAGGCATCTCCCAGCAAACAGGCAGGTCCTGACCCTGCAGAGATCTGTGTGTAAGGCTGGTGGAGACCTGCACATGAGCATTACACACCTCAAAGCCTTCTGCAGGTTTCAAGAGCAACCCTGAACACCAGCAGGGATGGCTGAAATCCCTTTCTCCATCCCCTGACTCCTCATATCCCACAGAGCAAACAGGAGGGAATGGGGATCCAAAATGAGTCCCCTGAGTGACTCATTTTAGGTGTCCCTATCAGCTGCTATTTCAAAGGAGATCACACCAGCCTGCCCATGAAGGAGGAAGTTCAGAACCCCTCTGGGTGCCATTTCTCACACTTTCCTTTGACAAGGATGTGGATCAGAGGAGGGAAAGGAGGGGAAGCTGCAGAGCCCTTTGATTTTCCCTCTCTCTGTTCTCAGCCACCCCATCTTCAACATCTCCCAAAGGCAGAGGAGGGAGAGTGAGGCAAGCCAGGACCAGCAGTCTCTGATGGCATTGGTACAATATCAGACTCCATGCAACTGAAGAGCCTCCCAAAACTTCCTGGGACCACTTGATTTCAAAACAGAGGTTTGAAATCAAAACAAACCCTTTCAAACAGAGGTTTGAAACCACACAAACCCTTTCCCATCACTTGCAGACACAGAAGACCTGGGCAAAGCATTTCTTTCCCCTCTGGAAATGAGGCTTGCAGGCTTTTCTAGGCCAGTGTCAGGCACAGGGAAGGACATTTCTCTTTAAAACCCTCTGGGATGTCTTGTGGAGCTGTGTTTGGAGGGAGGGGTGTGTGTTGGTAACAGGATCTATGTCCTATATAAACCCTACAAACTCTGTCTGGGGTCTGCTGAGCTCAGAGGTTTTCTTTTGTTGCATTTTTGTTCTTTTCTTTTGTTGCCTCTCAAAACTCCCTGGGACCACTTGAGTTCAAAACAGAGGTGATGCTCCCCATCACTTTCAGACACAGAGCATCAAAGTGATGCTTTTCCATCCCTTGCAGACACAGAGGACCTGGACAAAGCATTTCTTTCCCCTCTGGAAATGAGGTTTGCAGGCTTTTCTAGGAGCAGTGTCAGGGATGGACATTTCTCGTTTAAAACCCTCTGGGATGTCTTGTGAGCTGTGTTTGGAGGGAGGGGTGTGTATTGGTAACAAGATCTATCTCCTATATACACCCTGCAAATTCTGGACACTGCTGAGCTCAGGGGTTTTCTTGTGTTGCATTTGTGGTGCACAAGGTAAGAACAGAGCCTCAAGTCTATCTTCAGATCTTAAAGATGATTGAACCACAGTGGAGTTAACACATGTGAACAGATTTACAGCTGTAGAAGGCTTGGTGTCCCTTCCACTGGGGAATTGCAGGAATAGCTGCTGCCAGTGGTCGCTACATTCATCCATGGACCCTAGGATGGAGTCCTCAACCTTTCTAGGGACACATGTGTAGCTGGGCCTTAAAACCAGGGAATTTGTGCTTTGCTATCCCCTTGGGTCTCCACACCACAATTCCTTCAGCCTGACCTGAACACAGGCTGTGCCCAAGGATTTTGTTCAGCTTTGCACCCCCTGCCACACTGCAGCGTCCCAATCTCCTCCAGCACAGCCTGAGGTCTCCTTAGAGCAGATTTCTCTACAAGCAACCTCTCTTTTCTCTGCTTGATCAGTGAGTTTGCAGCTGCATGCAGGGATGTGGGGCCTGTCCTAAGCAGGAGCGGTGATGATGATGATGATGATGGTGATGGTGATGATGGTGATGGGGTGGTGTGCAGCAACTGCCTTTTGTTTGGGATAAAGAGGCTGGGAAATCCTGGCCTGGCTGCCTGTGAAGAGATTAAGGGTGGATTCACAAGAATGTACAGAGACAACTGCACTGCACACATGGGCTGCCAGCCCAGCTCCCAGGACACCCAGGACAGGGATACAAACCTCTGTAGGGGTGCATCTTCCCATCCTACAGAGGGTACTTCAAACAAAGCCAAGCCCACCCTGGAATTGCTGTTTCTGCCACAAAGATGGCCAAGGTCAGTTCTAGCACTGCTGTTCAGCTGCCCAGGGAAAAAGGACCCAGCTTTTAGGGTTTGCTCCAGGAGCTGATGCATTCCTGTCTAGCAGTGATGACAGCTTGGAGAGACAGTGAAAAACATCTGGGGGAGGACCCCACACCAAAACCATCCACTCTGGAATGTGCTTAGAAATGGAAAAAGGGCCCAGTGCACAGGAACAGCCCTGAGCACTTTTTGATTTGCTCATAGAGGATACAAATTCTTACACCAGAAGGAGAATCTCTCTCAGACATGCCTTTTGTTTTCCAGCAGACAATGTGAATTTATCTACCTTGGCAGGGTGTTTAAAGCTGAAACCCTTGTTATTTGTGCAAACTGGAAAGAGAAGCAGAGCAGAGCCACCAAATCTTTATTTGGATGAAACCTCTACAGGTCCTGTCCCTCAAGCCAGGTCAGATCCCTTTTTTTTCCCCACATTTAATGAATTTTTGTCACGTGTGGTCCTGAAACAAAGCACTCTTTCTCACTTGTACTGTTGGAAAAATGCCCAGCTATTCAGTTTATTCTCCTTTGTAAAACTTTTATCTTTTTTTGTGCATTTTTAGGGTCCAGTGTATTAAGAGCAACTTGTCAATTTTGCTTCCTTATTTTCCTGGAAAACTTATTAATTGGTTAATTAATTAATCCTGGTTAATTTATTTTCCTGTATCGCTTCATTTCCGTAACACTGGACCACACAAGCTCAAAAAAAAGTTTTCAAAATTATTATCCCTATCATACTTATCTATAATTTTTATTACTATATTTTCAGGTTTTAGTGGTCTGCTAACAAATACTGACCAAACCAGAAGTGGCAGAGCACTGTTTAAAAACACTGAACACCAAATTCTTTCAAGAGCTTTTCAATGTAATGAGGGAAATAAAAACATCCCAAACTGAGATGTAGCTACAATATGTCCTTTCCTTTTGTTCCTCTTGTTCATTAGCACAGCAATTTCTCTACTTCTGCATGATTTTGGCACTGGTTCACAGATTTCTTGCTCTGGCCTTTTGGGTGTTTTTTGGTGCTTTTTTTAATGACACAGGTGGAGTGTTCCTTAAATACTTCACCATCTTGTACCAGGATGTTTTTTAATGCACTGACTTCCTGCCAGTGCCAGCATCTGCACCTATTTTTTATTTTCTTTCTCTTAAAAACAAAGAAAAAAATCCCAAAGAGGGGTACAGACTTATGAACATCCTTCCTTGTGCAGGCACAGTTTCATGCTGTGATGAACCTAACTCAGCAGTGGAGGTATTCAAGGTCTCTGTTTAATCCAGAAATCTGCTCAGGGTATTTGGACCCTGGATTACAGAAATGTTGGGCTGGAAAAGAGCATTTCATTCACCCCTCTGCCACCCAGCAGACTGTGTCTACCTCATCCCTGAGGTATCTGTCAGCAGTGAAGCTTCTCCTGCACTTGGTGTTACCACACATTCCTCAAAAAATGGGCAAATTTGTCTCAGGAGACTCAGATCATAACTGGAGTCCACATTGGGCATGCACACCTGATTTCTGTGTGACAAAATGGAATTTGGAGATGTAGGCCAGGCTTGGATGGGGCTTGGAGCACCCTGGGATAGTGGAAGGTGTCCCTGCCATGGCAGGGGCTTGGAATGAGATGATCTTTAGGGTGGAGTTGGGATGGTCCCTCCCAACCCAAACCATTCTATAATTGTTTGTATTTTAGGAAACTAATTTTGATCTAGGACTGTGCCGTGTTTCTCTGAGCTTGCACCATCATTCAAAGAGAACCATTGTTTCCTCCTCACTCCTCTGCAGCACTGGATGGTTTTTTTAACAGGTTCAGCAGATAGGAATTTCAAAAATATGTTTGACCATCCAGATCCTTCATTTTAGGCACCCCAACACCACGAGCCCAGCTCTGGTCCACAGCCCTCAGCTGCCTCCTCTTTGCCTGAAATCCTCCCAGGAACTCTGCAGTGACCTGGCACAGCTCACATTTTACAACAAACAGCACCGGGGTAACTCAGGTAATCCAGCCTCTTCCACTCCTTTGAAACTTCATGTTTATTCTGCTATATATAATTACATAAATACATATCAGAATCAGAAATCTTTCTTTGGCACAGCAGAAAGAGATCTGTAGATCTGTTGGCAGATCTACAGTCTCTGCCTCCATTCTCTGCTCCATCAATTTTTGCTGCCATGGCTTCACCACAATCACCCCCAATTTGTTGTTGTTGTTGTTGTTGTTGCTCCCCTCAATTTCAGGTGCCACATCTGTGCCATCTCTTGTCAGCACCATCTCAACTCCACTTTCTGTGTCCTCCTCACTCCCAATGCCACTGGACTCCAGCCACCTCTTTAAATAAACTCTGATATATCATTTCCTCTTCTTCAGTCATATTCAATTTAAATTGAAATTTAAAACTGCACTTCTACTTAAATAAAGAAGCTTATGTTGAAAGTCCAGTTATGCTGAAAGTCCTCTTCCCATTTATAGTCTGGTGTCCTATTCTCAGTGTCAGAGCTCCAGATCAGTTCCTGGGAGACTTTCCAGCTCTCCATATCTTCCCACTCCACTCACCATTGAACTCACATCAACTTTATCATTTACCCACCAGTTTCTTTCTGTGCTTCTGCCCTTAGCTATGTCCCTGACTGGGAGGGATATAGCACACACAGTGGGATGAAGAATGAAATATACAACACAGAGAAAATTAATTTTAGGCCAAAGTAGCAAGAATCAGGTTTTTGGGATGTTTTGTTTTTGTTTTAGTTTCTAATTTAGTTTCTGGGTTTTTTTTTTTTGTTTGTTTGTTTGTTTTTTTATATCACCATATGGCTGCTTAAGCAAACCTTCATGAGTTCATCTTCCCACTGTGAGAAAAGGGAAATCATGGACATGCAGACAATACCTGCTTCACCTCAGCAGTGCAGAGCACAGGGAATGTGCTGCTCCTCCTCACAGACCACTGGCCACAGAAAAGCTCACTCACACACCCAGACATCCAGGTACACTCACAAAATCCCAAACTGGGACACACTGAAGGTCCCTTCCCTCTCCTCTTCACCCCAACAAACGAATTCCTGACCCCCACCTTTGGACATTCACTCTCCCACCTCCTCCATACCCATTTGCATGTGGGCTGTTCACCCCAGGCCCCTCCACAAACAGCAGAAAGAGAGATCTGCTGGGTTTTCAGTTTCCATTATCTCCATCTTGCTGACTGAAACGGGTCAAATGCTTGGTGACCTCAAATGCCTCCTTCCCCCAGGGCTGGGGGAAGCCTGGTTCAGGTGGAGGAGAGTGTCCTCACACAGAATCCCACTTCTGACACCAGAGGGGATGGCTCTCACCTGCCAGAAGCTCAGTTAATTCAGAGATCAGCTCATGGGTGTTGTTCCTGCATTGAAACCCCCAGGAGCCAACATGGCTATTGCAGACAGAGACAAAAAACAGCTGAGGACAGGATGGTTTACAGCTCTCCCTAAGTACAACCAAAATGCACTGAAACCTTTATTTACTTTCCATGGGGTTTGAATCTGGTCTATAAATAAGGCAGGAGGACAATGCTAATAACTAGGAACTGGGAAAACTGACAGAAGCAGTAGAATTGCATTTTCTAATGAAGAGATTTGGTAAAAGCACCATCCTTTCCAATTTCACTACAAAACACATTGCAGAGAATCACCTCATTTTGATGGAGGGGGACAGGGAGAAAAAGGGCTGTTCTCTGGAGTTTTTATTGACTTAACCAATGTTTTAATAGTTTTAATAACAATGTCTGTAGCTGACACCCTCCCCTGGCATGAGGGGGAGGAGGGACAGAGGAGCTGAAAACGGAAGGTGGAGGATGCACATTTTTTACTATTTCACCCATGGTGTAAATCAAAACACAAATAGCAAGCGTTACTGTAAGGGTGGGAGGGGAAAACCTGGGTGAATTCAGCCCTCAGCACATGCACAGTCCTGCAAGACAAGCAGCAGGGACTCCCACAGCTGCACTTGTCTCTGTTTTCCATGGATCACCTTTTTCCAATCCCATTCACAGGTCAGAGCAGATCTCCACAAGCCTCAGCTGCTCCTTCTGTTCTTGACATATCAGCCCCAAAATGCCTCCCCTCTCACTCAGGCTCTCCTCCCACCCTCAGCTGTCCCTGATTTAGGTGAGGAAGAGGAGCAGCCCCACCAGCACACAGAAACTGCACAGCAAAGTGAAACCACCACATCAAAAACCTCCTCAGAAGGAAATGCTCAGATCCAAGTGAAAAATTAATCATGTATAAGTTTAGATTTGAAACAAAATAGAAGTTAAACTTCTGCTCCCAGCACAATCAGAAGCCAGGTTCCTGGGGATTTATGGCACTGGGTGATCCCAAATTTTGGCCCCTATGGGAAGGTGGCAGCCATCCTGCTGCTGGCTGTGGTGTCCCTGAGTATCCCTGGGAATTGTTATATTATTTATATATTTATATATTTATATTTATATATATATATTATATATTTTATTATATTATTATATATAATAATATATATTATTATATTATATATTATATATTATATATATTTATATATTTTGTAAATAGCAGATATATAAATATATATAAATAATATAACAATATATAAAAATATATATTTATATCTATATCTATATATATCTATATATATTTATATCTATATCTACATATTTTTATATATTGTTATATTATTTATATACAATATATAAAAATATATATTTATATCTATATCTATATATATATTTATATCTATATCTATATATTTTTATATATTGTTATATTATTTATATATATTTATATATCTGCTATTTACAAAATAATTTAAAAGGTCTTTAAAAGACCCAGCTGAATCAGGGCTTCGCTTGTACCAAGGCAAAGCTGTGACACCCCTGCATGGTTCAGGAAAGTCACTCCACCTTTATGTGAGTGTGTGTGATCTCCTTCCCCATCCCTGGAGGGGTTCAGGCCAGGATCTGAGCAGCCTGGACTAGTGGAAGGTGTCCTTGACCGTGGCAGGGAGGTTGGAACAGTCTCAGGAGCCTACCAAGCCAAACCATTCTGTGATTCAATGATTCTGTGACAATTCTGCTGCCACCCTCTAGCAATTCTCTCTCTTTTACTTTTCCAGGGGTTTTTTTTGGGTTAAAAAATAAAATTAAGGCCACATGTCTGGGTAGTTTGTATAGATTAGGGCCTCTCCAACAGTCATTTAGCCCAAGTGAGGCAACTTCTGTTGTGTGTTTGATCCCAAGGAAAGAACTGAGTACAAAGTGATGAGTTACTGCATCAATGAGGGCAGGCAGAGATAAAATATCCCCCTACTAAACCCAAGAAAAACCTTGCTGTCAGCCCAGAGCTAGGAGTATATTTGTCAGAAAGGTTCTTTATTTACAAAAAACCCCCAGAACAACTTCACAAAACAACTCAGGCAGAGCCCTCCAACCATTCTGCTTTGAGAATCCTCTTCCACACTCAATCCCTGTATCCCTGAGATGAGCTACACCAAACCCACACTCTCAGCAAATGGGGGCATTTACAGTGGTGGGACAGCCCTGCTGCTTGTTGGGATGGACTGGGCTTATTTGCTTGTCCAGAATTGTGTGGTGCAATGACATTTGGGGCAGGAATTGCACTTCCTGGCCCGGGTGGGTGGCTGCTCTGCACTAAAATACCCCAGTGTGATGACAGAGGAGGGATCTGTGCTTGATTTAGAGCTGTTCTTCAGGGTTTAAGCTGTCTGCTGTACTCTTCCTGGATCTTCCAAATGCCTCATAGGTCAGAGAATCATAGAATGGTTTGGGTTGGAAAAGATCTTAAAGATCATGGGCAGGGACACTTTGGACTAGAGCAGGTTGCTCCTGTACATTGCTCTGATCCCCCCACTGCTTCATCAGCCAGACCTTTACCACCAAAGCCCTTCAGTAACACATGCCAGACCTGAACATCTTGGGGCTTCTGCTGGTCACTGTGACCCTGAGATGTGTCAGAAAGTCTCTCTTCCCAGCCTGGTGCTTGAAGAAGGAGTCAGAGCTCTTCAGTCTCAGTCTCAAGGTTGTTTGTTGTATCTTATCTATAAAATTCTTTCTCCTGTCCAGCTGAGGTCCACTCAGCAGGACAGTCAGAGGCACTCTGGCCACCCTCAGGGCAGTGTTATCTTTTTACACTAAAAACTACCTGTACAATATTTACAATATCTTCCCAATACCTATCCCCTGTGTTAGACAGTGAGCTTCTACCTTAAACCAATCCAAAAGTGCCAACATCACAGCAGAAGATGGAAGCCAAGAAGAAGAAGGAGAAAGGCTGGACATGCCCAGATCCCTCCATCTTGCCCCCTGAACCCCCATTCTAAAAACCCCAAAAATCTATTTTTCACCCTGTGATAAATTCACTATCATTCTACTTAAACAGTTGTGCCTTGCAGATCTGCATGTAAGGTTGGTAATTTGCTCCATGGGTCATAATCAAAACCACAGGGGCATCCTGGGCTCTGTGCCAGGGTCTCTGAGCCCCCTGGCAGGGGCTAGGCAGTCCAGGACAGCCAGAGGGATGTCCTGAATTCCAACATAAACACAGCTGAATCTATACCTTAAACCTTCATCCTCCTGCAGGAGGGAGGCTTGTATGAGCTGTTCCAGCCCCACACACCTCTCACCACAGATTTCTTTTATACCCACGTCCTTACCATCTTTTTCTCAGTTGTTTTTTTTTTTTTTTTCTTTTCCACTCAGGCGTTTTCCTGCCTCAGATTGCAGTCCTGATGAGTCTGAGGTCTATATTACCTCCTCAGCTCAGGGTCCACTTCTGCAGGCACACTCACACCCTTCTCTCATGTTACAACCAATGTCTGGGATCACCTTTCCAAACATCATTTTCCTGCCTTTCTAAATGATGAAACCCATTGGAAGTAGGTGGTGAGAAGTGCTTTTTGTTGCCATAGACAATTCTGGCAAGCATAAAGAATTATCTTCTTTCAACCAAAAAAATATGGGTATTTTTCTGAAGCAAAGTGATGGGTTTTGCTGCAGGGTCTGAAATATTTTAATAAAGCAAACGAATCATAATGACTTATCCCTAAGGTTCCCACATATCCTCATTCTTTCTGCCAACCAGATTTATCCACAGATCCACATCTTCCCTGATCACTATTGCCATGGACACTGGAGACAGAGCCAACACCTTTCTGCACCACATGAAGATGTCATGTTGCACTTTGCAGGAAACAACTGAATGGAAATGCACCCATCATCTTTAACTAAATTCCTGCAAGACACAATAACAGCTCAGAATCAAAACATCTTTGTTGTGGACCAAAATATTTTCCATTAAAAAACTTTAAAAAACCCCTGACCATCTTCAGTGCTTTGGAAAGGAAAACTCCTCCATTTCTCTTGTCCTCCAAAGCCATCTGAGCCTGTAGACCCTGATGCTTCCAGCTTAGATCCTGCTGTTGGAGCCCTTCACCAGGGAGCAGGTCAGTGTGCCCAGGAAGAGCTGGAATTTTGCTACACACAAGGCTGAAACACCTCCCCCTTCTTTCCATCTCCTTCTTTCACCTTTTCTGCTTCCATATGCACCATTATCTGTACTAAGTTTGCTTTTACTCATACACACTGTAGGTAAGAATATATATATGTTTATAGAAATAACTTATTTTCATGGATTCATCTGTGGTCTCATCCCTCTCTCCTGTCAGGGCAGTTTTAATTATGGGTACAGTCCTCCCACTGACAAATGTGTTGATAATTATCATGTGATAAGTACAAAAAGTTTTTTAATGCCATTTTTGGATTTCTTTAAGTATCATGGAAGATGTTCTAACTTTCTCTCTAGTCATCACATCAAATACTTTCCTTTAACTCTCCATGGTCTGCTAACCTTGTATGAAGACTGATCTTCTTCATCACTCTGGGTTCCCTGCCTATGCCAGGAGGTGACATTTTGGTAAATGAATGCAGATTTCTCATTAAGAACCCCTGGAAGGGTCCAAGGCCAGGTTGAGCAGGGCTTGGAACAACCTGGGATAGTGGAAGGTGTTCCTGCCCATGGCAGGGCGGGGAACTGGATGATCTTTAGGGTCCCTTCTGACCCAACCATTCTGTGATCTATGATTCTAACAGAATCAGGCTGAATACCATCCATGCATGGGCCCAAGATTCATCACCTCCCTCTCCTCATTTGTTTATCAACCAGAAACTTTTTTGTCTTTTAGCACTGGTATTTCCTATGCAAATACTCCATTTTGATTTCCTGCAGATAAGTGGGATGATCAGGAAAGGAGGATACATTGCTTCACAGTGAATGCCAAGCAAATTAAATGCTGTAACAATTGAGGCAGTTGATTGCTGAGAAACAATCCAGCCCAAAATGGGTCAAATGTGAGGTGGAAATGACCATTTAAAAAAGAAACAAAACAGAAAGATATCATGTTGAGCTCATCCCCTGACATCTCATGGGTCTCTTCAGCTCAGACAAATATCAGGAAATTCACTTGAGAGATAATTGAGCCCTACATCCTCACTACACATGTGGTGACAGAGACAAGGCACAGTTTAGTGAAAGCTGCACCAGCTTCTTTTCACCTCACCCTGGGTACATCCTTTACAACTGTACATTTACTCCACTCAGCATTTTTGCCCCAAACACAGCACATGTTCTTACACATAGGTGGAAATAAAAATACTCCCAAAAGGGATTTCACCACTCTGCCCCAGAAAATCACTCAGAAGCAATGGTGTTACTAAAAGGTATGATAGCAACCAGAGGAATTGTCCATTGCTAAGACAGCTGGGTGTGATTTGAAAAGTAATTTGGGTCCCTTCCACTCTCACTATCACAGTTAATAAATGTTATCTCTGCTGCTGGGTGTGAGAGATGAAAAATCTCCAACAAGCCCGATAAATACCAATATTAACACAAGGAAGCAACGATGCAGATAAATCACAAAACTGACACAAACCAGCCATGATACAATAAAAACACTGTGCAATTGGCTACAGAGAAGGGTTTGCAGCTTGGGCTGCCTTTGCCAATGTTTTCCTCCCAAGCAGGAGCTGGATGCGAGGCAAGGAGGCGAACAGAGAACAACAGCACGGGATGGAAACAAACTGTCAGTGAGTGTTTGCAGGCTGCTTCCAGTGTCAATCACCAGAGTGATCTGGGGAGCGTTTCTGTGTGAGAACAGGCACGTGAGCAGCCCTGGGAGGGAGCTGTGCACAGCTCCTGGCACCTGTGACTGCAGGCTCAAGGCCCTGATTAACCCTTTCCATGGTTTCACACACACACAGGTTTAGGATGCTCATACTCCTGTATTGACTTTCTCTTCCTTTTCTAGATTAAGAGTCACTTTCTCTAAGCTTAGGCAAAGAACAACACGCTGTTTACACAAATCCTGGCTTCTGCAAAATGGGAAGAAACAGCAGAGGTTGCAGCCAAGTGTTTTAACTTGGATCCACCAACACATGCCTTAAAAAAGCCAAGAGCAGAACAGCTCTCCTGGCCAAGCCCTGGAAGGTGTTCCATACTTCACCTCCCTCCCAGGCTGCTGCAGAGCTCTTTGCAATTAAACTCAGGTATTAAGAGAAGAAACCAAAAAGTTGCCATCAGAAGTTATATTCACCATATCACTTCCTTCAGAACAACATGGAAACAGAGACTAAGCTGCAAAAGATCCCAAGGAAGAAAAATAAAAATTTGGCATGTTGGGAAAGCTAAGCTGCTTCTCTTGTTCCATCCATCCCTCCTTTCTTACCTCTCCCTCCTCCCTTTGAGGTCTCCATCCACCTCTGATGGGATACTGAGGCACATGTTGCTCCTGTGAGAAGCTCTGAGAGTCAACCAAGTAACTTTCTTTGAAAGGAAACACACTTGAGGCAGGGAAAAAAGAGCTTAGTTAGCTCCACCCTGGCAGTGTAATAACCCTCACAGCTCTCCTCAGGGTGGAAAAAGAAAATGAAAAGGTTTCCCCAGTGTAGCAACGTGAGCACAAAACCAGCCTGGGCACAGGGGGCTGCTGAGCTGCAGGATAAGGTTCAGGAGGGAGATCTGAATCTTCAATAGGACCTTAAAAACCAAATCATAAAATACATGTAAAAGTGAGGGGAAACTCAACTAAACTCTGCATTGCCTGTGCCAGTGCAACTGTGGCATCATCTTAAGGCAGGGATTCTTTCCAGGCCAAAACTTCTGCACAGGCTGAGCATCACTTGCTTAATTCATCTCATGTCCACACAGGTAAAGAGTCACATGAGGAAAATGAGGGGTCCAGCAGGGCTCAGGGAGCCTTGGCAAGTAAAGAGACACCAAAGTGGTGTCTGGCAGACACCAAAGCCTCATGTCCAGCTGAGACAGCAAAAAAGAGACAGAGGCAACAACACTGGGATTCAGATTCAATTCTGATGCCAGGAGTTCAGGCAAGGGCAGCTCCCTGGTGAACTCCAGGAAAGCAGCATCCTAGGAGCATCCTGGTACCTCCAGCTGGATGCAGTCCTGTTCCACCACATCCAGGTGGGACAAGAACCTCCTTGGAGCAGGTGCTCCTCGCTGGTCCCTCAACTCTGCTCCTAAAGCTCATTCCCCAGACACTCACAATGCCTGGTGGCCTCAACAGGGATGTGAGGTCCTTTCTTCAATTAAAAAGGATAAAAAGAGAAATACAAAAAAAAAACCCACACGTGCAGGGCCTCAAGGACTTGGCTGTTCAAGAATACAAAAGTTTGAACATTGCCCTTTTCTCTGCAAATAGTTCAAATAGTTCTGCTGCTCCCCCCGCCTTTGTTTTTTTTTTTTTTTTTAATAGAAGTTGAGTGAAACTTTATCTCTTCCTGCCCTAGTAACCCTACTAAATAATCTGCTGTTAGCATGACTCAATTCAGTGGCTTTCAGCTGCTGAAGTCGGTTTTTCTTTGCTACTGTTCTTTCATCGGTGCAAATGAAAAAAAAACCAAATAAAACAACTTGTAAAAAAAAAACAACTTTCTTCTCTGAAAAGTATCACGCTCCTGGAGATTAAAGTACAGGCGAGAAGTTGGTTACTTGCCTTGTAGAAAGGATCTGATTACACCCAAGAGTTTAGCTGTGCTCGAGCTCAATGTGCAGCAGAGAATTCAGCCGGGCTGGGGTTTCAGTCCCCTCCTCCGAAAGGAAGCGCTGCGGAGTGAGCAGGGATGGAGGGTTCATTCCCCTTAAACTGCCCAAAATTACCGCAGCTCTTCTTCCTAGCACATTACAAACTCGACCCCAAAGTGATATACCCTGCCGCTGAGATGCAGCAAAGCCTCTGAAACGATTTTCTGTCTGTCTGTCCTATCACATACTGCTGTAACCTACAAATCATCACTGAGCCCAGCAGGAGAAAGGGTTTTCCCTCTCTATCTTCCCCAGTTTGTTCACTCTGTTGACTAAAACTGTTTGTAGTCGTTGTTTCATTGTAGTTGTTTCATGATGTTTCTCACTTTCCCCCTTTTCACTGTTACACGAAGATACGCGGGAGAAAACAACGCTCTCTTTTAAAGGCAGGAAAATGCGATGGCGAAACCACAAACACTCGCAAGAGACATCAGGTGGAGAAGCTGAAAGCAATTTAAACTCTCATTTAAATGTAAAAAGACAAGTAAAACTCAACTCTCCGGACAAACGCGAAGTTATCACCTTTAAAACCCCGAAACAGCGGCGCCGATGGCTACAGCGGAGCAAGCGACGCTGAAATGCACCAAGCAGTGCCTTCAACTTTCCCGGGGCTGCTGCACAGGTTCACCCTCGGAGGTCCCACCCGGCCCTGGCACATTGTCCTGCAGCGGGACACCCTGCCCTGCCCTGCCCGGCCCTGCCCGCGCATCCCCGCGCATCCCCCGCGCATCCCCGCGCATCCCCGCGCATCCCCCGCGCATCCCCGCGCATCCCCGCGCATCCCGCTCCGCCGGCGGTACCTGCTGCCCGCGCAGCGCGGCTCGGCTCGGATCAGCCCCTTTGGGCTCGGATCAGTCCCTTTCGGCTCGGATCAGTCCTGTTCTGCTCGGCTTGGCTTGAGCCCAGTCCCGCCCGCACAGCCCGGCTTGGCTGTGCTTGGCTCGGCTAAGCCCGGCACAGACTCAGCTCTGCAGAGCCCAGCCCAGCTAAGCTCTGCTGAGCTCCGCCCGGGACAACACGGCTCAGCCCAGTCCGGCTCTGCTGAGCTCCGCCCGGCACAGCCCGGCTCGGCTCAGCCCAACCCAGCCCAGCTCGGCTCTGCAGAGCTCCGCCCGGCCCAGCTCGGCTCAGCCCAGCTCTGCTGAGCTCCGCCCGGCACAGCCCAGCCCGGCACAGCCCAGCCCGGCTCAGCGCTCCCGCCGCCCCCGCAAGGAAGCAGCGCTCTCCGGGCCGTCCGCAGCCACCACCGGGGCTGCCCTGGCCGCCCTTCCTCCTCCTCCTCCTCCTCCTCGCCCTCGGCACCAGCCCCTCCCCGTCCCCGGTGTCCTCTCCGTTTGCCCCCGCGCATCCCGAGCCGGGGCTCGGCACGGTGTCCCTTAGGGCCGGGGCCCCTGGCTGCAGTGGAGCTCTCTCCCAAAATAATCAAACAGGACAACCTGATTTTTTGTTGTCCAGTGTGAAAAATGCGTATTTTATGATTGGCTTTTTGCAAATATTCAAATGAGTTTTATATGTGTTGTTTTAGAAAGTTATGCTGTGTTAATTCTCTTAAGTAGTGTGGCAAATACAGTTTTGGGTTATAACAAAATGTTAAAATAGAAACTATGCTATGTAGGATACTTTTTTTTCCTAAAGAAAGGACTCACACTGAGATAGCAGCCACAGGACACTTGAATCTTTCAGAGAAAGAGAATTTATTGCTCCATTAATCAGGAGAAATGAACTTCTTCCCGCCTCACTCAGTTAGGATGACACCGTCAGGATTAGGAGGAAGAAGCTGACACCAACCAGACAGAACCCTGTGTTTGAATGGAATTTATGCATCATGGATGAGGTGTATGTATATGCAACAGGTAATTGTTTTTAAGAGTTAATCCTCTGTTAACGTGGGTCCTTTTTCGGGCTCGTGTTGCCCAGAAAAGGTACCCAGACTGTCCATAACTCTTTGTTTTTATTGTCTCATATTGTCCTAATTCGAATTGTCCAAATTATTATTACTCTAATTGTATTACCATTTTTGTAACCATTTTATTACTATTAAACTTTTAAAATTTAAAACCAGGTGATTGACGTTTTCCACAGGGGTGCAGAGGGAGTGTCTGCAGAGAAGTCCTCTCCTCATTCATCTCTTGCACCGTGTATGTCTTGGCTCTGTTAGGAACCTCAGACTGTTGTGTGGAAGAAGGATGGGTGTTACTGGTTTGGTGCACCCCTTTCAGGGGCTGAGGGTGTCAAAAGTGAGTTTTGCTCAGGATATTCCCTAGGAGACCTTCTGAGCTCCACAGGAATCGTGGTTTCCTCCTGTGCTGTCAGAAAAGATGTGATGCTGGAGGTCATGGATGGGTGGATCTGGAGCAGGAAACTGGCCCAGGAGCATGGGAGAAGAACCACGAGAAGGAAAGGAAACCCCAGAAATGTGGTGGCAAGGGATTTTGGAGAAGACAGTGGGAAATTCCCCTATCCTCCAGGGCCACACCAGCTCTGTGAGACCTGTGGGCTTTGGTGGCAGACAGATCAACATGATGACAGCTATAGCAAGGAGACCTAAAGATGTCCTTCAGCTCCCTGGTAAACCCACAGAGAATATGAGATCACGTTCAGCCACCTTCTGTGGCTCCAAAAGCTCCAGTGAAGAATCTCAGATAGTGTTTCTCTAAAAGGCTGATGTACAGAACACCACACCTGCCAGTTCTGTGAAAGATGTTTTGTTTGAGATCACCCAAATGAGGTGCTTAGAAATTTTAGGGCCTGTAAGTATTCACTTAGAGCAGGCTGGGATGGCCCTTTGATTATATTATTGTGATTATTTTGCCCTTGATGCTGGTCTCTAAAATGTAAATTATGCATTAAAATAAGAAAGGGAGGTGAGGCAAAGGGAAAGGCTGCTGGGATTTTGGAAATGAGGGGAAATGAATTGCTTTCAAAGAGTGGTTCTTTCCTATTTTCTGAGACAATTAGTCTGTAATACCTATTCCTGTCATTGGCAGGAGAGAAAAAGACATTTAGTGAGGCAGATGATTTTGCTTTTTAATTGCTCACACCCCATTAACTAACACATCATCCTTCCTGTCTGCATCAGAGTCCATTACACTGGGTTGTTGATACCAAAAGTATATAAAAAGAATAGATTCTTTCACCCCAGCTGAAGGCAAGCTGTAGATAATCAAAACTCCATGTATTCCCATCCCAAGCTTCAGTTTTCAGCTCTGTTGGTTGCTGATGCTGTTGATGAAATTTGCACAGGAACCTGGTGTTTAGAGGACCATATCTACCTGCACTTGGGCTGGGTGCAAGCTTTGGGTGGTGTACTGTCATTTCCCCAGCTGGGATGCAGCCCCATGGTCTGTCCCCCACTCCCTGACCCCATTGCTTCACTCACATGGGTCACATCCCATCCCTGGAAGTGTTGAGGACCAGGCTGGACGGGGCTCTGAGTAACCTGGTCTAGCGGAAAGTGTCCCTGACCATGGCAGGGGGTAGGAATGAGATGGTTTTTAATGTCCTTTCCAACCCAAACCATCCTGGGATTCTGTGATTCTGTGTCTGGGGGTCAGAGCATGACACAGCAGGCGGCTCCATGGGGATGCCTTTGCCTATAGGAACTTGGCAGATGTGCAAATATTTAGGCTCAGGGTTACTGTCCATGTATCACACACAAAACGGCACACAGGCCACTTACCTCTGTGAAAAATGCCAATCACTTGTTTTTAAAGTTTTAAAAGTTTAATAGTAATAAAATGGCTATAAAAATAGTATAACAATTAGAGTAACAATCATTTGGACAATTTGGATTAGGACAATATGCGACAATAGAAACAAAGACTTATGGATGCCCAGGTACCTTTTCTGGGCAATATAAGCCCAAAAAAGGACCCAGGTTAACAGAGGATTAACCCTTAAAAACAATTACCTGTTGCATATTCATACACCTCATCCATGATGCATAAATTCCATTCAAACACAGGATTCTGTCTGGGCAGTGTCAGCTTCTTCCTCCTAATCCTGACAGTGTCTTCAGAGCTGAGTGAGGTGGGAAGAAGTTTGTTTCTTCTGATAATGGGGCAATAAATTCTCTTTCTCTGAAAGATTCAGGTGTCCTGTGGCTGCTATCTGCTGCAAGTCCTTTCTTTAGAAAAAAAGTATCCTACATAGCATAGTTTCTATTTTAACATTTTGTTATAACCCAAGACTATATTTGCCAAACTACTTAAGAGAATTAATTCAGCATTACTTTCTAACATAACATATATAATACTCGTTTGAATATTTGCAAAAAGCCAATCATAAAATATGCATTTTTCACACCTCCAATCTGGCAGAAGGTTTGAGCCTGCATCTTCCCCCAGCAAAGCATTTAACAAGATCTCAGGTCAGGGAAAATTGTTGGCAAGACAAGCCAAGGATTCCAACACCTGCTGCAAGGGAAAATAAATCAACATGAGCCCCTTCTGAAGGGACATTCACCCATCTTGTCACTCTGGTGAGGTCCACACCTGCCTGCCACAGCCTGTCCCAAAGTTGTCCTTCACTGCCCTTCGTGTGTAACCTAAACTTTCCTTGCTGGGATTTAAACCCATTTCTCATTATGGGATCACAGAACCAGAGCATGGTTTGGACTGGAAAGGATCTTTAAAGGCTGTCAAGTCCACACCCCCTGCAAGAAACAGGGTCAACTCCATCCTGTCCACCAGGGATACAGAGAACATATTCTCCACTTCATTCCACTCCTTTTTTTTTTTTTTTTTTTTTTCCCCACAGCAGCTTTTTATCATATTTAAAGCTCTGTGGTCTGGGAGGCAGCTGCCATATTAATTACCCAGACTCAGGATAATTACCTAGCTGACACAGAGCTTCCACTGAACCACACAACAACTGCTGAGCATTGTTATTGTCATTTAACTCGACTCTACAACTAATCAGGTTCTACAGCAGATGAGGCCACTCCTGTGGGTGGAGGTATCTGGAAACCAAAAGCCCTTAAAGCTGCATCTTTCTGGTGGAAAATATCACCACAAGCCATCGTGTTTTCTTTCCTGTATTTGAAAACCACCCACATTTTCAGTAAGAAAAAAAAAATAAATCCAAAACTGATTGAGCGTTTCACCTGGGCAGTGGGCCTTTCTGAAGAGTTTCATTCTCAAAATATTTGGGCTCTGTTGTTTGTTTTTTAAGGGTAGTTGTTTGTAATTTATTGTTAATTTAGAGGAGGAAGTGAGGGAAATAATAAGGGAACAAATTAATAACTGCTGTTAAAGCAGATATAATATTCTTCTTGGTCTGTGCTCTGAATGAATTGAAATGAATTAATTAATGTGCTTGAAAAATAAAGAAAAAATATAGCAGGTCAAGTTTTTTTCAGAGATTTTTATATTTTTGGGTTTTTTTCTTTTCACCCTCAAAGGTTTCTACTTCTTCCACAAGAGTGCACTGCATGTTACCACGAGGTTTAATTTACATTTCAGTCTCTTCTAGCAGTGACAAAAAACCAAAACTGCTTAGAAAGGAGCAGAGAGGTCACTTCACCCCTTTTACCGTACAGCAGGTCCAGCGCTCCCAAATCCCCTGTTCCCATCAGATGTCTGCCCAGCTGGAGGTTGCACAATTCCAGCTGGGGAGTTCCCTGGCCTGCCCAGAAGAGGACAGGAAATGCAGTGAGCAAATCAAACCGCTTGCAAAATGCTGTGTGACGATGCCCATCTGCCAGGCTTCACCAGGAAACGTTGAGTAAATCTTTCCACAGGGTCCAGCCTGACTTGACTTCCTTGGAACTCCTTGAATGGAGATATGTGTTGTCCCCTTCAAGCTATGAAGAGAAATAAATCAACTGTGGTGCTGGTGCTAAACAATCCTTCAGGTTGTTAGTCTCACGCCAAGGATCAACTGAGCATATGGTGCTAAATGTGTTTCCAGCCCATAAAGTTTGCTCATCTCTAATTTTGTAAGGTTTCAAAGCTTTTTATCAGTCATTTTGGGCTCAGTACTCTGGTTTGTCAGCAGCACTCAAGATAATCAATTTAAGGAGATGTATAAAATGCATTTTAGGGCACAGGCTGAGGGATGCAAAGCCTCTGCCTGCCTTCACCTCTGGTTTCCACGCTCTGCTTGTCTCCTGCCACTCCAGGCTATGGTTTCCTCACTTTGCTGACTCAACCTATCACCTCAGTGCTCTCAGCCAGAGCAGCACAACTGCCTGCATGTAAGAAACACAAGCAAAGCAAAACTGAAAAGGAAAAAAAAAACAACAAACCAAATGAAAAGAAAACAAAAAAATAATGGGGTTGCTCTTTGCCTGTAAGAGGCATCATTTTCACAGGAAAAGGCCACATGAAGGACTTGAGTGATCAGAGTGATGGGGGGAAAGAGGTGGAGGGGTGGGAGTGAGTGAGGACCTCCACAAAAGGTTCGTGGTGGGTGAGCATGCACTCCAGGTGACACTGCACGAGAGGTGAGCTGCTTTGGAACTGCTGGGAAAATGCAAAGTCACTTGTGATTGAGAGCTCCTCTGCTGTCCTGGAGAACAGTCTCCCATTGTTTGTGTGAAAATAATATCCCTCCTCAGACTTCTACAGAGGCACCACCCCTGATAATTCCCCCTGAAATGGGGACCATGGAAAGCCACTCCAAAGCCACTCCAAATATTATTCTTGACCACAATTGGAGACAAAGTGCCTGGTCCTGGAGGGCTGCAGGACCACTTCTGTCTCTTTTGGTGACATTAATTAATAACACAGGGAAACCTGAATCAAAATCAACAGACAAAAATCAGCTTAGAAATCACAGAGACACAGAACCTCTGAGCTGGAAAGGGACCTCTGGAAGTCACCTTGTCCAACCTCTTTGCTCAAGCAGGGCCACAGAGACCTGAGTGTCCAGGACCATGTCCAGACAGCTTCTGATTGCCTCCAGGAATGCAGAATCCATTTCAATGGCATTGGGATCCTTTTGTTGTGTATTTATACATCCTCTGTCTTGCCAATTCAAAGACCTTTTGGTTGGTTTCATTTGGAATCAGTAGAAGGCATTGCCCAGGGAGGTCACAGAGGTTAAGAGAACAGCAAGATTTCCAGTATGCTTACATTTATCTTTATCATCCTTTTTACCCCTCTAGAGGGTACTCTAAAGGCAAGATGACTGTGAGGCTGATTTTTTTTTTTTTCATTTTCAGTTTTAGATTTGAATGTCTGAATTTTGTTCCTTTCTGCCAACAGCTCACGCCATGGTGTCCTGTCATGACTGAGGTCTGTACCAAGATTGAATCTGCAGCATCTGAATCTGAAATGAATGTGGAATCTGAAGTGAACATCATGGCTGGAGGATGCTGCTGATGCTTGCAGAGGTGGGACAGAGGTTCTTGGAGTCACCTCCTTCAAACTAAAAGCTGTTAAGGGCTCTTGCATTTGAAATAGTGAGTGTGCACTCACAGCAGGTTTGAAAACTCCTCCTGGGAATCCAAAAATATTTTTTTTTGTTTAATCTGTACTAATTTAGCAGAAAAACAGTTGGAAGAGTTTGCCAAAAAGAGCAGTAAGACACCAAATTTGGATCTTAGATGCCTGCCCATCTCATGTAATGGTGAGGAGGCGGGAGGCTTTGCCTGATAACTTTGATTCTGGGCTATACACTGTAGTAAATCAAAGCAGTTTATCACTCATAATTGGGAAGTGCTGAGTGTCCAATACAGAAACCTCTTGTGCTGAGTCCTAAAAGGGACACTTTTTTGTTATTGCTGTTTGCTTCTGACAGCAAAAAATCTGGATGGGGAAAGCCAGAGAGAGCAAGATGTTTAAGGCAGGACCAAAGGTTTTCACATCCACTATATTACTATTTCCTAGTTTTTAATGCATTTATCCTTACTTTTCCTGAAAAGGATCAGCCTCCCCTCCTTTATAGACAAGAGATCGAAGCCTTGGGACACAGAAGGGCAATGTCTAGCTCTTGGGCAATCAGGCACATTACATAAAAATCCCAGGACATTTTATTTCCAGGTGTCTTTTGCACTTGGACACGTCTGTAAAGCATGTGGTGAGAACTGACAGCACAATTTGGTGAAGAGGTCAGTTTGGTGCTTACATCTTCATCAGTGCTGTGTGCATGGCTACCAGCTCCTGATACATCTCCCCAAGCTTTTCCCTTGCTAAATCAGCTCTTCCTTTGCCTAAATCTTCACCATCTGCAGCAGTTTCCCTCATTCTTTAAGCAGAGGGTGGTGAGGCCCTGGCACAAGTTCCCAGAGAAGCTGTCCCATTCCTGAAAGTGTCCAAGGCCAGGTGGGACAGGGCTTGGAGCAGCCTGGGATAGTGGAAGGTGCAAAAAATTTAGTGAAGTGTGGATGGAAGCACTGAAACCTCCACACTCCTGTTAGGAGACCAGGGGGAGAAAAAAGGGAAGGAAATAAGGGACAGATTATTGCTGTATTTTTGCTAAATTTTTTGCTGTATATTGCTAAATTTGATTTCCATGTGTCTTCTGCACTTGGACACATCTGTAAGGCACGTGGTGAGAACTTACAGGCCAGGCCTGACAGGAGAAAGGTGGAGACTTGTCCCACTGGAGAATCTTTCCTGAGGTGTGGCATAAGTTAATGACAGAATCCCAGAATGGTTTGGGTTGGAAAGGACCTTAAAGATCTTTCCAAGCCCTCTGCCATGGGCAGGGACACCTTCCACTATCCCAGGTTGCTCCAAGCCCCATCCAGTCTGGCCTTGAACACTTTCAGGGATGGGACAGCTTCTCTGGGAACTTGTGCCAGGGCCTCACCACCCTCTGCTTAAAGAATGAGGGAAACTGCTGCAGATGGTGAAGATTTCAGCAGAGGAAGAGCTGATTTAGCAAGGGAAAAGCTTGGGGAGATGTATCAGGAGCTGGTAGCTGTGCACACAGCACTGATGAAGATGTAAGCACCAAACCCTTCACCAAAATGGTATCAGGTGCTTTTAGAGGCCTTCACACTCTCAGTAGTGCTTTTTCCAAGAAAGGCTTTGAGACAATTCATCAGTAGTTTAGGAAATGCGTCTTTGACACTTTGACAGAGTTTGGAAGGTGCTAACCCTGACTCAGCCCATTCTGCCTCCCCCAGCCCAACCCAGGGTGCTGAGCAGCCCCTTGCTCCACTCCCATCCCGCTCCCCCTCTGTGCGATGCAAAATGAGCTTTGATCTGCCCCCTCTGCTTGCTTTGCCAGTGCCACCCCTCTCTAGGACCAGCCAGCCAAAGCCCAGCCCTTACTGGGAGCTTTACCCCTCCTCTGTGACCCACCACGGGCAGCTGAGAGCCACAGATGATCTGGGAGGGTGCTCGTTTGATTTCTCTGAATTCTCTCTGTGTTTCTCACATGAGCTCACGTATTAATTCTTGTGGAGTGCCCTGTTCACAAGAAACAAAGGTGCTGCCAGATTGTTGTTTCCCAGTGAAATTGTGCTAATAATGAGCTGTTCAGTTGGGTGCTGTTGTCTACACGCTCCTTCTGAGTTTCCCAGAAATCATCCCCCTCCGCTGCAGGCTTAATGTAAGTCAGGGTGAGCAGAGGCTGCTGACGGGAACATTTCAGACCTGATCTCTGTGTGGTGAATATTTTGGCTGAGGAGTGGGTTTGCTGGCTTGCTTTTTCTTAGTGGTTAAGGTGAAAGGTCAAAACGTTTTCTCGGTGCTACAAAAATTTCTGATGTGAGCGCACTTACCATCAGGGCTGGCTGGTGGAAACACATCAGGGAACAATGGTTAAGGGAACCATTGTCACATCACTGCCACACATTTTAATCGATTCTGTGACCCTGCATTAATTGATTCTGGGGTTCTGTGTTGACAAGGTGGTGATTGGTGGTCACAGGTTGGACTTGATCTCAGAGGTCTTTTGCAACCTAAGTGGTTCTGTGGTTCTGTGATTCTGTGATCCTTTCTATTATGTCCGTAAAATTCTCCAAATTATGACTTGCCACAGTGTTGCAGACATCTTTTATGAAAAATTCTTTCCTTAGGATTTTTTCTCCTGACAAGCTGAGAGGCCTCAGGAACAAAATGTAAACAATGGTTATCTGCTGCTGTGGAATGCAACAGGTGCATCTGGGATTGGCCCATGTTGTTTCTAATTAATGGCCAATCACAGCCCAGCTGGCTTGGACTCTCTGTCTGAGACAGAAGAAATCCTTTCTTCTATTCTTTTAGTATAGTTTTAATATAATATATATCATAAAATAATAAATCAGCCTTCTGAAACATGGAGTCAAATCCTTGTCTCTTCCCTCAACCTGAGACCCCTGTGAACACGGTCACACCACAGTAACCTCAGTTCCCTGGAAGACACTGGATGTCCAGGATACTTTTTCCATCAATGATCTCAGCTTTGGGACACACAGAAAGAGACAAGATGGACTCAATTTTCAGCAGTGTGGAAAAGAACAAAATAAGATGGTGTCAAATGCGTCACCTTCCCTCTGAAAACCAAGTGCCCTCAGACCAGCAGAGGTAGATGCTCCAGAGTTCTCACCTAGGCTCAGGAGGAGACATCTGGGGCAATGTCCTGAGCAATTCCAGCTTTAGGAAGGTACCTGAAGTTAAAGAAAGCCATGATCCTCTCACTCTGTCACTGTCCACAGCTGATTGTAACCCACCTAGGTGCCCAAGCATCTGCAGCATTGCTGGCTGCAGTAGAAATGGGATTTTGGCAGAGGTAAAAATAAATGGGAGATCTCCAGACATTTCATGGCTGTGGTGCTCACTGTTTCTATTTTCCTACAAATGGCTGAAGGCCACTCCATTAACTCATCTTGGTGTGACACTCATGTCCACTCTGCCCAAAGGGGGACAGAAGCACTGAAACCTCCACACTCCTGTTAGGAGACCAGGGGGACAAAAAAGGGAAAGAAATTAAGGACAGATTATTGCTGTAGGTGACCTCCAGCACCCCGTGTAAGCCATGGGAAGAGCAGAGGGCTGTGAGGGAGGCACAGAGCTCCTGTCAGGAGGTGAGGGTTTGGGGCAGCACGCAGTGGGGACACTGTGTGAACACAGAGGATGTCACCTCACTCAGGGTGGTTTTGGGGATGCCGGTGCTGCTGCCCTCAATGCAGTGCAGAAATCCCTGAGCTCAGCAGAAACCAGCTCAGGGAGCTGCTCTGTGACACTACAGATGTGGAGGAAAGGCTGGTTGATCACTGGTACCTGTGCATTGCATCACAATCTTTGTATGCTGAAATAAACATGGGCAGGAGACCTTTCTCCTTTTTAATAATGCCTTTATTAAAAGTGATCAGCTCGGGTGGGGAGAACCAACGGGTCCAGGCTCACACTGCCGCTGCTCCCAGAAGTGGCACAGGAGAAGAAAGCACAGTGCAGCTTTGTCCACTGGTCTGTGGACAGAGCTGGGAGTTCTATCCTCACAAAAGCATCAGGAGATTCCCTTACTTTTTGGTTTGACTTTTTGGTTTGACTTTTATGAACCTCTCTCCAGCCGACATCATTTAGGTTAGGGTGAGGGGTAAAAAGGGTCTTAGCGGATACTGGATTCTGTTCCTCACGTCCAGACATCACTTTGATCCCTTATTCCATGGTGGCTCGTTGTTTTTAGGGGTTTTTCTTGCTAGATTTGGTGAGGGGTTTCCTCATTTGCATGCCAACCCTGATGTCACCTCCTCCTCACAGTCCCAGGTGCCATCTTCCAGGAAGCAGCAGGGGGATAAAGGGGATTTTTCACTGTTAACAACAGGTAATTAAAGGAAAACTATTAACAACAGGTTAATAGTTTTCCTTTAATACAACATGAAATTATTAACAACAAATAGTTAGAACTCCAGCTTGGCAGCAATTGGTCTAACTTGTAAACTCTGCAACCTTTAAAAAAAATGGACAACTTTTCTACTCATAACATGTACTGTCCTTGGACATGGACACTACAGCCATGGAAATGCAACTTTGGGATAACCTAACAATTGGCTGCAAGTACTCTGGACCTCTGGCATGAAAAACATCCTGGGCTGCTTCACTGAAAGTTGGACTTGATGATCTTGGAGGCTGTTTCCAGCCTTTGTGATTCTCTGTCCCTCAGTGCTCCTGTTGTATGTTGGTAACAAATGAAAGCCATGGTATTTCTGCATTATCTTCTCTTTCTGGAGAAGATCAGGACCTGGAGGGTGAAAATATCCCAGAGTATCCTTCCTGTAGGATATCTCCTAGCTGGGCTCTAGGGCCTCACACATTTACCCCAAACACACAGTCCTGAAGCTTTCATTTGTTATTAAAAGTAGGTCATCAGGGTGTCAGCTCAGGCTCTTTTGTCTCTGGTGGATTTGAACATTTGCTTTCCAGACAATGACAAACACATCCCTGTATGAATCATTTTTTACCTCCAGCTTTGTCTGATTCTTAGAGAGAGCTCTCAGAGAGGATTAGGTGGCTGGAAGTCTGCTTGGCACTGCCTGCTAATGAGAGGAGAAACAAAAGATGGAGAGCAAAAACAAAACTACAATCTGTTTTTTGCTTTCTCATCCCAAGTGGTTGATCCTATGATTTCCTTCAGGATGCATAAGAAAAAGCTCAAACATGCCCTGAAATTAAATGACTGCATTATAGAGGGTCCCCCACACAGGAGCTGAGTGCAGCACTCCAGTTGTACCTGAAATCTATTTTGAAGGCTCAAGTGGGACTTTGGTGATAAGAAGGCTTTGTGTTTTATCTTCCAGTACAGCCTTGCAGATTTGGACTTAATCTGGGTCTTGTGTAAGGCATCAAGGTGCTGTAGCACTAAATGTAACAATTGAAACCAGCAATTCTTTATATTGGTACCTCTGCTTTCCACTCAAATGCTCTTATAATTTGTGAGCACTCTTCTGTGCACAGTAGCATTTATCAAAAGTCCTTTTCCAGGTGAGGGAATGCAGGGCTCCATTTATTAACAGCAAAAGAGACTTAATTCTTTGAAGTCCCAGAGTGTATAAGGCTGCAGAGCCAGGGGAACAGGGGAATGGTGCAGCAACAAAAATGATTTTGAAAGGTCACCTCACATAACTGAGAAAGTCAGGTCTTATCCACCAGCCCTAGGAAAGGCAGGGGTTTGTTTAATATTCATTGTGGGCTTTCCCTAAAAGTCAGTGAATGTTTAAAAATGTCACTGCACAAACTCCTAATTCCTGTTATTTCTTATGCCCTTGCACGTTCAGTAATGGGGAATCAGCTCTGTGCTGCAATTGGAAGGTCATGAAGTGCAGGGGGCCTTGACTTTTGGTAATGTCACCACACCTAGCACTGGGTATGCAGACTATGCATCTATTTTGAAATTTCATTCCAGTGGTGTGCCTTTCTTCCCCCAGTTCTTTTGATCTGGATCTCTGAGTTCTTTGGGGCAGCAATTTTCACTTCTACAGGTCTGGACTCATCCTAGCATGAGGGTTTTTAACCAAGGTGCTGGTGCAATACAAATGCTAAATAATAACTATGATGCTAAGGCAGTATGTGTTCCCTTAAGAAATTCTGTCTTTTCCTTCTGAAATTCATGTAGAATTTCACTTCCATGAAGAACTGCCAGTCAGATTCAGATCCATCTCGTCAAGAAGGTGAAGTCAAAGAGGCAGCTCCTTGTAAATCAGAAAAAGTTCACTGACATGAGGAGGTTTGTGCTCACCTAAACCACAGCATGAATATCTCCAATAATTTTAGAAGTCTGGATCAAGAGGAATACTTGTATGAGTTTACTTCAGTGTCACTGGAAGGGTTTGTTTTGTTTGAGTCTGGGGACAGAAGGAATGTGCTGGAACAAAAAGTTACATGGCCTGGTTTGTATTTGAGGTTTTCTGGAAGAGCAAGTTGAGAGCTTAATTTAAGAGTGAGATCTTAATTTAAGAGTGAGATCTTAATTTAAGAGTTAAGGTCAAGAGCTTAACTTAAGAGTAAAAACAAGCTTTTAAGAGCCAGAAAACTGAATGCTGAAACCACTGTGCATTAATCTAGAGGCATACAAGTAACAAAGCCCAAGGTATTTATGCATGCAAATCCATATTCATACATGGAGTCACTTAGGTTGGAGAAACACTTTTTAAATCATCAAGTCCAACTGTAACCCTAACCCTGCCAAGCCATACCCATATGCACTCTGCAGAAATGTTCACATGCAGGGGTGTAGCAGGGGCATAATCTACACAAGGTATCAGAAGGTTCTACTGATGTGCACCCCCAGGTGCACATCTCAGGGTGTGACCACAGGTCATACCTGCATCTAAAACCAAGGAGAGGGCCTTGTCCCCCCCAGCAGCAGGGCAAACAGGAGGTGACAACAAGTTAGAGATGCCCAGATGATAAAAGAGAATTGCAGGAACAGAACAATCTTGTGTCCCATCTGCCCATGTGAGTATTTATGCATGTGTTTATTTGTATTCCCCACCAGTCTCGCTATTAATTTTGCAAATGTTCTCAATGCATTTGCCCAGATATTGGAAGCCAGGGGGGATGTGCTGTGCCATGGCAGTGACACAGAGCCAGGGGAGCTGTTCCAGGCTCTTATTCCTGTGCAGACATTTCCCCCTCTCTAAAGTGAAAGAACTGTGGAAGTGGATGGACTGACTCTTCCATGCTTGAACCTCTAGTCCTTGCTAGTGCCTCAGCTCAGGGTCTGAGTCAGCTGCAGTCCCTCAGCTGAGGAGTCTGATGGACTCAAGGGAAAGTGAGACAAAATGCGGAGATGGGCACAGCCATGTGCAGCTAGAGATGATGTAGGAGATATTTCAGAAGGTGAGAGTCTGCTTTTGAGGAGATAATCTAGAAGAGGTGGAGCAGGAGGTGAAGAGGGCCAACAACTATAGCTCTATTCCAGGCTGGAGTTGCAGAGAGCTATTTTCTTCCCACTTGGACAGGGTTGATGTAATTTTGCTTTTGCTGTTCCTGCTGAGGTCTGTGGGGCTGTGGAGGAGGTGGCTGCTCCTGTCTAACCAACCCAGGTGTCCCCAAACATAGAATGGCTTGGGTTGGAAGGGAGCTTAAACACGATTCTGTTTCCCATGGGCAGGGACACCTTCCACTATCCCAGGTTGCTCCAAGCCTCATCCAACCTGGCCATGGACACTTCCAGGGATCCAGGGGCAGCCACAGCTGCTCTGGGTGCACCCTGTGCCAGGGCCTCACCACCCTCACAGGAAAGAATTTCTTCCTAACACCTGATCTAAACATCTCTTTTTTCAGTTTGAAGCCACTGTACCTTGTTCTATCACTACAAGCCCCTGTCAAAAGTCGCTCTGCAGTCCTGTTTCACACTCTGTTCTCCAGGTTCCCTGCAGCAGAGGTGGCACTGTCTCTCCAGCTGGCTAAAGAGAGGGCTGTCACCTGCACATTGGAGGAGCTGTGCCACTCACTTACCCTGCCAACCTTTCAGCAGCCACAGCCTGGATGTGACCTCCCTCCTCCAGCCCGAACCCCGAGGCATCCCTTTGATTATTGCACAGGTTTGTCTGCCTGCTTTTCATCAGGCTGCTGTGCTAAGCCCACTAGCAAGAGCTTCTACCCCTTGCCCAAATGAAATGCCACCTGCCTGTGAGCAGTTTGTCCCCTGTGGGCAGGGGTTTGTCCCCTGTGGGCAGGGGTTTGTCCCCTCTGGTTCTTCCTTGGTGTGGTATGTGCAGTGCAGGGGGAGAAAGGGGAACTGATCACTGACAGGGCACTGGGCAGTAAAATAAGCAGAAGATGATGACACATGTGAGGCTGAAGGGAAGGCAGGAAGTGCTTGTTTGGAGATGAGTAGGTTTGATTCTCACTCATGTGATCTGTGTGCCACGTTGGCATGAGGGCAGGCAGTGGCATCCTAGGGCAGTGAGCACAATGAAATCCACAGCAGAGAAGTGAGAGATAGCCTGGATATATCTGTCCAGCCTGCCAGAGGTGCACAATCAACCTTCCAAAGCAGTTCAGTGATCAAACTGCAGACCACAGGAAAGCCAAAGGGATCATTTTCATATGTGTGTGTGTGACTTTCACTTTGAATCCTTCTGCTCTCAATTTGGCAGAAAGAGAAGAACAGAGAAGACTCTGCTCAGCCCAGCTGGGCAGATTAAGTGAAAATTCAAGATCATCAACTGCAAAATAAAGGGATTTAATGTCTGCCTCCTGGTGGAGGGTGTGTCAGCCATGACATCAGTAGTTTTGGAGTGCCAGCCAACAACATAATCACAGAATCACACAATGCTTTGGGTTTGAAGGGACCTTAAAGATCATCTAGTTCCAACTATCTGCATTGGACAGGGACACCTTCCACTAGAGCAGGGAGCTCAGGACCCCTGTCCAACCAACCAACCAGCATTTGGGACACACTTGCTTCTGGTGGGTGCCTCAGAGTTTATAATAATTCAGGCAACATCTTTGCCATTATTCAGAAGTAGTTACCATGCAGGGAGTTTCAGTTTCACTGTGATCACTTTATCTGAATACAAATCTGAACCCTCTGTACATCCTCAGGACACAAAAATATCTTACCACCTAATCATGTTTTTCTCAGATTTTTTTTTTTTTTTCACTGACAGACTGTTGGTTTATTGCTTCCTAGGATAGGGGAAGGGTGATTTGGGTTTGCCCTTTGCTGCCATGGATTTGAGAGTCAACATTGTCATCAGGGTCACTGTGACATGTGAATAGCCCCCCCCCAGCTCCAAAGGGGAGTCTCATCCTAAAAGAGCTTTTTTACAGTCTGCATCACTAACTGGAAAGCTGCAGCTGCTGAAGGTGGACCTGCAAACCCACGAGTTTCCTGGAGTAGATTTGATCTAGAAATAACCCAGTAGCCTGGGCTTGGTCACTCCCAGGAGAAGATCATCCCCAAATTCTTTCTAGTGTAATTAGTATCATATGAGCAGTGCAGGAATTCCCTTACAGGTGAAGTTACAGGCTCCAATATGGAGTGACATCCCAGAAGGTGCATAAAGGACTCATATTTCATCACTGACGGAAAATTAACTGGAAAATTTTATCAAATCCTTGCTGTAAAATCCTCAGACTCCCACCCCTGAAAACACTGAGCAAATGAGCTGTCTCCTCTGAGCATGGAAAATCCAACATTTCCAGGGGCAATTTGTCATTGGAGTTTGCGTGCAGTTTCTTTGTTTTCATTCACACAGATGGGAAAAAAAATAACAGAAGAAAGCTATTGATTTTTAAAGTAATCCTTTCTGTCAATACAAGACCAAGCAGGTTTTGACTTCAAACAATTTATAGAGGTTTGCACACCTCATTTCAAGTATCATGCCATGACCCTGCCTCCACGCTGCAAGTTATTTAATTAGACACATTAATCCACTAAGTGATGGCAAAATGTTTAGTAATGATGTCTAACCAGGGCATTTCAAGGGAATTTTGTTGTTTAATTAGGAGATAATTGATGATAGTGCAGAGAGTATCTGGTTATAAAAGGCTCCTGCATGTCAATTGGGCTTGTGCTGAGCTCAATGGCTGTTAAATGCTGCTCATATTACTTGCCATTATTATGGTACATAGATTTAAGAATGGCCATTATTCACCAAAAAAGAAAAAAAAAGAGATTAAAAAATTGGCATTTCTTTAGATCTGGCTGATTAGGTGTAGGGATAATGAGATGCACCTGGAAGGAGTGGAAAGGTGGTGAATTAACCAGCTAGAATGGAATTAGCCACAGTGATGGCACTGGGTGAGGAATCAGCTCCATGAGGGACCTTGGACATGGAACTGTCCAAGGCTTCACCTGTTGAGGCTTCACCTTTGTGCTGCTGTGAATTTGTAGCCTCTTCTCCTGGAGAAGAGAAGGCTTAGAAGTGACCTCATTGCTCCCTACGGCTTCCTGAAGGGAGGCTGCAGACAGGTGGGGTCGGTCTGTCCCACAGGGCAGCACTGACAGAACCAGAGGACACAGGCTCCAGCTACATCAGGGAAGGTACAGGTTGGATATTAGGAAAAGAATAATAAAGTACTGGAATGAATAATAAAGCACTGGAATGCTCTTCCCAGGGAGGTGGTAGAATCACCATCTCTGGATGTGTTTAAAGGCAGACTGGACATGGCCCTTGGTGCTGTAGTCTGGTTGAGGTGTTAGGGCATGGGTTGGACTCGATGATCTGAGAGGTCTCTCTCTTCCAACATCATCATTCTGTGATTCTCTGATTTAGGAACCTGAGTACTCGTGTGGATGTGGGCTGTGGAGCCCAGGGCAGTCCTTGGTGCTGATCTCCATGGCTGTGTCACAGCTGAGGTGGTGGTGCCTGTCAAAGCCAAGGTCATCTTTTAGTAATTTCCACCATGGAAATAATTTTGGAGGAGCTAAGCCCACCCAAAGTCAATGCCTGCCCTTGTGAGGGAAGCTCAGCTGTTGGTCCCTCAAGTCTGGAGATTTGGGAAAGGAAGGAGCATCCTGGTGTGCACAGCCACAGCACTGGGCTCTCAATGGGAAAAATACCTGTTAGAGGCTTTGCTGAGAGCAAGGAACTCAAGTGATTCCATCTTTTCCTGCCACAGTTCAGTTTCTTGGCTTCATTTCCACCCCGTGACCTGGCAGAGCTCAGATTATCTGTTTTCTGCTGCCCTGCACAATTTGCAAAGTCAAAATATATGGGAGTTGACCTGGTGCTGTGAGCCTGGCATCAAAGAACACAAAGGAAAGGCAGGTCTTTGTAGCAATAACTCAAATCATCCTCATGGCATGGTGTAGCTTCCAATAATTCTACAGTTTAGCATTGCTGGAGATGAAAGTTTGTCAGTCCTGCTTTGCCTGGGTAGACCCAAAGGGGTGCTATTTTTCTCCCCTAACTTTAGTTATCTCTCTAGATAAGGCTTCTGGAGCTTCATGGTTGTCACTGAAGACCCAGTCAATAGTCAGTGGAATTTAAAGTGCAATTTAATTGACTGAATGTGGACATTTACTTCAGAATGGGATAAACTGCATCATGAACAGCATTGATTGTCTGCCTTCTTGACACATGCAATCAAGCTTATCCTCCTGCCATACAATCTGTTTCACCACCTCGTTCCCTTTACCACTAGAAAGACAATTTATCATTAACATGCAATCCAAATCCATCATGATAAGCCTCCGACTTCTCATCCTGTGATGCAGACCTCTAAAAACCACGAGTGCCTTTGAGACAGCATGTAAGAGATGATTGCCCACAGTCTTTTCTAGCACAAGAACACCAAATTACCATCAAATTATATGAAATAAATAGGTTCAGACAAACATGAAGATGCAGCTCTTCTTGCAGCATGCAAGGCCTATGATTAAGTAATGAAACTTCTCACTGGAGGATGTTGTGACCACTGAAAGCTTAGGCAGGTTCAAAAAGCTCTTAGAAAATGCACAGATAAAATCCATTAAGGGTTATTAAATTCCAGTAGGCTCTCTAGTTTAGGAAATCCTGGAAATGCAAGTTCCTGGAGGTGGAAAATATCAAAGGAAACATGTGTGTTTGGCTTATTATAATTTTCCATAGTTCCCTGGGCATTAGTAACCCTTAAAGAGTGGAAACCATCTTGCCTGCACTGAATTTGTCTTGTCTTAACACTAAATTGCTCCAACTCATTCTTATTTTTCTTGTAGGTGACGCTTTCTTAGCCTCTGAGGTGTTTTTGCCATCCTTTTCTTTTCCATACCTTTCTTGAGGAGCAGGCTCCAGGCTGAATCTCACCCTCCATGGGTGAGGAATTGGTAATTCCAATATATACCAAGAATATACATATATATATCAAGAAAACACCACAAACAAGAGGCTTATCTCACCTTTTGATTTTTTTTTTTTTAAGCTGATGGAGGGGAGGGAAAAGAGAGGGATTTGAAGTCCTATGAATTTACCAGCTTTCTCTTTTTCCATTCCTGGGAAGGTGTAGTCATCCACCTCCAGCTGTCCTCACCCCATATCACCTCATCTCTGGTAAATCTGGGAAGAAATGTCATTTATATGGTGAAAAACCCAGCAGAGAGGTACAGCACATCTGCAATTAATGGCTGCAGCTGAGAAAGGCTCAATGATTGAACTCCTGATCACTGAATTTATCTGGTACCTGTGACTCCACACCTGTCTTGCTTGCTGGGCTCATCAGAGACCTTGGCTGCTGGCACCTCTGTGTTAATATTATTTCTATTTCTTTTTTTCTTTATTCATCAAGATCCCAAGCCTGGAGCTCTTGACAGTTCATGAGGTGTAAGATCTAGATCCAGACTCAAATTTTTAAGCTTGGGGCCATTTTCTAGAAATGAGACAGAAGTTATTTGCATGTACCATCTTCTTTAAAAATGGCAGGATCCTCTGAATTAGCACAGGTCTAATGAGGAGCATCTATTTCAGGATGCTATTTAATAATTCCCAGCTACATTTTATAGGAGATATTATATTCCAACAAATACCCTCTATAGAATCATTGCTTTCCGGTGCTTCTGAAATCCTTTAGTAGGTGGAATCTGATTATCAGGAAAAAAGATATAAAATATGCAAAGGTTAAAGCAGACATTTGTTTTGAGGTATTTTCAGATCTGAACATCTTGATCTTTGTGATAATTTGTATTCAGACATGCTATGTTTGCTAAAGGAAAGCTTAAAATAAAAGTTAGTAAAAGACTTTGCTTTAGGGATTTGCTGGCTGGCTGTGAAGTGCCAGACTGCTCTTTAACTTTCCTCAGCATTTAGAGGTTCAGCATTGCACTGAAATGTCACATCCTGAGCAGAAAATGGAGATGATTTTGTGGAGCCTGGACTCTGAGAGTGCCAGACTGCTGTTCTCTTTAGGTGTCTGGTGCAGTTTTAGATGTTCCTGAGTGCCACATGTCCAGAAAGGCAAAGGTCCTACGTAGCCAGTCCTACCTGGCTGAATTCACCTGAATGTCTCAGGCATCCTCAGATGGTTCCAGGCATATCAGTTTAGGTCAGTGAAAGAAGCCCTGCCTCTTTCTTGTGAGGATTCAATTTGTTAATGATTGCTTTAGGGGCATTCCACTGAAATATAGAAATAAAACAGGCAATTAAAGCATGATCCACCTTCTTCATTGAAATTATAATCTCCAGATGTTTCCCCACACTTTTTGATTCTAGCCTGTCATCACTAATCTCCAGAGAGTCTTGGGAGAGAATGACACAAACTCCCTTGCACAAAGGCTCCCTGGTGCTCCATGAATATGCAGGATATCACTTGGGTTCATATGTCCCTCACACCTCCCAGTCTTACACCTGCAGTTAGAAATAACTTTGTTTTCTCAGGTATAAACCGAACTCCTGTGACACAATTTTCCTGGAAGTTAGAAAAAATTGATTGACCAATTCTATGACATCCAAACAAAGCTCTTGCCCATGTCTGGTGAAGATAACATCCTGTCCTCTTCTGGGTTTTCACCACAATTGTAAAAAGTGTGGCCTCCTCCCACATTCTAGCCAAGCACTGCCTTCCTCCTCTCCACAAAAGTCAAGTGGCCTCCCCCCAGCTCAAGGAAATGAGTGTTTGATGTTGGTGGGGGAATTGTTTCAGACAGGGGAAGCTGTGGGCTGTCCTGGTGCTGGCAGATGACAGCAGAGCTGCCAAAAGAGGTTTTTGGGGCTGTTCTCTGTAACCACCCCCTGCTCCACTGTCCCACAAAAACAGAGATGGCAATTTACAGCTCAAGGTGTGGCACAGTGGGATCAGGTGAGGGATAAAGCACACAGCTCAGGAAATCTGGGGTCTTCCTCCTTTCAACAGCACAGAAGAAGATCCCTGCCTCAGGTTCCCCTTTCCCATTTCCCCCTTTCCCATTTCCCCCTTTCCCATTTCCCCCTTTCCCACAGAAGCAGAGGGTGGTGGGTTGGGTTGTATCAGAGCTGACAGTTTGAGGAGGAAAGAAGTCATTCCATTAATTACATGTGGATTTGCTGTAGGGAACTTGTTTCTCTCACCCACTTGCAAGGTGCAAGGAGCAGCACAGAGGTTTTGCCTATGTGGATTCTCCAAGGTCTGATAAAGACTGTGTTTGCAGCTACAACCTTTGTAGGTGGGGATGGATCTCCATCTTCTGCATTTCTGTGAAATGTGAAGTTCTCAGAGCCCTCAGACTGATCTTCAAACTGACCCAAAGGTGTGCAGCAAGGGATACACACAATATATGGCTCCACAAGCCCCATTTTTATATGGACTGAAGCTGAGATGTGGCTCCAAGCACGTGTTCCAGAGGAATTATTGCCTGTAAGTCAGGGACACAGCAAAAGAAAGTTTCCTCAGCCATGTTCAACACTGAAATAAATCCCAGAGGTGCCTTTTCAGGCCAGGAAAAATCAGATTAAACTGAGAAATGAAGCAGTGATTTAATTGTGATAATGAATTGTTTCCACTGCTGCAGTATCACAGGCCCCCTTGTGAGGCTGAAATAAAAAACAGATGCCCAGGACCATGGGTCTGTCTCAAGGAAGCTAATTGTTTGTGTGGCCAAAAGGTAGCACACATAGAAGTGGCTGGAAACACGGGAGAGTAACATTTAAAAAATAGCAGTGGCTTGGAAGGAGGAGCTGGGAGTCAACTTCAGCACCTAACAGAGTCTTCAGACCACAGGTAGGGAGTAAAAGGTATTTTCTGCTGTGGAGTGCCCTCACTAAGATTTTTTTTATTTCTTTTGACCAGAATCTCGTCTCTCCCAGACAACATTTGTGGTTGTTGCTCTGTGGAGAAACATTTAAAAGTGTTTATTAATACCTAACCAAACCAGGCACTGTTTGCAAGTCCTGGGAATGTTCCTGGCTATGTCCACACTACATTGCCCTTGGGCCTGGGTCCTCTCCATGACATATCTTAAGTTCCTGTGGTTCTGAGATGTTCCTTTTGTTTTCAGGCCAAGGTCACAATGATCAGCCTGCACTGGGGTCTGATATCCTTGTGCTCCACAGCAGTACCTGTCAATAACAACAAGTGTTTTATCCCTTGGGATGTGGCATGGGGATTTATTGGTGGGCATGAAGCTGGCAAGCAGCAGCCCATTCTTGAGACTATTCCCCATCTCTCTTTCATTTTTACAACATCTGCAGGGCCAGGGGAGATGCTGTGGGAGTTCTTGCAGTGTGTCAGTCTGATGTCAAACAAGGGAAAAACACTTAGGAGAGGGATAGAAATGTGATAGACCCTTCTTGTACTCCTCAGCCACCTCTTCAGCCTGGAAGTGAGTCCAAGGTTATTTTTTTATCATCTTTGTCATCTTTCTCTTCACCTTTCTTGAGCTGTAAAGCAAAGCTCTCTCTTCATGTTTTTTTACAAGTGAGTAAACACAAGACCTGAAAGACATATTTACAGAGAAATTCTCCTTAATGTATTATTCATTTGACTTTTTACTAGAAGTGTTTCTGTAGCCCTGATGTCCTGAGGATATCAGTAACAAGAGGTTTGTAGAGAGAGGTAATGTTTTTATTAGAGCAATGGATAGATTTAAAGAGGTAAAAAAACCCCACTGAATTGTGGATATATTTCTTGGGTTTGGGTGGGATAGAGTTAATTCTCTTTCTAGTGGCTGGTGCAGGGCTGGATTTTGGATTTAGGATGAGATGAGTTAATGACATACTGATGTTTTAGTTGTTGCTGTGTTTCCACTCAGTCAAGGACTTTTCAGCTTCTCATGTCCTGACAGGGAGGAGCCTGGGGGCACAAGGAATTGGGAAGGAACACAGCCAGGAGACCCAGACTGGCCAAAGCGATATTCCAGACCATAAAGGACCTCTGAACAGAAAAACTGAACAGGGGGAATTGTCCAGGGGGTGGCAGTTGCTGCTCCAACTCTTGCTGGATCAGTAAGAGGTGACAATTGCAATGTGCATCACTTGTTTTGTACTTACTCTTATTCTTATTCTTATTCTTATTCTTATTCTTATTCTTATTCTTATTCTTATTCTTATTCTATTTTCTCCCTTTTCTGTGCTATTAAACTGTCTTTATCTTAACCATTAATTTTACCCTTTTTCTGATTCTCTCCCCCATCCCTCTGAGGGTGAGTGAGCAGTTCTGTTCAGCTTCCTGTCAGGTTAAACCACACCAACAGAAAAGCCCAACTTAAAACCCTTTTGAGAATATCTTTTGTGAGAATGAACTCATCTATATTCCAGTTGCTAGCTGGAGTCATACAAGATCTTGACATCTTCCCCCAACATTGCTTTTTCCTTTTTTTTTGCCAGAGAAAAGGTGCTCAATGCAAAGGTCAGAAGCTGTGCAATGCTGTTGGCTACCAAGCTAATTAACCTCACCCTCCTGTCAATGCAAACTGCTGGGATGGTGCATGTCTTTCATAGACAGGCTGATGTATTTTGGGCTGCCATTAACCTCTTCTCGTGGATTTACTCTGCCAGGGAAGATTACCTGCATCAAAATAAGTGTCCTTTTCAAAATTTGCACTGATTTTACTCTGTTGATTCCACTTTGCACCTTCAGCAGTGTAACAGTGGCATCCTCATGCTGAGTAATTTGGACCTGTGGATCTGCACTGTTGGTATTAAGTGGTGATGAGATAAATGCATGTCATACTCTAAGAATGTCATGTCAAAAGATAAGCAAATAAAATTAATGGTATTTTAAAATAGAGTAAATAAAGAAAAAAGATCCACAGTGTATGAATCTTCTTAAAGTGCACATTCCTTGGTAATGAGATTCCATTTGGGTTTTTTTTCTGATGTTTGTGATGAATTATTATTGTATGCTATTTCAAACCAGCTTGAAGCAACCTGGTTTAGTGGAAGGTCACCCTGCCCATGGCAGGGGTTTGAAGTTAAATGGTCTGTAAGGTCCCAAACCCTTCTTTGATTCTATGATTATAAACCTTTCAAAAGCTAAAATATCCATCTGGTTTTACCACCCTACCCCACAGCTTTCACTGCAGAGATTTTTTAGACTAGATGACATCACTGCAGAGTGTGATTTCACAGGATGAGGACCCATCCTGCCATTCGTTCCACCAACTCTGCTCCAGGGATGGGAATATCAGGTGGAAACAGAGCAAGAGGCAGGAAGAGAGGGCAGGATCTGGAGCCCAGCACAGCTCTCAGCTTCGTGCTCTGTGCTGCCTCCAGGGCTGCTGCAACAGATCAGTCTTGGTGGCTGGAATTCCCTTGGGCTCCTGTGAGTTCCTGAATCATCCTGAGATATTAAATTCAGCAAAATAAACAAGGGAGTCAGGAACAGAAGAGGAAAGCAAAATCTTAGGGAAATAGTTTCAACCAAAGCTTAGTTTGCAGCTTGAACAGTGAAAATCCAGCCAGGCTGGATGTGATGGACAAGTCCCACTGAAACAGGCTCCATGGAAAGGAGAAACTGCTGTTTTAATGCAGACTGGGAAACCTGTATTAAAAGGCTGTATTAAAAGACACCTGTATTAATCCTGTATTAAAAGGCTGGACCATTTAGGTGTCACCTTTACTTTGACTGCAGTGAGTGCCAGGTGGGCTGCAATGTGTTTTTTGAGGAGGCCAGAGGATGGTAACAGGGATTAGGGTGTAGGGAACATGGCCATGGAAATATATGGAAGCCATGGAGGATGTTCAGGTCAAGAGAAGTGAGCAGCAAAGCGTAACACACCAACTTCTTTCAAATTAGTCAAGAGAAGCAAAGGAAGAGATGCATCTCTCCTCTGTGTCTGCTGAGGACAAGACATTTTGGCCTGAAATTGCAGGAATGGCCTTAAACAACACTGGGATGTAATTGGAGGAAAGTGACCTGGGTCATTTTTAGGACTTGCCAATGAATCAGGTAAGAGCAGGGTACTGAGTTCTGGGTATCTGCACTGGGTTTAGTGGATCCAAACTGGATAAATCAGACCTGGGCTTATGCAAAAGCCATGTAGATATTGCTCCCAGGTCCTGTAGGATGTGGGGCCATCGAGTCCTTAAAGCTGACCCCATGGGCAAACAGTCAAATGCAAACCTTTCCCTTTAATTTATTTGTTTTTTCCTACTTCAGGTCATAGGATTAGGTCAACGTTGCTTATATTTCCTGTCCTACAAAATGCAATCAAGATGTAACCAACCTCAAATCAATCCCTCTTGTGAGGAGTCTTTGAGGGACACATTTTCCATGGGAGAGTCAAGGGTTACAGATGACACAAAGGAAATTTAAAAGAATAAAGGAGTCTTTACAGCAGCCTCAAGTTACACCATATGAAGTTTAAGAAACTCCAGCACTCCCAGCTGAAAAGCCTGGGAATAAATGAAACTAAAATAAACCTCTTCAGCTTCATGCACAGAGGATTATTATTCTTTTCTCCATTGCTATACTTTCATGTTGGTGTAACTCCAAATAATTCATTTGTGTTACTTCTGTTTGTGCCAGATTTGGGGAGGAGAGATCCAGACCCAAGCACTGGGTTGATGATTGACTCATCCTTTCCCACACGAAGAGAAAAACAGTGAATTGAGTTTTTATGGCTAAATCTGGATTTCAAACTGCATAAATTAAATATTTATATATAGACACATTTATATGCATATACATATATATGTTTGCATGTGTGTGGATGTGTAGTTTCTTTTGAATTTCAGTAAAACACATTGAATCCTGGGGCTTTTTTGACAGACTCTTGAAATGCAGCACTTAAAGAGGATTTGTGTTTGAGGGAGATCACAAATGTGAAATTTTGAAGATTATTTGACAGCATGACATGCCAAAATAAAATAGATGATGCAAGCTCTAAAACTGACTGGATAATGGCACATCCTGGTAACCTATTATTCATGTAGGGTTTGGTATAAATGTGCATATTCTTTTTTTTAATGCAATAATTCAAGGAAAGGCTGTTTTCTAGCACATTTCTACAGAAATATGAGGATCAATTCAGACCTCAGCTGTTTGGACTTCTAAATCAGGCCTGAAGCACATGAACAGCACATAATCCTAAAAAAAGGAAGAAAGATGTTTCTTTGAATGATGTTGCCAATATTTATGTCTCCACAAGGTTACTGGAATAAAATTGTGCAAATGCTTGCAGGATGGAGCTATTAATTAAATAAGAAGTCATATAGGGTAATGTATAACACAGCACCTTGCTGTCAGAGTATCACTTCTGTCTCTCTTTGACAGCAAGTGCCTAAGAGGAAAAGAAATGGTGCCTTATCATAAGGCACCTTTTTTAAAAAGGATCCACAATAAGGCAATTATTACCCTAAAACACCAAAAGGGCATTTGCTGTGAGGTGCATTCACTGGTTCTGATGGCATGAGCCGGGCTGGCAGTAATGGGTTTAAACTCCAGCAAGGGGGAATTAGGGCTCACGTTGGGGCTGTTTCATCAGAGGTGACCAAGACAATCTGTGCAGGTTGGTTGGAGATGTTCCATCACCTGAGATTTTAAGAACAAGTCAGGTGAGCCAGCACGAGTACAAAAACTTGTGGGAGAGTTCAATGAGGAATTAAACAAGGTCAGCGATAGGACTGTCACTGTCATGTTTCTGAAAAATCCTCTTTGCCCAGGATTCTTCTCCTGGGAAGCTGAGAAGCTTCAGAGAAAAATTAAAACAATAATTATCTGATTTGCTGCTCCTGTGTTTTGCTGCTCTGGAATGTGGTTTGGAGGTTGTTTATCCAACATGTGAATTGTTTTTACTTAATGACCAATCACTGTCCAGCTGTGTCAGACTCTGGAGGAGTCACAGGTTTTTCACAAATATCTTGTTAAGCCTTCTGTCTGTATCCTTTCTCTACTCTTTAGTATAGTTTTAGTATAGCATTCTTTAATATTATATAAGTACATAAAATAATAAATCAGCCTTCTAAGAACATGGAGTCAGATTCATCTTTCCTCCCCACGATGGGGGGCCCCAAAAATACCACAATAGGACAAGGGAGGATGGCTTCAAGCTGGAAAAGGGGAGATTTAGATCAGATATTATGAAGAAATTCTTCCCTGTGAGGTTGGTGAGGCCCCGGCACAGGGTGCCCAGAGAAGCTGTGGCTGCCGCTGGATCCCTGGCAGTGTCCAAGGCCAGGCTGGATGGGGCTTGGAGCAACCTGGGACAGTGGAAAGTGTCTCTACCCATGGCAGGGGGTGGAACTGGAGGTTCTTTAAGGTCCCTTCCAACCCAACCCATTCTGAGATTCTGTGTGTAAAGAACTGAAACAAGTAGGGTTGATCCCCCTTGGAGACAGATGATGGAAGAGATGATCCAAATTTACTGTGACTCTGTGATTTCTCTGAACACACACACACCACCTCTGAGTTTGGATCTATATTTTTCTGTAAATATTTGTGTGCAGCACAAATAAGAGCAATTACTGTAGATGGGAACCTCAGTGGGTTTCAGTGGGCAACGTAAGGTTCCAACCCACATCACATTTAGTGGAAATTATGCATGTGAGTTACAGACCAAACTACACCACAGAAAATAAAAGATGTTTGCAGACTGCCTGTACATCTGGATGTTGAATTAAGAAAAATTTGAATTACAATTTATGTAACAACGTTTTGCTGTTAGCCTGTGAGTGGTAAATCCTGAGTTCAAAATCCTAAAAGTGATAATATTTAACTTGTCTAAAGTTAAATGGGACAGAGGAGCACTGCATGAAAAACCTACTGCAGTATGTAAATGACTCATTTTCTTTCTGAACTTGATAAAGTTTCTCTCCTGACAATGAGGGAGAGTTTCTCCTTTTTGATCTTATTAAGATGAGTGATCTGTTTCAGAAAGATGGGCACTAGAGAAGAAGTGGCAGCATTGAGGGACGTGGTCAGCAGCAGTGAGGTCATACTGAAATTGTCATTGAAATAGATTGACCATGAAATGTCAAGGACTTGTTCACTTGGAGTCAAACTCATTCTTGCTGAACATGGCTGGAGAGCCAGAGCTCCAATCCTGGAAGTCAAAGCAAAAGGTAGGAACCCGAGCAGTACTCTTAGGATAGAACTTTCAGAAATACTTTGAAGCTGCTGATGGATTTTTGTGGGTATGATGGGGACAATCTTCAAAAAAGGCTGAGTGTCAACCCCTGAAAATGAGACTTTCTTAAAATTCTTTGCTGAGGATCCAAAAATGAAGCTTCCCTAAACACTGGCAGCTTATCAGATCTTGGGAGATGTGCTGGAGGAGAATCCCTGTGAAGATAACTCTGCTGGGACTGAGGAACTGGCAATGAAGGACTGAAACTCTTCTCAGCTTTTCAAACTTTTGAGATCTCTTCTGGCCTTGATTTATTGTCTGACAGGGCTGGCAGGCAGCTCAAACATTATTCCAGCAGCAATCTCATGCACATGTGTATTGAACCCAACAGCAGCAGTCGGGTCATGAATCTCATTTCACAAGACAGTAACGAGCCAATCAATACACCAAGCGAGTTTTACACCTTTTTCCCAACAATGAGAGCCTTTATCCTGCAATCAATATTCTAGGATGAACACAGGAGATGTAGCCACATCACAGCTACTGAAAACCACCAGGTATGAGCAAGACACCTCAGTGGTTCTAAATAAAGGAAACAAAGATCCTTGCATTTGGAAAGCTCTGGTTTGGCAAGCTCCCATGAACTGGAAAACGTGGAAACACAAGCAATAGATCAGAAGCAGCTAATGCATGGTAACAGGATGTTTTCACAGTAATCCCCAAGTGTGAAAACATCCTGGTTGCACAGTGAGAAATGACTGAAACTCAGACCCTGGAGAATGCAGGGCCCTGGCACAGCCATTGAGAGTGGTTAGTGAACACTTAATGGTGTAAAGAATAAACTAAAGTAATGCAAAGGAGTAATGCAGTGCCTGGAAGAGGAGCCTGGGTAGAAGCACTAATGGAACTACATCTTTAGGGAGAGAGGAAAGCAACTGCTTCATTTTGCATCATCTAGATAAGCATGCCATGGAAGGAAAACATTTCTGACAGCAGCTGGCTGTGAAACATTTCATTCTTTTGATGCTTTTCAGCTAACTCAGGCAGAGGAAGTTAACAACAAAAGGGTGGAGCAGGGATGGAAGGAGTACTGCACTCCACGACATGTGAGAGTGATCCTTTAAACCAGCCATTATCAAAAGAAGCTGAAAACATGGAAGACTTTATGGCTGATCTAAGATTGAAGAGAAATTCTTGTTTTGTGGGAGGCTAGATCCCTTGACAGGAGCTCAGAGTGTGGTGGTAATCAGGAGCTGAAACATCAGAAAGAGAAAAGTGTTGGCAGATTGAGAATCAAGCCTTGACAATGTGGTTAGGACACATTAAGGAAAAACTGGGAGACACAGCCAAAACTGTGACACCTGAACTTGACATCATGAATGCCCAGCTGAGGTAATTTCAAGTTCTGCTTTCTGTTGGTGCTGACTATGGGTCCTCTTGTCATTCTTCTGTTGGTATTATGGACATATGGGCCTGGGAAAGGAATATGTGCAGAACTGTGTTTTTTAAGAGGTGCAGAAGGGCTTTTACCTCCCAGCTGCCCCTCCAGCAGCAAAGAAAAGGAGTTCAAGTTTAGTTAAGAAGTGGACAGAACCAGGGCACTCATAAACTTCTGTGCTCAGTAAATGAAATAAATAAATAATAAAAAAAAATACAGGTGGGGAGTGAGAGATTTCATAGAAAGAAGGTGTTGAGGGGAGTTCTTTGGAAATCAACAAAGCTGCCCAGAGAAGGTCTCTTTAAGTCAGGTTGAAATGTTTTGTTCCTTGTCAGGTTCAGTGGTTTCTTTTATTTCCCCTGTATTTAACCCCCGTCTGTGTTCACAGTTAACTCTGCTTCTCAGAGCAAACAGGTTGCTCAGAGCCCCAGCATTTCATTTTTAGAGAGGCAGACATACAAAATCTTAACACTTCTATTCCTCTTTTTTAAGATGTGAGTTTCTTTGTTGAATTCTGCCCAGGTTGCTATGCACTTCTGGCCACACAGTTTTTCCTTTTGTTATCTTCCTCACACACTCCCACTCATCAGCCAGAGCCCATTTCCATGTCTTTTGCTAACCCACCCCAGCAGTCTCAGTCACCACTTCTTATCCCACTCATCCTGAATCTGAGCTGGTACCACCTGGCTTGGGGGCTGCAAAGGTCTGGAGGGATCTGGTCCAGGGACCAAGAGCCAGGGCTTCTCCTCAGATGATGATCTCCCATTCTTTACTCTTCAAGACTCTGTTGGGACTATAATTCCCAGAGCAAAGTTTCTAAATTCTTCAGTTTCTTTTTGTAATGTTGTATTTACTAAGCTATTTTATTTTTTATAGAAATAGGTTTATAATATACTGGATGACAGTGTGAGACTGCTGAGGACATGAAGCAAAATTGAACAGAAAGTTGGCCAGTCTCGTCACATTTTAATATTTAAAACTGTGCTACTGTGCATGTTCTATTCAAACTTTGTTTTGCTATGCAAGAGGTTAAGAAATCCTATATTGTAAAAAAACTAACCCCAAAACCCCCCACTTTTTTTCCTGAATGGATCTGCATAATAACTTCCCATTTTTACTGTTTTTCAATTAAGATGTTTCCGTGTCTTTACTTCCTTCTGCCACTCTGAGCACAGAACTTTTCCAATGAGGAGAGAAACTGTAGCAGAACCTAAAAAGTGGTTTTTTACTTGCTTTAGGGGACAGCTGTAGGTACATGTAGGTCTTCAAACCCATTATCTTGTGGGTCCCCTCAAAATCAGGATATTCTGAGATTATGTGATCTGATGGTTTTGTGCAGGGACCATGCAAGAGCTGGTGGCATGGTGTGACCATGGCAAATTTGGGCATGAAATCTCTGAGTCACAGACTTTTCCACAGGGTTCAAATCCTCTGACCAGGCCTCTAGGAGGCTGTCTCTTCTTCAACTTCCTCATAAACAAGTACCATAATATTTGACTTTCCTTCTAGGAAAAGCAGAAGATGGTGAATCACAAAGGGCCTTTGTTACGAGAGCAGCTCTGCTTTCACTCTGCCTGCCTCAGAGCAGCCCTTTGATGCCTATTTCCTGTGGCAAGTAAAAACAAAAGAAAAGAAGTATGGGAACACATTTTTATTGTTTTTCTTTGACCCTGTTTATGATGATTCAGTAGCACCTATCAGACCCCAACAGCCTCTGGGGCACTGCATTACTCTTCCCTGGGGTGAAGGCATGAGGGGGAAGGTGGAAACCAACAGATGGATCCATACTGTGGATTCAAAACTTATCTGGGACAGATTGGGATGGGAGACCACAAACTAACTGCCCTTGAGGTTTCTTCTTGAGTTTATTTTCCTCTTGCTCAGGCATCTCTGAGGGTGAATGATTCAGGGGACTTGAGGGAAGAGTGAGAAACTCCCCAGCCCCTGCCTCCCCACGGAGCCCAGAGGAAGGAGATATTGTCTCTGTGGTTAGAAAACCAGACATGTGTCAAACGTTTGCCTTCGAGTCTTCAGTAGAAAAAATTGTCACATGAGCTGCACCATATCTTGTGGTGGAGCTTTATCTGCTTGGCCCACTGAGGGCTGGTTTGAGGTGGAAATTTGTAACACTCAAATGCAGCTGTTTGCCTCCTGAAGAAGGATATTTGCAAACTTTCCCACCTTTGGGGGTTTCAGGCATCTCTCCTCCCTGATGTGCAGCCCACAGTGCTGGTGGAGCAGGACAGACAGCAGGGGCAAAGCAGCTGCCTGAAAATCAGACTTTCTGACTGTGCTTTTAAGAAAAAGAAGTGTTTGGTCTTTCTTTTTTTCTTTTTTTCAATGTGTGAAACCGAAGCAGGGTGAGATAAATAAGCATGGTCTGGCACACAATCAATTTACATTACACAGGCATGAGCTGTCTGTAATTATTTTGTCACATGGACTGGAGGAACATCCTTCCCACCATGGTCCTTCACTGCCAGCTCTGTGCAGAGCTGTTCACCATCCCAAAATCCCAAATAGATGTTCCCTGTGCTGTCCTACACGTGAGGGCTTGGTCTGACTTTGTGTGCTTGGTTTAGATGATGTCTCAGGTTTTAGCTTTTATATTTTTCAGATTTTGTACTGCTTTAGTGTGTGGGTCTGGGCTTCACGTTATGGGATGGTGAGCTGTGTGCACAGAGCAGGGAGACAAAACAATTCCTGCTCTAGCTGGGCACCAAGGACAAATGATCCAAATCTCAGCCCAAGAGCACAAACAGCGTGGGCTGGAGAGAGAAAAACAAGCAGGGTGGGACTGCAGGGGCTAAAGCTGGAATGGGACAATGAACTGCAAGATGCAAATGGAGCAGAACCTATATAAGTGAGAGACCTTATGACCAGTTGTCCATTTTTTTGACCATTTTGGTTCATCTTGGGTGCAGCCCTGTCTGGGCTCTTGTGCTACCCAAGGTGGATCCTTTGAGGCCTCCTAATAAATCCCTACTTAATTCTTTAGCTCCCTCTAGTCTCTGTTCTAGGTCAGCCTTCTAAAGGCATCATAGACACCAGACAGGCCGTGCCAAAGGGCAGAGGAGGTGTCCTGACCTATTCATCTCACTGCTACAGGAACAGGACTGTACGTTCAGTTCAGCTCTGGGCCCCTCACCACGAGGAAGACATTGAGGTGCTGGAGCAAGTCCAGAGAAGGGAACAGAGCTGGGGAAGGGTCTGGAGCACCAGGAGGACTTGAGGGGGCTGGGAAGGGCTCAGCCTGGAGCAAAGGAGGTGCAGGGGGGACGTTGTGGCTCTGCACAACTCCTGACAGGAGGGGACAGCTGGGGGCTCAGGCTTCGCTCCCAGGGAACAGGGACAGGAAAAGAGGAATTGACCTCGGGTTCACCAGGAAAGATTTAGACTGGCTATCAGGAAAACTTTCATCATCAAAAAGGTGTTCAAGCACTGGAACAGTGTGCCCAGGGAAGTGATGGAATTGCCATTCCTGGAAGTGTTCAAAGGACGTGTGGCACTTGGCACCATGGTTTAGTGGTGGCCTTGGCAGTGCAGGGTTAATGGTTGGACTTGATGATCTAAGAGGGCTTTTCCAGCCTTAGTAATTCCTTGATTTTATGTTGTCTTGGCTATCTAGGGTCTCTTTTAAGTTATTTCCTGTAATTGGCTCCTTTATTGGGACTCTACATGACCCAGGACCCAGAAGAAAGGACAATTCCTATACTCCAAGTTTTCTTTCAACACCAAACAGTGATAACTGGTTGAGATAATGAGTATGCAGCAAGGTCTGCTCCTAAATATGTCAATGAAAATAAAATTAGCACTTCTAAAAAAAAAAACAGCCTAAAATTTCCTCCCAACTTACTGTTGGGTGTCTGGAACAAAAGCTGCAGGAGGGAGCAGGCAGTGTTTGAAGTGGGCACAGATTGTCATGTTCTGCCTCAGCAGACGGTTCCTTTACAGGAAGCCACGACAATTTTTGTTCTGCAGCTGAACAGATCACAAAAACCCTCAGTGCTGCCACCTCACCCATCCACATCAGTGAGAAAAGTTAAAGGAACCATTTTTCTTCAGCCCTTTTGGGGCCTGAAGATTCAGCAGGGGATCATTTTGTAAATTCCTGTTGCATTTTCCTGTTCCTGATACAAATGTGCTTGGTTTAGATGATGCCTCAGGTTTCAGCTTTTATTATTTCAGATGCAGTTCTGAGCTCCATATTATGGGATGGTGAGCTCTGTGCACAGAGCAGAGAGACAAAACAATTCCTGCTCCAGCTGGGCACCAAGGACAAATGACCCAAATCTCAGCTCAGAGCACAAACACCGTGGGCTGGAGAGAGAAAAACAAGCAGGGTGGGACTGCAGGGGCTGAAGCTGGAATGGGACAATGAACTGCAAGATGCAAATGGAGCAGAACTGATCCAAGGGAGAGACCCTGGGAGCGCTGGTGCATTTTGGGGCCATTTTGGTTCATCTTGGGTGCAGCCCTGGCTGGGCTCTTGTGCTGCCCAAGGTGGATCCATTGAGGCCTCCTATTAAATCCCTACTTTATTCTTTAACTCCTTATTCTAGTCTCTGTTCTAGGTCACCCTTCTCAAGGCACCACAACATGGAGCCAAAGGCAGATGCACCTGAGTTCTGAGTATTTGTCATGCTGGGTGTTGTCACTGGCAGTGCAGGACACCAAAACAGCAAATCCATTCTGACTATTTGTGCAGGAACATCAAGTTCTTAGTGGCTGGAGAGCTATTGACCCTGTGAGCCACTGAGTCACTTTGCAAGTTCCTGTATTTTCCTTAGGAGGAAATGATACCAGACATCCAAACCATCCTGTTTAGGCTTTTTACCTTCTTACCAAGCTGTGATGGTCACAATGTCGTGGTGCTGAGCTGTGATGGCTGGAGGGAATTAGTTCTGTTCCTTTGATTTTTCTTCTACCAGGGAACTAATCCAAATTGTTCTGTGGCATCAGCTGCTTGAATAGAAAATGTTATATAAAATTGAATGACCACAACAGCTCTGAACATAGGAACAATTTCTCCTCACAGGTCAATAACTTGAGTTTTCAGGTCAGGACAGCATAAATTCTGTGGTGGGTTTGACACCTTAGTAACAAATAGGGTCCAAACACAGATAAAGGAATATTATACAACTTTTAAGTGACTGGTATTGTGGTCAGAGTGTACTAGGTTAATAATTGCCAAGATGGTAGAAGTGAAATGAGCATTTCTCAAACATATGAAGCTCTTCAAGAACATCCATGGTAGAAGATAATGTAGGAATTGAGTGTGTTTTGCTTACAGATGTTCCAGGTGTGGCTCCATCAAAGAGCTGATAGCCACAACTGAAAGAGTTAAACACTTACTGAAGGCAGTGGAAACTTAAACATCCTGTAAAAGCACACTGAGATAGCTTAGACATGAGAAAGAGGAATTTCTTCCTACAAATAAAATTTTATAGGAAAACTACTAATTGTTAAATGCTAATCTTATGATTACAGAGCTGTCTGAAGAACCCATGCTGATTCACATGTGTAAGTTAAATGCATGTGTAGGATCTGTTGATAAGACTAAATTATGAGCAAAAATATGATCAAGCATGGGATTGTCTTTTCCATCTGGTCAGCAGTTAAAAGAGAGTAATGTGTGCAAAAGAAACACAAAATCCAAGCAAGTCACTGTCAAACTGAGGAGAGACACTTGGATGTTTGTGGAAATAAATTAACATATGTTATGTGTGAAGGGTACAGCCATTCTTTAAAAGACCCGTGACAAAAACCTAATCAAATGACAGCTCTAATGACTGGAGCCCGAAGGGAGCTGTTACAATAATTACACAACACACAGAGGGTTGTAATAGCAGGGCCTCACCCACTGGAAGATGAAAGGATCATGGCAAATGGAAGCATTTGTATCCTTTGTATTCCCAGAGATGCCAGGGAGGCACAAAGACAAGAGCAGAGGAAAGGTGCATCAGGAATCAATTTAGCTTAAGCAGTTTTGGCCCCAGGGGGCGGTGTACTTGGGCTGATATGGGAGTGTGTCCTGGGTTGACTATATGATGCTTTTATCCCCAATCATCTTGTTCTGTTTATGCTGAATAATAAGTTTTGCACCTTTAAGACTCGTTCAGAGAGTGATGGGGCAGAGAAGAAGCAGCAGTTTGTTTTCAGACACTGCACTCGCTCCTCCACATTCCTGCTCCTGGCCCGTGTTGTCTGTGGATGGACAGACAGCAGGGCAGAGCTCTCCTTTGCTTTTAGTTAGTTTAGCTAGCTGAGGCAAAGAAGTTCCCTGGACTGTGGGTTTTTTTCCTTTTTCTTTGGTGCTGTTTAAACCTGCTCTGGACTGAACACCCAGCAGAGAATCAGCAGCTCCCACCTGTGGCCTGTGACCGTGTTCACAGGGGTTCTTGGATGAGGGAAGAGATGAGAATGTTAACTCCATGTTCAGAAGGCTTGATTTATTATTTTATGATATATACATATTACATTATGACTATACCAAAAAAGAAAAAGAAGGACAGGTTTTCTCAGAAGCTTACTAAGCTAAGAATAGAAAAGAAGAGAATGATAACAAAGGCAGCTCTCTGGGACTCTGTCCGAGATAGCTCAGGTCCTTGATTGGCCATTAATTATAAACATCCAAGATGGGCCAATCACAGGTGCACCTGTTGCATTCCACAGCAGCAGACAACCACTGGTTACATTCCATCTCTGAGGCCTCTTAGCTTCTCAGAAGGAAAAATCCTAAAGAAAGGATTTTTAGTGAAAAGATGTCTGTGACAGTGGCCCACCAGGGCCAGGCCTGGCCTGTGACATTTCCAGCACCAGAGGGACTGATAAGAGACTGAGTGACCTGAACTGTAACCCGGGGAGGGGACTTTCTCAGTTTGTCATCTCTTTTGGAGCAGCAAGGGGTTTTATTGTTTAATATTGTTTAGGTTTTATTGTTTAATAACAGGTTTTTTCCACTTTTCTCCAAGGAGGTATTTTCTCCCGGACTGGTTGGGTGAGGAGCCGATTGAATCTGCTTTCCTAGAGGAGCCCCTTTGGGGGTTCTCTCTCAAATTTGCCCTGAACCAGGACAGAGTGGGATGTGAATTGATCACTGCAGGGTGTGAACAGAGAAAGCAAGTCCAGCCTCTGACCAAAAATACATGAGGAGGTGATGAAGTTCTGCAGGAGGGTAGTTGATGGTCTGAGCCACACCTCTGGGTGTCAGGGTACAAGATTCCCATTCTTAGAACATGATTCAGTGACTCACCTCCTTTTACCCTCACACAGGCCACCTCTGTCTTGCCTAAGCTGGGCAAGAATTCTGGGTACTTCACAGAATCACAGAATGACCAGGCTGGAAGAGACCTTCAAGGCCATGGAGTCCAGCCCAGCCCCTGGCACCCAGTGCCACATCCAGGCTTGTCAAACACACCCAGGGCTGGGGACTGCACCACCTCCCCGGGCAGCCATTGCAGAACTTTATCCCCTTTGCTGGAAAAGCTTTTTCCTGCCCTCCAACCTGAATTTCCCTTGGCACAGCTCGAGGCTGTGTGCTCTGGTTGTGTCAGTGCTGCTGGAGAAAGAGCCCAAGGGCAGCTGAGCACAGGCACCTTTCAGGAGCTGCAGAGAGCGATGGGGGCAGCCCTGAGTCTCCTTTGCTGCAGGCTGAGCACCCCCAGCTCCCTCAGGGCTTCCTCTCAGGGTTTTCCCAGCCCCTCTCCAGCCTCTGGACGTGCTCAGTGTCCCAAGGTCCTTCCCGAGCTGAGGGTCCAGAGCTGGGCACAGCACTCGAGCTGTGCCCTCACCACCTCACCTGCAATGCCCCTGGGTGATGTCTCCAAAGAAAAGGAGGCTTGAAGTGCACAGCAGTGTGGAGCTCAACTGAGCACACTTATTTCTCAAGACCACCCTCTTGATTTTTCTCCATCATTTTCTTCATCTAACTCTGTTGCAGGCACTCACTGTTGCAGCAAAAAAGAAAAAAAGAAAAAAAGAGTTTATCAAGACAGTGTGTTTATCAAGCAAAAAAAATAAAAATAGGTGTTTATAGAGACAATGCACTACCAATGTTCACTTTTATAAGTGAAAGCAAAAGTAGATAACATGAACTAGGGAGGCCTGCACTTCAGGCAAGCCTGTGATAAGTTCAAAGTGTTGTGCCCCTTATATTACCATATATTTAATTTCAGTGCAAACAAACCTATGGAATATTAGTGACCATCCTATAAAATGAGCACTTGAAATGAAAGCTGTGCCACAGATCTGATGGGCTGTGTTTCAAAGGTCAAAACATTGTGCTATCAAAATCTGAAGTCGCCTCGTCTTCAGAGTGAGAAAAAGTGAATATGTTCTTCCCTAGGTGTCCCTAATTTTCTCAAAAACATGCCAGCTTTATTTTCCTTTAAAGGAATACTAAGAATGTGCGTGGCTTGCTTTCACTTAAAAGACTGATTTCCTGATGACCAAAAGGAGCACTGTCTTCCAAGCTTTTTGTCCTTTAGGTTATCATCTTCATGGCAATATGGATGGATGAACCTTCCTAACAGCTGGGGCTCCCAGAGTTATTCCTAGATTTCTGAGAATAAATTAAATAGCTGTTGGGGAGCCAATGGCTAGTGGAAATAAGTCTGAGGTGAGGACTTGTAGTTTCAGCAAACTGGAAGAAGACAATTTCAAACTGGATGATGATGGAGCCAGAACCACATGTTGGATCTGTGATTAAGTTGTACTTTTATCTTATTTTCCACCAAGGCAAACTTGTGGTAGTTTATCACAATTCTCTGAGTAATGCACCTGTTTTTTCCTCAGTAGCTCACAATTATTGAAAAACCCTTGTACTGGGAGGGTCAGAGTCACTCCTAACTAGTCCTGGCTCAGAACTAGACCAGAGTATAAATGGCAGTGGATAAGAGCCAGTGGCTCCAGGCTGTCTCAGGGAGGGATTGATGTCACCTCCTGCTTGGATTTGTTCTGGATTGTATATCCTACCATAAAATAAAAAAAAAATAGCTGAAAATACCATTAAAACCCCTGTGTTCATTTTATCCCTGTGATTTCCTTTAATATTTCTTTCTCCAAGCACTACTAACTCTGTTAATTCCCAGCTGTTGCCTGACGATCAAGAAACAAATGTTCATCCTCTTCTGGCCATGGCCCACAGGTATTAAGGGATAGTTCCACTAATGCTCCACACCAAGACTTCACTGCCACTTGACATATGGAGTAATTTACCCCTGTTGGCAAAAGGAACCAAAATCAGCACGTTCCTTTTACAGCCTAATCCTGCACGTGGCGTTGATGTGTAAACAGTGACACACCAGGGTTTTACTACCTGACATAAAACATGCATTAGCACTGAGGAAATGTGTCTGTGCATTGCAGGGAAGTAGGGAAGTTGTGGGTGGCTTTTTTTTTTTTTTTTTGCTTCAGGAAAGACTGTTTCTGTCACACAGAAATCTAGGTGAAATTAGATCAAACCACCTGGAAAAGGTAATAATACAGAGAGCAAAAGGAGATGGTGCATCTCTTTTTTGGAACCCTGAGAGATGCAGATGCTCAAATTTGGAGTGCAAGTGCCAGCCCATGAATTTGATGGGTGTTCTCAGCATCCACTGCAGTGTAGGGGTTTTATCCTGAGAGAAACAGGCCCCCCCCAGAACACATCAAACTCAGACAATTGTAGATGTGGAAATCAGGTCAGATGAATCATGTCTTAAAAATGACCATATTTTTCTCAAATTGTAAGTGGGGAAAGAGTGACTAACACCTGCAGAGATGATATTAGGTGGGGTGAATTCTACCCTCAATTTCTCTGAAAATGAAGCTATTTTAGCTCATGAGACACAAGGCTGATATTTCAGACAAAAGGGACAATATGGGACTGTCTGAAAAACAAGAAGCCCTTGGGAGTTAGAAAATATAGAAAGTCACAGCATTACTGTATTGTGTGTATCTGTGTCTAGGTATTGAGATTTGTCCTCTGGATTTCTAGTTCTGTGCTCTTCAGCGTGCTGTCTTGATGCTTGTATTTTAATGAAAAGTGCCCCTTTTTTAATTGTTAAAAAGAGATTTTTTTACTCACTTTGGGAGGGAGGGAAGACAGGCTCCAGAGCTGCACTGACCTGAAGACTTCTATTTATCCAGAATTCTTGGTGTGGCAGAAAACAAACCATCTGGGGCTGCTGAGGACTCTCAAATAAACCAATGAAATTCATGGGCAACCACAACTCCTGCTCACTAATTGTGGCATGGATGTGAGAGTAATTTGGGGTTTTTAGTTGTTCTAAGACAAAAATTTTATGATCAAGAAAATGTCATTTGTGTTTGTGATGCAGCCTTTGCTAACAGAACAATAACAGAAATCATCATTACACTACTATATAAATCTTTCCATGGCCTTCAGCTGATGTTATTTAGTGCTGCTGTCCTGTCTCCCCACCCAAGAACAAAATATCCTGGGATTGGAAATAGTGGCAGTGTGACAAAATGTTAAAATTTAGAATTATTTCTCTGTAATGAAGAATTATAAACTCTAGGATCTTATTTGTCTGAAAAAAAAAAGGTAGCTGAGAGGGCACCTGATACAAATGAATACAGGAACTTGTATCTAATTTTCCTAACACTAAACCTCGGGGGAATATCAAATAGCATTGCTGTCTGATTAGTTCAGAAAATAAAAAGACATATTTATTGTAGCAGGGTGAAGTGCAGCTCTGATACATTTTGCCAAAAGACAAGGAGATGAGAACACTTAGAAGGTTTCAAAAAATTATAGAACGTATTTTGGGAAGAAAACATAATTAAGGACTTATCATCTTGGTAGCTGCTGAAGACTGAGAGCTGCTTGATGTCAGGATATTCTTGGTCTTCTTTTCATATTTTCTGTTGGACATTGCTGGAGGCAGAACTTGGCTGAGAAGATCTTTGCTCTGATCCCAGGTAGTTTCATGCTGCTCCATCTCATACAGCCTGTGCACTCTCAAGGAGCCTTCTTAAGCCACTGTGTCCACCAAATGCTTTACCTTGACCTAAAGCAGCAGGAAAAATCCAAATTTCTTCGGGAAACTTGAAGATTTGTGTAGTCTGGGTGAGATGTTTGTTAACAAAGTTCTCATAATTAGCTTTAAGTCCACAGGGCACTGAGAAGGAGAGTATGTGAGATTCCAACAAGGATTTAAGGCTGAGAACGTTTGAAGAACAAACCTCCCTATTTTCCTGTGTATTTCACATCCTCTTTAGAAATGGAAAGAAACACTTTTGGCACTGCTATCTGCAAGGCACCACAGAGAGTCCAAACCTCCACAGTGTGCAGAGGGTCCCCAGAGTGAGGTGTGTCAGGGTCCCCAGGGTGAGGTGTGTCAGGGTCCCCAGAGTGAGGTGTGTCAAGGTCCCACTCACCAGCCCTGCCTAACTTTGTGTCTCCAGGCTGTCCCACACAACGAAGCTGGTGACACCTGGTGTCACTCTCCTGCAGCACAAAGCAGCTGCACCTTCATGGACATTGCAAGGGACTATCTTGGTTTGGAAGGACAGGTGTCTGCTAAGGAAGGCAGGAGCTTCCCCTGAAATGGAGAATGTAAACCCTCCCCACCCCTCCGAATTGCTATAGATTTTAAATTAAGGGGTTCTCAGGCAAAAAATATGGGAGCAGGAATAACAGTTATTTAATAGGGAAGAAAAAATAAAAGGATAAAATAAACAATGCAGTACACTAGAACAACACTGACAGAGTCAGAACCCAACCTGACACCGTGTGGGTCAGGGTGTTGGCAGCAGTCCCATTGGAAATGCGGCTGCAGCCATCCTGCAGTGTCAGGGGTGGTTCTGCTGGAGCAGGGATCCTGTAGAGAAGGATGTATTCTTCCTCTGAAGATCCAGTGGGAGAAGAGGCAGCTGTTGTTCCTCTGAGAAAGCCAGTGGAGAAGCTGTGCTGGTGTTCCAGAATCTCCAGATTATATCCAGGTAGGAATGCTTGGCTCCTCCCTCTGGGCTCACATCTCCCAATGGGATGCTGTAGTTCTTATCAGCCATGCAGTGACATCCAATAGCTGTTATCAGCAGATGTCCCCTCCTGAGGGAGGAGTGATTGTGGTCACTCAGAGAGAGAGATAAGGCAAACTGCCCACCTGACAAAAGATAATCTGCCATAGAGATGGTAATAGGGAACCTCTTGCCTTGCAATCTGGAACAGGGACAAGAACAGTTCTGTCCCTGTGTAGGAGTGTCTGTGTTGGGGTTGCCTGCTTGGCCATGAGCAAGCAAGGCTGAGAGCCATTGGAGAGGCCACTTTAGTTCTGTTGGAGGAAGCTCTCAGTAATTCTCACACCCGTGATCTGGATCAAGTGTAGAGCAGGACAAATGGAGAGAGTCACATCTCACTGTGACATCCTGGCCCACATGTCTGTGACCAGAAACACTGGATTTTTCTGATTGTGCCACAGGAGAGAGGTCAGGGCAGTGCAGACAGGACCCTCTTTCATGGCACCATGGGCATGAGAAACCTTCCAGATATCACCTGCTGATCTGACACCATCCTCTTTCACTACCACAAGGACATTCAGCCTGGGGTTTTAAACCCTCATGGAGCCTTGACAAATTCAGCCCTCATGGTGAAATCTCAGACCAAGTCATCACTCAGCTGCTGCAGTGATGATTTTGGTTTTCAGCATGAAAAACAGCATGAAAAAAATGCAGATGTTTCTGGCTTGTGATTTTTTCTTTTCCCATTCCAGCCTCTTCTCTCAAGAAAATATTTAAATTATTTTCATGTGCAAGGAAAGCCCAGGGAGCAGAAATGTTTCTGACCAGGCAGCTAAGTGAAGTGCTGAAGGTCTGAGGAACAAAACTTTGTGGTCCAGCAGGTCAGCTAACAGCATCTCTCACAGAGAGACAAACTGAGGGGAATTCAACTTCTTTAATCTCTTTCTGACAGAAATGTGGTTGAGAGCACAGAGTGCCTGTCAGAGCACATATCTGCTTCCAGCCCTCCCTGATAACATCTGGGACCACCAACAAGGTGGAACTGAGCTTAACACCAGGACAGCAGCCTCAGAGGTGCTGCCAAGCAGCCCTGCAGTGTTCATAGCTGGGGGCAGAGAAGAACACAAGAATTTTGGATTTTCTGCTGTGATTGCATCCCCTGACCATCACACCCATTCCCCACAACCTCAATAGCTCATGGACAGGAGGAGAGCTGAGGTGTTTCAGAGCAAAAATGTGATGCAGGAAGAAAGTGAAGGTAGCAGAGGGTAGGCAAGAAACTTTTGGAATGTTTAGAATGAGGTTTATAGAGGATTGGACAGTAAATGGGGCTGACTGTGAAAGAGAGAATGTGAGGCCAATGACACCAAACTGCAAGGAATCAGACTTATTTATTCAGAATAATTGTCCCTGAAGAGATCATGATTGCTATTTTGTTATATCTCATATTTCCCCAGAAATTCAAGAACAAAGAAGCCATGGGACGATTTTTCTCATGGTGTTTTCTTTTCCTACCTACAGGACAACACTTGTGTTCGTCCTTTGCAATACAAACTTTTCAACCTTTGCCTTTCTTGATGTATGAGACAATTGCCATGTTTTGGTTTCAAAACATATGCTAGAAAGTGCTCTAAGTGTGTTTAGAATCCTCTGTCCTCAACAAGTGAGACGTGACAGACTTGCCAGTGTGCCTGGCAGCCTGATGGAAGGGACATCAAACAACGTAACACTGAGTCTGGTGCCTTTCATCCCACTGCTTCCAGGAAAGGTTCCCAGCTCAGGCTCCATGGAATCACCATCCCCACAGGCAGGGGGGCTCAGCATCACAGGGCACAACCACAGATGAAGTGGAGCAGGAGCTGGAGATGTGGTGCAAGAGGGTCACTAAGGAGGAGGAGGAGACAGGCTGTGACAATGAGACTCCATAATCTCAGTGGAGAGGGGCAGATAAAACTGGAGAGTGATGCAAAACAGTTTTGGGAGCTAATTAGCCTTCCAGTACCTAAAGGAGGCTTGCAAGAAGGCAGGAGAAGGACTTTTCACAGCAGCATGGGGTGACTGGACAAAAGGGAATGGTTTTAACTGAAGAAGAGTAGATTTAGATATGAGGAAGAAGTTCTCTGCTATGAGGGTGGAGAGCCCCTGGCACAGGTTGCCCAGAGAAGCTGTGGCTGCCACACCCCTGGAAGTGTTCAAGGCCAGGTTGGACAGGGCTTGGAGCAACCTGGGATAGTGGAAGCTGTCCCTGCCATGGAATGAGATGATTTTTAAGGTCCCTTCCAACCCAAACCATTCCACGATCCTGTGATTCTGTACATTAGCACCCCTTTGACCACAGAGTGATCTACAGGTGACTGTGCTTGTTTAGCCTGCCCTGATCATCTGTGAGAAGTTAGGCAGCAGCAACCATGGTTGAAACCTGAGCAGTGCAACCCTTCCTCCTCTCACACTAATTAGCAGGGCCGTTGGGACAAGCTGTTTAATTACTGCTGGAACGCTGCTGCTTCCACTCCTGGGCCATGGTCCTTCTCCTGTTCAACCAGAAGGATCCAAAATTCACCCCTGTCAAGCCCTGGTTGAGCGATATTAACACAGCATCTGCCAGGCTGTTTTGAATAGCTGCTAAACATCTACGCTGCTTTAAGAGGGAAGAAAAGGCTTTTCAAGTGCTGCATACATTACCCATAGCAGTGGGGAAGGATGTTAATAATTCATTCATGCTCTCAGACTCTGGAGTGTGCTAGATCTTTCAACTCACAACAATAGACATCACCCTGCAGGCTGTCATGTCCCCCTTTTAACAAAGGGAAAGAAAAGAGAGGCGATAAAAAGGAGGAAGATTTCCTGGGTGGAAAATCTGAAGCCTGATGAAGAATTAAAGCCTGTTAAATGTCTACTTGAGCCAGCCATTGAGCAATAAAGCCTATTTGCAACCAGTTGCTGGAAGAAAGAGCTGCATGTGCAGGAAAAAGCATTTGTTGGGAAGATGCTGGCATTGCTTTCCAGAGGCTGTGGAATACATCAACCCCCTGGGGTGCCTGTTCAGCAAGTTTTCCTTATTCAAACCAGAGCAGAGAGAGAAGAGGAAGGAGTCACCCTGAGAGAACATATGTGTGGAATTATTTTCATGTGACTGGACCATCCTTTGAGTACCTGATTTGCCTTCAGCTATACCCTACCCCCACAGGATGTTCCCAGTGGCTGTGATAGAAGCCCACATGTGTATTTCCAGCTCCAACAGAAATAAAGGCAACCAGAAGTGACAAGAGGCCTTGTTTAGGATGAAGTAGGTAGGAAAGCAGCCACTGCTGGAGGCACGGCCAGGACTTTTGGGCTGGTGACCATTGCTGAAGTGTGGCCATCCGCAGTGACAATCATCATGCCCATGACAAGGAGAGAAGCCACCCATTTCTTTGGGATTTATCCTGAGTCTGTATTCCTGCTTTCATCTCCTCCTTCTGCTTCCCTGAGTGGAAGAGCCTGCCCTGTCCTTGCTCCTTCACTTCCAAGGTGGTAAAGTCTTGCCTGTCATGTTGAGAAACCCCATACCAGTCTGAGAGTAAAGGAGTGTCCTAGTCATGGGGGAATTGCATTTCAAAAGGGAAAGATTCATGTCCTTTATGTGGTGGGTACTAAACTACACCCAAAAGTAACAGGAAGGTCCTTCCTGTAAAGATTGGACCATGTGAATGAGCAAGAGTTGACAGAACCAAAATGTTTCCTTTCTGGGGAGGCAGGAGATAAATAAATATAATTTAATCCTTCTGAAATCCAAACAGCCTTCTTATTTCTGTAGCCATGTCAACAGTTTTGAGCCATTTACAAATTCCTCATCTGACTCCCCTCTGATTCAGAATTATCCCAAACTGGTTGACAAATGGAGAAGAGGGCTCAAGTCCCACCACATCTAATGTCTTGATGAAAACTCTGGTTTTCATGACATAGGCTGGCCCATTGAATTCAGTATTGTGCTCCCTCGAGTTCACTTACTGCTATTTTCCATGGAAAACTCCCTATGGACATTTTTGTGTACTTGGGAGAAGAAAAGCAGTGCTTTAATTCTTCCCTTGCACAAGTCTGCACATCAACCACAGAACAGCTTTCCTTCAGGATGGGTTCCCTCAAAGCAGAATTTCAATTTTCCTTCAGGACGGGTTCCCTCAAAGCAGAATTTCAGTTTTCCTTCAGGATGGGTTCCCTCAAAGCAGAATTTCAATTTGAATTGACTTTTTGAGCAGAATTTTTGAGCACTGCTGCATGAAAGAGCAAATTGGAGATTCCAGGCTTGCTTCACCCTGTTGCATTCCAAGCTCAATTCAGGCAGACACTGCTGGAAGGAGATATTGACCCTTGCCTGCCAGCTCCACCAAACCCCCCACCCCCCAAAAAAAAATCCAGGGCAAAGATCTTCTGAGGTGGAGGCAATCCCTGTGCCTCTCTGAGCCCAAGCAGGGTCACTTTATCTTCTGAGGACATTCTAGGGACCAAGTGTTGTAGCCAGTGTGAGGAGCTGAGCTGCCCTTTCACTGCCCTCAGCTGTGGGGGGCTTGTTCAAGGCTTTTCACAGCTCATCCTCACCCCCCAGCTCAGGCATGGAGATCACAGAACCTGGGTGAGCCCTTGGAGGAGAGAGACAGGCACTGCCGTGCCTCCCCTTGGTGCCTCCATTCACCCTTCTCCTCCCTGTCACCCTTGGCAGAAGTGCCACTAGGATGTGACAGGACTGCAAAGTCTTGGCACAGAGCTCCTGATTTCTTTTTTCCTTCCCTCTGCAGGGACGTGGAGCCAAGAAAGTGTCAGCTCCATAACTCTGCCCCAGCAGAGCCCTGCAAACTCCCTCAGCCAAAGCAGCTGAATAGGAAATGGGATGGAGCTGGAAAATTGTCCTTGTCAGCTGGGTTCTCCATCCAACAACTCATAAAAAACCCTACATGAAAGCAGCCAGCACCATTACAGCTCACTCCTATCTGAGAAATGGCATTTAATCCCCACACTGTTTATTTAACTCTACACGACAGTTGTGTAATGTCATGCTGTTCTGTCCTGATCTTATTCCACAGGGAAGCTTTTCAGCTCAGGAAATTCATGGATCAAACTGCCAGGTCTCAGTGTTTTGCAGAGCTCTGCCATGTAAATGATTATGCTATAAAAGAAATCCCTCTAACACACGAATTTTGACACCAAAGTAAAATAAAATAAAAGTGCAAGTTTAGTTTTATTTTCATTTTTGATGTATTTGTGATGAAACACTTGAATTTATCTCAACAACACAGGAACAAACAGGAAAACCTGGGTTCCCAGGCTTAGTGGTTTTGGGGTTTTTTACCTGTCATCATTTTTAAGGATGTTTGAGGACTGTTGAACCCTTAGGCTGTGCTTTTCTTTCCATGATTACACCTGCATGACTGGATTTCCTATTGAAATCACTCAGCTGAAACCAAGGGGGGCAGCACATTTAAGAACAAGATTTGGTCTCACGCTCCTCAAGCAGGAGCTTTATTATTAACTCTTCAAAACCTGCTCACCTTCCAAAGCTGAAACCATGCAGAAGGGATGTGTCTTGAATAAAATCAATTTCCCCCATGGCTAAGAAACAATAAGGAACAAAGAAATTTGTTTTGTTTAGTGTAATGCTTTTTTTTTTGTGTGTGTGTGTATGTGTGTTATCCTGAGAAAAATCAAGGAAACATAGAATGATTTGGGTTGGAAATTACTTGAAAGTCCCTCCAGTTCCACCCTCTGCCATGGGCAGGGACACCTTCCACTATCCCAGAGTGCTCCAAGTCCTGTTCCAACCTGGCCTTGGACACTTCCAGGGACCCAGGGGCAGCCAAAACTGCTCTGGGCACCCTGTGCCAGGGCCTGACCATCCTCACAGGGAAGAATTTCTTCCCAATTTCTAATCTAAATATCTCCTCTTTTATTTCCATTTGTATCTGTCCAGGTGAAAATTCACTCCCTATTTTTCGTAAGCACTGAAAGGATACAGAAAATGAATATATATCCTAGATTTAATAAGGTCTAAAAGCATTTTCACTGGCACAGTATTTTTGGACATCATGTCATTTTCTTACTGCCAACCAGTGCTGAGAATAATATGCCCAATGGTCACCATGAAAGCACTCACCCTAAACCCTGATCTGGGCTTAGGTAAGCAGGAAACTTCATGCAAGAGTTCTCACAGTCAGAAATGAGCACCCAGAACACTCAGTGTCCATTTAATTGTGTTGCAAGTAAACTATCACAGACAAATCCCAGGGGACTGGGCTGAGGGGCAGTGATGCTGTGAACTACCTGGTGAATTCTGTTGAAGTGGTTCCTGAAAATATGATTTGGGGTGTTTTTTCCAGCAGTGGAGACACCAAAACTGCCTTGGGTAGGTGATTTCTGTGCTTTATCAGTCTCCTGATGGAAACTGCTGCCCATTCCCCTTGGGCAAAAGCCCTCTGGACAACTCTGGGCTGCTGGTGGTGGCTCCAAACCCACGCTAATTGTGTCTGCTGTGGTCTCAGAATCTCTGCTGGTCACAGTGACTCTGAGATACTTACAAGCTTATTTTTCCCAGCCCAGCAGTTGAAGAAGGAGTCAGGATTCTTCTGTTCTTGTTCTCAAGGTTGTTTATTGTACCTTATCTATAAAATTCTTTCTCCAACTCACCGAGATCTGTCCAGCAGGTTGGGTTGAGGCACACTGACCACCTTGGGGCAGTGTTATCTTTTTATACCAAAAACTATGTGTACATTATTTACCATAACTTCCCAATACCTATCACCTATGTTAGACAGTGAGCTTCTGCCTTAAACCAATCCAAAAGTGCCAACATCACCCAGAAGATGGAGGCCAGGAAGGAGAAGGAAAAAGGACAAGGCACACCCAAATTCCTCCATCTTGGGACCCCGAGTCCCCATTCTAAAAACCCCAAAAATCTATTTTTCCACCCCATGACAAACTAACTATTATTCTAAAACTCTCTTGACTTGTAATTCTTCATATAAAGGTTGGTAATTGTTTTTCCATGGGTCAAAATCAAAGGCACAGGGGGGTCTTGGGCTCTGTGCCAAGGTCTCTGAGCCCTCCAGGCAGGGGCTGGAGCCATCCAGGACAGCCAGAGGGATGTCCTGGCTTCTGACACTGTGGCAGAGCACAATCCAGAGCAGCCTTTCTTCCACTGCCAGCCCTTTTTCCCCACTGCACACATGGAGCAACAAATGGCATCTAAACACGCGGGGAGCAGCGGGCACAACAAGCAGATGGTGGCAGAACAAGGATCCATTAGCAGAAATCTGGATCAACTCGAGGATGATTCAGCGACACAAATCAGGGGTAAATACACAACAGACACTGCACGCCAGCCCTTCCCCCGGGAGCTGGACGTGCTGGGAGGGAAATGCAGGGCTCTGGCATCCTCGCCTGTGTCTTTTTGAGGATGTACACAGGAGGGCAGCAGACATTTACTCAGCGTTTGGCACCGCATTCCTTTCCCTGACACAAATCTGGGATAGTGTGAGCTGTCCGTCAGCACGAGGGGATGGATGGATGGATGCCGGTGAAAAAAACCCATAAAAGAACCCATAAAAAACCCCAAAGTTGCTGTAATTAGACACAGCGCACATTTCACTGTTAGGACAAAAACAAAGGTCTTGGTAATTTTTTCCTGCTGTTGGGCTAAATTCACCCTCCCACCAAATTATCTCAGGATATTCCTTTCTTCTCTCTAGTTCATTTTATTGAGTGTTTGCTATTTTTTGTGTAAGTTACTGCCGTTGGTTTTTTTTTCCAGGAAGAACACACTTCTATTTTTCCCATTGAGATGCTGACACAGGAATCTCAAACATCTCTCTCCCCTTGTTTCTTGAGGGACAATGTACAAGGATGGGGGAATAGGAGAGTGTGTAAGAAACACCCTCTAATTCCAGCAAATGAAGCTTGTCAGTGAATATGAAAATCATTATTTAGGTTTGGAAAACAGAAGCCTGAAACAGAGTGTTTCTCTCAGCAACGTTTCTATTTTTTTTTTTTTTTTTTTTTTGTGAGTGGGTATAATTAAAGTAATTGTCTTTAGCCTGCAAAAATACTCACTGCCTTCTTCCTGCTCCCAGCCCAGCTCCATTCATTCCTTTGAATTTGGCTTCTTGGTAACTTTGTCCATGATCCAGCACAAACAATTCTGCACACTGACGTTGATGCCAGCTCAGATTGAAGCCTTTCAGGCAGAGCAGTGTATTTTGCCTAAGTATTTGCTCAGGCTACTACTAATTAAAGTACTAATTGCCATGTGCTTTGGTTCTCTTCAGCTGCCTGAAAGGAGTTGAGGATGGGTGTCCAAGCTGAGCTGAGCTCCACTCCACATTCTCAGTGACTGCAAGAGGTGTCAGCGATGCCTCAACCCTCCCATTTCACAGAATGATGGAATCGCTGAGGCTGGAAAAGGAATTTAATCTCCTTGGGTCCAACCATTCCCCCAGCACTGCCAAACCCACCACTAGACCACATCTCTAAGCACCACATCTTCATGACTTACTCAAATCCCTCCAGGGATGGTGACTCCACCATCTTCCCTGAACAGCCAGTTCCAATGCTTGGAAACCCTTTCTGTGAAGAATTTTTCCCTAACATTCCATCTCAGCCTCCCTGGCATGACTTAAGGCCCTTTCCTGTTATCCTAACTTTCTCTCTGGGAGCAGATCCTGACCCCACCTGGCTGTCCCCTCCTGTCAGGGAGCTGTGCAGAGCCACAAGGTCCCTCCTGAGCCTCCTTTGCTCCAGGCTGAGCCCCTTCCCAGCTCCCTCAGCCTCTCCTGGTGCCTCAGACCCTTCAGCAACCTAAAAAGAGGATGAATTCTGAGGGAAAACCCCCACATTTTCTTTCCATTTAACTTTATTTGTGAGTCTTTAGGTGCATATCTGGTGTGCAAAGCCCACCCATGGACCAAGAGCGCAGTGATCTCTTGGGTAGTTTGCACTGCCCTCTGAAAATAGCTGTTTTGTCCAGCAGCAGAGAGGGATTTTCAGAAATAATATCCTCAGGTAGGTGTTTAAAATTCCATAGGGTGCTTTGTGTCCAAAAGCCAAATTTTACAAGATTTTTGAGCACTGAAATTAATGAGATTTAGGAACCTACGTGCTTGAAAAGAAAAACCCCCAAGAGAGTTGATCCTTGCCCACAATCCTGTTGGCAAATGTGTGACAGGAGCTGAACACACATCTGTGAACTGGTGTAATCAACTAAGAATCGTCATTCCTGCTGTGAGATTTCGCAGCCTGACACACACAGAGCAATCCCAGCCTCAAAAGTCACGGTGGGAAAGTGACTGAAGTGTTTGGAACAGCAACGCTGCCTGTTGCTGTAATCTCCACTGTGATCATGTCTCTGGGGACTGGGATTATGAGGGATGCTCTGTGGAATGAGGCTGGTTTGTGTCACAGGACTCCACTAAGACAAAACACACAATAAAGAAAAGCCTGACCAAGCAAAAACCCAGACATTGTCCAGCTGTGGTTTCAGGGCAGTAAATATGATTGGGGATTTTGCTTTATCTCCAAGTTTTATCCTCCCTTCTGCCACGGAATTGCAGCCCAAGCCATGAATGCTGATTTGAGGACTTCACCTCCTGAAACAGAAATGTGGATGCTGTGTGTGCCAGCAGTATGGGAACTGTCTCAGTGTGCTGAAATAAAATCCCTGGCATGGTTTGCTCTGGTGGCTGTACTGGGAATACAATGTTAATTGCTGGACCAGGCTTTGGGCAGCTAATGAATAAAGAATCTCAGTGGATTGGGGTCTTAATTACCTGATTTACTTTAACCTGATTTCCTCTAACCCAGCAGGTCAGTGGGACTAATCCCAGAACAAGACACTATGCCATGTGATGTCTTCAAACAGGTCCAAAGATTTCCAGAGATGAGGAAGGGAGTGGGGAAAGGTGCTTGTCTCAGTGGAAATTAGACACCTCTGCCTAATATGATGACATAGAAATTAAATTTTGTTAGCTACTTACAAGCCTGAAGACCCAAAGATACACCAGATCTTGTTCCATCCAAATATTTCCATGCCCAGACTTCTGTTTGTGCTCACAGTCAAGCTAAAAAAGCAGCAAGCACAACAATTTCTCATTTCTCTCAGCTGGAAAAAAACCCCAAAAAACAAACAAAAAAACCCCCAAAAAAACCAAAACAAAAAAGCAAATAAACCAAATTAAAAAAAAAACCAAAACAAAAAAACCTAACAAAAACAAAACAAAAAAACCGAAAACCAAAACCAACAAAATAATTCAAACAAAAACCCACAACAAACAAACAAAAAACCAAACCAAAACAAACAAAAAAAACCCAACCCAAAAGCCAAAAACAGCAAAACCAAAAAACTTCATAGGCCCATGGAATCATTAAGGTTGGAAAAGACCTCCAAGATGAAGTCTAACCTTGATCCTTCATTATCAAATCCAAACCTTATAAAATGAGAACAGATTTCAGCATACAGAGCCTCTGTCAGAGTAATAAACACACAGGAACTCCAAAGTTTTATCAGCTTCTTCTCCCTCATGCTTGTCATTCTTTACACCTTTGGTGTCACCAGTCCAGAAACTGAAGTTTGCACTAAGTGCAAACTCTTTGATTTCAATAACTGCTCGCTTTTGTCCTATTTTCCCTGTTTTGGTTACACTCTACTCCAGGTTTATCCAGACAAGCTTCTTGTCTTGCTTTTCTCTTATCCTTTAAGGAGTAGCATTGGGTGCCACTCAGTGGTGAAAATCAGGTTAGAATGGGGTCCCTGAGCCAATGGACAAAATCCTTGCTGGGCTCTGTGATGAGGATGATGAACTCTCACATCTGGAGAGGACGCCTCTCTCCTCACCCTGTGATATTATCACAGCAGGATGGTCAAAGGACAAGATTAATTATTCCAATAACTCCAATTAAGTGAAATATTAATCTAAAATAGCCTTTTTTTCTGAGTTAAGGAACTTTGATAGTTCTTTTTGGTTTTCTGTGCTTTATCTCATACTCTGTGCTCCTTGTGTGGTGTGTTCAGGATTTGTTTTAGTAAGAGAAAAAGGAAAATAAATGAAAAACAATTAGCAGATTATTTATGAAAACTTTCAAGCCAAAAATTACTTGGAAACAACAATTTGCAAGCTCAGTTTCAGGTTCATTTCACTTTCTTTAGTGGATTTCAGCCTAGACTACCTCTATCTTTAGTAGCCATGGACAGAGGGAAAACACACACTTCTCCAGAGACTGATGTCTAAGATGATTTATCTTTAATTTAATGTCTCACTGGGCCATAAACTGAGCACATCCTGTGCTTGGAATGACACATATGCCTAGATGATTAGGATCTACAATTAGCAGTAAAAGCTGACATTCCTTGGGTTATCATGACAAGCAAAGCCTGTTTATGTTGGGGACCCTGAGTCAAGCTTCACTTCAGAAATCTGTACCCACACATCCACAGTAGAGGTCCCTTCCCAAACTGCTCCTTGAAGATCTTTACCTTGCCTGTTCTTAAAAATTCCAGTAATGGAGAATCCATCACATGTGGGTGACTTAATTCTCTGCTTACAATAATTTTGTGGTGAATTTCTCCTCTGAATAAAGTATTTCAGTACCTTCCCCTTTAAGCAGAATTTCTAAAGTTTTTAACTATTGTTTCCCCCATCTTTAAAGCCCAGAATAAATATTTTGTCCACCTTGTTTGACTTCCTGACAGCAGCTGTCCCCTCTATTCCTGTATTTAGCATCCAGACACAGTACATACATTTCATAAGGACAACCAACCTTTAATAAATCTCACCTTTAAGTGAAATCCAATCATGATTCTGATTTATGTGTTGATTACTTGTTTGGGTTTTTTTTTACAAACACAGAAAATTTGAAAAGTGAATGTAAAATTAGGAAGTGAAGTCTTTTCCCCAGAATAATGTAAACAATACTGTTAACTCTGTTGCTCCCAGCCACTGATCTGCTGCTTTGACCTTGTAATCAGAGAAAACTCTGAGCCCTGCATTTGTCTTTGAAGGCTGCTAATAATTAAATCCTATTGTTTCACTGAAACAGAACATGACTCTCACGATTTGTAACCAGAAGCAGTATAGCTGCACTGAACAATGTTGGATAAACATGCCCTTCAAAGATCAAAGGATGTAGGGCTATGTCAATTAAAAAGAAAGGAAAAAAAAATCAGCATAGCTAAACTGCTGTTTCTCAGCAGCTTGGTGCGGGTGCAGATCTGAGGCTGCTTTGCTTTCATTTCCCAGTCTCAAGGGTATCCTCATTCCCCCCAGTGCCTGGGGAAGCTGGCACACCCAGATGTGAGCTGAGAGTCTGTGGGCAGAGGCAGAGAGTACCCCCCTCATCCCTAATTACACGTTCAAAGGATTCGTGCTCTCTCCAAGCAGCACATCTTTGTGGCATTAAATAAAAATGGGCCTCAAAGAGAACACAAACACACACAAAATTTGTTCAACAAGGCAGTGGGCAGGAGGATAACAGGGGGATGTGGATTTGGACTGATGCTGTTGGCTTTTGTTTCTTCCCTGTGAGAACCCTTCCCTTCTCCCTGGATTTCTGTGCTGGTGCTCACAGGGGTCTTAGGATGAGGGAAGAGATGAGGATCTGGCTCCATGTTTCAGAAGGCTGATCTATTATTTTTTGATATATATTACAGTAAAACTATACTAAAAGAATAGAAGAAAGGATTTCATCAGAAGGCTGGCTAAGAATAGAAAAAGAAGGAATGATAACAAAGGTTTGTGGCTTGGACAGAGAGTCTGAGCCAGCTGGGCTGTGATTGGCCATTAATTAGAAACAACCACATGAGACCAATCCCAGCTGCACCTGTTGCATTCCACAGCAGCAGATAATCATTGTTTACATTTTGTTCCTGAGGCCTCCCAGCTTCTCAGGAGGAAAAATCTAAAAAAAAAAGCTTTTTCATAAAAGATGTCTGTGACAGATTTCCATCAGAGTTCACCCTCTGTGCCAATCACAGACTCACCTTGATTCCACTTTGGCCATGCAGCTCCAGCATGAGACAGGAGAAACCATGGCTGCTGAAGCAGCTGAAGGAGTTTTCCCCTTCCCCATATGATTTATGGCCAGCAAAGCCTCTTCAATTAACAGGACTCTCACTGGCTGTTTCCTGGTGGCCCAGAAAAGAGGAAAAACTTGCAGTAGATGAGTTCCAGCCATGCCTTGGCTTTGTCTGCTCTGTATTTCACAGCTTTTCATGTCTTTGCTGAACAATTTCCAGGGACGTGGAGACTCCCTTGCTGAAATGTCTCTACTTGTGCAGGGATCCCAATCTCCACGGCCTGATCCCTCTGGTGGGTGTTGTGGGGTCCAGTCCATCTCTATATCCATATATCCATCCATAGATCCATGTGTCCATAAACTGCTCAAGTGTCTCTGGCCAAGACCAAAGAATTTCTTCCCTCTGAGGGTGGGGAGGCCCTGGCACAGGGTGCCCAGAGCAGCTGTGGCTGTCCCTGGATCCCTGGAAGTGTCCAAGGCCAGGCTGGGCAGGGCTTGGAGCAACCTGGGACAGTGGAAGGTGTCCCTGCCCATGGCAGGGGCTGGCACTGGATGATTTCCAAGGTTCCTTCCATTCAAAGCCATTCTATGATTGTTCCAGTGCATGTTTGTGGATATGATCGCCCATATTCTGAATGGAAAAAAATGAATTTGGTTGTTTTCATTTTAGAGGAAGGGCAGTTGAGGAGGATGCAAACCAGAAAGGATAAAATCATGCTGGCGTCTTGCAGCAGAGCTGTCTCATGGATACCACTGTGCTTTCTGCTGAAGATTATGATATCTCAGCTTCAGAGGGGATGAATAAGCTTCAGCTCTGGTTCCTGGGTTCCTGGTTTCTTTTTTTTTTTCTTAATCAGAGTTTATTATTAGGCTAATGCAATATAAAAGCATTGTATAAAAGCAAGTCTTCAAATTCTTCAAATGCTCCCTTTCTACTGCAAATGGAAAAGGCGTTTTTATTCTGAGAATGGGGCATTTGTTCCTTTTACCTCTTGTACTTCTGTACTCCAATGCTTCTATTATGTGTGTCTGGATTGGATTTATGAATTCAACAAGAGGAATGTAAAATATGTAATGTTGAACCTCTGTGCAAGAGAGTTCTCTAACCCAGGCTCCTGCTTAAGAATTACAGGTATTTGTTGTTTGTTTGCTGCACTTCTTGGGAAAGCAGAGTTATTCTATCCTGCTCCCTGTTTATACTCCATTTTTATTTCCCAGTTCTAGACAATACAATTCCACCTCAGTGAACATTTTACAGTTTCCTTGAAATAAATCACCCTCTCCACCTTCCTGTCTGCTAAAGACAAAACCTTATTGTAATGACTTAAATTCCAGTATCAGCTAATCTGAGGAAAGAACCTGGCCCATAAAGTTTGACAAATGATGATCATATTAAAAAATAAAATGTACACATTGTGTCTAAACACAATTGACCTCATTTCTCTCAGCTGTCCTGGTGTTCAGCTGCTTGGAAAGTTTCCTCCGGGGAAAACCTTTATTAAATGATTTGTGTGTCTTTTACATTTTGTTCCAAATTATCTGGCTCCCTCATTTTATTTCTTCTTCAGGCTGGCTGCTTGCTACAGCTAATTTGGTTGTCCTTGCTGGGACTACCATAAATACTCCTTCCCAGTAGTACTTTGCAAGCTGAATTAGTCAAGTGATCTTGGCTACAGCATCCAAGAAAATACTCAGTGAGATTAAACACTGGTGGAATTTTACGGTTGGAGACACTGTTCTAAAGTCATGCATAAAGGAGCATGGGCAAAAAAAAAATGCTGACATGGCCAAAAGAACCATTTCCTGGATGCTAAAATTGTGACCTTCAGGATTGTGTTTGAAGGGAGAGCTGCTCACTCACTTCTCTCCCTGCAATGACTGTAGTAAAGCACCACCCCCTCTGTGGAACTGGTGACAAGGAGCCCTTCATAAAAATACATGAAATATCAGATTGAAAACAAGGAGGTAAAGCCTGGCCTGCAAATTGAAAGACAGAGCACTGAGTCTCCAGGTGTTCTGGGTTTGCCTGTGAAGCAGAGGAGGTGACATCTCACCTGGGCTCAGTGGTACCAGAGTCACCAAAACAATGGAAAAAGCTTTTTCTTCATCTCCATCTCCATCTTTGCTCCTATTTCACCCTGGAAGCACCTGGAGATTCAACCTGTGCAGGGCTGTGGCTCTTGGGTGGAAACTGTAGTTGGATAATTCTGCTGTTGGCTCAGGGTGGCATATATTTACCATTCCCCCCAGAATTTGTGGGTATGACCAGGCAGGCTGGCTCTGCAGCTGTCCTTACAATGGCTTCGTGTCTTTCTGTCATGAGCTTGAAGCACCTGACTTTATTTAAAGCTCTAGAAGCACTTCATTCATCAAAACCCAACTCCAGAGTAGCAGAGGGTGACAGCAGGGCTGTAATTATTTCTGATTGGGTGGAATGGATGAAGACCTTTCTGTCAAAAATTACCCTTTAAAATTTTTTTCCAGCCTATGCAGCAGTTAGAACATTTTATTTCAGCATTTCTGAAAGTATATATACGTCCTTTTGAGTTGTGAAATAATTGTTTTCAAGTCTGAAAGTACCAGTGCTTCATTTAAAAGGGGTACAAAAATTATTACAAATGTCCCATGAGCTATACAAAATGTTTTAGCTTGGAACATCTGTTAAATAATTTTTAAAAATGCTTTTTTCATCTCTAAGTTGATTTTATATTAATCTCTTCCCTTCATCTCCCAAAACCAGAGTTTTCAAAATCATAAAATCATTATTATTAAGGTTAGAAACAATTACTCTTACAGTTTGTTCAAACCTTTTGAGATGTGGTGGACAGAGCTAATTTCATGTCAAGATTGACTTTAAATAAAGAAGGCTTCTAATTCTAAATTGAAAAGGCTCAGACTTTATCCTAGTGAAAAAGGTGAATGATTACAATGGGAAAAGTATTAAAATATCAGTATTTCTTGTAGAATTAGAAGTCTATATTTCCTTAACCCTCCTGCACAGGATAGATAGGTCTTTATTTTCACAAGATCTTTCTTGATGTTAAAAGGCAAGTCTACTCATCTTATAATAAACCTGGAAAATTCCAGGGTGAAGAAATGCATGAGACAGCATAAACATGATCCGAGACATTTTGGATACAAGCAACAATTCCACTTTTCTTGTAACAGATGACACTGCTTGACATTAGAACAAGAAGTACCTGTTGCCTCTGTTGTAAAATCTCTTGCAAATAGCTTCTGATTTGTGGCACTGATATAAAGGCTGTGTTTTATGGAGCTTACTCAACCAGCTTTGCTATGTCAGGTTATCACAGATACATTTTTTTCCAATTCATTTTGAGACCAACTGCTGCTAAGAGGCTGTAACAAGGGTTGTAACTTGCTCCTTTAACTTCCATTCAGACAGTTTGAATAAACCCCCATTTCAGCCTTTTATGGGCCCTCTTTCCATTATGCCTCTTTTATTTTACTTTTCTCCACAGGGATTGAGCCACTTTATCCAGGTAATTTTCTGCAATATCATGTTAACCCATTAAAATGTCAGATAATTTATTGTCCATTCCGTCCACCTGCCTGTCCTTTTCCCTGAAAAAGCACAATCATTTCTGTGAGCTCTGCCTTCCCCTGCCTGTTCAAAGGGCCTGGTGGTTGTCCTCACTTTCTCATTAAATCTCACCCAAGAACAGTTGCCTTGGAAACCAGGGAGTTGATCCAGCAAAGGGGCTGAGCATCTTCACCTTGCCTTGACTTTGGTGGGAGGTGAGGCCATTCAGCACTTCTGAAAGGAGAGTTTAGTGCAAGGCCAGCAGAGAAACCACCAACTGCAGTTTTCCTCTGGTTCCAGGAGGATGGGAAGCGATGGTGCTGCTCCTCTCACAGCTTCTGAGTGAAGAGCAGGAGTCAGCAGGAGGCTGAAACAGCTGATGCTTTCCTGGCATCTGCGAAATCATTTGAAGACATTTTGGAAATGCAAATGCATTCTAAGTACTATTCAAATGAACAAACTTCTTCTGAAAGTCTAAGACAGCCCAGCTTTCCTCCTGGGCTATTTATAAAGCGCTGGTGCATTTGTAAGGGAGCTACCAGGGTTGTTACAGATTTGGAATAAGAAACCAGTTTGGATTAAAAACAAGAAAAGAAAATCAAATAAACAGCACATCTTAGTGTTTGAGAGGAGAGACAGCATCCTTCCAATGTAAGCACAGAATCTTAATGTTTCCAAGGAAAACATGGCAGGGTTTGGAAACTTGCCAGTGAAGAGATGAAGTTTAGATTCCTGTGATAATCACAGCAAGAGATAACTTGTGGAGATAAACCACACCCAGAGAACAGAGCTGGCTCTGCCCAGGCCACCAGTTCAGCCTTGGATCAGGATTATGTGTTTCCATGAAGCCTTCAGACCTCCCTGTGAGCCCTTTCCAGGCTCCCCTGGTTCCATATGGAGCCATTCCTTGGACCTGAACCTTTACATAGGTACCAGGAGCACAGGTCAAGGTCCAGCAGAGCGGAGCATCTACCAAGCCTATGGAACCCCAGGAAAAAAGTGACTTCTGAAGGATCACAGTCACCTGGAGACAGCAAATCCTGCTGCATTCTTGGCTGGAGGTCTCACATGCTTCACTGGAGCTTGCTCCTGGTCTTTATGTGCTGGGACTGGAAAGTCCATCTGGGAAGATGTTTCCCTTCTCACTGAAGGTCATGCCAGGCTTTTCTCCTCTCCTGACTTAATGGAACCTTTTACCCTCAAACCAAGATTTGCTCCCATGGGGTTGAAAATCTTTCTCCCTCCAAGGAACATTCCCATCTTCTCACCCAGACACAATGTGCAGTGATTGGACTCTTTTCTGGATGCCAGCTTTGAGTGGTAAATGCTCAGACAACTTCTGGTGATCCCAGGTTGCTTCAGATATCAAATTTGATCAAAACATTTTGCAGAACATCTCCAGAAATATTTCTCCTGACTTTTTCCCTTGATGTTTTTTGTGGTTTTTCCCAACAAAGTTTTTTATTTGTTTTGTTATCTTGATGTTCAGTTGTGCTGTATTTTATAGCAGCAAATAAATTCCTTAAGGTCAGATGGAAAGGCATTTTTTCTTTTAGATGGAAAGGCATTTTTGAGAAAATGATCAATGGAAAGAAATCTGAACTAAAAACCCGTTTGAGAAGTAGAACCTTCTTCTTTTACACATGTCCATCTGAAGTCCTTTCTAACTAAAAGCAGTTTCTCACAAAATTCCAGTGCTACAAACTGACAAATCTTCCCACAGAAAGATGAGAGAACAGAAAATAGAAGTTTGCCAAGTCACCTGATGCATTTCTTCAATTTTCCTCATGTCTTTGTATCCATGTGCCAAGCTGATGTTTCTAAAGAGAAACAAAAAGCCTTGAAGTTTGTATTTTGGTCGGGTCTAGAGGCAGTAAACAGCATTAGAGCTACTGGTTGGTGGGGTGCTGTAGGAAAAACAAGGAAATTACTTTTCCTGCCTTGAAATCTTTTCAGTTGGGACACACACAAAAAAGGCTTCTTACTCAAGCTAACATAACATTCTCTACCTTACAGAATTAGTTGGTGTTAAATGTCTCTCCCTTCTGCCCTTTCCCCATCATTTGCACCATTGCCAGATTTTCTTCCAGAGACTCTTCCTTGAAAGAAAGCAAAGAAGCAGCTGCAGAGACTGAAAGAACAGGTGATAGGGAGCAGCTTTCTAATACTCACAGCAAGGACAGAATAAAGTCAGGGCAGCCCCACCTGCAAAGAAGAATTCACTGCTACCATCCCAACAGTGCAGCATTGCTCCCTCACTTGGTGTTGACTTCATTCAACAGCAGGAAACTGCCAGAGCATTCCCAGCCCTTCTGGGTCATGGATCTGAATCCCTTGTCCTGCTGTGCACTGATTTTCTCCCCCAACTTGTGCAAGCTCAGATTCAATCCCATGCCCAGACCCACCTTGAAACTAAGGATATGTGGATCTCTGAAGTGCAAAATGTTTGGACAGAAGTCTCTTGCTCGCAGTAGATGGATTGGAGAGGAGGCAGGTTTGGATCCCTGTGTTGCAGGGATTTACACCTCCAAAAGAGGCTTTTAGTGCTGAATAATAACATGCTTCTAATTAAGGCTGTTGCTGCAAAATCTCTAATCTGATAACACATTGTGCAGGAAGCAAGCAGACATCTGTTCCTATGAACACATCAATATTAAGGTGGATTTTGGATGCAAAACTCTCCCCATGCTGTTTAATAATGCCACTGGCAGAAGAGATCTCCTGCTTTAATATCTGGCAACAAATGTTTTGCAACAGGGCCGTGTATTCCGTGGAGAATGGTGTGAACATATGATCTAATTTTCCCTGGCAAAGAGTCCATCATGCATGTGAAATTTCTCAAGGAAGACAATAACCCCTCCCATCCATAAAATCAGGTTGATGGGTGAACAACACTGGGTAGAGACAGGAACACTCTTACCTCCAGCATTACCATCTGTGCCCTTCCTTTGGGAACTCTTAAATGGGAAGTATTTGGAGTTGGGTGAGAGTTTCTGAAGTGAGGAGTGAGTGGAAGAGCCTGCCTGGCTAAGATAACCCACCTGGCTTAAGGTGTGGGTCCCTACAGTGCCCTGGTACATTTTATCCCCTTTTGTGCTCTGAGGATCTCAAAGCTATTCCAGAAGTTAATTCTGCCCTAATTCTGTCCTGAGCCAGCAGTTCATTCCCACCACTAAGTCAAGCACAAATCCCTTGTGGTATTTCACAGAGGTATCCTCCCCAGGTATTCCTTTTTCCCTTCCAACATCTTGCTCCTCAAAGTATCACAAGCCAGGATCAGACTCTTGATTGCCTTTTTCTGCAATGCCTTTTTCTTCCACGAGTTTTTCCTGCTGTTTTTTTGACCCCATGTAACATTATGGCATCCACATCCTCCTGAGGAGAATATTGCAGGACTTGGTACAGTTTCTGAGAAGAGCTTCACATTTCTCCTCTCCTAGGATCCCACTGGCATCTGCCAGTTTAATTTGCCGAAAGCTTCAGCCTTGTAGAGTTTTTCTGGAGATCAGTAAAAGTTCCCAATGCTCAGCAGCACCAGGGGGTGACCACCTCTTACTGAAACCCATCCTGCACTATAAATTATATAAAGGTTAATTGTGAGTGTTTATTTTGGGTTGGCTGCAAAGTGCACTTGCTACAGATACACAGAACTATCAGGTTTCTGTCAGATTTTTTTTTCCCATTAATTTTGATTTCTTCTATGCAAATATAGGGAAGCAGTTTCTGATTCTGGCACACAGATGTGCCCAGTCCCTAGAAATAGCTTCATTGCTTACATCCAACACCAGACTTGCTGGTTTTGCTGGGAATGGAAGAAGAAGTTTGATTAACCTCACATAAGAGGTGATAAAAAGAATCTCCCATTCATCCTGAAAACTCTCCACAACTCCCTGACAGGAGGCTGCAGGCCAGGTGGGGGTCAGGCTTTGCTTCCAGGCATCGAGGGACAGGACAAGAGAAACTGGCTCAACTTGCACCAGGGGAGATTTAGGTTGGATAGCAGGAAAAGTTTCTTCACTGCAAGGATGGTCCAAGCACTGGAGTCACCATTCCTGGGGACATTTAAGAGATGTGTGGATGTGGCACTTGGGGACATGGTTTAGAGGTGGCTGTGGCAGGGTTAATGGTTGGACTTGGTGAACTTGGAGCTCTTTTCCAACCTAAATGAATGCATGGGAGAAGGAGCAGAGGCTCCTTACAGAGCCACAAGGATGCAAGAGGACACAACTGTTCTTCATTTCAGATCCCAGCTCTGACACCAGCTTGTCACGTCACCTTGAGCATCAAGCATTTTGGATTTTTAATGCATTAACAGGGCAAAAAGAAGAGAGTTAGCAGCAGAAGAGGAGACAAGAGTGCAGCAACACTGAATGATGAAGCAAGACATGGCCTTAGAGCAAAAAAGCCCTGATCAAACCTGTGTCAGATTTAAAGATTTGCACTTCTCAGCCATCAGAGTTACACAGGGGGATAGACTGGCAGATATATTATGTAAATAAGGATCAAAGCACTTGCTCATCTGCTTCAATCCAATTTTCTCAGCCTTTTAAAACAGTATTTGCAAGTGTAGGTATTACAGCTCAGACACTGGTTTTGGGCATCTACTTCCCATACTCCAAGAGAAATATATCAGAGCACAGCACTAACAAGGATTGAGGTGCTTCACAGCAGTTAAAGGCAAAATGCAAATGTGATACAGCTGCTTTTCTCTGTTCACTTGGAAAGAGGCTCCAGCCCAAGGTTTCAGATGCAGGAAGGACTCAGCATGGCTTGGGGAGCTCCCAGACCAGCTTTTTGTCATGCAGCCAGCCTGCCTCTTCTGGCTCCATGAAAAATATCTACTAACACAGCCCAATAAGTGGTATTGCCTCATGATTTTGTTCTTGGAAAAAAGAAAACTTGTTAAAGTGGTGGCTCGCTTGCAGCTCTGATGACAACAGGGTAGAGCAAGAAATGGGCTGAATGCACAGTGAGGAGACAATTTGGAGTGAGGAATTAACCCCTTAGGGCTTGGCTCTAGAAGCACTCATGAGCTACTTTACTCATTTGTCACTGCTCAGCAGAGGCAAGGACAGCTGGACCCCAAATTCCTTGCAGATCCACCTGTGTCCATGGTTTGGATGAGTTTCAGTGTTCCAGAAACGCAGTTTATATTTGGGTGTTTGCTGGCAGTAGTGCAGCATCACATAACAGAGGGGAGCTGGGTGCAGGCTCTGCAGAAAGGGACACAGCACCAGGCATGACAAACTGATGGAATAGGTTGTCCAGAGAAGTTGTGGATCCCTGGAAGTGTTCAAGGCCAGGGTGGGTTGGGCTCTGAGCAACTTGGTCCAGTGGAAGGTGTCCCTGCCCCTGGCAGGGATGTGGAATGAGATAACACAGAAATCCCTTCCAACCCTAAAGAATTACATGATTTTATGACAGAAACAGAGCCTCTTCCTGCCCAGGTTGCCTGGAGAGGCTGGGTCAGTGTGCTACAGCCTCTCCATCCACCTGCCAGTCTCTCTCTGTGTCAGGGACAAAGCCATGGCAGGACAGATGGGTCTGACCTGCCCAAGCCCCTTCTCAGCCCCGTCTCCATCTTACATTAAATATAATTATAGACCAAAACTATCTCACCCAAGGGCATCAGATCCACAGCTCAACAAGATCAGCACCACTGAGATCTGCAGGGTGAAGCCCCAGCAAAGAGAAGAGCATAACTGGCTCTGCTCTTTCCCAAAGCCAACAAAAACAGCAAGAAACCTTTGCTTCTACAGTGACCCTGGGCAGCTTTGGTGTTTTTTGTTTTTTCCCCACCCTGAACGAGGTGAGTGTGGATGTTTTTTGCATTAGTTAGAAGTTTCCACGGGAAAACAAGCTGCCCACTGCCACACCAGGAGCCAGTGTGAGCAGGGCAGGTCACAGCACGTGTAAAATTCATGAGGCTCTGTGTGCATCTCAGGCACTTGTGCAGCCCAGCTGGGGCTGGAAATGGTTCAGGCACCTCCCAGACCACCTCATGCCCACAGCTTCCAAAAGGTTCCCTTCACTCCAAAGCCAGGCAGGACAGATGAAATCCCTTCTCCCCCAAATACACATCTCCACGAAGAGATTTGCTCCTCAGAGCCAAGAACACTGAACCCTTACCTTTCATTTTGATGGTTTCCATGGAAACCATAAAATTAAGCTATGCAGTTACTTACTGCAACATTATATAATCTGCCAAACACTCTGATGTTTTTCAACAAAAGTGTTCGTTCTGGGCTGGTTGGGCTTTTTTTTTTTTCCCTTTCCCAGTATGATCAGCCTGATCTGTGTTGATCTGATTAAACAAGGAGCAGTGGTGTAAAACCAGGTATTAAAATGCAACTTCTGTCAGTTCTCCTCTTCAGAGAATGGCAGCTCTGCCTGCCTCCACTGCTGGCTTGCAGCTGCAGTTTAAGGTTTCGCAGCACTGCTCCTCTCCTGACTGTACAGATGGGGTTGGATTGGAGAGGGTCTGATGCCACTTCTGACCTTGGGGATAATAAACATCTTCCACATTGCACCAGGTTGTCTGCATCTATAATAACAGTATGCAAAACTGTGGTCATGTGCAGTGATTTTTTGTTTCATTAGGGCTACAAGGCAGGGTGGAATGGTCTGCCTTCAGTTCAGTTTCCCACATTGACCTGAGGGATCACATTTTGGACAAACACTGTGGAATATCCTGCAAATTTGTTATGAAGGAAAAATCTCATTATAAGCCAACTCTAATATGCATTTTTTGATGTTCCTGGCACTCAGCCATCCCTGTTGGAACTGGACCAGAGGCAGCAGCAATGTTTGGGAAGAAGGAAGGTGCTGTGCAATCATTCTTTTAACTTTTGTGGCCAGACTTATTATTTTTAATAGAGCTCAGCAAAGCCACTTAGCTCTTCTTTGTTTTTCCAGGATACACAACCCTGCTGCTGTAGGGAATAATGCCAAAAACATTCTCACCATTGGTGAGAATAAACTGTTTCTTTTGTAGCTGCAGAAGGCAAAGGCAAGACCTGAGCTGGACTTTGGGGCTTGCACAGAAAATGCAGTGGGAAAAGGGAAATGACAAACACATGGATTTATGTCCTAAGGGAAGGGTATGAGAAGGATTGCAACTTGTAGGTCATCATCCATCACCTTCCAGTGCTGTGTCTCTCAGTCTACATTTGATAGTGAACTAAAAATGTCCAGGAGATTACTCAGGCCAGTCTGAGTCTGTCACAGACATCTTTCATGAAAAATCCTTTCCTTAGGATTTCTCCTCCTGAGAAACTGAGAGGAAAACAGAAACAAAATGTAACCAATGGTTATCTGCTGCTGTGGAATGCAACAGGTGCAGCTGGGATTGGGCTCATGTGGTTGTTTCTAATTAATGGCCAATCACAGTCAGCTGGCTCAGACTCTCTGTCCAAGCCACAAACCTTTGTTATCATTCTTTGCTATTCTATTCTTAGCCAGCCTTCTGATGAAATCCTTTCTTCTATTCTTGTAGTATAGTTTTAATGTAATATATATAATAAAATAATAAATCAGCCTTCTGAAACATGGAGTCAGATCCTCATCTCTTCCCTCATCCTCAGACCCCTGTGAACACCATCACATGAGTCATTGTTTGGATGTTTTAGCTCTGACTTGTTCCTGCACCAGGTCTCACATCACACCAAGGAGGGTGTGGATACAGCACAGAAGAGCTTGGCCCACTCTGGGTTCAGAAGAAGAGAGTTCAGGTGTCACTGTGTTTCCCTGAAGCCCTGAAATCAGCCATGGCCCATTTTATTTGCTGGAGTTAAGAAGCATTTTCAAAGAAATGATCGAGTCCAGCAAGGGCGGTGTAAATTAAAGCTGACAGAGATGCAGTGTCTTCTCCTGGCAGCATCCTTTCTTATCTCTCCAATCAATTTATCCCTTCAGCAAAACCCACATCTTCCTTGAGCACTGCTCAGCCTTGGCATAGCATCTTGAAAATCCTTTTCTGGGGGGTGATAGATTTTGGTTTTGAAATATTGCTGAGAAACCCAAGGGAGAGCTTGGATTCCCCCTCACACCATTGACCATGTTTGCCATCAGGTGACATCACAGAAACACCATCCACATCCCTGGGAAATCTGCCTTTTCATGGGTTAATCTCATTCTGCTCCAGCCTCTTATTGCTCACTGGCTTTGTGTGACAGTGATCTTGGTATGATATAAAGACATAAAATGCTGAGCATCTGAAGCAGCTGCTCATGCACCATTCAAAGAGCACACACACCCAATAAAAAGGCATTTACAGTGACTATAAATAGCTGGGAATAGCAGATAACTAATTATTTAAGTGTCAGAAAAACTCTAGGCAACCCTCATATGACATAATGACACATGTCATGGATATTAACTCCCAGCCTGAGGTGAGGATGGAATTTAAAGGAACTGGAGGTTTCCTGGGTTTGCCTTAATGGTCAGTCAATTTTTTTTTTGCCCATTTCAATGCTAAATATTGGAGATGTTTCTCTTGCTGAATACTTATATATTCCACTTTGAAGTCAAGAGGTTCAGTCAGGTGAATTGGCATCCCTGAAAAGAAACTGCACCTGGAGAGGGTGGCTCAGGAAGCCAATGTAAGTATTTATGGTATCTCTTGAGTTGTAGAAAAGGCTGTATTAACTTAAACTGCATAATAAATCTCTGCAAAACAAAGACTGTGTTTAACATCTCTGCAGGATCTCATCTTTCAATTTTCTGGTTTGCCGTTCCTCTTCTTTCTGTGTATTTCTTGATGGAAAAATGTTTGCTCACTCTATACTCATTTTCTACTACACCAAGCAGCATCACTGCTCGATTTTCACTATAATAAAGAATCATGATGGAGTATAAAGAAAATATCAGGTAATGCCAGTTCTGGTGGTTTTCTGCTTTCTCCTGAACTGGTTTTACTGAGCCTGCAGACAGACCTTCCTGTGAGCACCTCTATCCATGAGCTTCCAGCATGTGCATGACAAACTCACAGGCTTGTCTGCCAAATATTTGTGATGCAGATTAACTTATTTTAGTCATTTAAAAAATAAACTGTTGAAGACTACTATCTGCAAAACACAAAGGCAGTCGTTATCCCCTTGATTTTCTTTTTTGTTTCTTCGTGCAGAAGATTGTTCAGACATTTCTGTGCTAGAGCAGTGTAATTACTACAGTTACTCTGGTTACTACCCTTATTTCCAGCCTGAAGGATTATTCAAAACTGCAGAACATAGAAACAGGTTGAGCATGTGACCCAACATGTTCAGAAACAGGAGGAGGACAGCACTGCTCTGGTATTAAACAGCAATTAAATAATTGACAAGCAATTAGCAGAACACAACTTCCTGCTGTTTTGGAAAGGGTCAGACAAAAATACTATTAAATAAATAAATAAATAAATAAATATTTAAAATGTTATTATTAAATAAATAAATGAGGGAAGTGATGTGTTGGAAGCGCTGGGTGGAAAAGGATGAAGCTGCACCCAGCAGCCAGAGAATGACCAAACCAGTGAGAATTACTAATTTTAGCACATCCAGAATTATCAGTCCTGAAGGTCTGAAGGGACCTCCAGAAGTCTGAGCAGAGTTATGATCCCCATAACCTGCAGGTGGCTGAGGTTAAATCCCAGGATTGCTCCTCAGGAACCTGGGCACTGCTCTTGAGAAGGACCTGTGAAATCATCTTATCCCAAGCTTATTAAGTGCTCAGCTTCACATGACTCCTCTGCTCCCACCATCAGCTCTGTTTGCCTTTGTGGAAAGAAATTTCATTTACTTCACTGTACTCTGGATCTCAGCAGACCCTTGTGGTCATTAAAATTTGGTTTCTTCTTTCTTGCACATGGACATAAATAGGAGATTTTATGAAGTGATCTTTTGATATGGATGGAATTGCAGAAAACAAAAGCTGGGTCTTTTGCCTAATTTGTAGGAATTTTATCTCTTTTGTTTTCATTATTTTGTAGGCTCCTGATATTTTCCCACTGGAAGAATCCCATCTAAACAAAACTCTGGTCAATTAAATATAGCATTGATCTTCCTAATAACCTTTCATAAACCTTTTTTATACACCAGAATAAACCTATGGATCACAGAGTAAAACTCAGGTTAAAATGATAAATCAGATGCATTTGTTTTGATATATCAAAACTTGAATGCACAAGGACAGTGAAAGTATTACACTTTTGGGTAATGCTTGTGAGGTTTTGAAACTTTAACAGAAATTCAAACATTTTCTGCTACTTTACCATTCTTTCCTGCCCTCCTGTCTCAGAGAACAGGTATCTCAAGGCTTTTCTACATGAGAAAATTGATGTCCCAGAAGTGCTGTCCATTCTTTGAGTTTAATTGTGTTTAACTTTGGAAGCCTGTAGGAAAGGTTAAGTCTCACCTGTCTGAGCTGAAGAGGATTTTGCTTGGAGACTAATGGCTTAGCTAGTTTAGGTTTGGGTAAGTATTTCAGAAGCATTCTGGGCCTTAATGCTTGTGTAGTGCAGCTACCACTGGTGTGGTGTCAGAAGAGGCTTTTGAGAGAGAAGCCTGTGTCAAACAGAAGGTTTCAAGCAGGAGGGAACTCTTTGGTGTGTTTTTGGCACTGTGACATCAGGTGGATATGCCACAACTGTAGTTCAGATTTGCAGAAGCTTATTGTGTCAGCCTTACCCTGGGGAGCACCAGGAATAAGCAACTCTTCTTCTTTATACAGCAGAAGAAAACTTCCTAAAGGAAAAAGAATCTTGTTAGCAATTCTTTTAGAAAAGTCTCCACACTCTGTGGCTTCAGGAGGAGGGAATTGCATCAGGGTTGTGCATCCTTCCCTGCTGAATTCAGCTGCAGAGATCCTTCTCCACTGACATCAGCTCAATACAAATCATTTGTGCTGACAAGATCTTTAATTGGGATGGCTCAGAAATGATAAACCAAGACCCAGAGAAATATCCATTGCAAAAATCCCTTGGATTTGCACCAAAGGATCAAGAATTCCCATTCCCTGGTGCTTCCAGGGGGAAGCTGCCTGGGTTGGCAAACTTTTCTACTCCATAAGAATACACAACTTTAATCCGGGCAGCTGCAAAAGGATCTTGAGTTTCTCCATAGACTCCCTCATGTAAAAAAAACCCAAACAAACCAAACCTGAGAAATTCAACAGCATCAAATTATGAAGCAGAAGAGTGAAGCTAATTTCTACAAGATTGCCTATAAATAATATATTTTATAGATATAATAGATATTATTTATATATATATATTCATGTAGCACATGAATATATATATTTTTATATATATAATATATATTTTATATAATAAATATATATTATCTATATATTATATATATTATATATATTTATTATATTTAATATATATTTATCATATATATTTAATATACATTTTATATAATAAATATATATAATATATAATAAATATTTATGTATAATATATATTTATTTATAGTATGAATATTATTATATTTATTATAAATATTATATATATTTATATTATATATATATTTTTTTCATGTAGTACATATATTATATACTGTATATATACTGCTATATAAAAATATATTTTAATATGTATGTATAATATATAAAATATACATATTATATATTTAATATTATTTTATACATAACATGTGATATATTATATATTTATATGCTAATATATAACTATATGTTTTATTTATACATACTCTATATGTATACTTTTATATATATATAAAGAGAGAAAAATATCTCTATATTAGATATATATGTATTTCTACAAGTGTAAAAGATCAATGATTTAATGACCCTGTGTGGCACATACATTCATGCATATATTACATGTATCTGTGTAATAATATGTACAAATAACTACACTTACAAACAATTTCAAGGTGTGGCTCTGCATGGCAGTGTACAATTTAAAGGTAGAGAAACATTAGGCATTGATTTCTCCCCAGCTAACAGGATTTGTGGCTGGATCCCTGCATCTCAGCAGGATGATTTAGAGCCAGGGAGGGACCTCTGTGCATGACAATTTCCCTCCTGTTGAGAGGCATCAGCTCACAGTTTGGAATTCCTTTTAAAACCCTCGGTGTGAAATGTGCCCTTCTGGGTAATTCTGGCTGCAGATGCTCCAGCTGAATCCTTTGTGGGATAAGGGAATGTAACAGGGAGGGTGTGTTAAAATTCCTGATGAAGCATGAACTGAGCTCATTGGGACGGGTTTCCCACTCAGAGCAGAGGTTTTGCACAGAGTTTGATCACATCCATGAACAATATCAGCCTATAATAAAAGCATCCACAGGTGGGTAGACCACCCCTGTGCACTCTGGAAAATCATCACTGGGGAAATTTCACTGCTTTCCTGCCTCTCTTTACTACATCTCCAATATAAACAGGGCAGAACTCAGCCCAAAATTTGAATTAAGTTTCCAAGCGGCCAAAAATTATGTCACTGGTTTTTGGGACATGGAGTTGAACTGTTCTCACAACAGTTCAGCTCTATTTTCTCTGTACTGCAGAGACAGTAAAGAGACAAGGAACCCTAAATTCTTTCTCTTTACAGGGTAGAAAGTACAAGAAGGATTAGTTTGGTACCAGCAGGAAGCTTGAACAAGGCAGAAAAAAAAACACTCCCAGGTGAAATCCATGGTAGAACACCTTGGTTTTTCACCTCTAACAGTCTTGTGTTGTTTTGAGGGTTCATCTCAAGCTAAAGCATGAGTGATGGAGATCTCCCAGCTCCCATCTTCCTATCAGACCTCAGGATAAATCAGCTGGCAAACTCTCCTAAGCCATAACTCAAAATAAGTAATAATGATTACAAAATAAGTAATTTCTTATGATTTCTTTATAATTTTGTATGCGTTCTCATCAGAATCACTTGACTGGAACAAGGCAGAAGACCCCAAGGGCTCACTGTGCTCACTTCTGGCCACTTCTTAGGGTTGCTTACTAACAACAAAGCACAGGAGAAGTTTTTAAAAGAAAAAAAAAATCAGAACAGCCTTGATGAGGATAATTTTTAGAATGTATAAGTTACAAGCTCACACCTGGCACTCAGCTCTTCTCAGGAAGCAGCACTGCTGCTTGCCCTCTCCAAGTGGCTCTGAGTGAGACACTCCCAGGGTTATTTTTGTTCTCCTCAGCCTGAGCATCCGCTTGAAGAGCAGAACAGACTCCTTGCCTTCCCTCCCACTCAGGGTCTTCATTTTTGCACCAGAGGTTCCTGTGGTTTCTGGGATGGGACAGCCTCAGGGCTGACTTTGAAAGCTTGCTTGATGTCGGGACCCAGGACATTGCTCTGGCTGCCCTGGGTGATTCCAGACTCTGGCAGGGGGCTCAGAGACCTTGGCACAGAGTCACAAACACCTGTGTCTTTGACTTTAGCCCATGAAACAATTACCAGCTTTGTGTGAGGAGTTACAAGCCACAAGAGTTTGAGTAGGATGATAGTGAATTTGTCGCAGGGTGAAAATGTAGAATTTTGGGGTTTTAGAATGGGGATTCAAAAAGCAAGATGGAGGAATCTGGGCATGTCCTGACCTCCACCTCCTCCTTCTTTTCTTCTTCTTCTTCTTCTTCTTCTTCTTCTTCTTCTTCTTCTTCTTCTTCTTCTTCTTCTTCTTCTTCTTCTCCTCCATCTTCTGCTGTGATGGTGGCACTTCTGGATTGGTTTAGAGTAGAGCCAGACTGTCTAACATAGGTGATAGGTACTGGAAAATTATTGTAAATTAAGTACACATAGTTCATAATATAAAATTCCAACACCCTCCCAAGGGCAGGGACTGTGCCACAACCCAACCTGCTGGACAGATCTCAGCAGGTCAGAGAAAGAATGTCATGGATAAGAGAAAATAAACAACCCTGAAAAGCAGAACTGACAAATCTCAACTTCTTCTTCTGTCACGGGGCTGGGAAAGAAAAAAACTTTCTAATACCTCAACCACAAAAACCCAAAGCTTGCTTCCAAGTTTATTATTTATGTCTTCCTGGCTGCCACTCCAGACACTCAGTGCCAGGTGCTCAGGTGGTTAGCAGGTGGTTTTGGTGGCCAGCAGTCAGAATCTCCAATAAAGATCTCATGGTTTGATAGATCTGTGTCTTGTGCAGTAGGACAGCACAAAATACTTGTTTTTCCTTCCCTCAGTCTGCATCATGAACAGTCTGGAGAAGTAAACATGGAACATTACTCAGTGGACACCATGGACAAAATTTCACTGGGTCGCTGTTACAAATTCAGGCTCTAACTATATAATAAAGAGGTATTTAAAAATTATTTACTATAAAAATGTATTTACTATAACTTTCATAACTCTCATCAAGATAAAGGTCATACCTAGAGAAATGGCACCTCCTAACATCCAGCAAAAGGTTAAAATGAATAAAATCACTCAGCAGCTTAGAAGTAATGAGGAGTAACTCCATTACTTTTAAAGATCTTACCTTGGCACAAGGTAAGGAGGATCTACACGGACTCTCCCCTTCTATTTTAAAACTTTTTAATGAGATACAGAAAATCTGAGGGAAACCTCCAGCTGTCTTTACTCAGACCAAGGCTCTGGACTTCAGGCAATAGGAGTCTGAGAAATCACCAGCTTGGGTCTTTCTCTGCTTGAATATTTGCAAGTTTTAGCTATTAGCTAAGATAAAGACCATCTGTAGTCTTTACCAAATGCTAAATATTTCCCTTAAGTGACTGTCATCATTGCTATTAAAGAATAGCCAGGCTCTAATGCCTTTCTATGGGCTACTAAAGAAAACATTTGACTTCTCATGGATTTGAAGAGGATTCACCTTAAGGAAAAAATCCTGATGAGAGCAGGTTTTAAGCTGTTAGGCTCATTCAGGCTCTGAATATGACTTTTCTGAAGGCTTTATGGCACTTATCTCCTATTCCAATTACTGTTTTTGTTAGTGCACCATGGAAACCCCATTCCTGACCCAGAACTCACTGTGCTGTCATCACCTCAGCATTCCAGTCCTGTTTCCTTGGCTGGACACAGCAAAAGTGCTTCCACTCACAGCATTTTAACTCCTAGGGCTGGGCCCCACCTAGCTTTGTACACCTAACCCATCTAGTCTGGGCATCTGTTTGGTCACCCAATCTCCCTTTCGTTTGGAAGGTGACCAAATTACTTCCAAAGCCTGGAATTTGGCTTTTCCAAAGCCTAATTCCCTCTCTGGAAGGGAGAGTAAATGCACTGATGTGCCTCACCCTGCTCCCTGTGTCACAGATTCGTGCTATCACCCAGATAAGGAAAAAACAATAAAAAGTTGGCCAAAGATTCCCAATGCTGAGAAGTTGTGTCCTAAAAGATCTAAAGTGTCCTAAAAGATCTAAAGTTTGGGGGTACTTTTCTATGGACAAAGGTGGAAATAACCCCCACATTTCATCTTTCTGAAGAAGATGCCTTCAGCTCTGCCCTTTGTTGCCACCCTGGGTCTTCCCTAAAGCTGCACTCCTCACCCTGTTTTCCATGCTATCCCACCAGCATGAATAAAACTTCCTGCAAAAGCTTGCTTGATGCTGTGTTGCTCAAATTAGGCCTTTCTTATCTTCTTATATTTTCTTTCTTATAAGAAAATCTGCTGAACTGCTGACTCTTGTAGGGGTTTGACCCTTTAAAATGTTTAATGTGGCTGCTTCTTTGTGCCTCTTCATTGACCTCCTGCAGAAACTCTGAGAGTTTCTGTGCAAATTCTAAAGAACCTGGAAAGCATCACTGTAATGTAGGTGGCTTCCCTTCTGCCTGTGCAAGTTTTCTAACATTATGTGTGTGAGAGTGACCTTTAAATTGAGAGATTTCTCTTTTAAGCCACCTCTGTCTCAATGAATATTTCTGTCTCAGCAACAGAATTAAATTTGTCTCCTTCTCCAAATGAAGTTCAAGACTTCTTCACTTACAAACTGTTGCTAAAACTGAGGCTCTGCTAAGAACCCACCATGGAATGTGTTAATAATTAAGGAGCATGGATGGTCAGACAAATCCCAATTTACTTCCAAGTGTAAATTTATCTGCTTACAGGAGCAGAAGGATCCACCTAAGGGAGTGGGCAGGGCTGGGAATTGGAGGATCATGCTATCATACAACCTTCTGAGCTTCAGCATGAGTGTGTACCAGACTAGAATGACTGCATGGCAGCCTTGTGCTCCAAAAACAATTCTCACACTCCAAAAACAATTCCCTTTTTAAAAAATATTTTTTTTAAGATGATACTAGATTTGCTGCTGCACTCATACACTCCCTCAAAGGAGCAGAACCTGGTGAAATCTGGGGCTGGCACAAAAGGAATGGAGAGGAATGGGCAGCTGGAGGAGGGAAGGGAGGGGGACAACTTGCAGCCACCAATTATCAGGCTGAGTTAGGCTGGTGTGAAGCTCAGAGCACAATGTTTGCTGTGCCCAGTGGGCTGAGCAGGTTGACAGTCCTGACACAGATATGTTTGTGTGTAGACCTCTTGCCTTACCCAAAATCTCATTAACCTCCTCACCCAGGTAGTTCCTGCTAAGATCCAACTCATTTTCCCCCCTTCTCCTTCCATCATTACCCCCTCAAAAGTGTTTCTGTTTAATATCTTGCCTTTAAAACTACCTCTTCATTTTCCCTTCTGCCAACACATCACCTTCAGTGCAAAGGTGCTAAAGAAGATATATTTTCCCTGCAAACTCTATATCTCAGCAATATGAGCTCTCATCAAGCAGTGATGCCATGCTGGGGAGGGGGTGTTGGGATGGGATTTGATCTCTTTTATTTGCACAAGGTGACCAGGAACATTTGTCTACATCCCCCTGCAGGGCCAGGAAGGTTTGGAGCCTGCAGTGAGGCTCAGTCAGCTGAAAGTTCATGTATGTAAAGAGAGCTTTTGTTATTTATTTCTTATTTTCAAATCTGACAAAAACAAACAAACAAACCTTTCCAAATCAGCACCTCCTCACTGATTGCCATTGGATGAAGTGAGTGCATTCCCTGTGCCAGTGGCTCCCAAACCTCTGAGCCTCCTCAGATCTCAGTGAACTCTAAAATTCCCCATGGTTCAGGCTCATTAGGACTGACAAGTTCTGCAAATCGCTGTGCTTAATTTGATTTTGCATAAAAGCTTCAGACCACAAAGGGCAGTCCCCTGGACCACGGTTTGCACTGAAGGAATGGCTTGCAGGTGAAGTTCTCCTGGAAAACAACTGCCTCCAATCCATGTACAAGTCAAAATGCAGGATTCTGCACTTGGGATGGAGAAACACCAGGCACAAATGTAAACTGAGGGAGGAATGGCAGGAGAGCAGCCCTGCAGGGAGGGATCTGAGGTGCTGGCTGGCAGAGACTCAACAGGGGAGGGAGATGCTGATACCTTCTCCCTGGAATACAGTGTTGACATGTGGGAATGGTTCAAAGCTGTGCAGGGAAGGTTTAAACTGGACATGAGGAAGGAGTTCCTCACTGAGAGTGTGGTCAAACACTGGAACAGGCTCCCTGGAGGGATACTCAATGCCTCAGGCCTGTCAGTGTTAAGGAGGGAATTGGAAAATGCCCTTAGTAACATGATTTATCCTCTGGCCAGCCCTGAAGTAGTCAGACATTTGGACTAGCTGATTGATGTAGGATTTTTGGCTCTTCCAAATAATCTATTCTATTCTATTCTATCCTACATTTTTAATTCAGCCATTCAGAAAACACATTCTTTTCTGTGCCTAAAGCAGGTCTATAATTGCCCATGTCCCAACTTCCTCACTGGTGTAAGAAAGGCTTGGCAGCATTTTGCACAACCTGCATCTCATGCTGTCACTGTTCTCTAGCTGCCTCATACCACAACGTAAAGTGACAAACAAAAAAATCAAGATTTAAGTTTTCCTGTCAATTAGAAACTCCAGGTAGGAAGAAAAGAAGAAACTAAAGCCTCTGTCTCAGATAAGTGAGACACAGGATATTGTTATTTTTATATCGCTCAATCATTCATGACTCGAGCTATAAAAAGTCCTAAATTCCTCATGGTCCCATATTGAGATGGAAGTTAATGCTTCATTAGCAGTAAAAGCTTCAGGTTATGTGAGTGAGTAACCTTTTGTTCAAACATGATGCCTGACATTTGCATAACTACGTCTATTTCTGAGTTATTGAGATGATGTGACTCACCAAGCTCTTGTAAACAGGTTTTTATTTTTCTTTCCTGCCTCCTCTCATACATCCTCACACTTTGCTTTCTCACAGCTGTCTGGTAGGGCAGTGACATTTTTAGGCTTCATCAGCTTTTCACATCAGAATAATCCCTCTCCTGTGCCTGGCAGCTGCTCCTGGAGATCAGAGAGCCCAAACCAGCAATGCCTCACCCAGCTGAGAACGTGGGGTGTTCTGCAGAGACAGCAAGGCAGAGGTGAAATCACCTTCTCATCGTGTCCCAAAGGACTTTGCACTGACCCTGGTTTCATGCAGTGGAAAGGTGACCTGGAAAATCCCTTCCATAACCTCCTTCTGTAATTACTTACAGGAGTTTATATGTAAAATTATTATCAAGACTTTTTAGCCTCAAGCCATCTCTGAGCTCTGCCCAGGAATAAAATAACCTTGGTGGAGCAATGGAGGGGCTGAAGATCTTGTTTTAAGTGATGACTGGTTCTATACCACAACATGAGGCTGATTAGAGCAATTTGAGGCTTGAAAATAGTAATAGAAAAAATATGTCAGGAAAATATAGCTCAGAAAATAGAAATCTTCTGTAAAATTAACCAGTTCCCTCTTCAATCCAACCAAACATGGCTCTGAAATGTCACTGTTTGAATGGGTAGGAACCACCCCTTCATTGCCAACCAAACATATCTGTGGTTCCATTTCTGCTGTGGCTTTATTGGAGTATCCCAATTTCACTTCATTCAGAATCTTTTACAATATTTCTGGAATGCAAGGGTTTTTTGGTATCTAAATCACTGCCTGTAGGAAACACCAGAGGGACTGGGACAGAAAGGAATATTCCCTGGTAACAACCCACCTCAGAATTAGGGAGCATGAAGTATGTCTTTCTCTCTCCAGAACCTTCCATTTACTTTGATTTTGCAGTTTTTGGGTCTCTGTTCACTGTCTAGATTTTAGAAGCCAAGGAGTTATCATTTGATTGGTGAATCTTAGAATGGCCAGATTTAGGTCTATTCTGTTTTTTGTTTCTGTTTTGTTCTCTGTTCCACAAAATTTGTCCAATGGAGGGAAGATCCTTCCTTGCATGTTTGGCACTTGGAAACTGGAAAATTGCTGCTTTCTGCAAATGATGTTCCAGGCAAGTGTTTGCAAGCTACAGAAAAGGCTTTGACTGGCTCCGATAAAGAATCATATAATCATTAATCTTTGCAAAATACTTCTAAGATCATTTAATTCAAACATATTTATTCACAACTTTCAAGACAGTGCTTTCCTTTATGTCACAGCTTCTGAGTATGATCCTTTTCTTCATTTCACATCCGCTACAACGTCCTGCACATCAAAATCAGGATAAATCAGTTTCTAGCACATCCTCTATGAACCTTCCTTCCTCATGGTGTTCTTTGGATGTGACAATTGCTGTAATGCAGTGGTCACCCTTAGAACTCTCCAGTGCTGCCTGAGTGTCACCATCATATTTTCTGAAAAATCCCTTCACCAGGATTTCTTCTCCTGGGAAGCTGAGAGGCCTCAGAGAAAGATGAAAACAATAATTATCTGATTGCTTCTCCTGTGTTTTGCTGCTTTGGAATGTGGTTTGGACATTGTTTACCAACTGGTCATTGTTTGATTGGTTTCATGTGAATTGTTTTGATTTAATGACCAATCACAGCCAGCTGTGTTGGGAATCTGGAGAGTCACGAGTTTTTCATTAGCATCTTTTAGCCTTCTGTAAGAATCCTTTCTCTATTCTTTAGTATAGTATAATATGATATAATATAATATGTAATATATAATATCAGCCTTCTAAGAACATGGAATCAGATTAATCGTTTCCTTCCTGCCATGGAGGACCCTGAAAATACCACACCTGAGCAGTTATTTACTTATTTCCACCCACACTGAGCTGCATTGGGTCTCCATGGCAGGAGGAGCCTGGAGGCTGCACTGCCAGAGACAACGACACCCAGGAGAGCAAAGGGATCCTGGGGAGCTCCTAAGGGTGACTGCTCTGCAGAGAGAAAGGTTTGGGGGCCACACAAGTGGATAAACCTTCACCCTGCTGAAAGCAGGAGGCCTTTGGGGCTGGGTACTTGAAGTTAACTTTTGAGGATTGGGTGGATTCTGTCATGGAAGATGTTTGGGAACTGATGCCCTGTGAAGGCTGACCTAGAACAGAGATTAGACAGAGTTCCAGAATAAAGCAGGGATTTATGCAAAGGATCTCCTCCATGGATGCCACCTTGGGCAGCACCAGAGCCCAGCCAGGGCTGCACCCAAGATGAACCAAAATGGCCCCAAAATGCACCAGCGCTCCCAGGGTCTCTCCCTTGGATCAGTTCTGCTCCATTTGCATCTTGCAGTTCATTGTCCCATTCCAGCTTCAGCCCCTGCAGTCCCACCCTGCTTGTTTTTCTCTCTCCAGCCCACGGGGTTTGTGCTCCTGGACTGAGATTTGGGTCATTTGTCCTTGGTGCCCAGCTGCAGCAGGAATTGTTTTGTCTCCCTGCTCTGTGCACAGAGCTCACCATCCCATAATATGAAGCCCAGACCCACACACTAAAGCAGCACAGAATCTGAAAAATATAAAAACCAAAACCTGAGGCATCAGCACAGAGGAGCTGGTCAGGGAGATATGAACACGAATCCACCAGCCAGGCAAGGTGAGCTGGGAGTGTCCAGGGAGATTTGGATTCAGACAGATCTTTTCAGCATTTTAGCTGAACTAAAAGCCCTCAAGGCCACAGGTAAGGTCCATCTCCAAGAGCCAGCCCTGGCTCCCTGTGCAGTCCATAGGGCAGGTATCTCCAGTGGGACATAAATACATTTCTGTCTGGAGCAAGGGCTCATCTACCCACAAAAAGGTCACTGGCAGCAGCTTGCAATTGGCTGCTCAACAGTAATCATCCACACATAGAAAACAAGTTTACATATTTTTTCCTGCCTATTAGCAAGCATTCCCAGTCACATGCTGGAAAATAGGCAGGAATCTAGTTCAGGTGTCCTGTTAAAATGCTGTCAGCTCTGAGCTCTTTAACATTTTCTCTTCAGGCATCCGTAAATATTCAGTGCTCTTGTCCTGAAGGGCAGTTCTTTTAGGCTTAAGGGTGTCTTGACATCCTTAAAATCTGAAATCTGCCAAAAGTACTGGTGAGCTTTTTTTGCTTCCAGACCCATGGGGAAAGATAGGTGTTCAGTCCAAGGTCCCTGTTACAGCAAACTCAGTTCCAGACCTAATGGGGCCAGCACAGAGTAAAAGCAGGAACAAAAAAAAATATTTTTCATGGTCACATTTGGGGTGTGACTGGAGGAACATCTGAGCTGCCATGAAAAGGCAGCATCTGTCAAACACTTTCTTCTCATTTTCTCTTTCCTGCTGCCAGATCTTCTGTCTTCTTTCCTGCTCTGCCTCCCCTTTGTATTGAAGCTGTTGCTTATCAGAGTGTTCTGGTCCTGCTTAGCTTGTTGGACTATATGGAAAACAGTTCATTATCCCTTTTTTTGGAAGGAGGGATGGAGGGGAAAGTTCATTTTTTGCCAGGCTAGGGAACTGTGCTGGCCCTCAACATAATCTGATGAGCTGGTAAAATATATATAACATCAGCATGTGACCAGAGATGGCTAAAAGAGAAAAATCTGAGGGTATGGAATGGGAAATTTACTTTGTCCAGTGCAATTTTAACTTCTGATTTGTGGATTTCTTTCCCTAAAACTGACTTTACTGCTGTGAGACTCCTTGACTTGCACACGGGGAAGCCTTGGACAAAAGGTGAGGTTTGCCTTTTCCATCTGCAGGTTCTGATCCGAAAAAGCAGTTTGCCCTCAGAGCAGTAATTGGAACAAATCTCCATGGAGAAGGTGGCAGAGCCCTCAGCAAAAGGACAGCAATTAGTCTCTGATCTTTGCTCTGAGATGAGGTCACTCATGGGCACTGATGAAGATATGGACAGCACCATCCTTCTACAGAAAAAAAAGATTTGTCCTGATTTTATGTTTCATACCTGCCAAAAGAAGATGCACCTTTTCTGTTTGCTTTGGGGGATTTTTGTGTGTGTGTTTCATTGTATGAGTGTGTGCCAGGGGGGTTGTTTGCTTTGGTTTGGTTTTTTGGGTTTTTTTGGGGTTTTTTTTTGTTTTTTTTGTCAATGCATCATCAGTTGTCTCAGAGATTGGATTTTGGGCCCTGTCTGCAGGAAGGAGGTGGCATCTGGATCCCAGAGAAAGCTGGAACTCATGAAGTTCCTCCCAGGGGGCTGACACAGAGACTTCCTAAACACCAGCCTTTTTAAAATAAACTGTAAAAGCTGATTCTTCCCGCATTTCTTAACCTCACATTGTTCTGTTTCTGTGCACCACATTAAGGAGCCATTCCTAGTTCTACAATGTTCCATGGAGTTACACACAGGATTCCCATCCTGGTAAACCAAAGAGACAAAGTTTTTACTAAAAAAACTTCATGTGCAGAAGGGAATTTGCTGCTTTCTCTGCAGAATGGGACTGGTGGCAAGCTCTGCCTTGATTTACATGTGGTGTACCCAGACAATCCTTCCTGGAGAATGGGAAGTAAATTCTGATCAGCCTGATACACTCTCCTTCCTCTCAGATTGGATACCCAGCTCAACAGGAGGAAAAGAACTGGCTTTAAAATTCAGCAGGTTGTTTCTCCCTTTAAATTGGTGATTTGGATTCCGGTTTGGAGCATAAGGAAGCATAAATTATAACACAAATGAGAATGTGGGAGACAGGGTAGGAAAATTCTGTATTTAAAAAAAAAAAAAAAAAGAAGAAGCAGAGAGGGAGCAACATTTGGGGAATAAAAAGTAGGGCAGATTTTGAAATATTCTCAAAACCATTTAACACCATCTGTCAGGGGTTTGTGTTGCTAGGGATTTATCATCTCCTATCTACAAAATCCTCTGGCTAGTGAAAACAAATTTGGGAAAAGATGATTAAACTTCTCCTACCCTTGGATTCCCAGCCCCACACTGTCACCAACCAACTCATCTTCCTTCATGTGCTGGGAGGAGGCATCCTCTGAATCCATGAGCAACCCTATGGAAAAAGCAGCAATTTTTAGAAAATCCTAGCTAATAGTTGCAACCCCTTTTAAGTTGCCACAGCCCAGCTTGATTTTCAGTGCTTTCAAAACAACCCCTTCACAAGCCAAGGGTCAGCTGAGCTCTGAATAAAAATGTCCCTGAGGCAGAGGATTGATTCACAGAGGGGAAACAAATGCACAGACCCAAAAGCTTTGGATATAGAAACCTCACAGGCAACACCCAGGGGTTTTTTAGTGCACATCCTGGAAGCATTTTGACCAAAACCTACCTTGTATATTTTTAAATCCTATTGATCTCACTTGGTCTGGAGGTTGCCTTTTCAAAAAGCCAGCTGATAGCAGTCTGAAGTGCTGTTCCAGTTGTAAAATGATGATGCTATGAGCAAGTGACAGATATTTCAGATGGGTGTAAGGTAAGGTGCTGGAATAACCTCCTTGACTAGAAATGGTTAAACACATGCAAATTTCAATAGCATTTCTATTTCAAATAAGGAATAGAGTCAGTTCCTAATTGCTGTAACACTGCCTTTGGGGGTGAGCTAGAACATTATTTGCTTCCACTCTGTAGGTTTCCCTGCACTCCTAAATGCCTCAGGATAAAACATGAGGTCTCCTTACAGAAGAGCAGAGAAGGAACAGTGTTTGGGGAATAAAAAGCATTCAGTGGAACCCCAGCCCTAACAAGCTGTAGGAGATGTAAAACCCTCCAGGTCTTCTTTATCCACAGACAAGAATGTAGAGACAGCTACACTAAATATCCCACAGGGGCATTTCTGCTGAATAAAAGGAAAAAAAGGTAATTTGTATTCTCGTACATTTCAATGCAATGGAAAATAATTAAAAATTAACTGGATGTTACCTTTGTGAAAAGCTTGTTTAAATAATCTAGTTTTTAAAAAAAGTGTTTCAATCATTTTTTACAGACTCTACCATTTAAGCTGTTCTAATAAACTAGTTATTTCAACTCCTCTTTAGGCATTTAGTAAGCCTGCTATAAATGTCTTAGAAATGTGCCTTTAGATTGAATGTTTTTCTTGATGTCTTTTCTCCTTTCTGAAAGCAAATTATAGACAACATGCAAATGCAATAATCAGAGAGGGGTTTTAAATAAAAGTGTGTGTGCTGAGACAATTAAATTGTAATTGTCTGATAACAGAGGCTCTGGAATGCCAACTGAATCCCGGGAAGTGCAATGAAGGGAGCAACACTGCCATTAATTATTCTGTGTGCTGGGGACATGGGCCACAGCTTGCCAAGGGCTGCAGGCTGGTCTGATTCAAGCATGTAAAGGGGGTCAGAGCCATGCTCTCTGGGACTTGTTTTTAGGGAAAATAAGGCTAAATGTTTGGGATGAGGAAAGCTGGTAGGTAGAAAGGGCCCTAATTTGAGGAAAGAGTGAGAATGGAAGTAGGAGACTAAAAAATGTAGGAGCACAGCACATAATGGAGAGGGCTGATCTAAGAAGAGGTGGAAGTGGGAGAGGGTTTCCATCTCTAGATGAATTAAAGACTCTGGATATAATTTTTATTGATGTTTTCCCCAGCTAATTTGGGTAACATCTATTCTCAGTGCCTGAGTTTACATTGGTATTTCTGGAGATACCAAACCCTTGCATTCCTGTCTTGCAGTGTGGCCAACAGAGGTTTTCTGCCCTTTGGAACCTGAATATGCCATTCTTGGCTCAGCTGAGATGCTGTTTTGACACCAAAGCAAAGGATGAAGTGGTGTGTGTTTGCTTGCCACGAGCCAGACACTCAATGGCTCATTTTTCATTCATTCTGTCTCCAAAGCAAAGCAAAGCAAAGCAAAGCAAAGCAAAGCAAAGCAAAGCAAAGCAAAGCTCTGTGTGTGTCTGCCAGACCTTCTTGCTTGGGTATCCCTGACAAATGACAGCTTCAACACAGAAGCAATGTGGTCTTTGGTCATAGACAGAGCTACAGCAATGACACATGTTCCAAAAATGTTGTGCCAGAGTCCACTCAAGGCAAAAAGAAAATGACTCCAGGGTATTTTTGACTCAGGTGTGCAATTTTTTTGAGAGCACACCCTGCCTGTGACTGTGAAAGACCACAGCCCTGGACTGGAGGAGAATTCAACACCTGTGTGCAGATGAAATAAAGCTGTAGCTAATCTAAAATCCAGAAAGTGAAGGTGAACTTTTCCACCGATTTCTGTGGCCTCACAATGAAATCTGTGGTTCTTTCTTGAGTTAAATGCCAACCAAAGCAGCCAAACACTCCCCAGTGTCTTCTTGCTGCAGAGTCAGCAGCAGGCACCTGGATGGCTGCAACCACCCAAAATACCCATCCTTTTCTCCTCATCCTGCAAATGATCAGAGTGACATGGCAAAGAGAGAGGAACTGCATGCTCTGCATGGCCACCTCTACACACATCCTAGCAGAACTTGTCCAAAAAGTGAGGCAAATGAAGCAGCTTGTCTATTCTGTTGTTCACAATTTGGAATGCTAGTTCCTAGAGTCTCTGAATTTGCTGAACTCAGTGCTGGGCTCTGTGTAGCTGTGTAAACTCACAGGAAAATCACTAAGGATGTAAGTTTTAATCCTTTTGGCTCTGGTGGCTCAACCCTATTATCTCTAGAGGATTTAGAATTTAACCTTGAGTTCAAAAGCCTGAAAGAGTCCTAACCAGATGGATAATTAAGAGGTAGACAGAAAAGTGCCAATATGGATATAAGCTTTTCTTTAACTTCAAATTGGGGCTTTATGAGGAATGTACACCTTAGCAACCCTTTACTTCCAGAAAGAGAAGGGTTTGAATGCTGGCTTTTAATAATTCATGCAGTGATTCTCGCTGGATGCCATGTGGGTATGAATTTGCTTTTCTTCCTTATAAAGCTTACATTCAATTGGGAGAAAAAGATCTAATATCTACATGTGTGAGGATTAACTGAAGATGGTATTTCTGAGGTGAGAAATCTTATTATTGCCACAGAAAGCATTTATCAAATGGGTTTGAGTTGAGGATTTGAAGCTCCCCACAGCTATGAGAACACTGCATTGCTCAGAAAAATGCTTTTCTCTGTGACTGCAAAGTAACTCTGATTCATATCTGAGTCCATAACTGTGCTTGGAATATGCTCTTTAAATGGGGCTTTCAAGTCCCTCTGCTCACCTTACAGAGAGATCCACATTTCAGCGTTGCTCTGACCCAGCTGTGGCAGTGACAAATCAGTTTCCACAGTCACTTAAGGGAAACTCTCAGTACTGGGCCACTGGCAGGCAGAGCAGCTGTGATGCCTTAATTCAGAAGTAATGGCTTTTGTCCATTGAAAACTGGATCAATGCACTAAAGCCTTTTAACTAAAAATCAGAGGATTTCAGTTACTACCCTGCTAGGCAGGAGCTGCTGACTCCAGTTTCGCATCACTAAATACAGAGCCCAAAATTCTCCCCATAATTCTGTCTTTTACCCCACACATGAAGTCTGCCTTCAGAAAAGGGTAAATAAAATCATGAGCTGGGACTGATCACAATAAAAGAACTCTAAAGTTTCCTCCTCATACACAACAAAACTTTTGTTTTCCTCTCTCTACATGATGTGCCATAGAAGAAATATCAACAACTGCTTGAATGAAAATATGTAAAATGTAGAAACATGGACTTTCTCTTACATGAGTTTCTCATGATTCAGTATTTTTTGACAGCTTTGCTAACTGAGGAATGGAGAAGTTTTGGGGAGAGGTCCCACCAAAACAGTTAAAAATTAGGAAAACATTTAATTTCAGGACTCAAATTGCTGTTTCTGATAAGGTCTGGCTATATTGTTCTCACTAAACCAGGTCAATTATGTCCCTCAAAGGCAAACAGGGTTTCTCCTCAACAAAGTAAAGACATTTGATAGGAAATCCTGAAAGCATTTTGGCTATTCTGAGATGGGGCCTGTTTCAGGAACTACTCTGTGCTGTGGTTCCTCTAATAAGTCCCATTATATTTCTGCCTGGCCACTCTCTGTTCACCAACACCTTTTTTTAATGTCTGATCTTTGATTTACATAAAAGCTGGCCATTTTAAAATTATGAGCATGTCTTCCAAAATCTGAAGCTCCACTCAACAAAGACATCCAAGTCTTTGATGACAAGACAGAAACACCCCTACATGCAGTCCATGTTGTTTCTACAGGAGCTGGATGAGGAATATCTCTAAGTGGATTTCCCAGGGCATCCCAGTCAAGAAGGAATTTAAAAATGGCTATCTGGATGCCAAGTCACCATGGCAAATCCTTGGATTTGCCTTCCCAGCTGCATGGTAGAAATGGAACATCCTCAGTGCACTGGGGGGACTGGAATAACCTGCAAATGAACCCATTTGCCCTTAAACCACTGATCTTTGTCTCTGAAAATGCAAACTTACCTTGAAATTATAACAGTGATGCCTCAGGTTTTGGCTTTTATATTTTTCAGATTCTGTGCTGCTTTAGTGTGTGGGTCTGGGCTTCATATTATGGGATGGTGAGCTCTGTGCACAGAGCAGGGAGACAAAACAATTCCTGCTCCAGCTGGGCACCAAGGACAAATGACCCAAATCTCAGCCCAGGAGCACAAACCCCGTGGGCTGGAGAGAGAAAAACAAGCAGGGTGGGACTGCAGGAGCTGAAGCTGGAATGGGACAATGAACTGCAAGATGCAAATGGAGCAGAACTGATCCAAGGGAGAGACCCCGGGAGCGCTGGTGCATTTTGGGGCCATTTTGGTTGATCTTGGGTGCAGCCCTGGCTGGGCTCTGGTGCTGCCCAAGGTGGATCCATGGAGGAGATCCTTTGAATAAATCCCTGCTTTATTCTTGAGCTCTGTCCAGCCTCTGTCCTAGCTCAGCCTTCATAAGGCACCAACAGAAACCAAGCCTGGCTGGTGCCTCATTTTGCAGTGGGGACCTTTTGAATCATTTCTCCCCACACATTTGTGGGGACCTTGAGGCACCTCCAGTCATTGGGTCAGATGGACACAATCCATTGCATGTAAAGTGACAGATGGAGCTTCTATGGCAGAAATCTTATATCTTGTTAGTGCATATGAACCCTCCCAGAAACAGCTCTTCAGAACAAGTCCACCCATGTGGGAATTCCCAAAGCTTGAGCACTGATTTCCTACATGACCTCATGCACCATCATGTCTCTTGTCCCTAATTCACTTGTGCTGTTTTATTTACCTGATTTGCACCTACACAGCCAACACAAGGGACTGCTGTTAGCTGAGAGCTGTAGGTAATCATGGGAAAATCCAAACTAATTAGGATGCATTTGTGTATTCAATTACTCATGTTCAGAAGTTTATGTAAGATCAAGGCTTAGTGCTGTACCCACGGCCTTTGTATTCACTGCATGGGTAGTAACAAAAAGACAATACTCTTTGTCCAAGTTTCAAGGTTCCTGCCAATATTTGCCATCTGGGACACATTCCCTATCTTTGCTCTTGCCTTTGTGTCTGAAGTAGCATCATCTAAGTGGCAAGACACGTTGCAGTCACACATGCTTAGTGTTTGCTGCTTGGCTGATGTTCAGACTCCATGGAGAAACACTCATAAAAGTTGTCCTGATCAAAGGACAACAGCAACAAAACTTTGCAGATGTGTTAAGGACATATCTGGGGCTGGGCAAAGAGTTAAAGTCATTTGAAGGCAGTGTCTTTAATAGATCCATTCTGTGTGGATGCTGGCTGGGATGAATCTGTTTCCATGAACGCTTCAAAAGTCAAATAATTCATTTTGTCTTGCTGGAGCACAGTGAGATTATGTCTATGCAGTTGTGTCAAACTTCTGTGGGGAGCTTCTTAGGTTGAACCTCCCAGTTTGACATTTTTACCTGTCCTGCAGTCCTTGCCAATGCTCCTACCGCTTCATGTAGACCTGGAATTTACTCTGAGACAGAATGAAAAATACTGGGGTCTTCTTAGAGGCCAGAATTTATATATTTATTAAAATCAGGTGATTTTTTTTCTCCCTTGCCTCTGTCTCGCAGGGTCCTTCCTTTCTTGGAGCAGGAGCAGGTACAAAGGGACACACAGCAAACCCCACTGCTCTTCCCAGCACTAAGGATGCTTTGTTGTGCTGCAAAAGTACCAAGAGCAGCACAAGGCTATTGTCAAAAAGAATTAGGTTTATTGTCAAGAAGAATTAGGTTATTCTGGTCCAGGACATCAGCACTGCAGATGCCACTTAAACTTTGCACTGAAGTCTCAGGAGTGAAAAGGATCAATGTGATTTGCAGCCAACCTCTCCTGCATAACTTTGCTGCAGCAAATCACAGCTGGAGTAATATTAAAGTCAAATAATAAGAATTAATTTTTATAGCATTGCAATGTTTCATTCCACCTGCAATTCTTATGAAGGTTATAGCACGATTGTCCTAAAAGTACCTCTTTTAGGGAAATTGAAAGTAAAGCAAAAAAATCTTTTTGTGAAAGACCTCATTGGCTTCCTTTTTGGTTTAGATCATGCCCTGAAAACTGAAGTTCCTTGGAAGGTGGCAGCTCTCTCTGGTTCATTCTGCCTCTAACAAGGCAAAGTCTCCAAAACCTTCACTACTTCCAGGTGGATGGATAATCCACAGGGGAGCAGCAGTGCCCATGGCAGTGCTCTGGTTTGGTGTGGTTGTTAGGGCTGGCAGTAAGAGACACAGGCACACTGTGTCTGCCCTCTAACCCTTCTAACCCCACTTACCTTATGCTAAACACTCCTCTCCAGTTTCCAGATTCTCTCCTGACTACTGATTATGAATCCTCCAGTCAGAAATTAAATGAAAACCACAGTAAGGACCTTAAAAATCTCATTACTTGAATTCAGGTGCTATTTTTGGGGGTGTAGAGGTTCAGTGTGGGAAGAGCTGTTCCATTTCTGTTTCTCCTTTTTCTGTGGGTACAAAAAAAAAAAAAGACAGAAACAACAACTCCTGCCACCCAGTCCTCACCCATGCCAGATACACTCCATCTTTTCAAAAGCCATTTCATAGCAACTGATGGTGGCCTTGAGCAGCATTTCAGGAGCAATTAAAGTGCTTGGGGATGTGTCTGGGGGAGAAGAGATTCCTCTGGCCTCTGTTTAAATGAAGCTGCTACTCATTCACCAACATTTCTAATTACCAGCACAATAATTGAAATACTGGAGCAATCCATTTGAGGGAGGAGAGCAGGGGACAGGGTGATTTTATTAAAGCAGGAGGTGGGAAACTTGGTGCCAATGGCAGCTGAGCAAAGGGTTGGACTCGATGATCTTGAAGGTCTCTTCCAACCCAGGGAATCTGTGATTCTGTGAAAGGCAACTCAGCTTGGGGGGATGCAGGCAAAGATGAAGAGGAGACAAAGGAATGGAGCCAGCCAGGGAGTGGATGGAGGTTTGAAATAATTCTCCTTATTCCACAGCAGACATTTGGGGTCATCCTTAGCCCATGCAGCCTCAGGGACACTGGTTCCTTCACAGGGATGTCTGTAACCCAGCTGGGCTTGGTGGAAGGTGCTATTTCATCAGAATGAGAGATGGAAGAAGGGGCTCTGGATGCTCTCAGGTCTCATGATCCTGTTGGCAGTGAGGATTCAGGAGCCATGGGTCAGAGAAAGCCCCTTCTTTTGTCTCTCCACGGTTCTGTTCCTCCCACCCTCCTAGACAGGCTGGTGACTCTAGGGCCAGTTCCCAAGGCTCTTCTGATGAGAGAAACAACAGCACAGACCATTGGTGGAGGTTTGGGTGTACTCCCTTCCTGCTCCTCCTCCCAGGTTTAGGCTCTTCACAGTCTTCTTCCATGTCCCTGATCATTCCAAGGCCCAGATAATTCACATAAACACACAGATGTGTGGTTCTGCAGCCAGCTGGGAAGAAGGAGATCACTGGTGAGATGTTGGATAGTGGTTTCCACTTAATTTCTGGGTGTAGGATCCATAAAAAACAGTCAGAAATCACCCCTGCCCTGGAGAGACAGAGCAGAGGACCAGGAAGCAGGCAGCAGACATGACAACTGCATTGTTGTCACCCTAGTATTACTTTTATTCGCAAACTTTTTGCACTATTTGTCCTTTTTGAGAGTGTCTCTATGACTCCTGCTGAAGCTGAGATTCCCCATGGCAGTTGCTGCCTCTTGCTGCTGCAAAGCCCTTGACTGGGTCACATGAATGTCCTCCCACAGCAACAGCAATCAAGGACCTGCTGCACAAGTTCAGGATGAGGTTGAGTTCATGAATTCAGACATCAGGCTTGAGAGGACACAAGTGTGGCAGAGTCAGTGACAGCCTGTGGTGAGTCTGGATGATCAGATGTGCTGAAGAGCCAGCAAGAGTGGAGTTTTTACCTTACCTGATTATCTCACCAGTCACCCACTCCCACCAGCACCACCTACACATGTTCTCAACTTTTATTCCCAGCAGGGAAGTCACTGCTGCTCCAGGCAAAAGGTTGTGTCAGTTCCCATGTCTGAGTAAACTGGAGGATTCAGGACTTGTCACTCTATGAAGGAGGTACAAGGCACTGCCAATGACATCAAGCACATCCTGCAGGAGCAACTTGAGATTTTACAGCCTGCCAAGACAAGGCCCAAATGTCTCACTGCACACACACACTGCTCCCCTCTGCACATCTTACCTAGGTCTTAGCCTTGAGCAAAATTGAGTCTTCTCCACTCATTGAGGCTGAAACCCATGGCTGGAAAGATTTGAGTTCTGAGAAAGGCTTTGGGTGGGTGTTGTAAAACCAGACTGACATATGTATTCCCTTTCTCTAAAGGCTTGAAATCTTAATGGGAACACAGCAGAACAAGAGGCTACAGACAGAGACAAGAGTGCTGTGGATGTCAGGCTGATTGAAATGTCTTACAGGAATAGGTTTTGACAGCTGATCTTGCTCATCCTTCCCTTGAGATGTGTTAAGCTGGTGAGATGAGAGGTTCTCAGGTGGATGGTAGATGTGGCACAGTGAGACAGGAGTCACTTCACAGCAACATGCCCTGAGGCCATGCCCTGACTGTGCACACTGACAGCAGAGCTTCTCTGAGCAGCCAGAGACATTTTCCACATCATCAGTAATACCAAGATAACCATTAACCGTGTCCAGGTCCTAACCTTGAGAGCAGTCATGCGTCTGTGTCTGTTCCCATGGTCTAACTTCAGGCCTGGCATTGACATGGAATATAAGTATTTTGTTCCCCATCACATCTTTGACTGCATTGTTTTCCCCCTTTCCCTGTGTCAAATCAGCTATGCAGTTGTAACCCCTATTGGGACAATCTCTCTTTTTTTTTTTTTGCAGATTATTAACCTCATGCTTGTGTCCAGCTCCAGAGTTTAACATTGCTTGAATGGTAAATGGCCATGAAAATAGCCAGGCCCCTTCTTTAGATAAGAGCCAGCTGTGAAGTCTGGATGTTGCTCCAAATATCCCCCAAGTTTGGGTCTGTGCCAGACTGGGGATGTGCTATGAGCTAATCACTCACAGAAATTAGAGGCTGTTCTGAAAGGCAAGCGGTTGTTGTGCTGCATGCACAATATTAAGATCTTATCTTGCTTTACAAGCAGACTAAACCCAGAATGAATCAATTATGAGATTAGAATTAATCCAATAATCCTCTGTTCTTGTGTGCCTGGAATCAGATGGTGCATCTGTAAAGATAGTGTTAGTTACGGCAAATGAGATCACCGCTCGTCCCATTTTATTAAAAGCCTTTCCCAAGCGTTAACAGCTCGGGTGAGAGGTTGAAATGAAATTAAATTGCAATCTCTCCTCTTTGACTGATTGCCATTGTGCACACATCCTTGGCCTCAGCTGCCCAGAGGGGATGGCCAGCACAGGAAACTGTGACTGTTGGAATGGGATGCAGAGGGATTCCTCTGAAGGATTCCCACTCCTGGATGTGGCTGCCAGTGTAGCTGGGCTCGTGGCAGGGAGGAAGCCAGGAAGCTTTACTGACCTCCTTAATTTCCTCCTGCAAACTCCTCTTCCAATGCTGCAGCTCGGACTCAGGGCAAAAAGCTGAAACGTGCCTCCCTGCCCACCACTGGTGCCTCTCACCAGCCAGGCCTGGCAGGGCTTGTCCTCTCACCCCTCTTCTGTGTGGGTTTTACATTCCCACTTCTCCTGGCCTAAATCTGGAGAGTTGCTCTCCTGACTTATGTTTTGCATCAGAGACCAAGCACAATTTTGTCATTTACCAGGTTTTGCTGTTCAGCTTTTGTACTTCAAAGCCAGACTTAGGCTTGAGTATTCCTCACACTTCCCTCTCCTTTATTTTAAGGAACCAAAATAAACTGAAAAGTAGAGGGGAGTCCAAAGCAAACCTGCTGCAGGCAGCTCTAACCACTTCTTATTTGGGCCATCAGGGCTTTAAACATATTTTTAGTGCTCATATGGTTCTGCCACTGAATCCAAGACATGGGAACTGTCATGAATGACAATAAGGAGTCCCATGAAATGCACAACACTGAGTATAACCCAGAGGGAGAGATGTGACTTCAATGAGAAAAGAAGATTACTTTTTTTATCCATGGTCCTGCCTGTGTGTCCTTCAGGAAGATGAGTTTGGTCCAGGCCTTGTGCACTGAAGATGATACTCAAAGTTTGGAGCCTTCTGCTAAGATAAGTGCTCTCCCTCTATCACCTTTCAAATCCAATTTCCAACAGGAGCACTTGGAAAAAATTAGTAGCAGTGACTTTTCTTTCCATTCTGCTGAAGGGAATCTTGGTAAATTTGTTTAGACTTTTCAAAATAACTCTGTCTGAACCAGAGATACCTGGATGATCCCAGCTTTCACAACTAATATTGTCAAATCTAGGTGCAACTGAAAACAGAAGTTGAAGAAAAGCACTTTTCCCTGTCTTTAACACTAGGGCTTATTTGTTGGAATGCACAACCAAATAGCAACAGCCAAATGGGAACAGGAAGGTCAGGATGAATTTTTCAATATAGACAGTAAGTAAGCAAACTTACACCAACAGAGGATTTGGTCCACTGTAATCAACAGAAATTGAAGTGGAGATTTCCAGCTAGTGTGCATTTTAAGCTGTACCCTTGATCTAAATCCCTTCTCTAACACCCTATCTGGAAAAACAAATTGCAGTCCCCAACAGCAAGGTATAAGCAGCAGCCCCATGAATATGTAAAGATCATTCAGATGGTATTTTAAAACAGCATTCAGTAACCATTATCCACAGTTAACTGACTTCACCAGGCTTAAAAACAGGAGTCTTTAATTACAGTCGTTTATATTTCCAAAGATAGACTATAACATATTTATAAACAATCTGTGCACTTGGTGAGTAAATGACACACGGCATGAATCATTCCCTAACAGTTCTTATATAATATTCAAAGTGGGCATGAATGTTTCATGAAGGCACTTCCACTGCTGAACTTCATAGGAAACTGAGCTTTCCTCCTTTCTAGGCTGCTTCTTCTCTTTCTTTTCCTTCTGTGAAAGCCCTGAACAACTCAATTCCCGCCAAAAACCTTTGGATTTGTCCAGCTGTTTCCAGTGCTTGGACTGACGCAACTTAGATTTGGAGCCTCTGTGCCAGGAGTGCAGAGAGACACACTTTATCACAAAAAATTTCCTCTAAAATACCAAAACTCTTGTGTGTCATAGTGTAGCACCCGTCCCTTATGTGTCCCAAGGAAATACTGACTTAAATATGTGAGATGTTTAACATGGCACTGCAGAGATGAGAAAATCAAAGGATGGGAGATGAATTTACAGCCGCTCAAGGGGTCTAAAGGTTTACTCATGACTGGGAAACACTGAGGTGAAGTTTTTGGTGCAAAATCACTGAGATTTAGTAGTACCATGAGTGGTAGAAAGGATTGGACCAGGCTCCATCAATGCTAGACATGGAGAAGCCTCCACATAAAGCCCAGATCAGGGTTAATTGTGTGGGTTGATCTTTGGGCAGTTCAACACCTCTCCAAAACTTCTGCAAAGTAACAGGCAGCTGCAACAGCTTTGTCACAGGCCTGAAGCAAAGGGAATTTTTACTCTCTCTGGGCTCGTCCAGCAGCACAAAGGGAGCCTGTCTGTAACTGGGGCCTCCAATGTGAGATGATGCTATGATAAATATGTAATCATACTTCTAGAAACTTTCTGCTTTGTCTGTTGCACTTCAAATCCCCGTGACTATGGATGCTCCCCTCACTGAACTTTCCAGGCAGGTTGGATAATGATTCTTCGTGTGGACAGCAGGGAACATTGATGTGAACAATCCATTGTTAGGTGAGTGGCTTCATTGATACATGACAGCTTGGACAGCAGGGGTTACTGGAGTTATCCTGTTCTGTTTTTGCCATTTTAATTTCTCTGCAAGCCCCAAGGGCCAAATGAAAGCATGAATGAGTAAGTAAGAAGATATCCATTTGCAATATGTCCACAATTGTTTTCCTCTAAGCATTTCCTATCTATAGCCCAGTGTCCCAAAATTACACCAGGCAAATTTCAACGACATCAATTCTTCCTTGACTTTCATTAAAACATGCTGTTCATAGCAGCAATAAAGAGCATGGGTTTTAAATGGACCTAGATTTGTATTTTATATAGGCTGCTCAGTTGTTGTTGTTGTTGTAATAAATGACACAGAGACAATTTCAGATTGTTCTGACAAAAATCAGGACTCCTAAGGGGAGTCTGTCTCATGCACATGAAGTTGTAGCTCTGAGCAACCAGCCAGGAAGATGCAATTAATTTCCCCCTCGTGAGTAAAGCCATTATATAAAATACCACAGTTGCCTTGAGGGCCAAATTGAAGGCACTGAATTATGTATTATCAAAACTGACTTTACAATGATGTCTTCATGGGCACTGCTGCTGCTTGTGAATGGAGAGGGAATGGTAGTCAGCTGCCAGGATCTTATTTCCCTCTTGGTCACTGTAAACAATACTCTGCTCATGTGAAGACCTTGATGAGATGCAGTGACATTGCTCTTTCCCTTCAGGGAGTGGCATAGAAAGGAGAGGAAATCCTGAGGAGTCTGCTTAGTTATATTGTGTTCAGTCATAGTTCAGCCCCAGTCCTCTGCTCTTTGCTCAAGACCCAGAGATGCAGAGGTTTTCCAGCCCATTCTCTCCTGTTGGAGCAATGAGGAACATTAAAGACCTAAGTTGAGCTGCCACTCCCAATCTATTGGAGCCACTTTTTGTCTGGGATGATGAAGGTCTGAAGCCTCAATATCTCAATTTCTGCTCAGAGAGTCTTCAAATGCCCTGGGTTGGAAGAGACCTCAAAGTTCCTCCAGTTCCACCCTCTCCATGGGCAGGGATAACATCCACTATCCCAGGTTGCTCAGAGCTCCATCCAACCTGGCCTTGAACTCTTCCAAGGATGGGGCATCCACAACTCCTCTGAGCAACCTGTTCCAGTGTCTCACCACTCTCACAATAAAGAATTTCCTCCTGATATCCAATCTAAACCTGCCTTCTTTCAGTTTAAAGCCATTTCCCCCATCCACACATGCTCCTGTAAGTGCAGCGTGAACAGAAAACATCCCCGTTAAAAACTGTGGGAATTTCATCTCCCTTCTGCAGCCACCACACTGGCAAGTAATGTGGAAGAATTCCTTGCATCCCATGAGCAAAGGAAGGCAGGAACAGGGGGATTAAGATGGAATCAGTGCATGTGCCAGCCAGAGCAGAGCGTGTGAGAGGAGCCAGAGAGCAGGTGTAAAGTCCAGTAGGTCACACCTGATCAAAACAGGGTTATTAAGGAGCATTTTCAACTGGGCATTCACAAGATACATTTCTACACAGAAAAACATCCTTAGCATTTCACAAAACCAACACCCTGCATGTTATATTTATCCTTAGAAGCAAACAAGGAACAAAAAATTGCAGTGCCTGTGGCGAGATTGGATGGTGGCTCAGTGATAAGGGGGAAGTGGTTTTCATTTTTCATGAGTGTTTTCCCCTCTCCCTGGCTTCTGATCTGAGTCATCACAGTGCTGCTGTGAGGCAGGTATTCACATTAAAAGCAATAACAACTTAATTAAACTTCAGGTACTCTGAACTGTTCAAGCACACATAAAAATGGGGAAAACATACATATTTCTTTGGGTAAATGGTTGTCAGACATTCATTTGTGATAGAATACATCAGCAGCACAGTGAGACAGGACACATTTTGCTTATCTTACAAATGATAGAAAGCAAATCAAGATTGCTTCTTTCCCTTCAGTCTCACATTGTGCCAGACTAAAAGCATCCAGGAAAGGGAATGAATGTCCACTCCAGGAAAGGGAGCATGCAATCTTCTCTGGTCTGACTCTGAACAAGCATGAGAGCTTTCCAAGCTGGAATTTGTCCTGAGATTTTCCCATAGAAGGCCTGTGACTATTTAAAACATGTACAACTACCCAATAAGTGAAGCAATTATTCATAACAGAGGAAAAATTATTAAAATATTTTTGACAAATAATTCCCGACTAGGGAGGTGGGGAATACTTAGGATCAACAAAAATCAGTTCATGGATGCCCATTCCCTCCAACCTTGTCCCTCTTGCATATGGAGCAGTGTGAATATGGAAAAAAACTGAATATTCAACTCTCTCTGAGGGATTTCCACTTTAGTTTCTAATTCAGATTGTCTGGGCCATTTGCCAACTTCCCTTTGTGCTGCAAAGGCAAAGCCTGAGCTTGCTGCCCTTTCTCCTGGTCCTGAGATGTTCCTGGGAGCTGAGGAAATCCCAGGTGGCAAAGGAACCTCCCGGGGAGAGGGATGAGTGTGTGTGTGGAGCCCTTGTGAGCTGGGGACAGCTGTGACCCACTGGCACCTCCGCACTGAGAGCAAGATTTTCCCTGTCTGCTCCTGTTCCCACTTCATGAATCAGGCTGGGAAAATATAGGCCCTTACCAAAAATTTAAATTCACCTGAACAATTCTGAGCAACACTCTAAATGGCTTTGTCTGAGCCTCTTGGATGTAATGTTATCTGGCATTTTCTGTCCGGGAACAAACCAATTTATTCGTGCCACAGGCATGGGTTTTCTTTCATATCCAGTAGCCAAAATGCCCTTTTGAACAGTGGGAAATAAGAGCACAATGTAAATTAACCCTTGGGTCTCCTTTATGGATCTTCTTCCTAACACAAGAACATGGTGGTTTGCAACCCAGAACTCTCCTCTTCATTTTTTAAAAAATGAAAATACAGAGTAATTTAAAGTATGAGCAAACTTTTGAGGCATTTCTGTTATGTACACGCCAGACAGAAAATTTTCATACTATGCAGGAAGTTTTACTGGGGTCACTGCATTTTTTAGCACATCCACCTGCAGCAGAACTTGATACTGCAGGATGTGAGAGGGTGGCTGGTACCCATGGGCTTGGTTTAGTGTAGTGGGCTTGGTTTAGTGGTTTAGGGCAGTAACAGAGTCAGAATTTACGGAAAAATATCATAAATTATTGAGGTTTACAGCCTCTTTTTTGACAAAGGCTTGCAGAAATCTTGCAGACCTTAAACCCAGTTTTGCTGCTGTGTGAGCCAAAGATCTGGGGAACAAAACTCCCCATGATTTTGTACTCTAGATGTGAACTTTTCCTCATCTAATGCTGGCTGACCTGAAAGCTCAGTCCCCACAAAGCTCATTTCCCTTTGTAGTCATCTGTAGGGTGGGACTTGTCTCATACTAATGATATTTTTAGATAAATTGCATGAATCACATTTATAGAAGTATTCTCCTCTTTCCACTGACAATGTAGGTTAGACAGCTAGCTCAGATGGGTCTGTCAACATTGTGACTGCAGGCCTGGAAGACAAATCCCACACTTTTGCACCTTCCTTTAGCTCATGAAACAGTGGAAGGGGGTCTGCAGGTAGAATTTAAATGATAAAAATAGCTTTGATTGACTTAACTGAAATGTCACCCTCTGAAACTTTAGCCTTGCTAATTTGAAAGATGTGGATCAGTCATCTCAAACTGCTGGGCTCACCAAGAACTGGATTCACAGTTGTGGTGTAAAAACATCAATAATTAAAGCAGCACCAAAAATTAGCCTGATTAGCTGTTAAGATTTCCTGTTTATTAATTGTTTTTATTTTATTTCATGTTGGAAATACACCAAACCACAGGGGGAAAAGGGGAGCTTAGGATGCAAAAATGTTGTTGACACATTTCTCACTGGATGAGCGTTCATCTCTCTCAAACTTCTTGGATTTGCTTCAGTTCATCTTACCATAATTTCTCTCAAACAAAGGCTGTATTCTGAATTTCTTTTTCATCTTCCAAGTCCCCTTACTCCTCAACCACCCTGTTGGCTTCAGTCAGTTCACCCTAAGAGTGGTGTACTATGGGAAGGGAGGATGCAGCATGCTCAGAGTGACTAATTTGGATTTTCAGCTCCTTTCCTGAAGCTTCATTTTTATTTTTTCCCTTTATTCCATTATTCATGTCTCAGTCTGTAGCTACTCCAAAGGCTGCATTATAGTCCCTGACACAGAGATGTATTTTTTGAATGCAATGGGGTCCTTTCTGGGGGATGCTGAGCTGCCCTTTGGAGTTCTGCTATTCTTTGATGATTTGCTGAATCCAATCTCCTTTTGTTCTTCTTTTCTTCCAGTGTGTGCTCACTTCACAGCTGAGCATTTTTGGAACGTGGTGCCTTTCCTGCATAAATCCTGCTCCACAGATGTGGTGCCCTGGCATTTTCAGGGGTTGCTGTGGGCACTCAGTCTTTTGTTCTGGTTAGAAATTCCTCACAGCTGACCACTTTGTACCATCATCAGCTCCTTAATTGATAACTAGTAGAATTCCTGAGATGTAAAATCAAAGTCCTTTTCTCTTTAGCACTGAGGGCACCCTGCTCTCTCCATCCTCCATTTCCATAGTGTTCCCTTTTTGAAGCAATAATAAATTTATTTATTTATTTACTCTGAACAAGAGTTTGTCTTTTTTTTTTTTTAGTGATCCGTGCTATGACCCAAATGTGGATGAACTTCACCTACTTTCTTCCTGACATATGCCTGTCAACTCTATTTCAAGGAGTGATATGAGGAGTTGGAAGGGGGGGAAAAGGGAAAATATTACCTTGAAGGAGATGAAAAAAGGATTTAAAACAACCTGCCTTGGCTCCAGCCCAGTCCTTCTTTGGTTTGTGGATCAGTCAGTCCCCACCAGAGCGCATCACTGTGCCTCTGCCTGATAGCAAGATAGCAGGGCTGGGGTCTTATCACTTTGAACTCTCCTCCGTGTCTTTTTCATCTCAGATTTCAAAACCCCTCGAGGCTGCACCACGGACTTTTTTGACAAGTCAGCAACTGTTAATGTCTTCAGAAAGCAGCCTGAAAACCTGCAAACAGGCACTGCTGCCTCTGACAGCGAGGTGCAATCGCACCGACACCCTTCCCCGAGCCTGCAGCCAAGGCAGGAACCCTCTGAAATTCAGGAGACGTGCAGCTCCCCCTAACCCTTGCCATCCTCCTCCTTCCCTCGGGGCTGGAGGCTCTTCCCTCCTCTATTTGCCTGACACACGTTTTGCACAGGGAGCAGGAGGTAGTGGTTTAGTTACAGAATGGAGAAGCAATGATATTTTTAGCGTGCCAAAAAAATTCCTGATTGAATTGTTCCCTATGTGGTACCACTTCAGCACATGGGACTAAAAACCCTGAATCCAGGGAAGCTTTTTTCTCTTCCTATTATTTCACAATTCCAAGTCCTAGGGTACATTTTAAAATTGCACACCTCAGTGCTGTGAATTTGGTAAGAAATTCCTGGCTGCACAGGGAGAAAGGATCTGGGTTTGCCAGCCAGGAGGTTTGCTGGAATACACACAGCAGTGGATGCTGTTATGTGAAATTATCTGCCTTTCTGAGGGGGTTTGAAGTGGTTGAAAGAGGCAGTAGAGTCTGGCAGCTGTTCATTTTTTTGGGCCCAGAAGCCTCTGTCCCACAGCATGGACATCTGAGCACCAGGGAGTGAGTGTGTTTTGACAAGATGTTAATGGGCTGTGACTCTTCTGTCTCCCTGGATTTGTCAGGTCCTTGTGGAAGGGGTTTAAATGTAAATGAATTCATTTTTAAATACAGCATCCAGGGAGGTTTATCTTCACCCTGGGGTGTACATGCAGTGTAGGGTGTAGGAGAAACACTAAGTGTTGGTGAAGATAAACTCAGCCTGTTCTTTAGCCCCAACTCCACCACTTACAAGACAGAATAGGTGAATTTCAATGTGAAATGATAGGAAAAATGGATGTGTTTTCATTAATCCCACTTTTCAAAACTTGAAAAAGCTTAACAGATAATCCATGATTAAATGAACAGAGGGATAGATAAAATACAGGATTGAAAGGAATTGTTAAGAGAAACTTCTGACAAGATGATAATTCTCAATATTTGCTGGTTCTGTTATGGCAAAGGGGTTGTGGATTTGGACGGAGCAATGAGTGGAGTTTGGCTTCATAAAAATCCTCCTTTGATTATCACATGAGGGAACATCCTCTTGACCACAGGAGGAGTCAGTCTGTGGCTTTCTATCTCATGCCCAACTCACTAAAACAACTCTCTCAATTTTTCTTTGAGTTTATTTGATCTTGACCTCCTCGGATGGTCACCACTCTTCAAAAACGTTGTATCCCTGAGATTTCCAGGGTTTTTTTCTCCATGTACAGTGTGAACCTCAGAGTGATCTCAACCTTGGTCATATCTTTAGAGACAATGGCAAGCTTCAGCTGGAATGCTGGAAAATTCCTTTAAAAATTGTCTGCAGTGAACACATAAGCATGGAAATACCATTTTTACTTGTTTGCCAACAGCTCTTCACCTTTTTTGATGGCACTGGAAACATCAGATCACCTTGACAAGAGCTAGGAGAAGGGGCAATATTAGGGATTTAATACCTCTTGGAGGGCTCCTTCTCAGATGAAGGATCATCCAGATATCCTTGGTGATATCCTGTCTCTAGTGATATCAAGAAAAGAACAGTGGTACTTTTTTGTAGGGCAAAGCACTCAAAATATTTTAAAAGATTTGAGGTTTAATATTGTTTTGCTATTTTATTCATAGAATCTTAACAAGATCAGGCCTCCCCATTTTTAAAAAATAAAATATATTAACTGCAAAACTTTTGTGAACTTAAGAAAACAGTTTATGGTTTAGCAAATAGAATAACCTGGGAAGATGTCCAGATGCTGGAGAAGTTATTGGTGCTGCTGCTGCTTCTGTGGACAAGGATCACTGATGAAAATATTTTGTAAAAATGTAAGAGGATGCAGACCATATGGTCTGTTCATAAATACAATGTAAATGCCATTGAGGCATTAATTCTATTGTTTTGATTTATCAAAATAGATTTTGCATGGGATGAAAATTTCACATAAAGCCCCAGAATATTTGACCTGGCTTTTTTTTCCTTAAGCAGCAGCTTGCAGATCTAATGGTATTAAAAATTGAGAGGACATTCCTGGGGGAAGTGAAGTCCTCCACTCTCCCCATGTCAGCAGATCCTTCAGGCAGCTTCATCCACTCATCTGACAACTTTAGAGTGTCCAAAAAATGCATCTTTTTTATATGTCAGCCTCATAGAGGTTCTCTCATAGAGTCAGGAATATGGAGAGTCCTGGCATTTTACAGCACTGGTTTATGGGAGGGAGGATGAGGAATTCTTGCTGCTTGTCTTAGAATGTAAACTCTTTGCTCAGGCAGCAGACTGTTATTTTACTTCTGTTTTGGCTATTAGCTTAAAAATTGCATATTTGTGAGACTATCTCTAAAAACAGTGGGCTGGGTCACAAAACAGATAGAGAATAATCACTAATTAATCAGCCATCAGACTAATAATGGGCCTTCAGTTTTGCCAACAAACCTCGCTAACTAAATCGCACCCTCATTACCAATAACCACCAATTTAGAGTCTGTGTTACTGCACCAGTTTTATTAATGTCACATTCAGGAGGGTACTCCAGCAATAAACTGGCATAAGGCTGTAAAAAGAGGGTTGTTGTACATATTAATAATGTGTTTTATAGTGCACTTTAATATTCTGGATCCAAGCTGCCTGGCTTTATAATCAGAAGAGGAAAAAGGCAAGTCGATCAATCACCCTCACCTGATCTGCAGTGGCCACCTAACTCCTCACAGTGATAAATATGGGCATCATATCTTGTTACAAAAATCTTATTATTAAGCAACACTATTAGTTCTGATTTGTTATAATGGCTTATAATAAGCTTGGTAATAAGTTTCTGAATGATTTATGGGGTGTTTTTTAAGCAGGCAGTGTCTGCAGTCTCTCCAGGAGATGGGTTTGGTGGTGGGTAAGGAGCTGGGAGGGAAGTGGGGGTCTCTGAGCAAGAGGAGAGAACCCTTTTAATGTGACTTAGTCCAGGGCCCAATCCTTCTTTCAGGTCTTCTCCATGCGGGAAAAACACCTAAAGCTAAAATTTCAGAGGCCCATGTTGAACCTAAGAGCAGCCAGAAAATATTTCTGCATTTCCCATTTCTGCCATAGAAGACCCTTGCTTTCACCTTGGATGAGAGAGCTGAATCCCAGTTTAAAAGCATTGAAAATCTGTGTGGTTTAGGGGTTTAGGGATCTCACTGGTTTCAGGTCTTTGTAAACCAGGCGTATTTTATAGCATTTCCCTCCAATACCAGAGTGGTGAAGGAAGATAAATTAACAGTTGCAATATACTCCAATGATGAGAGAGCCCAAATAAACACTTAAAAGGAAGAGTCCTCACCTTTCCTCCATAATTCCATGGCCTTCCCTGCCTCCATACTGACCAGGAGTGGTCTGAGCTTAGCTGCTATTAAATAGAGCTGACTTTGTGTCCTCTGGGAAGGAGGAACAAAGAGCTCATGGGAACACTCAATAACAAAGAGGCTTGGACAGATCAGATGGCACAACAGCTTGCTCTGACCATCCCTGGAGCAGAACTTCTTGGGAGCTGGGGTAAGGCCACCATGGAATTAAGCCACATGTCTTGACCCAGCAGGGTCAGTCCTGCAGCACAATGCAGCAGCAGCTTCCCTTTGCTCCAAATTTAACTTAACTTATTAACTTTAATTTCACTTAAGTTTAACTTAATTTCAACTTAACTTCAATTTTTTTGCTCCCCTTCTCATGGAGGGATCAGGTGGCTGAACCAGTCCTGCTAAGTCCTGTCCATGTCCATGCTCTTCACCTTCCAGTCTTCCTGGCTTGGAAAAAGATCATCTCTGGTTCCACTGCCAGTCACAGCTGGAACATCTGTTCCAACGTGGAGTAAATTGTAGGTCAGAGTGATCTGTCAGAGGACAACTGACCCAGAAGATGGACCACCCAAAGCACCCAAAGCACCCAAAACACCCAAAGCACACAAAGCAACCCAAACCCAAACCATCCATAACACCCAAACCACCCAAACCATCCATAACACCCAAACCACCCAAACCACCCAAACCATCCATAACACCCAAAACACCCAAAACACCCAAAGCACCCAAAGCACCCAAGCACCCAAACACCCAAACCATCCATAACATCCAAAGCACCCAAAACACCCAAAGCACCCAAAGCACCCAAAGCACCCAAAGCACCAAGCACCCAAAGAGTGAGGAAGAAAATGGTCATCCTTGGGGAAGGTGCTTCAGCTGGGGGTCAGAGACACGAGGGTGGGAGGAGGTGGCATAACCAAGCTCCATGAAGGGTAAGTGTGGATTTGCACTTAAAACCTTGACACCCAGCCAAGGGTTTCATTTTCCCCATGGTGAGATGACTGTTCCTGTCTGCTGTGGAACCGATGGGCTTTTAACTGTGGCTGCAGCCATTAATTTAACACAAAGAGCAGCATTTCTGTTCCTTTCCAGTGGAACCTGTCATTTGAGCCTAATGACTCTGATTATGGTCCCCACTAGCTGGTGATGGACAGGGCTCTTCCCCTTCCAGCAGGCTGAGGAGCAAAGCCAGGTGGCTTTTCAGCACCAATGTGAATAAATAACTCTGTTTTCATTACTGTTGGGAAGGTTTCTAACCTGGACTTAGTTTGCAAGTAAGTTGGTTTCTAATTGTAACCTGGACTAGGCCTAATTTGTAACCTGGACTAAATCTTCAAGTAAATTGGTTTCTAAATAGAGAAGGGCAGGAGTAAAAGATGCCTGGAGTCAAGTCCAGGGATGGACTCTCACTTGGTGTAAAGTGATGTGGTGTAACTTCCATTTGATGGTGTTTAAGGCTCTATCCTGGTTAAGGACTGCAGAATTCCATGTGTGACTAAGATAAAGCAAAGCCCAACCAAGACAAGCCTTGCCAAGTTTCTTACTTACTTGGCACACTGAAATATTTATGGAAAAATTACAGATGTCCCATTAAATACAGTTAAAATTCTCTGCTCTATGGTGGAAGTTTACTGTCCTGTTGCAATGGCGCTGAGCAGAATCTGGAAGAAAAAATTCGAAAACATTACCCTGAGGAAAGCACCAGATAATCACCCTGTTAAACGTGTGCTTTGTATCACAGTTTAGCTACTTTACACGTTCATTTCCCAAGTATTTCTTAACTGCATTGGATAAGTCATGAAAATACCACTCTGAGTGGCTGCAGAGATCACTTCTGTCAGGTTTACCATAATATATCACCTTGCTGTTGGCTAAAAATAATTCCCATTCAATTGGCTTGTTTTAACTGCATAACTGAAGTTTGTCTTTTCTATGTTCAAGTTTCACTGAAGCTCAGATTTCAGGAGGGACAATGGTAATGTGGACCAGAAGATCTTCTATATTTAGGTGTGGACAAACCAGGAAAAGGAATATGAACAGAAAGTCGTTGCTTGAATGGAAATACTTCATCTTACCAATTCTGTAGAGGTAACTGTGCATCTTCCCTGCCCACCCCCCATCACCTGCAGTTTGCTTGGGGCTGGTGACTTTGCAGCTTTGTTTGCTCCGTGAGTTGCTAAATAAGGGCAGAGCTGAGTGCTGTGAGGTGATTTTCCCATGGGAGATGGGTTTGTTCCCACAGGGACAGACCCTGTCTCCTTCATGCTGCCAGAAGTAAACCAGGATCAAAATCTAATTTAAAAGGGAAAAAGAAGAAGGCTGTGCTGTTATTGAAGGCAAATCCCTGCAGATCCCTGGGAATATAGCTGTTGTCTAATGGAAACCACTAATAAACCAAAAAAAAAGCCACCTAAAGGGAAACAATCCATTATTTATATGACAGGTAAACCTCATAAAGACTCCTTATCAAGTTAACATCCTGGGCCAGGTACCTGCTTTTGTAATCTTCAAAAAGTGGAATAGGCATTCAGCCAGGGGTGTGTTTTTATTCAGTGTTTTTGTCAACTGAGTGAGCACCTGCCATTTCCCAAGGAGTTGTGCTCTGCATGATTTACGCTGCTGCTGGATTGTTTGGCAACATTCCTTCCCAAAGAGGCTACCAGAAATAAATTAGCTCTTTTCATGATTTAGACATTTTTAAGTGTTCCTAATCTTCCTCCCCCTCACCTTTTATTGTCAACAAATTCAATATTTGTTGTGCTGTCAATGATCTGGTGCTTTTCCTTCTCTGTTGCTGCGCCTTCTGTATTTTACAGGAATGTTCAGTTGCTCTGCATGTCACACACTAATAATACCTTTTGGCTAGAGGCAACACACCTCTCAGGATCTCAAAATGTTTTGTAAACTTTCATTACCTCCCAAATTCCACATGCTGCAGTGTCAGTGTAGTCCTTAAGGTGTTTTTCCCAAGTGGTCTTGAGACATCTGCGCTCAGATTGATAAATCTGTGTGGAAAAAAAAAGCACCTACCCAGTTAAGTGCTTGTGATCTCAGGATTTTGTATGCAAACATAACATAAAATTGAGATTTTTTTTTCAACTTGTTTTTAAGGGCTTTCTTGAATCTGGTCTATATTGGGGTAAGTTTGTATTTTTGGTTACTTGCTCGTGGGGCTTTTACCTTGCAAGTTCCCTCGCTGGATTTCAAAAAGGTCATCCCCTTCCCTCCAAGACGGTTGCAGGAGACCCCAGAGCAGATCCACAGCAGAAACAGGGGCTGGAGAAAGTCCCTGTGGGTCACAGGCCCTGTTAGTGACCGCCCCTCGTGTTCCCCTGGGATGGTGACAGCCAGTGGCAGTCAGTGTGGTGACCCCTGCAGCGCGTCCTAGGAGCAGATTATTTATTATAATCCACGGCCCAGGAACTCTGGCTGTCATTTCCTGAGCTGTTGTGGCAATTCTCAGGAGACAGGAGGGTGACTGTGGTGGTGATAGAGGGGTAATTTGGACTGAGAGCTCTGCTCCCCTGGAGACAGCTGAACGTGTGAGAGACTCGGGCTGCTTTCTATAATAGACAAGTTCATAGCTAGAAAGAAGCTGTAAAAGAGCAGGACCGTTAGAATCAAAAATAAGAGGATAAATAAAAACATAATAACACTTAAAATGGAAAAATATAGTAACTTTTAAGCTATTAATATAACTTAGGAACTCTAAAGTTTTGAATACATTAAGAATAATAAATTCTTTTCTGTGATGACAAAAATATTTTCTCCCTGGCAAATACCCCTGGCTTAAAGTGCAGATTTATTTACAGAGTGGTTTCATAGTAGCTCCAAACTGTAAGGTTTTTCTCCTTGAATCTCTAAGCTCTGTGTGATTTAGTGCTGGGGGCAAGAGATCACTGTTTAATTAATTTTTTAAACAAGCAAATGTTGAATTTAGAGAGACAAAAAATTCTTCATTCAGGCTCTTTAAGAATGAGCTGTCATGTCAACTAAAACACTAAAACCAAGGAGAGGTACAAGTTTGGAGTTTAGGGGTACAACTAATTTAATCCCCCATGTTTAGTTTGGGGGAAAACAGCACTAACAGCTTGATTTGCATCTAATTCCTCCTGCTGTAATGCAGAAGAATTGCTGCCAACAGAGCAGCACTCAAGGACATGATGCCAACAATTAACCAGTCCACCCCATGCAAAGCACAGGACCTGAAACTGCCTCCAACAAATGCACAGAACTTCAGGTGCTCTGAACTCTGCGGACCAAATAATTCTCTATTCCTTTTAGAAACTGCAGGTCTCACTCCTCCCTGTTTTCTAGGTGTGTTTTGTATTTTCCTGTGCAGCCAGGCTGGCTGTGCTTGCATTTTTTTTTATTTTTCATCACCATCTCTGCTGTGGTGATGCAAAATAAGAAGGGAGACATCAGACTTCCATACACAAACATGGAATAAAAAGGTCCATTTACAGACATGCAGTCCCCATATCTATCACTACACAGAGCCATGTGGTGAAAACACAACATATGGCAATGTAACCATGGCAGTAAATAAAAGTAATTCTGTGTGTCAGCAGCAGGAGAGGAGCCACCACACATCATCCATTTTTGTCTCACACCAGAAAGGCCAAAGAAGACAAAGGCAGCGGCAATGGGAGCTGATGGACTAAGAGGCTCCAGTGACAGATTTTCTTCTTCCACTTAAGAGCCAGAAGAAGAATGGGCAGCTTTTCTGATCTTTTCTGTCTCAGACCAGAGTCTTTATGAGGCTGTGGGTGAGGCACATCCATGGCATCCCTGTGGGAGATAAGGAGGAGGATTTTTGGAGACATGTGACGGAAATTGTCCTGAGTCCCACCACTCCACATGGGGTTGCACAAGAGCTCTTGAGCCCTGAGGAAAAAAAGCAATGACACCTTTTCCATCAACCCATGATGCTCCATCCCTTCTTTTCAGCTCCAAGGACCACAGCTGGTGTTTCTTCAGTCGCAGCCCACATCCTACAGGTCACGGCCCACGAAATAGTTCGGTTTCACCTCAGAAGCACAAGGCTTCCCTACAATTATTCTGCAGCTCAAAACCATTGGCCTCTTTGCTTCCAGCAGGCACAGGCTGGTTTTGTATATTTTCCACTCCACTAAGATTTTCAGAAATGGGTGCCTAATACTAAACTCTTTAAACACACTATAACTATACGTATACATAAAATCTCCTGATTTTTGAGAGTAGGTTGCTGTTAGTTTTCACTGAGACTCTACCAACATTGATTAATTATGAAGCTTTACAATGGGGTTTTAGGAGTTTATATTCAGAAATCCAGTTCTGCTTCCAGGGTGCTCCATGGACCATCATTTAAGCAGGACCCTCTTTGGGGTTTTAGTAAAATACAGTCATGAAGGCCAGTAGATACCCACAACAAATTGGAGCTGACAGATGTTTTCTCCAGGGCTGAATTTGCAGCAAAGGGTTTAGGTAGAAATTAATCACCTCACCCTGAGAGAAATGAGTTAAGTATGAAAGGATTAAAGTAACCCTGAAAACTCAGAGGAAAAGTAAAGAAGATTTTCATAAACCTTTTTTTGGTACTCAGTAGAGAATGGCATAGGAGGGTTGGAACACCCCAAAGAAATTATGATATCTCCTGTCTCTGTGCAGGGAACTGAATTTAGGGCAATCTGCACTATTGCATCAACCCCAGCTCCATGGGATGGGATGGGATGAGATGGGATGAGATGGGATGGGATGGGATGGGATGGGATGGGATGGGATGGAAATTGAGAGGACTACAACACTCTTCCTGCCACAGAGATCTAACTACAGTCAGCATTTCGGGGATCACAAGGTCACGTTAATTGGTCTTGCACAATAGTCACAACTACTTGCAAAAAAATGTTAACCAGGGTAGATCAGGGCAGCAGCTGACATCAGGTTAACGTCTGCACTCACAAACAAGCTTTTAATTAGGTAAAAACTAGCATTTCCAGGCCATGATCTTTTCAGATAAACTGAAAAAAACAATATCATAGAAGAAGATAACCAGAAGCAGAGGTCCAGGATTGTTGGTGTGTGTGCAGCTCAGCACTGGTTTAGTGCTGGACCTTGCATCATTGATGGCTGGACTGGATGATACTAAAGGTCTTTCCCAAACCTAATTATTCTGGGATTCCACGATTCTTTGCCCTGAATCCTGTTCCCTGAATCCCAACCTTTTCCCTAGCGTGCCAGCAAATCCTCATACCTATCTATAGATGGCAGCAACTTTCCAAATCTCCTGCAGATGCTGATGAGCCGGGATGGGCTCTGGCTTCCAACGGCCAGGAGAGTTTCACGGCATGAAACGGGGAACAAACTGCACGTGGATTTAATGGTGTGCACAAAGAGCTCCACTCACTCCTAAGGCGGGGTGGGGGGGGGAATATTTTCTTCTTTGTGTGCTTCTAAAAAGGTTTGGATTGACAGCAGAGACACGCACGGGGGTGGAGGAGGCAGTTGGGAGAAGTGGGTGGATTTCTTTTTTGCTGCTATTAACTGCCAGCTCAGAAATAGTAAAAAAAAAAAAAAAAAAAAAAAAAAAAAATAAAAAAAGTACACCCTGACTGTGATTGTTGCTGGCTCTTAACATATGTCAGGCTCTTATCATTTCAGAGCAGCTGGCAAGTTCATGCAGAACCACCAGGCGGCCCAACATGGCCAGTAATCAGTTAAGTACAGATGTCCAAATAGATGTAACTTCCATTAAACTTTAAATAAAGCTAATTTATGCTGAGTAAACAGACGAGTGAGCACATTTGCCCAAATACAGATGGCACTACCTGATAGCAGTGCATTAGAGGGGTCATTAAACAGGGAGGTTCAATAACATAGTGCTCAAAGATGGTCTTCTGCAAGGAAAAATAGCTGAGATCAGGGGTAGAAAGTCTTCCTCTGCATTTCTTTTTTTCCCCCTCTGCTTCTTTTTAAATAGCTTAGCAAGTTTGGAGTCTAAATGGGGCATAAAGAGAAACAAATTTTCTCCTGGAGGGACACCCTTGCACCTGTCCAAAGAAAAAAAACAATTAAAAAGGCATTGTTGTTTGCCTCAGTTGGAAATCAGGATGAGTGCTCAGTTGGAGGGAGGAGAAATTTCTGAGGATGAAGGCCTTAATCCAAGGCCTGATGACTCAAGGGAGGGGCTTTGCATTTGCCTTGCATCCCCAGGGCAAGGGAGGCACTTGTGTCATGCCCTGGAATTGGATTAGATGCACACTGAAAGCACACAAATCCTTCCTTCCTTCCTTCCTTCCTTCCTTCCTTCCTTCCTTCCTTCCTTCCTTCCTTCCTTCCTTCCTTCCTTCCTTCCTTCCTTCCTTCCTTCCTTCCTTCCTTCCTTCCTTCCTTCCTTCCTTCCGCCACTTCCGCCACTTCCGCCACTTCCGCCACTTCCGCCACTTCCGCCACTTCCGCCACTTCCGCCACTTCCTTCCTTCCGCCACTTCCTTCCACCATTTCCTTCCGCCACTTCCTTCTGCCACTTCCGCCACTTCCTCCACTTCCTCCCTTCCTTCTGTGCCAGCTCCTCAGAAAGGACATGGAATTCAGCTGAGGACCGAGATGTTGGGGCTCAGGCACCAGATGTGGAGGTTCTGGCTCTCCTAGGACATTGGGAAGCCTAAGTGAGGAATTAAAAGGTGGGATCACCTTTAGTATGAGCAGAGCCATTGGAGTCACCTTTCTGACCTTCACCTATTCTGTAATAACTCTCCATCTCCTTGTGTGTGATCAACAATAATCACATTATTTCAGCTTTGGGCACATCACGCAGTGGAACAATGTCCCCCACGACCTCTTCTGATCACAGCAAGCAAGGGTGGGACTTTTCTTGGCTGGTTCCTGCCTGTGAACACGTGGGTTTCCATGCTAAGCTTGTTATCCAGGCTCCTTCTGCAGCTGGTGGAGCTTCCCAGGGCAATTCATGCTCTGTAAAGAGCTGTGATGGATCACCTCTAGAGCTGCTTCCCTCTACTGACTATTGAGAGGGTCCAGATGTCTGCACTAAGCCAGATGCCTCATTTTCAGATGGCTAATGTTAGATAAAAGAAATCCAGCTCAAAAGGAAGCATCAGCCTGTCTTTATTATTTTTATTTACTATGTTCTTCTCTCTACTTCAACTTGGTCCTTGTGGAATAAGGATAAAGATACATTAATGCTGATATGATGTCCTGTTTATCAAACCTCCTCTTATTTGTGCTAAAGGTGCCCCTGGGACACTTTCAGTGGGACAACTGGGGGATAATATTTAGTTATTTCAGATGCATTTTCAGAAATTAAACTTAAAGCAGCTGGGTTTTGAGTCTTGCACTTATGACCTTGCCTCGCTTTTATTTGTAGCAAAATAATTTATTTTCAGGTATCTGTAGGGTCAAAAATCCCCTCTCCCCACATTACAAGATACTGTCTTTTCTTTGACTGTCTCAAGAGTTTTCCCTCCAGTTCCTCTCATTTTAAACCAAGGTCCTTTTTAAAAACTCTTGGTCTTTTCTTATCCCATTCATGATATTGACCTACACAAAACCTTTCACCTCCCCTCAACTTTCCTCTCCCATCATTTTAAAATAATCCCTGTTAAAAATCAAATTTACACATCAAATTCTGTAACCCTTCAGGCTGATGGTGAGGTTCTCTAGCAAGAATATTCATGCTGCTGCAGACGGTGTTGAAACATTTTTTGCCCTAAATTCTCTCAGTAATATTTAAATAAATGGCAAATGGCTGGGAGGAGGCACTGAAAAACAGAATCCAATGCTGCACTGAAGATTTCCAGCATCATGTGTTATTCAAAGTAGTTCCTTCTTCAGGGTGATTACTTCATTTTACATTTCCTGGCCTTATGCTCATGTCACACCCCAGTTCCTGTGGCTGTCAGATTAAACACTGCTTTATCAGAAGAAATGCCATTGAATTATACAATTTCTTTGGCCATTTAACACCTTTATCTCCACCTTGCCTCTGCCAGGATTACTGACACAGATTTGCCCTGTCCTTGCTCCTAGAAAACTCCTAAAATATATGTAGGAGGAGTTTCTGGGGAATATTTTTTAATATTTTTATTCCTTTAGCATGTATTCAAAAGCCATTTTGTTGAGGAAAACGGCATGCAAAAAATTAGCTTTTCATCTTTGAAAATGACAATTTTTAAAAAAAAATCTATAGGACAAACTTTCTGAATGGTGCTGATTTCTTTCCCATTAAACCCAAATGGAGTGAGACTCTTGTTCATGCAAGCCCATCTGAAGGCTGCCCCTTGGAGCTGGTGCACTCTTGCTCTAAAAGCATTGGTGGAGGTGTCACCTGGGACCAGGTAAAAAGAAACCAAAGTCCATCTGTGTGGTATTTGCTGCAGTTCCCAGGACGAAGGAGGAATTGATGAATCTGACTCCACGTTCTCAGAAGGCTAATTTATGATTTTATGTACTTATTTTATATTAAAGAATGCTATACTAAACTATACTAAAGAATAGAGTAAGGATACTTACAGAAGGCTTAAGATACTAATCAAAAATTCATGACTCTCGAGAGCCTTGACACAGATGGCTGTGATTGGTCATTAAGTCAAAACAATTTACGTGAAACCAATTAAACAACCACCTGTTGGATAAACAATCTCCAAACGCATTCCAAAGCAGCAAAACACAGGAGAAGCGAATCAGATAATATTGTTTTCCTTTTTCTCTGAGGCTTCTCAGCTTCCCAGGAGAAGAAATCCTGGCAAAGGGATTTTTCCAGAAAATATGACAGGTGACACCTCTGAATGGTGCAGGGCCCTCAGAGCATCTCATGCCTCACCCAGGGTGGCTTTTGCTGTTCACACATATCGGAACAGGATGACACCCATGGCAGGCAGAAATGATGAGGAAGACTCCATCTTATCAGAAGGCTAATTAACTTTACTATACTATAATATTCTATATTATATTACACTATGTTACATTACCTCTAAACTGAATCTGCCAAGCACTCAACTCTGCACACACTGCACAGACTCTCGTGACTGTCCCAACACACTCACACACCTGGCCCTGACAGGCCAAGGAACCAAAGCACCATCACCGTGGGTAAACCATCTCCATATTGCATTCTGCTTTGGCACAAACACAGGCACAGCAAATGATAAGAATTGTTTTTCCTTTCTCTGAGGTTCAGAGAATGTGAAACCCAGAAATATTCTTGGGAAGAATTGTGCTTTGCTTTTTTTCTCTGTGAAGAGAAATGTGGTGACACACATGCACAAAGTCACTCTCCGTGGCTGGAGTGATCTCAGCAATGCCATGGGGTCACAGCACGTGTCCACCACTGCCTGTAGGGTCATTTCAGCCTTGGACAGCCCCTCCTGAGAGGCGTGACAGAAGGTGACAGGCTCTGCTGGGAGCAGGCTGTGCCACATCAGCTGCACAGCTTCTGGCCAGCTCCGAGCGTGACCGCAGCAAATGAAATCTGCTTAGAGAGCATCATCCTGAGCCATGGCAGGAGGAGCAGCAGGGGCTGCCCTGACCTGGGCCTGGCTTTGCTGTTCCACAGCCTCAGGCAACAACCTTAGCCTCCCCCAGCCATATGAAAAATCTTACAATCACAGAATAGTTTGGGTTGGAAGAGACCTGTGATGGTGTTCACAGGGGTCTTAGGATGAGGGAAGAGATGAGAATCTTGACTCCATGTTTCAGAAGGCTGATTTATTATTTTATGATATATATTACATTAAAACTATACTAAAAGAATAGAAGAAAGGATTTCATCAGAAGGCTGGCTAAGAATAGAATAGCAAAGAAGGAATGATAACAAAAGCTTGTGTCTCGGACAGAGAGTCTGAGCCAGTTCACTTCACTGTGATTGGCCATTAATTAGAAACAACCAACATGGACCAATCACAGATCCACCTGTTGCTTTCCACAGCAGCAGATAACCATTGTTTACATTTTGTTCCTGAGGCCTCTCAGCTTCTCAGGAGAAAAAATCCTAAGGAAAGTATTTTTCATAAAATGTGTTTGTGACAGAGACCTTTTAACGTCACCGTCCTGTTTTCAGCTCAGGGACAGTTAATTTCTTGTCAGCAGCTGTTCCAGTGCTGTGTTTTGGATTCAGGATGGGAGTGGTGTTGATAACACACTGATGGTTCAGGTTTTTGCTTTTGTGTTTATCCTAAGTCAAGGAATTTTTTTCCCCTTGTCTCACACTCTGCCAGGTTCACAAAAGAAATTGGGAGCATAGCTGAGACAAACTGACCACAGCATTGGATGATGGGTTTTCAAACCAGACTTCTTTCTGAGCCTTGTTCAAGCTGTGAATTCTGGTTCTGGCTTTAGACATTTCTCAGATACAGCAATTATTAGCCCTGATAGGTATTCTGGTCTTCTTGTCTGTCATCAGCAGTAATTTTTTCCACTTCGGTGTCTCCTGAGGGCCAGCTTTTGCTAGAAATTGTCAAAATATTTACTTGTTTCTCAAAAAAAAAAAAAAAAGGAGAAAATATCATGATAGAGCTTAGCCAAGATGAGCTGTGTCCCTGTTCTGCAGCCAGCCCTCTCAGTCCCAGCCATTCCCACCAAGTGTCCACCTGCCAACTGGGATTCCTTCTTCTGGCTGCCGTGATCATTCTGCTTCCAAGAACAACTGCTGAGCAGACAACTGAGTCACTGGAGGGTACCAGGCACAGAGAGACACGTGGGAGAGAAAAGCAGGGGGTTGTTCACAATCTGCTCCTCCTATTTGGAACCACAGCTAATTGCCCTGGCTTGGCACAGCAGCCCCTGCCTCAGCTCCCTGAAGTACAGGAGAGTGACACGTGGAGAAGACCCTGAGGGACACATTAGTGAATTGTTGCATCCATTTGCTGCCTTTTAGATGTGATTGTTGTTCTGACACCTTAAATTTAAGCACCCAGGCCTGGCAATGTGACTGCCACCCTGAGCTCCTCTACATAAAGTGTGAGTCCGAGGTGACATTTTAAATTACCTCCCTTAAACTGGTGCAGGATGCTGATTTTGGTTTCAATCAGGACAGATTTTGTTATTCTCTCTGGTTTATATAAAGCAAGTGGTTTGGGTTGCATTAATTAAAATGGTTCATCCTTGTGGAAGAAAAGCCCAGGAGTTGTCAGAAGGAGCCAAGAAGCACAAATGCAGCTCCATCTCAAAGATGCAAATAAATGCCATGATTTGCTTTTCACTTTATATTAGTTAATGTCCTATTTATTTTATTACTTTTTCAGGCCAGAAGCTTAGGAACTAAATAACCCATGGCAAAGAAAATCCTCCTCTTGTTTTTAATAGGAGCAGAGAATCATAGAATAGTGAGGGTTGGAAAGCACCTTAAAGATCATTTAGCCCCAGTCTTGAGGCAAAACTCTTTAAGTTGTTCTGCCAGGATGAGAATCCTTCAATTCTGAGAGCAAAATATAATTTTGAGTGTGACCAGATGCCTCAAACCATCTGACTGATTTAAAATAGGAAGAACAGCTTTTCCAAGAAAAGTTATTAGGTCAAATCCTCCCCTCTCATCCCACTCTGCAGCACACTGATGTCACTGATGCTGCTGGTAAGGGAAATGTTGACTGACACAGCCTGTCAGGAAAAAAAAAGGGTCTAAGAAATGGGTTAAATATTTCAGGCTCTGATTTAACAACCATCTGAGTTAGCAGCAACTTATATATTGATGGAAAGGAACTCTGAGTGCCTGCAGAGCAGGGGGAAGGTGCTGATAGATCAGATGAGCCCAGCCACAAAGCACTCTTAAAAATGCACATATACATGGCAAGGTTATTCAGCTCCTGCCTTTGGGTGGAATAATTGCCCTGTGAAACATTAGTGAATCAGCATGAATGTTTCATAAGTTTGAATTTATAAAATATTTCTGATTCTCCTGTACACATGCCTTCCAAAGATAACTTTCAAGTGCTTGCTGTATTATGCATCTCACTTTTCAAGAGAACAGCATGATTTCCTTGAAGACATATCCGTTTAGAGAGTTGCCATGGCAATTTGTTCCCACCCCCCAAAAATGCTTAAAAACAGATTTTTCCATTGTCTTCTGATTTCTGCAGATTACAACATGCTTTGCTTTTCTCTCTTCCCTAGAGTGGCTCTAGGTGAGAGTACAGGAAAAAAAAAAAAGAAAGTGAAATCTTTTTTTTATTTAAATTACCTTCTGATGGGAGCAGAAAGCTTTTCCTTCTAAAGTTTAGTCAAAACCAAGGCAAAATCATTTTGCTATTTGAAACAATCATTTATTAGCATGATTTTTTTTTATCCCAGGAGAATCCTGATAAAAAATTGCCTGTGCAAACATAAAACCTCTTTTTACATATGCAAGGTAATTATTAATCCAATTAACCATCTGCATACCAGCATATTTAATTAGTTCTCAGAATTACTCTTTCCCTGCTGTAATTGAACTAACCACCTTGTGCAATCTGTAAATCTGACCCATTAAGGTATGCTTTGGCAAAAATTAGATTAATTGAAGAATTTTCCTTATTTCATCTTTATTTTTGGGGTTTTTTTTCTGTCTGCCCCCAAAGAAAGGCAATCAGTGATGAGGATTATATTTTCAAATGTTGAAAAATTATGGTTTTATTTCTGGAGGGGAAAAAAGGCCAAAAAAAATTAATATAGTGATATTTTTATCCCTATTAACTTTTTAACGACAATTACCCTCTTTGATCATTGTTAATTGCTTGGTCCCTGAGCATAATCAGACAGAGTATTTTGACTTTAGAACAGACTGGCTTGCTTGTAAACACTCCTTCTTTCCCTGTTTTATTGAAAAATAAAATAGAAAACTAATAGTGTTTGACAAGTCCATTCTTGGTGCTGTTTCATATCAGAGGCTGTGCTGTGTTTTTAAGATAATATTGCTCTTGCACAATTCTGCTTTTAATTGCTGTGCTGGGGCAGATGGGTCAGCACAAAATTCATGTCCTGATGTTTTTCCTTTGTGCAGGAAACTCTGAATAACTCCAGGAAGCCAAAACACGTGAGTGGGTTCAACCAGGTAGCTCTGAGAGATCTGAGCTTGTTCCACTGATGTGGGGAAAACAAAATGAGGAGGAAAAAGGATGAGAAAAAAAAAAAAAAGGCTCCTTCGATATCACTTGAGATATCTTGGAGGCACCTGAAATACCCTGGCAGGTCTGTGGGAGACTGTGTTCTCCTGGGACAAAACCATAAAGGGCTGTGGGTGGTTGTGTTGAGGAGATTGGGCCAAATTTTTGTCCTCTACAGACTATAATGAGCTTTGACTTCCAGCCCAGGGGCTCCTTCATGGTGGTATCATCTTCCATTTGTGTCTTAGCAGTGAGCTGAAGATTTATTTCTTTTCCTGTCTCATCCTGCTGTAGCTCTGTCCTTTTGAGCCCTGCAAGAAATGGTATTTTGCCCATTCTGCCTGGCCTGCACACGCTGTCCTGGCTTGTGACAGTCCCTGTAGGAGGGACATAGTAAATACCTGTTCCCTGAAGCCAGTTCATCAAGCCTTGGATGTTCTTTCCCAAAAGGAATCCAAGAGATGACCCTGGATGATCACTGTACACATGGAGGGAACTCTGATTTTAGAAGCAGCCCCAGAAAACTCAATTCAGCCACCATAAAATCAGTATTTGATGAATTGTGGTGCAGAATTTAAGAGCAGATATTAGGAATTGTGGCTGAATCTCAGATCCTGATGACATAGCCAAGACATTATGTAGCTCAACAAGTGTGGAAGACTCACAGAGTGAAAGATTTGGTGATTTCAGGGACTCTGCAGCCTTTAGGTTGTGACAATTATTTGCTGCTTTTCCTGTTCCTCCTGTTTGAACAACTTAAGCTATTACTGCCTCAGCATTCCCATTTGCCTCTGCTATTATGTGTTCTGGAACAATGAACACAATCACCCATTTCAGAGCAGGATTTTGACTGTGTGTTTGTAAATAGGCTTCCAAGCAGAAAGGCAGAGCAGGGAAATGAAGAAACTGCTATCTGCTTTCCATATATATATGGAAATACACATAAATTTATATACACATTTATATGTATATACATACATTTATGTATATATATAAATACACATAAATAATGAGAGCTTTCTGCTGCTTTGCTTCTTCCCAGGGTGGGTTACAAAAGGATAAACTGGAGTCAGTGAGATTTTCCCTTTTGCCTCTGAGATATATCTCTGGTTTAATTACTAATAATCTGCCTACAAAGTTGATCCAACTGAACCAGACACAGTGTTCATTTCTGCAATGCAATGTGCATGTAAGTAGAGAGGAGTTCTGAATGCTGATTTCCTCTCTGCCTCATCCCCATTTGAAGAGAAAAAAAAAGGCAAAAAAAATGTTTGTAATTAAAGATCACCCAGCTGAAGTGAATAAGAAGCTGAGAAGTTGTTGAAATATTAAAGACAACTTTGTGCTGTGCTTAGTCTTGTCCTGAGCAGCATCCTCGTTCTGGTCTCAAAAAGCTGATTCCACTAAGACCCAGGGGTGCCCTCAGCTCTGAGCTGGAACGTTTCTGCCATGGATATCTCACCCTCACAGCTGCAGGGGCTGGAACATGGATAGCAAAAGAGGAATAGGTGCTAAGCAAGAAGAAATGGCTTCAAGTTGCACCAGAAGTTTAGGTTAGATATTAAAAAAAACCTCCTTCACTGAATGAGTTGTCAAGAATTGGAACAGGCTGCCCAGGGAAGTGGTGGAGTCGCTGCTCCTGGAAATGCTCCAAAAATGTGGGAAGTGGCACTTCAGTGTGGTATTTTCTGAGACCTCCCTCACTGGAGGAGGAAATGATGAATCTGACTCCATGTTCTTAGAAGGCTTATTTATTATTTTATGATCTCTATTATATAAAAGAATACTATACTAAACTATACTAAAGAATAGAGAAAGGATACAGATAGGAGGCTAAAAGATAATAATGAAAAACTTGTGACTCTCTCCAGAGTCTGACACAGCCTGACCATGACTGGTCATTAAGTCAAAACAATTCACATGAAACCAATGAAACATTCACCTGTTGGATAAACAATCTCCAACCACATTCCAAAGCAGCAAAACACAGAGAAGCAAATCAGATAATATTGTTTTCCTTTTTCTCTGAGGCTCTCAGCTTCCCAGGAGAAGAATCCTGGGCAAAGAGATTTTTCCAGAAAATATGATGGTGACACTTCAGGACATGGCTTTGTGGTGGACCTGGAAGAGCTGGGTCAATGGTTTGACTCAGTGGTCCTGGGGGTGTTTTCCACCCTAAACAATTCCATGTTAACAGCAGATGGCTTTCTGTACACACACAGCATTGGATGAGCACTCAAGGAAGGTATTGGAAGCAAAGGGTGCCAGATCCCAAACTTTGCTAATGAATGTTGCCATGAGCTTGGGAGAGTTGCATAAAACCCATAGGAATTCAAAATTGCCATCAGTTCTAGAAAAACGAGGAGCTGCCAGCCAGCTTTCATTTGAAATAAAATGATGTTGTGTGTCACGAGCTGGCCCATCTTCTTCCTCTGGTTTGTATCATGAGTGCAAGAAATGAGCTCACCAGGACTTGTGCACAGCCTCATTCATCTTCTGTTTGACATGAGGATGTCCCAGGAAAAAAACAAAATCCTTCCAATTCTCTCTCTTTGTAACAAGAAACGAGAGGAAAAGCAAACAAGTTTCTACCTGCCTGTGGATCCTACAGGGAATTTGGCTGAGCTTCTCTGGAGCTCCCCAAAGATGCTGTAACCCACACCGGTAGCTCCCAGTCTTGATAACAAACCTGTGTGTGATTTCCTCTTTAAACTCATTCAATTTTCACTTCTGATCCTTGAATATAATCAAGAGCTTATGCAGAACCAAGCCACCCTTCTAAAAATCAGCCAGAATATTGCAGTGCCAGACACCTTAGGCTGGTATGTGCTGATCCTCCATTCCTGGATTCCTCCAGCAGTGGGTTTTGAGAGATGCTGCACCAGCCAAGCTGTCAGAGCAGCACAAAACTAATAACCAGGCTGAGCTACGTCCTGATGATGTGACAATGGTACTGATGGTGCTTATTCTCACAGACTACAAGGCAGCATTTCTTTGATTGCTTATGGGAACACTTTACAGCTGAAGTATAATTTCATTTATTAGAGGCAGACAGCTTATAAAAATGTGTGAAACACAACAGGTACCAAAAGGAAAGCTGGGGAAGACTAATGAGGCACAAGGCTCGTGCCTTTAAAGAAAACAAAGGTTTCTGCAGACAAACAGCTGATGCAGTTTGTTTTTTATAGACATAAATCAATCAAAATATTCAAACCATGTTATCCTGAAGGGTTACAGCAAATGTATTTCATCTAAAATTATTGATGACCTTGCTTTTAAACAGAGGATAGGACCAAAAAGAAAACATGGAGAAGAAAACCCATAAAATCTGTCACATTCAAAGAAATATAGCTGGAGTGAAAACCAATCTAGAGGGGAAAACGTGCACAAGTAAAATGTTAATAGTATTGTCGCAAAGTGTCTCTTCCTCAGAACAGTCTCCCACCCTGCCTGAGCACCAAATTAAAGCAAAATGTGATGCAAACATCTTCAGAATACATCCAAGAGTGAAAAGTGGTTCAAGAGTGACAGAACTGCCCCAAGGAGCTGCAGGAGGGTTTGCAGATTCGTGTCCCAGCTGCAGGGGGATGGCCCTGCTGAATGACAGACGAGGAACAAAGACCAAAAGAGTCACTTTCAACTACATCAGGCTGCTCAGAGCCCTGTCCAGCCTGGCCTTGAACACTTCCAGGGTTGGGGCATTCACACCTTCCCTGAGCAACCTGTGCCACTGTTTCGCCACCATCATTGTAAAAAAACTTCTTCCTTATTCCTAATTTAAATCATCTCTCCTTCAATGTAAAACCATTCTCCCTGTCACAACATTCCCTGCTAAAAGGTCTGTCCCCATCTGTCCAAGGCCTCTGGGGGAACTGAAAGGTGCTCCAGGTGTCCCTGCAGCCTTTTCTTCTCCAGCCCAACTCTGTCCTCACAGAGAAGGTGTTCCATCACTCCAATCACCTTTGTGGCCTCCTCTGGCTCCACTCCTACCTATCATTATAGGAAATCTTTGGATTTCAATCCTAATTATGGCATTAATGAGTTGAGCTTCGCCAGTTCCTGTTAAGAAACCAACCAAAAAATCTCCTGTTCTGTGAGAGATGAGAATCAGGAAGCAAAACGTTTGTTACCCTTCCCTGTCTCTACCACCACCTCATTCCCCTGCTGACATTCTTTGTGATCCACCACACAGACATCATTTCTCATCCAAATTATTTCACATTTTGTTGATCCAGGTAGGGGTCATGGATCCAGTTCAGTTCCCATCCTTTTGGCTGTGTATGGCTGTGGGTTTTGGCAAAACACAAAAGGAAAGGGTTGGGAGCCTGGCAGAGCCCTGTTTTCTTTCATGTGAAAGCCATTTAGCACTGTCAGGGAGGGGACCTTGAGGGAGGAGTCAGTACCATGTACCTTGCTTTGAAGCCCTGCCATGATCTGAACAACAAGAGACCTGTCTGTAATAGAAAATTAGGTTTATAGATGTGAATAGAATAGAATAGAATAGAATAGAATAGAATAGAATAGAATAGAATAGAATAGAATAGAATAGAATAGAATACAAAACAAAAGTTTGGAGAAGCTCTCTAAGATCATCGAGTTCAACCATTAATAGTGCCAGATCCATCACATCTGTGCAAATTTTGAATACCTGCAGGGATGCTGTCCCCACTGCTCCCCTGGACAGCCTGCTCCAGTGCTGGTGAGTGCCTGAGCTCCACCTCCCACCTCTCTGCCATTGCACCTGGAGCTCCATCTCCCATGGAATTGAGCACAGCAGTTGCAGGGATGCTGAGCAAGGGTAACCCTGAGCTGTTCCCATGCCCTGACACACTCTGCATTTAATCCCTCTCACTGATTTCCTTATCCCAAACCTGGTGCTTTTCCATGGTGCTTCTTTCCATGCCCTCAGGATGTGCTGAGTGCCTTACCCCTGCTCTGCCCTGACCACCCACAGTCCTCCAGAGTTCAGCTCTTCCTGAAAACAACAACATGTGGTTGCTTTCATCATGAACCACATGAAGGCTGCCCTGACAGACAAGTCTGAATCTGCTTTTCCCCTCTGGATACAACTTCTGCCCCAGAGAACAGAGCACATCCTTCAGAGAGCTGCCCCACTGCTCTGCTACATTAACTCCAGGCTCTCTCAGCTGATGCCAGCAGCAATGAAGATTTCTGGGTAGGAAACTGCATAACCTCAAACTGTTCTGCAGTGTGAGGGCAAGGGAAATAAATGAGCTGACTTGGCTGCATCCTGGAGCAGGTCATGCACAGCATCACACCCCTGGTGCAATCTCAGTGCTGAGCTGGGCTCACAGGGAATGCTTTGTTACTCGTGCTCAGTGAAGCCATTGCAGCACAATAAATGCCATGCCAAGATGACCCTGCTTTGCTCCCACTCCCTTCCCTCCCATGCCTGATGAAGAGAAGGTCAAGGGAAGGAAGAATTTCCTTTGCTATTGAAGTCTGGCAGAGAGGGCTCACCTGAGCAACTTCCAGCCAGCCATGGAATTCCATCTGAGCTTCCCAGATAGAATCTCCTGTTTCAGGGACTGTATTTACTCACTGTGTTTAATCTGACAATGAAAACTCCACACATACCAGTCTTTTAAATAATAATAAAAAACCCCTCAACAATGAAAAATCTCACAGGCAGCCTAATAAGTGGAAAGTTAATAAGTGTCAAAACAAGAAGATAGAATTCTAACCAGTAAAGCAGAAAGGGGGCATTCTTACAAATGAAAGAGGATTAAAAAAATTGTTCTGCTGTTTTGCATCCAGCTATAATGTTAAATATTGCCATTCAGGTTCTCCTTGCCCCACCTTCCTTTCGGCAGAGTGCCTCCAGAGAGAGGAGCACTGCTTTATTCATGCCAGATTTGGACCAATTTCAAGATGTTTTATTTCAAGAGTGCCTTTGCCCACATGCAGGTGTCTGGCAGCTTTTTTTCAGTTAAGTGAGAAACTTTTGCTGAAGAGAAGGAGAGAAGGAAAGGAAGCATAAAAGGGGAGACAGGAAAGAAAGGGGCTGAGTCTATTTTGGAGGTGTCTTCATGGGGTTTTCCAGGGAGATGGGAACCTGAGGAGACTGAGCTGAGCTGAGCTGATGAGCTCCACAGAGGCTGTGAAAGGTTGTACTTGATGCAGTCATGTCACAGCTGCACAGCCTCAGATTTGGAGCTGAAGAAAAGGCAGAGTTGAGAGAACCTGTAAAAAAAAACCCCAAGAGCTGAATGTGGGGCCCCATTATAAAATCCCAGAGTCACAGAGTGCTTTAGATTGGAAGGGACCTTAAAGACCTTCCAGCTCCATCCCCACTGCCACAGACAGGGATGACACCCACTAGACCAGGTTACTCATCCAGGACTTTAAAATCTCCAGGAATGGGGCATCCACACCTTTTAGAAACCTGTTCCCTCCCAGTAAAGAGTTTCTTTCCTCGTTAGCAATTCTTTGGTAAAGGATTATCCTTTACCATCAGCTCTACCTTAAGTGTGGACAAGCCCAGAGACTCACTTTCCCTGCAAAAGCATTAAGAACAGGAATGAATACCCAAATAATTAGTTCAGAAATGCCAGGCTGATGTGGGACAGAGAACTTTGGTACTCCTGGGGTGAGTTATCCAGCAGCAGTCTAAGGAGACAGAGAAGTCATTATGCTTTTCAGAAAAATGCAAAATTAGACCCAAAGTCATACTATCCATGCACCCTGAATTACTGCTTGCAAGTAACAGTTCCTGATCCTTCTGGGAGTCCCCTATTAAAAGCAAAGCATGTGAGGCTGGCTAACAAACTGATCAGAGGCTGCATTATTGATCGTGCTATTAAGGTCTTCGTTTGAACCATTAGCAGGGTTAATGAAATGGTTGAACACTTCCCCCAGCACAACCATCACTATGTTTCCTTCCAGCTCCACTTTCAGCATCCAGGCCAGCTCACATTGAACCCAAGAGGGACCAGGCTGCTGCCTGTTGTAGAAATAGTCTGGCTGCAGTGTGAAATAAGCCTATGGATGAGATATTAGCAGGGCATTAGCCATGGACGAGTATAGGAAGGTTACCATGTACCAGTTCATTACATAATAATTTACTAATGAAGTCAGAGGCTGTAAATGTGAGTGTGTTTAATTCCACATCTTTCAGCCAGCTGGGGCAGCTGATGTGTGTTTTTTCTCCCCATCAAACTCAACAGATAAGAATAATTTGTCTCTGTTACACCAGGAAATCAAAGCTCACCTGGACCCCCACCCAAACAGCAAGATCAAACAGCAGGAACACCATCCCCAGTTTTTGGTCTTTTTTGTCATCTTTGCAATATTTTTAAATCCTCCTCAGCACTGTAGGCAAACTGGAGAATGAGGGCAAAAAAAGTTGCACTGTCCTGGTCTGGAAGTGGGAATATTCCTCCTTTCCCAGCCACTGGTCCTTTCCCTGTGCCCATTCCCTGTGCTCAGGTCCCCTCTGTGTCCCCACAAGGTGACACACACCCCACCAACAGGTAACTCTGCATCCCTGGGGTGTCACAGGCAGGGCTTTGGGTCCAATTCCAGCAGCCTCCTGAATCCAAGAGCTGGCTCTGCCTCTCCTTCTCCATGAATATGACCATGAGACAACATCAGAGTGAAAAATCAGCGCACACTGGTTTGTGCTTCACTGCCTTTTAACTACTGGCATTTTTCTGTAAAGATCCTCAAAAACCACAATGGTTTTTACATGTAAGGAAGCCTATTCCACATTGGCTGGCAGACCAATGGTTTAAAACAAAACCTCTGTGTGGCAATGTTCCTCACTCAGGGCTCACCACCAAATGTGGTGGTGTTCGCAGGGGTCCCAGGACAAGGGAAGAGATGAGAATCTTGACTCCATGTTTCAGAAGGCTGATTTATTATTTTATGATATATATTATATTAAAAGAAAATGATATATTAAAACTATACTAAAGAATAGAAGAAAGCATTTCATCAGAAGGTTAGCAAAGAAAGGAATGGAATGATAATAAAATCCTGTGATTGCTCACAGCCTCGACACAGGCAGCTGTCATTGGTCATCAAGTAAAAACAATTTCACATGCTGGGTAAACAATTCTCCAAATCATATTCCGAAGCAGAAAAACATGGAGAAGCTGAAGCTTCTCAGCTTGTCGGGAGGAAAGGTCTCCTAAGGGAAGGATTTTTCATAAAATATGTCTGCGACAACTCTGCACCTTCCTCACGCCACTGTTACATTCAGATTTGAAATGTTCCATCCTAAAGTCATTCTGTATCGTGTGTTAAAACATCTCAAAAGTAATTGAATTCACAGTGCTTTGTAAAATTTCCACCAATTATTCATTTATATATAATTTATATATGTATATTGGAAGGGACCTTAAAGACCTTCCAGTTCCATCCCCACTGCCACAGACAGGGATGACACCCACTAGACCAGGTTTCTCATCCAGGACTTTAAAATCTCCAGGGTTTGGGAATCCACACCTTTGGGAAACCTGTTCCCTCCCAGTAAAGAGTTTCTTTCTTCTTTAGAAATTCTTTGGTAAAGGATTGTTTTTTATATAGATTTAGATTTGGATTTAGATATATAATTTAGCCAACTGCAAATGTAATCTCTCAGACAGTCCTTTTCCCAATTGCTTCCTCTGCATCCCAGTAGCTTTTATTCCCCCTGATTTCCACTGCTGGCTGTGCTGTCCTCATTCCCTTCTCCACATGTGTTAATTGCCCAAAAGCTGACCCATTTCATGGACCATTTTATCTTCACACACTGGGTATCTCCCTCACTGCAGATTGTGGAAGCTGGGAGCCACTTTTATTAAAAGTAGGTGCACATCCCTTTTTCAGGAAAAAATGTCTGCTACAAGGGGTTCTAATGCTGGTTGTGCATTTCTTGGTGGTCACAATTCTTGGTTCCTGAGGATTTGGTGCCTCATCCTTAAGACAGCCCCTCAAGAGAACTGAGAGCCTTCATCACCCAACCAAATCCTGCTCCACACAACTGCCATGGTGAGAAAACTCACCCCTCATGCTTTGTACCAGTTTTTTTTTTTTTCCTTTTGGGTTGAAAATCCTGGTGAAAATCCAGTTCCAGGTTTAAATGAATGGAGCTGTGGAGAAATTCAGCTCCAGTGATTGGAGGTGCTGGTGAATGGGCAGTGATGATGAGGGGAAGTTCTCCATCTCTCTGCCACTGCTGTGCAGGGACACACAGACATTGCAAAGGGCCATGAGCAAGTGAAAAAGGTCATGTGAAAGAAGCAAAATGTTTTAGAGGGATTTTTGCCCCTCAGCAGAGTAAATGAAATATCAAGATTCACGTGGCTTTGGGTGCAATGGGCATTGTGAAGAGGACAAGTTGAATTAAGGGATTATTTAGGTCAAGTAACTTTTTTTTTTTTAAGAAGGAACTTAACAAATTATCTTCTTGCTGACCAGTTCCTCGTGCCTTTTGCCTTTTATTTCAATCCATTTAAATTGCAAATAGCTTACTCCCAGAGACTTTCTGCTGACAGTTCACCTGTTGGGAATCTGAGCCCCTGGGTCTCTCTGAGGTCTCCTCTCTGCTGTCCTCAGGGAAGGGAAAAGGCAGCTACATCCACTCATATCTCCATAATTTCATTATGCTTTGTGGCTTCTTTGGCTGCCACTTCCACTGCTCCAAGGTCACTTCTGCAGTGAGCAGAGAAGGCTGGGGCAGGATGCAGAGTTTCACCTTGGCAGGATTCAATCCAGTTGTCCGAGCACAGGGGGAAACTGGGGGGGTTTTACTCAGCCCCCAACTTCCAGGACCTCCTGTAGCTCCAAAGTGGCACTTTGGGGTTTCTCAAGCAGCATTTTGTCTGCAACAAGGCTCCTGTCTGCAGGCAAGTGGCTCAAATCTTTGTATTGTTATATTATTATAATTACAGCAACCAGTGACTGCTTAAAATAGTCTTTATTTGAGGAGGCACCAGTCAGTGGGTTTACTCAACACTGGACCATCTGGCACAGGATTTTGTCCTACTGCTGGAACTGATGCAGGTGGATGAATCTGCACCCCTCCAGCTTTTAATCAGTCAATCAGCAGTGTTTCAAGAAACAAAATATTTATTGTCCCTACTCCTAAAACCACTTTTTTTTTTTTCTCCAACAGCTTTTTTTGATATATCTTCCCCTAGTCACTCAGAAATCCTGTTCACACAAGGGAGAAAGAATGGAATTTGATAGTTTGGCCAGGATTTTTGGATGTCTAGCAACCCAGACACAGCAGATTAACCAAAATGACCTCTGCATGTCCCAAAATGCCAAAGATTGATGTTGTCAGGGCAGTGGCTGCAGTGCAAGTGATCTGTGTCCTGCAGATTTTGTGCAATGTAACAGATGACCTTGATCCCCACTCTTGGAAAATGCAAACCAAGGCCATACAAGTGCATGGATTGCCCTTCTGGCCCAACTTGAGCTGAAAATTCAAATGTTTTTCTGAGAAAGAATTCTTTGGGGGAATAAAAAGGACTGTGAAATAAATTCAAGAGGTTGAATGGTTTCAGTTTTGGTTTTGAGCAGGTCAGAAATTCTTCACTTTAAGCAGTCGAATGTTAAACTCAATTTTTTCATTTATACCTGGGCAGTATCACCCCAGACAGGGATGTCACTGGTACAGACATTTTCTGTCAAGTAAAAGGTGCTAAAAGACAGGAGCAACTCAAACACCGTAAATCCTTCAAGGTAAAAGGATATGAAAATCAACCTCCTGTCCCAGTTTCTTCTTGCACAGGAGCTTACTGGGATTTTTTGGGTTTTACTGGTCTGTACTGGTACCATCCCTCCCTCCCTTGCAGGTAAAAATCTGTGCTACCTGCTCAGGATCACAATATTTGTGATTTATTAACTCTGTTTGGAAACAGCTCTTTCACAGAGCACAAATTCTCCTGGATTTATCAGTCAAACCAGAGGCTTTGGAAAGCACTTATTTTCCAGGGAGAATAGGGATGGATGGATGGATGGATGTACAGTGACAAAAGGGGTAGAAGGTTTTGAAAAAGCCAATTTTAAGATGGAGTGTTTCTTTCTGTGGTTCAAAAGAGGAGTTGGATCCTAAAGGAGGAGGGATTATTCCTTAAGAGAGCACCTGAGTTTTGCTATTCCAGCAAGATAGGAGTCAGTAGCTTAGCTCCAAGGAATTATATTAGCAGTCCAGCCTGTCTCTTTCTTTCCATCCTTTTCCTTGTGTCTCTTTATAAAGTTCTACGTACTTTTCAGTGAAGAAAGGAGAAACATGATTTTAAGATGAGTTGGAGTTGAGCCTTGAGGCAGAAACAATGCTCAGAAACTCCGTTTTAATGAATACAAAATATTACACCGTGAAAATCAGTGGCTGTTGCTGCTGCTTTTTCTTTGAAGGTATGTTAATTTTTGTTGCTCTTAAATACTCTTGTTGCTGGGAAACCGCCTCACACACTGTAATTGAAATTGGTTCTTCATATCCCTTTTTGTTCCTGGCAGGTTTGAAGTATTCTTAAAAGGTAAAAACTCTGCTGAGGAGAGGCAAGGTGCAGCTGATGGCAGATCCATTGGCATTTCTTTGGGCAAAAACACATCATGAAACACGTTCAGAAAAATTAAAGATTTGGGGCAGGGTACACATTGAAAATGGCAGGGGGTTGTGGTGAATATATTGTGAGTGAGAAGATTGGGAAGGGTGAGAAGAATATTTAATGGACTGTGGGAGTTAGAGGGTCTTTTTCGCACAAATCCACCTTGGTTTCAATCATTCTGGCACTCAGCATTTCCTCATTCAGGGATTATAACTTTTGCTCCTAAACTTTTTAAGACTGGTACACAGACACTTTGCAAAGCTCTGACTGTGTAATTAGTTGTATTCTTCCTTTGCAAATCAATTTGGTCTTACTTATGTTTTAAAAGATATGTCACTTTTCCATCTTTTTTTTTTCCCAGTGACTTGTTTAGCACCTTCTGTTATCTTGCAGGATTTGTACAAGTAGCTGAGCAATGTGGCTTCAGAGTAAAGATCAGCACACAGCTTAACTCTATTTTAGGATGCTTAATATGCACTCTTGTACCAAATCATTGTGTCTCTGAGATGAAAATATACTAGCTGTTCCTCTGACATAAATCCCTCTTTTATCTGCTTTGTTTGGCCCCTCAACAGGGTGAAACTTGGCCAGATCTGAGAACTGGGTCCACAGGGAGAAAGTTAAACAAGAAACACTTCAATGTTATTAAAGACAAAGCTCTTGACTCTTCACCTCCTTGATTAATGCTGCTTATAACTGTGCCTTATGTGAAGAAGAACAAGAAGCTCAGAGAAACAAAGGCCCTGCTGAAGTTTATGGACTGAATTGCAGCAACACACATCCCATTCCCTTTTTTATCATGCTCTGCTCCAGCCTTTCCTCTCCCTCAGCCTGCAAACAGCTCTGCTGTGCTCAAGTGCTAGTCACATCTTTCATCCCACATAAATAATAATACATCACAGCAATAAAGCAGCTGGTGTGAGTTAATTCCAACCAAACTACAGTCTACCCCCATGCAACAAGATGTCTGCACAATCACTCTGAGTAATAAGTCCTGGGAAATGCTGCACAATAATCTCAGTGCTTGATTAATTTTTATTTCATAACGAGCTGTTATTAATGGGCCAGATGCTGATAGGTTTGCTCATGGTGAGGGCAGTGTGACTGAGAGAGATGTGGCATTAAAAGAAAGGAAAGCAAAGTGCAACTGAGCTAGCTCAAGGATATTTTAGTGCATCACTGCCAGAGTAAAACAGCTAGTGAGTCAAACAAAACAAGATCAGCTTTTAGAAGCAAGTACAATGACTTGCTGCCTCGAAGAGATAATGTTCCTCTTTTAGTTTCTTGTGTCGTGCAATAAAAGAACAGTGAAAAGTTCCCAGAATATCTGCACAGGGAGTTAACATTTCCAGGAAAAAAAAACCCAACAAAAAACACACCAAAAAAAAAAAGCAGCCTTTACAAAAGAGGTTTTCTTTCTTCCAGGCTCTTCAGAGAAAGCTATGTAAAAGAAAAGAGCGAGAAAAAAGTCCAGGCGAAGCCAGAAGAAAAACATCAAGTCTTTTCAGCAGGGAATGAAAGCACAAAGGCAGGTCCGTGGCAAATGTCAATATTTACATGAGTCACAACAGAACCACTGGCCAAGGGGTAGAGCAGGGAAGGGTGTTCAGAGGAGTGGCCCTCTGGCCAGCATGCAGGAGCTTTCCTTTGGCACTGCAGGGCGTGGGGTCAGCATCCACAGTGACCGGGACAAGAGCCACGGGTGCAGTGACAATGCTGCAGCACTGAACCAAAACCACCCAGCACTGAAAAGCCCCAGACTCTGGGAGAATTGATTTGCACAGCCAGCAGCTCTCCTAAGAGAGCAAAGCAACATAAATTGTGCGCAGGGTGTAGAGAATGGGGGATAGGTGGGGTTGGGGGGTTGCAGTTTTCGGCAGAATGAGGGAACTGGGCAGTGATTGCTGCCTTGTACAAATAGGAACAGGATCTTGGGAGGAGGGAACTCAAACTGCCCATAATAACTAAATAAACACATCCTACAACTACCTAGTAAACTGAAGCTGCCTGGAATTTACCCTGGAAAAGCCCAGGACCAGCTCAGGTCCTGCAGAACTGCATCGATCAAGACAGATGAAAGAGCCCCTCATCAGTCATGCTTCAGATGTAATCAGCCTGACAAACCCAATCCATGGTTTCTTCTGAAAATCATTAGTCATCATATTAAACCAGATTATGTTAACAAATTGCTTCCATCTTCATACTCTTCAAGCAAACAGGGAGCAAGGAGCAGCTTTGGTTTGAGCAAATGGCTTGGCCAGAGCTGACAGCAAATTGTATGCACTAATTGAAATTCTAAATTAACACCATGTAGCACAGTTTGGCTTAATTGCTTTAAAAAGAGTTTTCCAGGGTACAATCTTGTTTCCAGTGTTACTCTGCCAAAGCTGTTCTAACATGTGAAGGTGGAGGAGCAGGTTTAGGGAAGCTCAGGTGTTCCCTTTGCCCCTTTACATTGATTTTCCTCGGTGTTTATGATAATCCCTCTCAGCTGTTGCAGAGCTGCTGTGTGCTCAGTCCCAGGAGGGTGCTCTTCCCTGAACACAGATGCAGGCCTAACAGAGCCTGCTAACAACTTCATGCTTTATAGATCCAGCCAGGATCAGGCCCTGAGTGAGATCTGAGCACATTGGGAATGGCAGTGCTCCAATGAGCCCCACACAGGTAAGGGGAACAAGTCACAGAGGGAACAGGGAAAAATCCCACTGCCCTTTTTGCAAAAAAAATACAGCTAAAAAAAGAGCTACTCTTCTAGATAATTGTAGAATCCTAATTTAGCCACAAACCATGGATATGCAGTGACGTTTGAAAAGTTTCTGGGGATCAGAGGTGCCCAAGTGAGACTGAGAGATGCAGCTGGGATTTAGGGGAGGTGCTCACCCTCAGAGTATTGCTGGAGGTCAGGAGGATACCCCAGACCACCAAAACCATCATTAGACCCCGTGCTCAGACAACTGGATGCCATCACACATTTGCATAGATTCCCTTGGGAATTTGCAATCAGAACTTGCACAGAAACAGATCCATGGAGACTCTGAGATTCAGATGTGTTAACCTGCAGTGTAAACCCTCCACTGAAAGCTAAAGGAGGTTAATCCCACCTCACTGAAACAAGCTCAACATCTCCAGGAACATGAGCAAGAAACTCCATGAGCTGAGCTTGGCTTCAGTCTCCAGAGACTCATCTGCAAGTCTGTGCTGCTCAGAGCAAAAATGACAGGTTCCAGTTTGAGCTTCACCTATGGAAGTTTGAGCATTAGAATGGGGTAAAATAGAAAAGGTTAAGTCCAAAGAGCAAATGATTATGGACATGTTTGTATTTCCACAGCTGAAACAGTTTAAAACCTCTGCTTCTACCAGCTCCATTTCTGTAGGGATGGTTCCAGGGACATCTGCTCTGGCCCATCAAAGAACTTAAAAAAAGTAAATTTAAAATCCATCTTAAAAAACCATCCAAATGGAAAAGGGGGCTGTTTCCAAAGAACCAGAGATGTAGATGTAGCTGCCTTGGCAGGAAGTTTGGATTAGATGATCTCCTTCTAACCCCAACCCTTCAGTGACGCTTGGGGGGTGACCTGTCTGTCCTTTTGGCCGAGCTATGCCTGCAGAGCTTGTGAGCACTTCTAATCAGCACCTGCACAAATTAAACCAGGTCAGAGTAAATCACAGCTCCAGGATGGCAATTTAAGCTGCTGTGGCTCTCCTCCTGTGGGCACATCCTGCAGCAGGACACCAGCAGCTCACAGAAATCTCCTCTGCCTCACGCACAAACCTGGTTGTTTCCACATCTGAGCAGACACCACAGGACAGGCAGGAAGCATTGAGGGCACATCCCACACTGATCCTCTTCTCCATGGGGCTGCTCCTCCTCTGTGTAGAGCAGTCGTTCCACCACCCAGCACTCTGCATGGTTATTATCTCCAAAGGCAGCACCTACATCCCCCCCACAGGTTTTTTACCAATTGTACTCCAAGGGCCTGGCTTGGAGATGCTGCAGGAGCATGAATTTATTTGGCACGAGGGCATAGGTGAAGCTGTTACATGCCAGCTGTGGAATATGGTCTATTTTGAACTCAGCATGTTCTTAAGGTATATCATCAGTTTTTCAGTATCTCAGAGAAACAGTCAGGATCTGCAAAAACCCCTGAAGAAGGGCTTTAAATGTTTTAAAAGTTACCCTGCATTATGCCAGGCCAGGAGAGGGACAGGAATAGAAGATTTCATTTAGATTACAGTTTCCCCAGGGAACAGGCAGCCTCTGACCATGCTTCTGTATGGTTCCTGCCATAATACACTCTCTGAATGCACATCCACAAACCTGCACACGGAGCAGAGAGTCCCAGGTGAAGGGACAGGAGCCTGACATGGTGGTTTTGGTGCTGAGTCATGGGGTAGAAATGACCCCAGGAATGCTTTACGGGTCTCAATTACAGAAAACTACATCATGAAGTATTTTTCCTAGTCCACAGAGAGCAATGGACATTTCCCAAGCATGATTCATCTGCCCTAGTTCAGAACAATTTCTCCCCAGAAAGCTTTATTTCTCTCTTCTGACTATAAAGGTGGAAATGGAGAATTTTACCTCTTACATGTCCACGTTTGGTCACAGCAATCCCATCAACTGGGGCAAAGGCACTGGGTTCAGAATGCAATTAAATTTCCCAGAGAAAAAGAAGTCATTTGACATTTTCTTCCAAAACCCATCACAGTTATTATAGCAAGGTTGAGCATGTGTAAAATGCTCAAGGTTCCCACAGATGGTGGTGGACATTCTTTATGATTGATATGAAGGATTGAAGGAGGCTGAAGAGTTCCTGGATTCTACAGATGGATATTCCATCCAGAAGTTTTGTTTCCAACAATCAGAGGAAGGAAAAAACCTCTGGAGATGAAGGACTTCTAGTTTTAAGTAGAGTGAGGCAGATATTCGTCCTGCAAGAAATACAATTACCTATTTGGTGAGAAGACAAAGCCACTGTGTTCCAACACTGCCTCTTCACAGGAGAGTCTTCAAGGTGTCAGGCTGAATAGTCAGGAGAGTGTTAAAATGGGAAAGATGGAAGGCAGAGAGGGAGGAATGAATGAGCATTCATTTAGCTCGAAATTAAGATGTCAAGAACAAAATTAATCAAGGCACCAAGGGACGTGAAGAGAAGAAATTCTTTAATTGCCTATACTCTAATGCTGGGAGCCTGAGCAATAAACAAGAACTGGAATTGGAGGAGCTCATTTATGAGTATACATCAGACTTCGTTGGCATTATTGAAATCTTGGGGGAAGATTTGCATGATTGGAATATTAAAATCACTCATTATAATCTATTTAGGAAGGGTAAAGTGGGCAAATGCAGAAGGGGAGTGGCACTCAACATCAGATGTGTTTCTGTGGGAGTCAGGTGCCTGAGCACTTCTTGTGAAGCTTTTCAAGCATTTCTCTGTGTTTTACATCTGAAGACACAGGAAAAGATGGATGGCTGGGATTTGCAATGTGGGATCTTTTGGAACCTCAGTTGCTGGAAGGTGCTCAATGTTTGTCACTCTTGAAAGACTCTGTCTTCAAAAATCAGACTCCTACAGAACAGAAGAACATTCTGGGTAAATCGTTGCTGTTTTACTCTTCACAAAAACTCAGAGCACTCCTTGAATGGCTCTGAAATTTGCCATAAATAAAACAAGACATAATAAGCTCTGCTTAAATCCTACAGACATTTTGTGTACAAAACCACAGAGGCTGAGCTGCTCTGAATGAGCTTTCCTACCTAGGCGTGTTTGACCCTTCCTGGCATGACACACAGAAGAAATCTGGTCTTTTCTATTTTTCAATGGTGTAAATTATCGCTGTGCTCTTGGAAGACGCAGCCTTGGCAGGTCTGCAGAATGAGAGGGGCTCTAATCATCACTTATTCTTCTGCTGCGATTTCCCTGACATCACTTTAGAGTCTCACTCTCACTATACATCCACATGTTTTATTTCCTAGGTAATTTTCATGATTCTCTCTTACACATTTTTAGATGAATGAGCTATTCCCTGAGTACACAAGATTCTCTGAGCCATTATCTTTAAGGCTCACCTCTTCCCTCCCTCCTACCCTACTCAATCCCTATATCCATTCTGACTTTGGCAACAATTTAATTCATCCTAATTGAAAATCCTATGCAGTAGCATAGGAGTTCATACTGCCAAGCTAATTTCATGCCCTCATTATTGTGATCTTTATTCTGCTTCACACTACAGAAACCCCCCTCCACTCTGCACCACGCTATCAGAAAACATCTCAAAACCCAAATGCCAGAACAGCTCCAGTTTTTCTTCCCATATGTCAAGAATTATTTATTTTTACCCAGAAGTTCAGAGCTAAACAGTAATAATTTTGAATATGTCTTGATTACTCTGAAAAGTTATTTTTGAGAACTATGTGTGTGTGTTGGAAGGGCAGTAAAGCCAAGAAAAATCACAGAATCAGACTGTCCTGGGTTGGAAGGGACTTACAAGGATTATCAAGTCCAGCTCCTGGTTCTGCACAGGACACCTCAACAATCCCACCCTGTGCCTGAGAGCATTGTCCAAACATTCTCTGAACTCTGGCAAGTTTGGTGCTGTGACCACTTCCCTGTTCAGTGCCCAGCCACCCTCTGGGTGAAAAATCTTCTCCTGATATCCAACCTAGGCCTCCCCTGGCACAGCTTCATGCAGCTGAAAGAGATGAGATGTGCTTGCCTGGAGGAGCAGCTCTGCACAGAGTGGATGGATCACTGTGCTCCCATCCAGGAGCAGTTTCTGGATGGAGTGGGATGCAGGTGTGTAGGTCAGTCACAATCTCTTGGTTGTGTGTAGATTTCTCCAAAACCGTGTGCTTTTCTGGTGTAAAGAAAAAAAAAAAACACATGCTTGTGCTGTCTCTGTTTGAGTCAGTGACTCATTCTGTCTTTCCACAACAAAGCAAACTGAAGTCACAGCAGAGCATGGAAGAGAGATGTGATTCAGACTTCACTCCTGATTTTATGCTTGAACAATATTCCTGAGTACAAAGTAACATCAGTCAGCCCCTTGCACATGTAATGCTGGGATGGGTGAAGGCAAAATTGAGATTAACAAGGTCCATGACTTTGCAAAGCTTAACTTTAATTTTTTTTGGCCTCAAAACTAGGGTCAGTTTATAAGCTGAATCCATCCAATAGAACACAGGGTTCTTCAGCCAATTAACTAATTAGTGCATGGTTTCCCAGCTCCATCTGAAGCTCAGTTCAAGCTGCAGCAGGCACATTTCCCCCCAAGACAGTACGAGATGTCTGTGGTTGTTACAGCACGGTGTGTGCCTGGATGAACGGGCACCTATTCGTACTGACACAGCTCCAGAGGCACTTCCAGCACCTCCTGGGAAATCTCATTTGAAGCAAAAACCGACTGGAATTCATTCAGGGGGAAGCACTGTTCTGGCTGTGGGGCTGTAAACAAAAGGCAGTGCTTGTCACCTAAGACTGGAGCTAAAAGGAGATATCCTGGAGATGGTGTCGGGGTGGAGAGCAGCAGTTCTGCTTTCTGCTCTGTTAATACTAAAGAAAATAACAGGGGCTGCCCATAACCAAAGTGAGGGGCTGTGGTGAGGGCAGAGAAGTAGCAAGAAGGGAAGGGAGGAGGTTAGGAATACCAGCTGGGAACAAAGGGTGAAGAAAAACAATGTGGGAAGGAAATTTGGGGCCACATCAGTGAGGTTTAACACTGGAAAGGGGCATATGAATGGGATGCATGATATGCAGTGATATGCCTGATATGGAAGGGAGAGGGTCCAAGAAGGAGGAGAAATGGCCTGGAAACCAGTAGGGTTGGTGTGAAAGATTTGGAAATTCATGTATTACTTGTCTCAGAAAAGGGGAGAAGAGAAGAAATACAAGAAGGGACAACCACAACTTTACCAAAGTTGATTTGAAAAATTTACCAGAGGATTTGAGCTGCAGGGCACAGGTTTCACCCCCAGGCCTACAGGGCACTGCAGTTCTCACTCACTCACCCTCACAAAGGCCATTTCAGAGGCTGTGCCAAGGGAAGAGCTGAGAACAAAGCAAAACAGGTCTAAATTCCAGCACACCTCTTGCAGCAACACCAAGACCAAGAGAAAAAAGACATCAGCTCTTCATGGTCATGGCCACATTGGGCATGGCCACTTTGGACTCACAGCTATCCCTCATGGAGCATCGTGTCCCTCCTCATTCCCTCTGGATTTCTGGCCCTGTGCACTGAGCTCTGCTGCTTTTCTGTGCAGCACCTTCAGCTTTAGCAGCTGCATTAGTTTGTGAGGGCCCCACGGTGAGGATTTTAAGACTCAACTAGACAAGAGAAGTAGGAGCTGCAGCTGAGGGATAATTCAGTTTTAATGGAGAGATGCAATTACTGATCTCCAGTTTGGGCTTTTTCCCTGGCTTAGCACACCTATGTCATTTATATTAAGCCATTCATCACTGCAGTGGTACATACCTGCTCTTAACTGATGGTCCTGCTTAACTGTAGTGTTGCATTTAATTTATTTCACAGAAGACAAGCAGTAACATTTGCCCTTTCCTGAACCCTTATGGAAAGCAGAATTTTTCAATATATACCCTTTTAATAAATTATGCACTACATTAGATAAAAAGTACAGCAATGTGTGTGTGTATGTGAACGTACATATATGCTGTAGCTTTTGTTGAAAATAGGGAGTATTTTTATGTTTAGGTGGACACATATCAATTGGGAATCCTCTCCTTGGGTTCCCAGCTGTTCCTCTTCAAGGTTTAAAAAAAAATATAGACATCACTTAGAGCTGTGGTTGTGTGCCAGGACATTGCTACTTGGAAGTCCTTCAAATTCAGAGTCATCGTGCCCAAATTTGTGCGGGGATCTGAACGAAACTCATTTTTTTATCAGTTCCCAGGAGTCTGATTTCCATCACACTGACAATGGGAACATCTGAATCCCAGCTGAATGGGAGATAATAAAATAAAATTAGTGCTTTTTGATGAGGGCAAAGGAGAAGGGATGTCCCACCAGTGGCCATTGTGCCTTGTACACGTTTTCCTTCACGTGGAGAAGGAAATTCATTCATTTTCCTTCATTCATGGAGAATCCTCCAAGAAGCCCCAGTGTATGTTTTCAGTTAAGGCTGGAAGAAGCTTTTCTTTCCTGGGAGAAGCAAGCACAGCCTGGCTATTTAAACTGACCACCAACCACTGCACAATGACATTTCTGCTGCACTCACATCAGAGACCCCTGAAGAGAGCACTTGCTGCAGCAGCAGAGAGGAAAAATAACATCAACATGAATAAACCACACCGTGCTCGTCAAGCTGAGCAGCCACATCTCTTCTTGTTCTCAGTGGAAACTGGGAGAAGTGGGAACTAAAACTGGGAGAAGTGGGCACTAAAACAAGCAGGGTGGTGACAGGGTACCAATCCCTGCTCACAAGCTGGCAGATGCAAGAAGCCAAGGTTGGACTTGATGGTCTCAGAGGTGTTTTCCAGCCATAATGATTGTAGTGCCACATTAAGCAGCTCTGACTTTCTCTGCTTGTCAATCCTCCCTGATTTTACTTTTTATCCTCCTGGTTCAAGTTCTGGATGTGCAGTGAGCATTTTGAGGACCACAGAGTTGCTGCCATGCTCTACACAGGGCTTTCATGACTTTATTTGCAAAAGGAATGGATAAATTTGAATGACAATGAAGTAACATGGTGAAAGTCCCATGAAAGCTGTGATGCACCTTCAGGCAACTCCCTGTAATTCCAAAGGCTTTCCCAAAGTAGCATCTCTGTGGTATCTGAGCACCTCATTGATCTCAGGGGCTGGATCCTTTTAGGCCAGGAGGGACTTCAGTTTTGGGGCAGAACTCCAGTTTTGGGGAAGATGTACTGTGCTAAGCAAAAAGGAAAATAAAACACTTGTGCATTTTCATACCCTTGGCAGCAAGGACACAAACCAGTCATGACCAGCTGGCCTGAGGACCTCAGACTGAGGTCCTTGGCTCTTTTTAACCAGGTGTCAGCATCATCAAAGGGAACTCAAGGGTGGGTGTGGCCACGCAAAGCTGGGTGCAAGGATCCCAAGGAATTTAATGGATTCATGGCTGGAGACAGTGCACCCATATAAACACAGAGACTCCTCAGGCTAAGATGGGACTCAGCAACAAAGGAGGAACATCATGGCGAAGTGGTGGCTGTAGGATGGCCCTGAGGTGGTGCTACTTAACCCCCAGATCAGGTGCTCCTGGCCCACACAAACCTGCAAAGTGTCCGTCTGTCCTCATCTGTACAGCCTAGAGCTCTTCTCCAGCTGGCCATGAGCAGGATATTCCTCTAGTGCCCTCATGAGAGATGAGGAAATCCCTAAAGATACCAGAGAGGAGCTGAAACCAATCCATCAAACAGGAAATAACTGCAGTGAGTGTGGCAAAGCTCCTAGCATTAACTAACCCACTACAAAACATGTTTCAGAAGTGATTTATCTTTCCCTCTTAACACTTTTAAGCCAGTTGCCATTATAATTAGCTACAAGAGCAGCTCAAAAAACCCAAAAAAGTCAGGGAAAAAAAAAAAACAACAACAGCAAAAAAATATCAAAGAAAAAAACCCCAAAACAAAATCAAAAAACCCGAAAAAACCAAAACAAAAAGAAAACAAAAAAAAACCATCACAAAAAAAAAAACCAAAAAAAATCCCCCAAAAAACCAAAAAAAAGCACAAAGAAACAAACCCAGAAATTAAAAATGGGGTATCAATTCTTCACAGTAGAACAGCAATGATTTAGATTTACACTGCTGTGATATTTCTGCATTCAGGTTGGGGGGGGGTTTATTTTCTTTCTTTTTCCCTCTTTCCCTTCAGTGTTTGTCTTCCTTTCATGGGGAAATTGATTGTTTGAAGGGACCAAGATTGATGCACCTAATGTTTACAAATGGCTCAAACTTCTGGACACTCTATTTTCCAGTGTAAACTAATAAGAAATTGATTTGTTAGTTGCTGAGTCTTTGCCTTGTTCGATGCATTTTAAAATATTTATATATGTATATTAGTACTAATCAGCCTTGAAAATGATGAACTGGATGGTTAGAATTCTAATAAACTGAAATTTTGATCGTACGATATCCAGTAGAAATGATCAATCTAAAATTTTTTGTGTCATTTACACATATATCCAGGAAATATTTCTTAGTTAAGGACTGCTCTACAGGAATAAGCAAGAATTTTATCACTTTCTTCTGTGATCATCTGTTATCAGTTCTGTATCCCTCAGGCTTTTGTGTTACTCTTGTTTTGATTTATCATTTGATCCTTTTCATTTTGTCATCTTTGAACGCAACTGAAAACCAGCAATGAGGATCATATGAAAAGAAACACATTTCTGCACACATTAAAAGCTGAAAGAATTTAATAAAATGCATTCCTCCCTGTATCTCAGAAGGGAGCATTCACCTGGTTTATCTAGCTGTTCCTGTGGCCCCCTGAAGTCTAGCACATAACTGAGGCAACAATGAAGACTGATGGGATTTGTAGTCCCAAAAGTGGAATAAACTTCTGGCAGGATCAGTCTGGGGGAAGGTGAAGGGCTGGCTACTGCATGGGGCAGCCACAGCTTCTCTGGGAAACCTGTGCCAGGGCTTCACCATCCTCACAGACAACAATTTCTTCCTAGTACCCAATTTAACCCTGCCCTCTGTCAATTTGAAGCCATTCCCTGTGTCCTGTCCCTCCATCCCTTGTCCCCAGTCCCTCTCCAGCTCTCCTGGAGCCCCTTTAGGCCCTGGAAGTGGCTCTAAATTCTCCCTGGGACCTTTCCTTCTCCAGCTCTCTCACTCTGTCTTCACAGCAGAGATGTTCCATCTCTCTGAGCATCTCCATGACCCTCACCTGGACTCACCCAACAGGGCCATGGATCCAGATTTGGTCTGACAAATGCCAAGTGAAAACAGAAGATTATTCCCCAAGAACTTCTGTCTCTATTTAAGCCACTATGAACCAGTATCCCATTCACACTTTAGGCTGCCGAGGGGATCACCTACCCCAGGGTCTTTTCAGATTGCCATAGGTTTTTTCCAGCAGGGTTTCTAAGGCTGAACATGTGAATACACAGCTCCTGGATTATTTTTTGTCCAGCATAATAAAAATATGACCCACCCTGTAAACACTAAAACCATCTGGAGGGAGCACAACTTCTACCTAATGTCCCCAGCTCAGGCTGCACCTCCTTGTCCTCAGGATGGGTGAGTTCCTCAAAAAGCCTTGGGCTGCTGGAGTTTCCTGGGCTGGAGACTGCCTTACCTGAATCTGTCACTGCTGCTTTTGTTCCCACTCTGTTTCTGTGATCACAGCACTGCACAGAGCAGCTGCTCCCTCCTCAGCAGACTTCCTGACAAGTGATTACTTTACAATAAAGATTTAGGATAAAACAAATGTTGAGTTGCTGGTGACACCCTCCTTTTCTCCCTCCAGCATTTCAAGTCTGGGTTCATTATCACCTCTTTAATTGGGTAATTATAATAGAGCTGACAATCACTCGGTGCCATCCAACGGCATTTTTGATCTCACCTTTTTTTTTTTTTTTTAATGTGTATATATAGTTATATATTAAGAGAAGAACCATTAAAGTTCTTATCCTTTGTCACACCCTTTCCAGGAATACCAGGGAGCCCAAAATCCCTGGATGAATGCAGAGCTGGGAATGACCCAGTCCTCAGCCAATACTGAACCCAAGCAGCACCATGGCAGCACAGACCATCAAAGAAAGGAAGATGAGGGGGCTCAAGGTGAGCAATGTTTTACAAATCAAGTGAAGGATGCTCAGCCTATCACCAAGACCAGCCCAGGATCAGCTACAGCTCCTTCCAGCTGGGCTGTGCTTAAAGGGATGTGGTGGATCACTTCACCAGTCTCACCATGGGAGAGGGAAAAGCAGCGAGATGAGGAAGCTCTTGCTAACAGACTCTTAGTCCCAGGAGTGAGTAATATTAATAGACTGCCTGCAATCTATTAGGAAAAGGAATTAATTAGTATCTTTAGATGAGTTTGTTGTGTGTTTGTTTAATTATGCACACAGGGAAAGAAAAAATACCATCTGCCCTTCTGAAAAAGAATAAAAATGCAATCACACAGGAGCAGATGCCCAAAGAAGGCAAGTGGAACTGCAGCCCACAAAAAACTGATGGCAACAGAATCCTTAAGCATCGCTCCATTTCCTGTAAACACACTTTAAACGGCCAAAACTTTCTTCTGAGTCCCCAGAGAGATAATTTTATTGAAGAGAACTTTTCTAAAATGCAGGGAAGTCTATCAATGCTGGAAAAGGGTCTGTTTTGGTAAGAGTGCAGTCCATTTATTTTCTTCCCTAATAAAGAACTGTTATTCCTGCTCCCATATTTTTGTCTGGGAGCCCCTTAATTTCAAAATGATAACACTTTGGAGGGAGGAGGTTTACATTTTCCATTTCAGGGGAGGTTCCTGCCTTCCTTGGCAGACACCTGTCTGTTCAAACCAAGACTACCCTTGTGCCTGATCTCCAGCTGATCCTCACTCCACCAACTGAGACCCTCTGAGCCCAGCATTTCACTTAGTTTTCAATCCAACTCACTGTCCACTTGTCTAACCTGTATTTCACCAGCTTGAAAATTAAGATGTTGTGGCAAACAGTGTCAAAAGCCTTTGTTAAATTATGGAAGTAATCCCTGCTCTTCTCTCACCCATTGGCTAATAATTTCCTTGTAGAAAGCTTTGATCAGTTAATGAATCCATGCTGACTTCTCTCAAGTGCTTCATTGTCTTTAGACATTTGGAAATGGCTTCTAGAAGGATTGAAAGCAGGTTATTTTCTCCCAGCCCTTACAGACCTCTCTGGAGAACACAAAGTATTGAAAATTCCTGTGTCAAAAGAAATCCAAGAGAAAACTGAGCTCATGCTCTTCCCCAAACCATTGGTGCTTCAGCTGTTTCTTTCTCAGGGTGGCTCAGATCTCTGTCCCTCCACGGGCACCTTTGTGGTTCATAAACAAACTCTCAAACAGCCATGTTCAGCCTGAGAAGATGTAGGAATGGTGACACCCCAACCCTGGAAGTGTTCCAGACCAGTTTGGATGGGGCTCGGAGCAATCTGAGTTAGTGGAAGGTGTCCCTGCCCATGGAAGGGGTTGGAACTAAATAATCTTTAGGGTCCCTTGCAACCCCAATCATTTCATGTTTCTATGGCACTTGTCTTGTTTGAGTCTACAGCAGAAAACCACACTGGGTGCTGAGATCCCCATTTAATGTCACTGCTGTTTTATATGGATTTTAGAATTATGATACACACCACAGAAATGGTTGCTATATATATTTAATGTGCATTATTTATAACGAGACAATTCCTTAAGGCAATATGGAGACATACAGGGGCATGTATCAATATGTATGGGTTTAACAAAAAAAAAAGAGCTGGAAGGTCTGGACTCAAATAATCCATGCTCCAAAAATGTCTGTTTTAAACAATGAAACAACAGTGGCAGCATTTGTCTTTGTTTTACGATCATGCTGAGTGGCTTAACTGTGCCAGATGGTTTGTTCATGTCTTAGGAGTGAAAAGAAATGTCTGTGAGCTCACCCAAACTTGAATTTCCCTCTCTGAGACACTTCTGACATGAAAATAATGAAGATGCTGAGATGAAAGTAACTTACAGGACATTTATTCGATTTCATACTAGATGTACAAAGAATAAACCAGACAGTGTGTCACTGGAGATAGCAGCAAGGAAGAGATGGAAAAGAAGGAATATCTGGAATCTATACAGCTGCTGCAGGAACATACAGGGTGGGAGCAGAGTTATTTACCTCTGCATCATGTGCCCAGAAAGGAATCACAGTCCCCCAGGATCACACTTGCTGCTTTATCCCCTGCTCTGTGCTGCAGGGCTCAGCTCAGTGCCAGTCCTCTGCAGGTGTTGGAGAAAGGGATATTTTATTTCAGCCTAAGCTTTCTTATGAAGAGCTAAGTGAAACTGAAAAATGTCCCTTCATGACAAATCCCCTAGATATTCCTGGTCTGTGTTTTCCCCCACACCAGGACAAAAGAAATGTGTGGTTTTATTTTTTACAGAATGGACGAGGGAGCGACAAAGAAATTCAATTTGGAAAGGTCAAAACACAACAGATGTCAAATGCTCTTTTTGACATTTTCAGCTGAAGAGAAATGTTTCGACATGCCTGAAATCAAAACCTTTCCATTTGGGTTGCTGAAAGGTTTTGTTTTGAGTCATGTCAACATTCAACTTTGTTTTCTCACAGCAGCACGTGGTCTTGTGGGAACTGTAGTTAAAACAGAAACAGTCACATTTCCCCCACTCTCCTAGAGCAGGCTTCCTGCTCATAATAATTACATGCTAATTACTAGCTAATGTAATGTCCATGACAAACCACATTGCTTGGCTGGTGGGAAGTCAGCACAGCTCCTTTTAGTGGAAGCACAATCCTCTGAGGAGATTATTTTATTGGTGAAAATGGTGTAAAACTACCAGTCCCATCAGGCTGTACAGCATCAGGAAAATGCAGTTTAATACTTTGCTAAGGTGTTTCCAAAAGAAGCACATTATAAGCAGCCCAAAAAGAAAATACAATTATTTAACAAAACTCCCAAAATGTTTCCTTAAAAATATATGTATACATAGAAAAGTTTTTAGACTGGAAAGGTCTCGTTCATCTGTCATTAGAAATGCTGGGCCCCATTCTGGAGAGTCACAGCCCTCACAACTGAAATGTAGAATAAAGGTCAGTGTCTGCAGGAGAAAGAGTGTTTTAAGAGTGACAGAATACAAAAAATAAGAAGAAAAAATATAAAATTTTGACTTTGCCACATAATGGAATATATTATCTAACAGCCCTCCTACACAGAAAAATAATATTACAAAAAAAACCCCTAAATTGCAAAGCACCACAGAGCTGATTTCAGTCTGAGTGCCAATGATTATAATGTACATTTGTGAAGGGTCAGTAATCCTCAAAAACTCCCAGGTGCTTCTTAAGCCATAAATAAAGAGATCCTTCACTAGACATTGGGGTGGAAGGCAACAGCCTTATACTCTGCATCAGCAAAGGTGCCCACTGGATTTTTTGGGGATGATTTTATTTGCAAGTACAATTACTACTCTAGCAGCAGGGACACAATGCAGGGATGAAATCCTTTAGTCAGGAATTCTAATCTAGGAATCCTCTAATCTAGGAATTATAACTAGGGTCTAGAGTTAGCCTCATTTTTGACACTAATCTACTCTGGAAAAATTCTCTGAGCTGCAACAGGACCTCAAATCCCTCAAAATCCTGAGAGCACTTAGCCCCAGAACAGGACTCAGATGCCCACAAAATGCCCCATCATTTCCAAACACCCCTTGTAGATAGTGGAATGATTCAGAACCTCATTTCTCACCTTCTCCTAAGGACATTAATTCCCTGCCTTAAGGTCTTCTGGGTGGAAGATGATGAATGGATAATAGGAAATACAATTAGCATCAGGATTTTAGGTCCCAAATTTATAAGCAATGGGAACACCACAGTTCTGGTCACAGTTCTGGCCCCAGCATTTCTGTGAGAGAAATGCTCCTTCCAGGGAATTTCAGGAAGGGAAATGGAAAACTGGCAGTGAAAAGAGTTTTTGACTTGAAAATTGCTTGAATTTTTGACTTTGAAAATTTCCTTTCCTTTCCTTTCCTTTCCTTTCCTTTCCTTTCCTTTCCTTTCCTTTCCTTTCCTTTCCTTTCCTTTCCTTTCCTTTCCTTTCCTTTCCTTTCCTTTCCTTTCCTTTCCTTTCCTTTCCTTTCCTTTCCTTTCCTTTCCTTTCCTTTCCTTTCCTTTCCTTTCCTTTCCTTTCCTTTCCTTTCCTTTCCTTTCCTTTCCTTTCCTTTCCTTTCCTTTCCTTTCCTTTCCTTTCCTTTCCTTTCCTTTCCCTTTTTTTCACTTGAGGACACTGCATGAGTTAATGTGAGACACACATAAATATAAAATAAATAAACAGGAATGTAAAATCACATCCAGAACAGAGCTGCTGTTCAAGGAGAAAACAGACATCAGTTTGTTTGTGCTGGTGCTCTCCAAAGGACAGATGAATATTTAGGTGGAGCATAGAAAAAGAAGCAGAAAAGGGAAAGAAATGTGTAGGACTTGGGGGAAACACAAATCATTGGACACATATAGAGCTTATTTATGGATTTATTCACAGAATATGTAGAATAAAGGGCTACAGGTAACAACAGAGGACAAGTGAGTGTGTGAATGTGATGATATAAGTACACACATCCTTGAAGGTTCACCTACTAATTCATAGTAAAATCCTTACAATGAGTCATTTTCTGCATTATGATCCTATAAATTACTCTTTTCTTGGAAAGAAAAGCACTGGAGTGAGGCAGACAAGAGAAGAAGCCTGCTGAAAAGATAAATACAAATAAATTCCCTTTTCCTAGCAGCTTTTCTTTCACCTTGACAAGCAGAGGAATAAGGTGCTGCACAAATATCTGTAATTACCTGACTATTACAGAGTATGTTCTGAGTGAGCCATGGAGTCTCACAAGCCTCCCTAATGCACTTGGTTGTCCAGATCCTGTCATGGAGAGGAAACTCCTCTTGGATGTCTTGACCCTTGGGTATTAGGGTTTGCTCTTCAAAATATGTTGCCAATGGTGTAAAATAAGGGAATTTTCACTAAACTACAGTAATTATGGTGATTTGCAGCAAATTTGGGACAGGTTTATCAAAGCCACTTTTTCTCACCATGCTGCCTGTGGGCTGGAGCAATTCAGTGGCATATTTTCTTTTTAGGTTTTTGTATGAGGTGATTTTAGTGTGGCCTCAAATTCCCATATTCACTCAGCACATTATTATAATGTTACTAGCATTAACTTTGCTTTCAGATAGACTAAATGGGCCAATACACAAAATCCTCAGTACTTAATGTAGGCAAATACAACTTTTCCTTTCCTGTTTTCTCATTCTGTGGAGTTTTCATGCATTCAAATACTCTTGGATTTACTTACAAGAATAATATTGCCGTTCTAGCAGGAATTACCTGGCCCCAGTTTGTCAGTCAGGTCTTTCCAGGTCAGCCATGATTTTCTAGAATCATAGTCTAGTTTGGTTTGGAAGGAGCCTTAAAAATCCTCTCATTCCAACCCACTTCCATGGGCAGGGACACCTTCCATTGTCCCAGGCTGCTCCAAGCTCCATCCAGCCTGGCCTTGGACACTTCCAGGGATCCAGGGGCGGCCACAGCTTCTCTGGGCAACCTCTGCCAGGGCCTCAGCACTCTCACAGTCAATAATGTCCTTTGAACATCCAATATAAACCTACTCCCATGTCTCCGTTTTGATACTCAGACAACTATTAATTATTGATTTGGGGTGCCTTGTCTTTCAGACAGCTTGAATTGTTCATGTGCACTGAAAAACTGCTTAGAGCATAAGGGGGTTGAAAATCTATATCTGAGAGCTGGAAACACCAAGGCTGGTGTAGGATAGAGGGAAGGAAAGAGAAATGATCTTATGTATCACAGAAGCCTTTTTACTGGCTACATACCTCTAATTTTATAATAGAGAAAGTCCAGATAAAAACTCATGTGTCCACAGATTGTTGTCCCCTCAGGATTTCCAGCACTGACACTTTTTCCCAAACATGGAGATCCATGAAAAAATCATACCAATTTTTAGTGGAATCAAGAGGCCTTCCTGAATATTGAGCTAAATCAAGGTATTGCTGAAGCCAGGAGAAGATTTTTTTCAAGGAGTTTGACAAAGGCTTCTAAATGTGACAAATTTTTCTAAGCAATTTTGTGTAGCAGCTGGAGCTGTCACCTTGTCATGCAGAAGGGTTGCAAGGACAAACCTGTTCAGAGCAGCACAAGCATCTGCTGGAATGGTTTATGAGTGCACAGCCTTGAGCAGAGGTGAGGAAAAGTGATTTTATCCTTTCAGAGCTTTGGCTGTAACAATTTCAAGTGGACTGTTGCATTTCTGAAACAAAAAAACCTCTATTCCCTTCCACTGCTTTTTAAGATGATTTAGTCTTTCTTCATTCTATTTATTCTTTTAGGTATGAAAAGATGTAAACTTGCAGCTCTTGTGCTCGGAGTTTTGTTATGTTTTCTTGTTATGCAGAAATTAATCTCCCCTTGATGTTTTTCCTTGCTTTCAAAAGCTTATTAAAAATAACAAGGAACAAATTGGGTGGAAAAACGAACAGCTGATGAATCATCCTTTTCTTTGTCAATCTGAGAAGACTGAACCAAAGTAACCTTTTTAACTGAACTCTTTCAGGCTTTTGGACTGGATGAACAGAGAACTTTGTCTTGACTGCAGCTTGAAGGCATCTCCTTGCAAGGTGTGCAGTTTAAATATCTAGAAGACTGGTCCTTTGGAAGGAAAGCATGATGAGTGTTTGGAAAGTTTTTGGACCTCTTAAAGAGAATGCAACTGCAGCTAAATGCAGCTTTACTGAAACCAGAGACACAACCTCAAATGGAAAATAATTCTACTGTTTTGCACACATGGTGATAATGCCTTGAGCTAAATATGATATTAATGGGATTCATCAAACCCTAGGCAAGATTATGTAGCCAAGTTATCACCATGACAGAACAAAACATATCTCCAAAGACATAATTAGACTGCTTGCAGATTTGGCCAACAAATGATAAAAAGCAGAGTCATAAAAATTCTTAGAAGGGAATACATCTTGAAGGAGATAATATGCCAGGGAGAGCAGTCTCCTTTGCCTCCAGGAAGTCCTTTCTCCTTTCTAGAAAATTCTACAGTAGATTTCCAACATGGGGTATTTTTTCCTGGATATTTTAAGCACTGAAGCAGTTCCCATGAGCATTTTTATCATGTTTTTGTGAATACTCCTCAGGATGATTTCCCAGACTCTCTGCATCCTTGTGCAGTTGAGGTCCAGCATTTTCCAAGTGGATCAGGTTATGTGGCCACTATCAGAGCAATGGAATGGGCTGAACAGTTTCAAAACTGTGAAAAGAAACCTCTGCACATATTCAGTAATGAGCTAGAAGTTACTTAACTTCTTAAAGTTAAATAGTAATTTAAATAATTTAAAATAATAATTAACTAATTAAGCCCCAAAGCTGGGAGGAGTGTTTGACTTGGATTGCAGGGAAAAGCATAATTTGCCCAACAGTAAATTGGCTGTTCCATTATGTCCCTAATTCCAGTTATGTCCTGTACATCACTTTCTTTACATAACTTGCCTTTGTGATTATAGATGAAATTGCTGAGATGTTTGTGTAACTTAGAATTCCCCTCAAAATTTAATGTATGTAAACATACCTTTAGGGGTAGGCAATAAAACAACTGAAAAAATAAACCCATCAGTCACACCATCATAGGCTGCAATACCTCTTCTTGCACAGCCCATCTGTAGTAAGGAGGTAAAATCATGTAAGAAGAAGAAGAAAATCCTAGCCCAAAGTCATTGTAATGGACTTCAAAAGACATTCAAAGGCTTTTTGTGGGATTTAATTCTCACATTCCTAGGAAAATTTCAAGTCTGAAGTAATGCAAAACTCCAAAGAAAATAAATAGAATATTTTTTGTGTTTTGCATTTGGTTTTTAATTTATACCCCTACCTGACACTCCAGCCACCAGTTTCACCCAGACCCCACATCAATGAATAATTTCTTCCTAATATCTGATTTAAGTCTACCTTCCTTCACCTAAAAGCCATTAATTAATGGTTTCAGGTTCTCCCTATTAAAGTCTTCAGCCATATTTGTGTCTTCTTCTCCCCCAGCCCCTGCCTGAGTAGGAGTAAGCTGGAGTTGACCCCTGGTTCACTAAGAACCAAACCAGACTCATCAGTGAAAGATCCATCTCAGAAAAGAAGTGTCACATCCCCAGCCACTCTGAGTTGTCCACATCATATCAAATCTTGGCAACAGCACTGCTCATCACAGATCCTGTAGGTTTTTCTCTGCTTCTTTTCCTCAGAATAAGGCAAGTGCCATGATATGAGAGCACACAAAGAGAACAGAGTAATTGGGGAAGCGTTTGCTTTTTTGGGGGCTTTACGACGACGTTCGCAAAAGCGCTTCCGACGAGCTCCTGCTCTGCACGCCTTGCACCCCGCTCCATGAACTGGCAGTGTGATGGAGAGCTCCCATTACCAGGTCCAGCATGGGGAGGGGATTGCTTTTCTCCATCCAGGCCCAGGAGCAGCTATTCCTCGTGATATATTGGCGGAATGCCAACAAATGCGACACAGTCATACTCCGACGGGGAGGAACGCCGCGTGCGCCGGGGCAAACGAGGATGGATGGGGCGAGTGTGAGTATTCAAACAATAAAATCTGTGTGAGTAAATCATCTCTTATTGCTCCATACATCTTCTCCAGGGCTGCTTCCTGTTTCTTAACCAGCAAAGCCTCCCTGGTAATGCTGACTTTCTCTCTGCTGTTCTGGATGTGTTGATGTCATTTTATGCAGCTGGGGCTGAGATAAAAAAATGCCGAATGTTCCCCCCTCCCCATGACACACCTCCATCTCCTCCCCCTGTTTATTTCTTGAGATACTTTCTCAAACTAAGAATAGCACTATGGGAAGGAGCGAAGGAGAGAAATATCCATGAAATGGGAACTGGACAAAACAACATCTCAGCTGCTCCCAGCCAAAGGAGTTTTTCAGCAGTTGTCGTTATTTTTGTTCTGGTGTGATGCTTCACAGGGGTGGAAGCTGTTTCTCTTCATCCATTTGGTCCATGTTGTCTTCCACCATGGAGGAGGTTGCTAGGTTTGGTGTCACATTTTATGGTGACTGGGAACATCAGGAGAATATTCTGTTCCCACCATCCACAGTTTGTGGTTTCATGCACTGCATGGTTACTTCATTATTCATAACAATAATAATAACAGTAATAACAGTAATAATAATAATAATAATAATAATAATAATAATAATAATAATAATAATAATAATAATAACAACAATACCTTCTATAGTTCTCCTAGCACCGTTCCAAGAGGTTTTGTGATCCTAATTAAATATATAATGAACCTAATTTAACATATGATCTCTAATTTAATATATGAGATGATAAACCACAATTTCTTGGTTGTACCATGGAAAAGCTAAATTCCAGACCTTTGCAGACCAGTCCAATTTATAATCCACCAATTCCTATTGTGTCTTCTGGGGAAGCAGCTGTAACTGGATGGTTTTTGTAGTATAAACATCCATTCTTTAGGAAAGCTGGTAAAGTTTAGGCCAAGGTGTTGATCTATACTGGCTTAGGATATAAAGGACAAGTAAAAAGGACCAAAAATGTGAATTTTCCTATCCCTGGGACATAGTGTCCCATGCATACAGGGCAGTATATTGTGGTAAGGCATATGCACAACCTGCTTTGGAGAGCATCCACACACTGGGTGATCCTGTTCTAATCCATTCATTTGATCATTGCCCTCATTAAACTGGCAAAGAGGGTTGTTTGGAAAACTTCCCATTTAAAATTGTCTCCTTTCAGCTTTTCCAGATTGATTAAGTCTTGCTTGTTGTCAGTTACTCCATCTCACACTCCCCTGACAGCGTGAAACAGGATAATCATGTCCTGACATGCCTTACAGCCATAATAACTCTTTCTCTACTTCCAATTTTTTTCATATTATTTACCTGAATATTAAGATCTTTGCCTGAGAGCTGACAGATGAAGAGCCTTATCTGTGTCCCATTTACTAAGGTGCTTACATTTGCTGCTTCAAGTATTTAAAGCTGCTTTAACAAATTCACCACAGTTTGTGATGAATGCAATGTAATCAGCAGAAGTTAATAGGAAACTTGAATTTAGTGTCCCCATTTGTCCAGGTATCAGGGAATGGACTGAATGGTCCCCAGAACCTCCTTTACTTGGAGTGCAGGGTGTAGCCAGAGGTTGCTTCAGGCTTCACTAAGGTTTGGGCATGAAAAGCCACAGTATCCCATACTGAAGCAGCTGTGGTTTGGGGAATCTTGCAGCTTAAAACTCAGCACAAGCCACAGACTCTGAAGGTGCCTTTATTAATCTGGAAAGGTGTTCTTGAAGCTTTGTCCAACCTCTGTGTTTGCAGACTGGGAGGGCAGGCAAGAGGAGCTGTGGACTCCAGGCCTTCTTAGGAAAGAGCTCCCTATGACTTTCTTCCCACCCTAACACAGATCCCACTTTGTCTCTCCAGCTGGAGAACTATCTTCCTGGAAGTTCAGCCACACCAAAGTGGGATATTGGTGGGGACAAATGAACATATTTTATTGGGAGCACTGGGGAATTGATTGGAAAGAGGATACTGAGGCAGGTGGGGATGAAGACTCAAGGAGCAGCCAAGGCTGGAGCCCACAAATGTAATGATTAACAAAGAATTTAGAACATAAATTGATTACAGTGGTGAGAAATAAATGCTTATTTCCCAGTCTCATACAGGAAGGAGCCAAGTGTAAAAATGTTCATTTAGGCCTGCCAGCTTCTGTTTCAACAAGTAATCTAGAGTTGTCCCTTCTCCAGTTCCCAGTTCCCTTTCTTCTCTTTGGACTGATGACCTTTGCTTCCAGCCCTTTAAAAGCCACCAGTGCCTAAATTTCTTGCCTTTGGGCAACAAACACCCAAGTTTGGCCTCACAACTGCTGTGGCATCTCACTGCAAAGCCGGAATGGGCTCCTGAGGTTTTTCCTCCAGGTGTCTGCCCTGGGGAAGAAGACACAGACAAAATTTCAGAGCTTGTTGCTTATGTACTGCTGGTAGAATGGATACAGCCCAGTGGATTTCAGAGATTTCAGGAATTGCAGGAACATTGAAGAATGCAGGGCCAGAGAGATCTCTCTGGGATTCCTCTGAAAGTGCACTTGCCTGAAGACAAATTCTTTTTTCTTTTTCACCCACTGAGATCAGACAGGTGCTTCTCTGTCTCTTTATCATGCCAGCCTGGTTTTATACCCTTCTATCTTCTTAACTAAATATGGTCCTGTCCCTATCAAGAGCCTTGCAGACTCTGGTTTTATTGTATTACAATGATCAACATAGCAATCAGGTTTGAAAAAAATATTAAAAAGGATATTTAGTGAGTTTGTTGAGATCAGTCATCCAGGACCAGGAACACACCTGGAATTGCACCAAAAGTGAAAAAGCTACAAACTATTTTCTTTTCAACTACCTGCACATCATCTAAGCAGTATTGCAGCTGTGCAAGAATCATGGGGAAGAAAAAACCCCATGCATGGCACAGATAATTAACAGGGTACAGAAGGAAACACAAGGAAGGAGAAAGGGAATAAGAGAAAGAAGGAATAGTGGGGGGAAATAATGCCTCAGGGTTTAGCTTTTGTATTTTTCAGATTCTGTGCTGCTTTAGTGTGTGGGTCTGAGCTCCATATTATGGGATGGTGAGCTCTGTGCACAGAGCAGGGAGACAAAACAATTCCTGCTCCAGCTGAGCACCAGGGACAAATGACCCAAATCTCAGCCCAGGAGCACAAACCCGTGGGCTGGAGAGAGAAAAACAAGCAGGGTGGGACTGCAGGGGCTAAAGCTGGAATGGGACAATGAACTGCAAGATGCAAATGGAGCAGAACTGATCCCAGGGAGAGACCCCGGGAGCGCTGGTGCATTTTGGGGCCATTTTGGTTCATCTTGGGTGCAGCCCTGGCTGGGCTCTTGCGCTGGCCAAGGTGGATCCATTGAGGCCTTCTAATAAATCCCTACTTTAGTCTTTAACTCCATCTAGTCTCTGTTATAGGTCAGCCTTCACAGGACATCAGGTGAATGGGGAGAACAGAAGGGTTGTACAAGTCCTTTCAGGGCTTGAGTGCAGGCTGTTCACTTTTACACAAGGAGCTCCTGCCCATCTTCCTCTACCCCTCCTGAATGTCTCACCTCATAAAAATGAGAGCAGGCTCCCAGTACTAGAGTGATTTCAGCATTTATTACAATAAAAAGAAAGGCCTAAAACAAGGGGGCCCATGGGCTGAGCAGGAGCGTTCCCATCAGGGATGCTGCAAGGCCTGTAGCGATGTCCCCGATGTCCCAGGTGGAGCAGCACAATTCAGTGGGTCAGAAGCCCCTTTATATCCTGTTTTTTGTCCCTCTGGATTGTTTTCTGTTTGGATCCTTCATTTGCATGAAGGTTTAAGGCTCTTGATTGGACCCTTACAGTTCTGTCCAGGCTGGCTTGTGATGCACTTTACTGAGGTGTATTATGGTACATTGAGTACCCTATTTCTTATAACTACCCTTGTAACCCCTTTTACAATATAATAACCCAACTAACAGTACGTGCTTAAAGATCTATCAACTATTTTACAACAGTTTCTAACCTATTTTTAACATTGCCTGTCTCCCCTCTTTGTTTTGGCCCAACCAAACACCTGCCCCACCTCAGCTGCCCCGTTTCATGCATGGCCTCCAGCTGATCATGAAGGTGAGTTTCTTTTGGAGCACTGGGTTGTGAACAAGCATTGCTGGGACAGGAGCATGTGTTTGTTCCAGCTGCCTCTGCTGCAATCTTGGGATCTCTAGCTGGTCAGAGTGACTTTGAGATAAGTTAGAAAGTCTCTTTTCTCAGCTTGGCGGTCAAAGAAGGAGTCAGAGTTCTTCAGTCAATTGTTTTCAGTCTCAAGGTTGTTTATTGTATCTTATCTATAAAATTCTTTCTCTTGTCCAGCCGAGGTCCACTCAGCAGGACAGTCAGAGGCACTCTGGTGTTATCTTTTTATACTAAAAACTACATGTACAATATTTACAATTACTTTCCAATACCTATCACCTGTGTTAGACAGTGAGCTTCTACTCTAAACCAATCTAAAAGTGCCACCATCACAGCAGAAGATGGAGGCCAAGAAGAAGAAGGAGAAAGGCTGGACACGCCCAGATTCTTCTGTATTGTCTCCTGAACCCCCATTCTAAATACCTCAAAAAAACTATTTTTCACCTTGTGACAAACTATTATTCTACTTAAACTCTTTTGACTTGTAATTCTTCATATAAGGTTGGTAATTGTTTTTCTATGGGTCAAGCTCAAAGGCACAGGTGTCTTGGGTTCTATGCCAAGGTCTCTGATCCCCTCCAGTCAGGGACTCAAGCCCTCCAGGGCAGCCAGAGGAATTTCTTGGGTTCTGACACTGCAGAAGCAGGACCTGTGCTGGGAAGGAGACAGCAAACACCTGGGAGGAGCTGGTGGTAGAGATATGAGTAGCTGTTAGTTGTTAAAATGTTGTTTATCATATGAATATATCAGTTGAATATATTAGTTAGGTCCATATATATTGTGTGTTGTTTATTGTATGATATTAGTTTTGAAGGTAAAGAGTTTAAGATATTAAAGTTTGTGTTAAAGTATTAAAGTCTGCTGTTAAGTTTTTTAGTATAGAGTCTTAAGGTTTTGTGTAAGAACAGTAGTAGTAGTAGCAGCAGGTTTTTTTGGTCTAGAGTTTGATGTTTTGAATAGTAGTAAGAACTACAGATTTTTTTTTTTTCTTTTTTTTTGTTATTCTTTATTCTTTTTATTTCTGTTATTATAGTTATCGCTTCTTATACTTCATTATAAAGTATTTTATTTATAAAACATTTAATTAGTTAAAATTACAATTTAAAAACATTTTAAAACTAATTTAAAGTTAATTTTCATATATGAAAATAGCATTTGTTTTTACTTTAAAAAACATGAATATAATATTATTTATTTACATAAACACATAATCTGTTTATTTATTTATTTAATATCTGGCTCTTTGCTCAGCAAATGCCAGTCAAATATCCAAGGTAATCAATGGTGAGAAATGATTAGGCCCCAGTAATACCCATCACTCTGGACATGCATTTGTATCTCCCCATGACAGGTCAGTGTTTTATCCTTCCCTTGGCAACCCAGCACTGGCTCTGCCCTCACAGAGTATTTCCAGGCACAGACACACCTGAAAGTCATGGAGATCACAGGTGCCTGAGGCTCCTGGGACTGGTTTTGACACTAAAGGTATTGTCATTGCTTAAATATGTTTGTTACTGCTCGTATTCACAACTTCTTTATAATTTTTATTAGCTATACTGTCATTTTTGTTACTTCACAGGGATTTTCCAGCTCTCTGGAGACAGACCTTGGTTAAACAGCTCAGAAAGCCTCAGTGGCATCAATTGATCAATCAGGCTGCAAACATTAATTGTTTCAGTTCTTTACCTCCTTTCAGACCACATGGGCCACACCTGTCAGGAGCCTCATCTGCCCAAGTGACTCTGTACAGAGAGATATTTGATAGGCAATAATTTCACAGTTACTCAGAACTCATACTGTCACTGTCCAAAGACAAATTTCTCCCATCCCATCACAAAAACAATTCAGTTTAAATCTGACTGGATGGGTTTAGAGTAGATGGATTAGGTCCTGCAGTGAAACTGGACAGGAAGACAACCCAGTTACCAGATTAACTGCCTTTCTCCTCTAAATAGAACCAAATACACCCATACAAAGTAGGAGAGGCATTATTAGAAATCTTCTATTTTTATGGATAGGAATGAATTTTTATGGAGCTGATAATGCAGATGGAACACACAATTGGCCTAGTCAAAATGAAAGATGAATACAAATTGCAAATCAGCTCCTGAGCTATAAAAATTGGTGTAACCTTCTCAGCAATAACTGATTGTTTAGGAGGCTCAAATAGAGTCACAGTGATGTTTCTTCCAGCCTTATTAAGCATCACAGTTGTCATATTAAACCAATGATGTATGAGTATTTGCTTATTGTAATGAGTTCTGGAGACAGTAGCTGGAGCAGCAATACAAAAAAACCTCAGGCTGAAGACTTTGGATATCTTTTTCCCACTCCCTGAGGGAAATATTTCTCTCTTTTATTTCACTGACATCAAAGACTGCCTCAAACTCTGATACAGGCAGAACTCCTCCCAAAGCTAAATCTCTGGGATCTAATGCCCCTTCCCCCTCAATGGACTGTAAATATAACTCCAGATGTATCTGATGTTCTTCTGTATTTTCACTTCCCTGGGAACAACGGGAAATTAATATTCCTTTGTATATGGTGGGCTAGAGGATCCCAGATTGCTATCCAAGCTTTAGCAAAAGTCTCCTGGGAAATAAATTTGGAGGTGTTAGCAGCCATGCTGTTTGGAGGCCAGATTCTTTCAGCAGGGTGAGCTTTGGAGGAATTTAGAGCAGAGTGAAATGGGGCACTCCAGGCTCACCCAAGGGATTTTCAGAGGGAGGAAAAGAAGGCATGGAGTGGAGGAGCCATTAGTGAGGGGAAGCAGCCAGGTGATGTGTGATTATCTGATATTCATGTGTTTTGTCAGCTCTGGAGCAATTCCACTGGCAGGGTAGGAGCACACTAAGGAGATGCTTGATGGCCATGGTCAGATTTGTGGCTGTGGCAGGAGCCATCAATTTCTATATTCCAGCATCTCTATGAAAAGGAATCAGGATGGGAGGCACACTGAGCATTCCCCTGCTTGGTGCCACTAATTGTGGGAGAATCACAAAGCCTGTTAATTCCTTGATGAAATTTAGGTCCATCATTTCTTGTTCTGATACCCACAGGCACATGTAAAAGTTCATTTTCTCCTTCTTAAAAGCCTTGCTAAAGCTTCCCCTTAAGTCTTTCTCCTCTGGCTAAACAACTCCAGCTCTTTCTCTTGTTCTTGCAGACCATGCACATCACACTGGTGATCTCTGCTGCACCTGGGAACACTCCCATTGGCCCAACTATTTTCCTTGAAGGCTGATATCAAAACCAGACATGGGATGCCACTGGGGACAGACAGGAGAATGACTTCCATTGTCTTGCAGGCTGTTGCCCAGCTGACAGAGCCAAGCTGTTGGGAAGAGCATGAGCACATATATGCTATTGTTCACCCTATATTGTGTAAATATTGGCTTGCTCTGCTCTGGAAAGGAAGTTGAAGTCAAATTGAATTATCAGCATTTCCTTGTTTCTCCCTTTTTCCTTTTTAGCAGCCAGGCACTTTTTGTTCTCCCCTAATCTTCTGTATTCACATCATTACAGGAGTTATTTAAGTCCTATCTTGTGCTCAAGATAAATCCCCTTTGCCTCAAAATGCATTCCACCTGCAGAGGGGAAGACAAGGGGAGCTAATTTAAGTTGTAGACTCAAACATAATCTGGCCTTCCTTTTCCACTGCTTGTCTTGGCAGCTAAAACCACTTTTACAGAGCTGTCATATGTCATTATTAGAAGAGTTGCAGCCATGAGCTAAATTAAAGCTTTGCAAAGCTGGTACATTTATTCCATATATTTTGCAGATGGGGTCTTTGTCCTCAGGGAGATAAGTGATTGCCAGGATTATATAGGCTTCATCTATACAGTGTTTGGGATTTGTCCAAGGAACGGGCCATGGTCCCCAGGCCATGTGGTGGAAGCTGCTTTATGGCTGCACTGTTCAAGTATCAGCAGTCTTTGGAGCTCTAGGTGTGTCATTGCAGGAGAGTTTCAGAGCTCTTCCTGCTGTTTTTCATGCCTAGAGAACATGCAGCTGCTCCCAACCCACTGGGGGAAACTTGGGGATTGCTGGAACAGTCTCAGAAGACAAAAATGGCCCGAGGAAGCAACATCTTGTGCAACTTGAGTGCACGCTGTATGTAAAATATGGATTTCAGCATGAGATATTTTCTAGTCTGTGTCATTCATTTTCCAACCAGGAAAGGAATAATTTCACACTGGAGTCAAAATTGGGTTGAGCTAACATAAACACAGTTATAGTTGTCATGCTAAATGAAGCAGTGTCCATGCTGCATTAAATAGGACAACAAACTTGCTTTGAGTGGAGAAGGGAGAGTGGGACACTCTTCCCTTCTCAAATCCAGATCCAGCAGGCATTTCAGAGATATCTGGAGTAGTTCAACTTGTCATGGTGTCAGTGTCCTGCTGTCAGATAAACACCAACCCAGGCACTGCCAGGATGTCAGGGGGCTGTTAATGGACATCAGGAGCTGCTCCCTGAAGTCACTCCCAGTTAAGTACTGGGAGTGTCTTAATTAGTACTAATGAGGGTGGTCCTGAGCAAGGCCAGGAGCTGGACTCCATGATCCTTCCAGCTCAGGATATTCTATGACCTGCGGGTTGAGGGAGGGGATTCTGTCCCTCTGCCCCACTCAGGTGAGACCTCACCTGCAGAGCTGCCTCCAGCCCTGGGGCCCAGCAGCAGAAGGACATGGAGCTGATGGAGCAGATCCAGAGGAGTCCATGGATATGCTCCAAAGGCTGGAGCCAGGCTGGGAGAGCCAGGGTTGTCCAGCCTGGAGAAGAGAAGGCTCCAGGGAGAACTTTGAGCAGTTTCCAGTACCTAAAGGGGCTCCAGGAGAGCTGGAGAGGGATTTGGGACAAAGCAATGTAATTATGGAACAATTGGGAATGGCTTTAAACTGACAGAAGGCAGGGTTGGGTTAGATAAGACATTGGGAAGAAATAATTTCCTGTGAGGGTGGAGATGCCCTGGCACAGGGTGCCCAGAGCAGCTGTGGCTGCCCCTGGATCCCTGGAAGTGTCCAAGGCCAGGCTGGATGGGGCTTGGAGCAGCCTGGGATAGTGGAAATTGTTCATGGCAGGGGGTGGAAGAAGATGATTTTTAAGATCCCTTCCAACCCAAACCACTCTGGCTTCTACAATTCTGTGAATGTACACTTTGCCCTGACAGCCCCCATACACTTAAACACACCTGGAGAAAAATGGGGTTTGGTTTGTTTATGATCCATTTCAGCTTTGCTCAGTGAAGGCTTTTCAGGTATCATAACAGACTTCATGAGCAGTCACTGTGCATTCCTGGGTGAAAATGGGCAGCACGTGGCAGAGCTGTGTTTTACAAAACTGGATTTGCAGTATTTTACTGCTGCAGTGACTGTTCACAGAATGAGAAAGATATGATCCTATTTGCCTACTTCTTTACCACCTAAGAATGCAGTATATTTTCCATGCAACAGGCCATAAGCCAAGTTAAAGATAACATGAGTTTGCATTTGAGTTCCAGACCCCTTTCAGATTATCTCAGAGGGAATTTCTATGACTCATAGCACCAACACGATCTGAAACATAAAAACCTCAGTCAGCTTCCTGAAATAAAATTTGGGCTTAAGAAATGATATGATTTAAAAATAATGAAACACAAGGTTTTATTTCTGTATATTTGCAGCCAGGTGCTCTAGGTTCCCACTTTTCAGCTTTTTCCTGTAATGAGAAGGAGCACAAGGAAGATGGAAAGAAGCAAATTTCTTATTATTTCAACACCTGGAGATTTACCAGAAAAAAAACAGCCCTCACCAAATTCTGTGGTACTGCAGTATACCCCTGGGAATGGCCAAGATCATGTCAGGCAGAGCAGAGAGCTTTTGCTGTCACCTTCCCTGGCAAATATTTATTTTAAAAGTGAGCTGAACCTTTGTGAGGGCCCAGATACGTGGAAGTTGGATTATGTGGACAATTAACAGAGCTGCTACATTAAAACTGAGTCACTACCTGCTCTCCTGGAGTCACCAGAGGACAGGGGACCCTCTGAAGAGCACAGTGTAACCCCTGAAACCCAAATCCAGCCCAAGGGGCCGTGTTTGGTGATTTCCCAGTAGGGGTTTCAAGCCCTTCTTCAAAAGTGCCAGACCCTGCAGATATTTTACACTGGAGATGAAGACCCTGAGGAGCAAATTCCCATCTATGGATTGCAGGCTGGCTTTCCTTAATTATCTTTTTGGGTTCCCTGGGATGGCTTAGAGGTGGCCAGCTCCTCCCTGCCAGGGTGCCCAGGATATTTAGCTGTGCCTGTGTTCATTGTGCAGGGTTATATGGGATCAATCCCGAGCTGATTGCTCCCAAAAGGATGCTCACTCTGGAAACCTCCCAGGGAGGCCTTATATGGGAAAATTTACACATTTTTGGATGCTCTTCAGTGACAATTCTTCTTTCCAGACTCTGCAGAGCCAGGAAGCCTGGAGCCAAGGAGATGTTTCCAGGCTGGATTGTGAATGTTTAAGAGGATTGTGACTTTGACTGAGAGGTGTGGATGAGTTATGACAAAGGGATGTATCAGGGGTCAGAAGAGGTGTATCAGGGTCAGAGAGGTCCATCAGCTGTAGCTGTCTTGGAAGTCATCTAGGAGACAAAGTGAGGGGGCATATGGGCAAAAGACTTTCCTTGGTTGGGGTGAAATAGGCCAGATTATAGCTAAAATTGGGAAAATCACGAAGAGAGAAAGAGAAGAGAAGAGAAGAGAAGAGAAGAGAAGAGAAGAGAAGAGAAGAGAAGAGAAGAGAAGAGAAGAGAAGAGAAGAGAAGAGAAGAGAAGAGAAGAGAAGAGAAGAGAAGAGAAGAGAAGAGAAGAGAAGAGAAGAGAAGAGGAGTTCTATTGATAAACGTGGTAAAAATCCTGATACCTCTGACCCCTAAGAGTCTGGCCTTGAAAGAGATGGAATCCCTTCAGTGGCAGCTGAAGTGCTCCTGCAGCAGTGGACTGGAGGCTGGGGACAGCATTTCCACCTTCAAAGCTTGCTGAGTTTATCTCCTCTAAATACAGCAGGTTCCTGGAGGGGAAAAAGGTCAGGATTTCAGTCATGGGGTTTTCTTATATAAATCAAGGCTAAAAAGATAGTAGGACCTGGTAAGGAAAGAAGTTGTGAGACCTGACAGTTTAATTCTTACCATGGCTAGAACCCAGCAAAATTTTTAAAACCCTCTGCTTTTGTTATTAAATGCAAATTTTTCATAGGCAATCAGTATAAATATGCTTATAGAGGCTAAGAGGCCTTACTCTTGTTTTACTACCTCAGCAAAAAGGTGGAAGAGTGCTCTAAAGTTCTCAGAAATTACTGAAAATCTTACTTCTTCACTCGAAAGGTCACAGCCTTTCAGTTCCTCTTGAAGAGAGTCTGACCTGCCTGAAATAAAAGCACAGGGATCATGAAACTTCACCTAAGAAATGCTGTTAGCTCCTCTCTGACCTGCCAATAATCCCATTCTGAAGCGATTCAAATAAAAATTAATTTTAAAAAATCAAAGGAGTAAAAAAGCTGTAAGGCAATACAGAGAGTAATTTGGGTTTGTTTTTCAGGTTGTATCTGCAAACCTTTTGTTGTTGTATAAACCTTTGGGTAAGAGTCAGATTTCTCTATTGACTTTGATACTGGCTATTGGGTTGATATTTATATATTGGCTTGGGTGTGTAAGAACAGGTTTATCTTCAGCAGTGCCATTTGTTTTTGTTTTTTAGTGGAAGATGCTCTTTGTCAAGATGAACAAAAAAAATCAGTTAGGTGGACACAAGAAATTTTCAAGACTGGAAAAGTAAATATTTTGACATGCACTCACACTTTTGAGAAATACACATCTCTAGCTGGAGCAGCTGTGGCAGCCTCTTTGGATGGCACCACCTCCCACTTTTCAGTCTGTTCAACTACTCTCAGATTTTAGAGTGCAGAGATTAAATCAGGAGTTTGGGAGAAGTGGCTCTGTAAGGCAAAGCCACTGCAACCATCCCCATTGCTCCTCCTCTGGGGCACACAGGGGATGGAAAGTAGAGAAAAGCCAACTGAGTCTGCAGCCCTGGCAAGGGGGGAATAAACTGTTTGACTTTTAGACAGCCAAATATTCTGGTTTTTTCCCCCATCTATTTCCCAGAAAAGCATTTTTCTATCTAGTTTAATCCAAGCATGACACCTGGAAACTTCTCTGAACAGCTCATGTTACACCACAATTCCTACTGTAGGTGGATTCTGAAATCCTTTGCTTTCCATTTTTGTGTCCCATCAACAACAGCACAATTGGCTTTTTGATCACCTCCAAGGCTCTGCAGTGTGAGGGTACATTCATCCACGAGATCAGCACAGTCCAGCAGGATTATAAAGTCTGTCCAGACTCTTTTGCAGCCACTTGCATTTGAGGAAAGGCAGGTGGAGGTTGTGTTTTGATTTGCAAACTCTTGGATGCAGCAATTGATTTAATAGTTTAATAATTAATCAGAGAGGGAAGACTGAAGGCATTTGTAAAGGGCTGATGGGAAATCAATGGCAAGGAGAGCACGTTGCTGCTCAGAAATCAGGAGTGCATCAGACTGGGCTGGGAAAAATAATCCTGTGAATATTTAGAGAGACTGGAAATATTCAGTCTCAGAATAGGGCTTTGGCTTTTTACCTTTGCAAGCAGAAGTGGCTGAAAATATTTCTGCCTTTGTGAGGTGAAAAGAGGAGGACATTTGGCTCTCCAGTGCCCTGCTGCTGGTGATGGAGGGGAGCCATGGCAAGGTTGATCCTCTCCCATGATTTTCTCTCCCTCTTTTCTGTGCTTGGCACCCTGAGACTGCTCCTTCCCAGGGATCCCATAGAGCAGGTTTTGTTAGAAGAGAAAGAAGAAATTCTGAAACTTCAGGAAAAGGACTCTGCACTGCCTTTTTGGGTAGAACTCACAACCAAATATCTCTAAGCTAAACTTCTCCTGCCTAACCAGTTGTGATTGGGGGAAGAGATTATTAATGAATTTAATTTTAAAAAAACCCAACGCCAAATAAGAAACACAAAGGAAATGGCTTTATAATGTGCTCTGATTTTTCCTCTGCCCAGAGAAAATGTGTTTATCTGGCTCATCTGAGCAACTTCAGCTGCCTCTTGGCAACTGAACTTGACTACAGTTAAATAATTTTATTTCTTTATTTTGCAGGTTTCCTTCCACATGCACTTTTTGGGGTTAAACAGTAGCCAATGAATAGAACATGAGAAGCAGTTCCCTGGATTCATTGTCATTTGAATAAGACACCCAGCAGTCCTTACACTAAAAAAAAAAATGCACCAAACTGTTAATTGATTTTTAAAGGAGAATTATGGTGCTTTTTACAAGCCACTTATCTTGCTAAGCATTGCTGGGGTAGTGTATCTTCCCCTGAAATGGCTGTTCCACAATGTGAGTCCCTAATTGCTTATAAAGCACACTGTTTATTGAGTATTAGCTCTGGCATAGTTGTTTATTACAGGAGTGCATTGCTTCATGCTTGTAAAAAGCCCTCCAACTTAAATATGCCCTACCTTTGTCTCTTGCCCTGCGATGAACACACGCTCTCCATTCCTGAGTTTGCAGTGGGAAGGTGTCGGGTTTGTTGTTGCTGGAATGGCTCCCAAGGTATTAAAAGTCTTTTTTCTCATCCCCACACTCAAAGAAGAAGTTGGGATTTCTCAGCACTGCTTTTCAAGGTTGTTTATTTTCTCTTATCTATGGCAATCTTTTTTGGACCTGCTGAGATCTGTCCAGCAGGTTGGGTTGTGGCACAGTCCCTGCCCTTGGGGTGGTGTTGGCTTTGTATACTAGAAACTACGTGTACTTTATTCACAATAATTTTCCAATACCTATCACCTATGTTAGACAGTCTGTCTCTTTCCTAAACCAATCCAGAAGTGTCACCATCACCCAGAAGATGGAATGTCGGAATTCAGGACATCCCTCTGGCTGTCCTGGATTGCCAGAACCCCTGCCAGGGGGCTCAGAGACCTTGGCACAGAGCCCAAAACCCCTTTGCCTTTGATTTACTCCTTGGAAAAAAACAATTACCAACCTTTATATGAAGAATTACAAGTCAAGAGAGTTTAGGTAGAATAATAGTTAGTTTGTCATGGAGTGAAAAATAGATTTTTGGGGTTTTTAGAATGGGGGTTCAGGAGGCAAGATGGAGGAATCTGGGCATGTCCAGCCTTTCTCCTTCTTCTTGGCCTCCATCTTCTGGGTGATGTTGACGCTTTTGGATTGGCTTAAGGTAGAAGCTCACTGTCTAACATAGCTGATAGGTATTGGGAAGTTATGGTAAATGTTGTACACGTAGTTTTAGTATAAAACATAACACCCTCCCAAGGACGGTCAGTGTGCCTCAACCCAACCTGCCAGACAGACCTCAGCAGGTCAGAGAAAGAATGTTATAGATAAGAAACAATAAACAACCTTGAGAACGAGAACAGAAGAATCCTGACTCCTTTGACTGCTGGGCTGGGAAAAAGAGGCTTGTACCTATCTCAGAGTCACTGTGACCAGCAGACATTCTGAGAATGGAGGACAAGAAGGAGAAGAAGAAAAACAGGACATGCCCAGATCCCTCCATCTTGCCTCCTTGAACTCCCATTCTAAAAACCCCAAAATTCTACTTTTTCACCCTGTGATAAATTCACTATCATCCTATTCAAACCCTTGTGGCTTGTAAATCCTCACACAAAGTTGGTAATTGTTTCCATGGGCTAAAATCAAAGGCACAGGTGTTTGTGACTCTGTGCCAAGGTCTCTGAGCCCCCTGCCAGGGTCTGGAATCACCCAGGGCAGCCAGAGGAATATCCTGAGTTCCCACAGGAAGGGAGGGAAAAGTGTCAGCAGAGCTGTGGAGAGCTGGAGGAGGTTGCCTGGTAACTGTGAGGAAAGGATCTGACTCGGGAGCGTATCGACTATTTATTATCTGCCTGCAATTAACAGGTCAGTGACCCGAGGAAACATTTCAGATGAAGTCAAACCATCAGCTGGACAAATGTGCCTCGAGTCCTGCTGTGTGCTGGACCCATGCAGGAGGGATGAATCAGTGGCAGGCTGGTCCTGCAGCCTCCAGCTCCTGGGCCACGTGCTGTGTTATCATTGTGAGACATGAAGCCTTCAGCTTTGTGTGAGCTACAGGCAGCAGGGATGCATTTGCCTTCCTCTTCCATGGGGATTTGTCACTCCTTTTCCTGGGATGGGTGGTGTTTTCAGCTGTATGGAGGAAATTCCAGCTGAGAGAGAGCACAAGGCCATAGATACACTGGCATCATTTAGTTATAGCTCGTTTTTCAGCCCTGGAATGACCTCTCGATTTGCTGCTCCTGCGAGGAGTGAGGAGGTGGATTTATCATCCGCTGGTCTCCCCTGTAAAACTGAGGCTGGCAGGTAGGAGGATGGCCGAATTTGACACTCAGCTTCTGATTTCTTCTTCCCCATAAAGCTAGAAAACCTCTTTTCCTGTCAACTGAACTGCCTGGGCTGTAGGAGTAGCTGAAGAAGTGTTCTGGGCTTGACTGAGATTGGTGAGCAGTGGGGTGGGATTTGCTGAGTGAACAACTCTAGTAATCATGTTTTATTGCCCACTTCAGTTGGTTTTCTTGATCTCAGGAGTCAACTTGCACTGGTTTTGTAGTGTTTTTATCCATGGCCACGTCCCAAGACTCTTCACAAAGGAATGTAACAAGATGGGTTTGGCCTCTTCTCGCCTCATCTCACAGCTAGAGACAGAACAAGGGGAAATGGCCTCAATTTGGGCCAGGGGACATTAAATTTGGATATTAGACAGAATTTCTTCACTGGAAGAATGGTTAAGCATTGGAACAGGCTCCACAGGGAAGTGATTGAATCACCATCCATAGAAATGTTCAAAAAACAAATGTACGTGGCACTTTGTGGTATGGTTTAGTGGGCCTGGTGGTATTTGGTCAAAAGCTGGACTTGCTCTTAGAGGACTTTTCAAACTTTAATGATTCTGTAATTCCCAGAGATCAATCCCCAGACAAAGAAGGTCCTGGGGGACTTGGCACTGGAGTTTAATTTTTGCATCTTAGCATCTGTGTGCTTCTTGCAAACACAATTTCTCCCTTCTTCTGTCCAATGAAGCTGTTACACCATTTTGTTGGGAAAAGGAGAATTATATGAGGACTGGCATGTCAGATTCAGGTGTAAAGGCATCCAAGTGAGGTTTGCATAGAGATTTCTGCTGTTTAAGATCTAGTCAGACCTTTGTTGATGAGCTGGATGAATTCTTAATGCTTCATCTGTCTTGTCAACCTATTCTAATACAAGAGTTCCCCTTGCTTAATCTCCCAGACACTTTATTTTGTTAGCAGCAGAACACAGTATCATGTTCTTTTGCAGTATTCTCAAGGGCTTTATGAATCCTCCAAAAGACCTTTAAAATTAGAAATTACCAGCCATCTTTGTACCACCAAAGCTGTGTAACAGTTAATTTCCTGACTGTTTGAAATCAAATACTGTTGCCCCACTTAATGCCATGACTTGGATAAGTTGATTTCTAAGGGAGCTCAGGAAGCTGCAGCAACTTTCTTTTAAGTGAAAGTGGCTTTGAAGGAGACCATTTGGGATTTCAAATGGCCTTAAATGGAAAAATCCAAATCCACAGAAAAACTAAATGGGAAGGTCTCTGGAGATGATGTGCTTCAGTGAGCTTCACTCACTAAGCTTATTAAGAAAAATGTCAGCAAATACGACATTGAAAAATCCACAGTGTATTTCTGCTACCATCAGAAATGTTACAGTCTGAGACTACACTGCTCTGTATTTGTATCCACTGGTTAATTAAATTACACAGTGTTAGTTTAACTCGCTGGGAAAAGATTTTCCTTTGGTACAAATATCTGAGTTAAATGCTGCAGCTGCACCACAGAAAAGGCATGATTACACAATTTATAAATATAGAGAGATACATAGATATTTAATTTCAGGTATATATAATTTTTACAGTTTTACAGTTGATCTGTTCCAGATCAACAAGCTGTGCTAAACTACATCTCATCTTGCAGACAGACTCCAATTCTTGATGTTGGAGTATTGTCAACATCAGTTTAAGCACCTTATTAAAGTGAAATAAACAAGTATTTGACTGTGTACTCTCAAAATAATTGTAAATATTCTAGTATTTATTCACACTTTTGTAACATTTTTCAAATTAATTAAATGTCTGTTTGTTGATCTGGAAAGGATTGCAGGTTAGGTTAAGTAGGAAATCAGCCTGGAGTGGTCACACCTGTCTTGATGAAGATGCTTCCAGTACCTACAACCAAACTACTTGTCTAGACCAGTTTTACAGGCAGTGGGGCACTGCACCTTCAGGAAATCATTCATCTCATTGTAAAATAATTGTCTGCAATCAGTCACATTCACAAAAAAGTGAATATTGGTGTCCATTGGCCCTACTGGGAGCTGGGGGTTAACAGCTCAAATGCTGGGCTGCAGCTTGCATAGGTGGAATTAATCTAACACACATGGATTGCATACCTGATCAGCTGAATTCTAACCCATGCCATCTGCAGCCACTGGAAAACAAGGAGCTCTTCACAGACACTCAAGTCCCCATCTGCTGATGCAACCACAGCTCGTTGCCTTGGAGGTTTAGGCCTGGAAGAAGAAAAGTAACAGAAGAAAAGTGGTGAATTATCTTTGTGCTTGTCTCCTCTGCACACTCTGGCCCCTATGCAACAGATTCCTGTACCTGTTCTGACAGAAACACCAAAGGCTTTTGAAGCAGAACTCCGAAAACTTCAAGAATCTGGGTGGTTGAAAACATCCAGAATAATTTATCCTCATTGCTTCTCCCATCCACACCTGGTCTCCAGCTCTTCTCTCTTGATGCTGTGTTGCTTGGGCCCTGCTGTCGTGTTTCTTCTGAAGACATCAACTGTTCCTGACTAAAATCTTCAACAAGATCATGAGACAGGTAGGGAAGGACCTTCTAGATCAGTTTGGTTGCATTCCAAATTGATTGAATTGATCTATCACCTCCACTTGTGTAAGGGTGAAGTGAGTAAAAGAGGTCAAGAAATAGATTCTGTGGGTTATCTTAGGTCACAAGACACTCTGATTAGGCTTGGATATCATTAGTGCAATTACTCTGATCTGCACAATCTCAGTTGGATGAGCAGATAATTACCAGCAGAAAAATTAATTACATGGATTTGTTTGAGCTGTGGTCATAATAAACACTGTGGTCATAATAAACTTATCTGTGTGATAAAATATTAAAAAAACCAAAACTATAACCTCATCAAGATGAGTTGGGATGGGCTGCAGGTGCCTACAGATGAAATAGGTTGGAATGATCTTCTTCCTAGATGTCACTTGGCAGAGTACCTGTGGCTGTACTGAGGAGCTCTTAAAGCCACTCTAAATATCATGAGCCCATGAAGATTTTTGGTAAGCAAAGGAACATCTTAGAGTGCCATGGCAGCACAGGCTGGGTTATGATATATTTGCCTACATCCTACCCTGGGTGATCTTTAATGTGAATATTTAGAGAGACTGGAAATATTCAGAAATATTCAGGTCCCCTCCAACCCAAACCATCCTGTGAAACCAATGATTCTACTTTTACCAGAAGAGCATGGGATTTAAACCACAGATTTGGGGTTTTGTCTTACCACTCCTCTTCAAAAATGGCCAGTTCCAGCCATTCCTGAAATCCTGTCTGGATTCATTTCCACTGAGAGAACAATAACAGAGGTTTCTTCATCTGGACTGATCACCTATCCTCTTTTCTGAGTGGAGGCAAGGAGACTTTGTGCACTCCTCATTTCCTCCTAAGCTGACCATCCAAACCAGTTCACACCTGAGTATTTGATGCCTTCCATGATCTGTAAGAGCAGGTGCCATTTCATCCCTACATTTATGTTCTATTTCAGTGCATGGCAGCCCTGCAGTACAACCCTTCTTGTCAAATCCTTTCAGTACAATCCTTTTCCAGCACAATCAGGTGAACAGAGCAGATTTACCAGCTCCAAACAACCTTTTCTCAAGCCAATCCCTCCCTTCTGCAAGGCCTTGCTCATGCAATGGGGCCTCCAGCCAAGACTCTCCTTCTTTTGCCTCCTAAGGTGTTGCTAAAATAACTTGTTTAGGAGTCTGCTGTCAAAATCATGCTTTGATCTGCCAGTGCTTTCCTCCACAGTGTTTGCATGGATGTAATCAATTTGTAAGAAGGTAATCATGCTGCTTTGCTTCTTTTCCTAAGCCTGCAGTAGATAAATGTATTAACACTGTGATAACAATCTTGGAGCTGCTTCTAATCTAGTATTAACTCTCCCACTGACCTGTTAGCTGCATTATTCATCATTTTCAGAGGATATTGAAGCCCAAATTAGCCTCACTTTGCTTAAATCTGGACACACGTCACTGAAGAAACCATGAGATGGGTCAGGGGAGTTGGTCACAGGATGAGAAGGAACGGTGGGATGAGCACAAAGGAAGAAATCCTCACACACAGGGACAGAAAACAACCAACCAAATAAACCCAACCCCAAACTCACCCAACAGAGGTCCATTTTTAAATGACCTCAGAAGTGGTAGAAAGGAAAAAATGGTGGAGCAATCCTGAGCCCAGCTTACCCCACCTGAAATGTTGTCCCTCTGCATTCATTCAGATGTTAAGCCAGAAAAAAACCCTTTCTATTTACAAAGAGTAGCTTTTGTAAACACACTTTTCTAGTGATGGCTATTTTATTGTCTGACTGATGCACTGTGGGGAGCACAATTCTAAGTTTTCCTGTAGGCTACATTTTTTATTTTACAGCTAGATGTCACAATAAAATTGTGTAAGAAGAAACTGATACAAATAAGATGCCAAATTGGGAAAAAATAATCAGCTCAGGGAGGAGAAAAACACATTTCAGTCTTCAAAACATCAGCAGAAACTCTTATAGTTCCATTATAAAAATAGATTACATTCTTAATGTAAAGGTCTGATATGCTCTGTAATATTATATTGTCCTGCACAGAGTTATTTTGTGAAAAAGCTCTATTATAAATATTCTCTCGCTGAATCTTTTCCACTGTACCTTATAAATACATAAAATCTATTTGCAACTCAGTTTTGGTTACCACTTTGAGGAAAAGCACCATAAGGGTTGATTGTTCTCCATCACATTTGAGGGGTGACTTTTATGTGTTTACCACTTATTTTGATAAAGGGGGCCCCAGAGGCAGCTGAATTACTGAAATTCTGCTGAAGTCAGAGCATTCAGAAGGTGCAGTGTTTTAGGCTTAGTATGTGATATTTATATAATATTTAAAATATTTAAATCACTAAAGACAGGTTTTTTGTAATCCAGCTGTGGAAGACCAGGATTCAATTTCCTTGACCTGCTGGAATTTGTAATTACATTCATCCCTTTTAATGGAAAGTCTGAGGTGTAACACAAGGAGGAGTGTTGCTCTCTCTTCTTGGAACCATACAATACATCTTGAAATCTGTTTAAGGGAAGCAAAAACAAAAACCATGTAGGTTGCTAAGTTGGGGGTTTTTTTTCTGGAGCCTAGGCCACCATGAAAAGCAGGTCTGATGCTTTTTTGTGCAATATTTATATGCCTTTACCTGACTGTAGAAAAACCTGTGAGAAGGAACTACTGGAGAAGGGAGTGTCCCTTGTGCTCAGGAGTCCCTGCCCTCTTGGCCACATCTCCAGCCCCTCTCCAGTGCCTGTTTGGACATATTGTACAAAGCAGAAAGAATTAGACAACAAAATTATAGAATTGTTTGGGTTGGAAGGGACCTTTAAAGGCCAGCTAGTCCAACCCCAGATATCACCAATCATTTATGGTGCTGGGTTTACGGTTGGACTCAATGTCCTCAGAGGTGTTTTCCAAACCTAATGATTCTGATTTACATCCTTCCAGGCAGAGAGAGGCAGTGAACAACACCTGAGACTCTGGAGTCTCCAAAACCTGAGCTGTTCCCTCCCCCAGTGGATAAAAATCACCTTAGTTTACTCTCCCATTGTCACAAATTATCAAATATAATGAACCTATGAAAATGAACCACTTTGAATGAAACCTTTCTGCTAATTCATAGGAATGCTGTGTTAGGTGCCCCCCAATCCTCTTTTTTTCTTTAAATTAATATGAAAAAAGGTTTATTATTTCCATCTTGATTCAAGTTGAACTGGATGTTTGCATTACCTTTAATTTTGAGGGTGGACAAGGGGTCAGGCCCCAGACAGTTTTTCATTTTGCACAGCCAACAGGATCAGGCACATGGTGTGAGTTTATAAACCAGTGTCATAGCAAGTTCTGCATGAAAACCTGTTCTGAGAGAGCAAAAACACATTCCACTCAATAAAAGAATAATAAAGTGTCAGGTAGGAAATAAATATTGAAACGCATTTCCCACCAGGGAAATCTCTCTGCAGTAACTAATTTAGATGGAGAATAAAACAAAAAGGCCCCATATCTCAACCTTTGCAATAACCTGTCACCAAGCAGCACTCACCTTTTGTCTCTGCTCAGACCTGATCCCTGCATGGGAAGAAGAGGTGACAACTGCTTTGCTGTCTCCCTTTATAAACCAAATCATATAAATCATGAATGAAAGGAGTTCTTGCAAAATAATAACAGTGCATTAGGGTCCCTTGGACATTCTTAAGCAGCAAGGACATGGTTTTTTCCTCTCAGTGCTGTCAGTAATTATGTGAGATACCACAGGTGAAGGGATTGCTTTGGAATTCCATCAAGAAATTAAACTGCTTCCATGATGTGGTGATGGTTTTCTTGTTTAAACTTCTCTGGAGATTAAACCTGAGGCTGGGTGAACAATGCAGGAGGGATAGAAAGGCGTTAACCTGTTGGGTTCCTGTGGTGGCATGGGCTGGAGACCATGACAAAATGAGTAATGATATTTGACTTCCCTGGAAGCAGCAGCAACAAATTATGGCCAGGACCCAAACAGGCTGTCCCTGCCTGCTGTCCCCTGTGTCCTTGGCCATCTGGCTTCACCTTGTGCTCCTCTCAGGGACCAACTCCCCACTGTGTCCCTGCCTTTCCCTGCAGCAGCTCTCGTGGTGGCTTTGTGGGTCTGGCTGGCACAGGTACCTCTGTGGGTCTCGGAATCTCTGCTGGTCAGGATGACCCCGAGATGTGTAAAAAGTCTCTTTTCCCAGCCTGGCAGTCAAAGAAGGAGTCAGAGTTCTTCAGCTGTAGCGATCAAAGTTGTTTATTATTTCTATATCTATAACATTCTTTCTCTGGCCTGCTGAGGTCTGTTCAGCAGGTCAGACAGAGGCACACTGACTGCCCTCAGAGCAGTGTTATCTTTTATACTAAAAACTACATGTATATTATTTACAATAACTTCCCAATACCTATCACCTGTGTTAGACAGTGAGTTCCTACCTTAAACCAATCCAAAAGTGCCAACATCACCCAGAAGATGGAGGTTAGGAAGAAGGAGAAAGGACAAGGCATGCCCAAATTCCTCCATCTTGGGACCTTGAACCCTCATTCTAAAAACCCCAAAATTCTACTTTTCACCCTGTAAGAAACTAACTATCATTCTACTTAAACTCTCTTGACTTGTAATTCTTCATATAAAGGTGGTAATTTGCTCCATGAGTCAAAATCAAAGGCACAGGGGTGTCTTGGGCTCTGTGCCAAGGTCTCTGAGCCCCCTGGCAGGGGCTTGAGCCATCCAGGACAGCCAGAGGGATGTCCTGGGTTTTGACATGTGGGGTTACACCTATCCTGGGGGTGCATTCCCCAGCTGGCATGGGCTGGTGTTGAAACCTTTCCCTGGAAAACCAGATCTTGCCCTCTGTGATCACAGGAAAGGTCACAGCTCTCTTTTTTTTTGTCTCCATTCCCCTGGAAGGAAAAGTGGGGTGAACAGCACAGTGCCTTAGCAGCAAATAGAAGAAAACACTAACAGAAAAAAGAAAAAGTACAAGGAAGAAAAAGCCACCAAGGATCACTGCACCTGCCTGCAAAAAGCCCATGTCCGAGTTGTCCCCACTCTGGAACATATTTCCTTCATCCCTGACTACCTGGAGTAAAGAATCAAGGCCTTGTCACTGTCCTTCTCTGATGCCACCTTTCAACGTGCAGAATCCAGAAGATTAGAGTGACCCTTTCTGTCACCATCATATTTTCTGAGAAATCCTCTTTGCCCAGGATTCTTCTCCTAGAACACTGAGAAGCCTCAGAGAAAAAGGAAAACAATATTATCTCATTTGCTTCTCTGTGTTTTGCTGCTTTGGAATGTGGTTGGAGATTGTTTATCCAACAGGTGATTGTTCATTGGTTTCATGTGAATTGTTTTAACTTAATGACCAGTCAGGGTCACGCTGTGTGGGACTCTGGAGAGAGTCATGAGTTTTTCATTAGTATCTTGTTAAGCCTTCTGTAAGTGTCCTTTCTCTATTCTTTAGTATAGTTTTAATATAATATAATATATATCATATCATATCATATCAGCCTTCTAAGAACATGGAGTCAGATTCATCTTTCCTGCCCACGACAGGGGACCCTGAACACACCACACCTTTTCTAAAGGCTTATAAGGGAATTTTCCTTTAAACACCAATATCTACCCTCCCAAATGCTTTGTAACCTCTGGGTAGGCTCTTCCTCCATCAGGGTCTCTTGGATAACCTTTCCCAACCCCTTCAGTGCCCGTTTCTGTGCTCTGCGACTCAGTCCAGGCACAAGGCTGTTGCTCTCACAGACCTCTAGGATTCGGTTGTGCCCTCCTGGGATGCCTGAGATGACCCCCATGGGGCTGATGGAGGACAGAAAGGAAAGGTTCATTTTTGGGGCAGCACTGGCAGTGATTGGCACATGCTTCCACATTTGAATATTCTGTTTTCTGTATTTTCCTTAAAATATTAATAGAGATGTTCATATACCCATAAATATTAATATATTCTTACCTTAATAAAAATATCAATATGCTTTTATAAAATAGCTTCTCGCTGATGATGCAGGCCTGAGTTTCCACAGACAAAGTGCAAAGCTCATCCATCCAGTATGAGATAACATATATTTCTACAGCCTGAAAAACAACCTTAAAAAATTAGGGTGCTCTGGAAAGGGAGGAGAATATGAAGGAAAGCAATTTTACTGCACAGGTAACATCAGTCCAGAAATGTCAATGATGTAGGTGGAAACACCTACACTGGAAGCTGTTACAGATATGCTCTTGGCTACCATGAGAAATAGGGAATTGCAACCAGAGCATTATTGATCTCACTGATTTTAAACTTCTGAACTAGTGCAGGACAAATCATTCTACTGGAAATGTTACATGTCTCCAGTAACTTTTTAAAAAGTCCAAATGTCCCCATCAAAAAAGAAATGTCCTGTCCATTCCTGAATTCCTGGTGGTAATGCATAGCAAGAACTGCTCTCACCAGCCTCACTTACACCTGGAGTGGGAGATTTCTTCATCTCATGTTCATTTTGCTCTGGCATCTCATCAATATCTCCTTAGAAGTTCCAGGGATAAGGAAACTTGTCTTCCTGCTACACCTGTAAAGCATGATGTAATTTTATGTGAATGATGCATTAAAATAAATAACTGTATGCTCCTGTGTCTAAGGGTCTCAAGCCCAGAAAATTAATTGCCCATCTCACTTTACAGCTTTACCATTGGCACCTTGAAGAAGTGGCTCATTAACGAGTGAAGGAGGATGCAGAAGGGGGGGAAATCCAATTTCTAGCTTGCAGTATTTTGCTAAAAACGTTGATAACAATTTCTACTATTAGTCTCTGTCAGAAATGCCAGAGTCATTACTGAGCTGGTGTGGCCAGAGGGCACCCTGCATCACAGCTCACTGAATAAACATTGCAAAGCACTGAAAACTGTCTGTGCTTGAAAGTTTTCAAGTCCTTAGAGGAGTACCCTGCTCTGTTGGTAGCAGGCAGTTGAGCTGGAAGAAAGTCTCACTTTCTGCTTTCCATTCCTGAGCTCAGCCAGTGTGGTTTTGTTGTTGTTGTTGTCCCAGCCTGCCTCAGTGCAGGTGGGGCTGGCTGAGACACACCTGAGTGTCTGACCCAGGCAGCAAATTCCACCCACACAGGGTCCCCTCTGAGCACATCCCCTTTGGGGTGGGAATTCAACAAGCTTTCTCCATCAGGAGGGCAGGTCTTGAGTGTGAAGAGAGAAGAGTGCTTGGCTGGCATGCACTGAGCTGTCAATCCAGATTAAAAACCTGTGGGAACCCAGGACGTTCCTCTGGCTGCCCTGGAGGACTCGAGACCCTGGCAGGGGGCTCAGAGACCTTGGCATAGAGTCAAAAACACCTGTGCCTTCAATTTTAGCCCATGGAAAAAACACTTGCCAACCTTATGTGAGGATTCACAAGCCACGAAAGTTTAAGTAGAACAACAGTTTGTTAAAAGATAGAAAAGTAGAATTTTGAGTTTTTAGAATGAGGGTTCAAGAAGCCAAGATGGAGGGATTTGGGCGTGCCTTGTCCTTCTTCTTTCTGCTTCTTAGCCTCCACGTTCTGGGTAATGGTGGCACTTTTGGATTGGTTTAAGGTAGAAACTCAATGGCTATCATAGGTGATAGGTATTGGAAAATTATTGTAAATAAAGTACACGTAGTTTTTAGTATAATAAGCCAACACCACCCCAAGGTGGTCAGTGTGCCTCAACCCGACCTGCTGGACAGATCTCAGCAGGTCAGAGAAAGAATGTCATAGATAACAACAAATAAACAACCTTGAAAAGCAGAACAGAAGAATCCTGACTCCTTCTTCAGCTGCTGGGCTGGGAAAAGAGACTCTCTAACACATCTTGGGGTCATTCTGACCACAGAGACTCCAAGAAAAACCTTGCTGCCCAAAGCACAGTAACTGGGAGTTGTGAGTGGCTGCCTGTGCCTCCATCAGGACCACGGACCTGAGAGGAGCAGGAGAACATCTTTGAAAATGTTCCCAGTACTTCAGACAAATGCAGAATATCCTGAGTTGGAAGGGACCCACAAGGATCATCAAGTCCACCTCCTGGCCCTGCACAGACACCCCAACAATCCACCACTTCCCTTTTCCTGCCTTTTGTGTGGTTTAAAATTTTAAAATCCTAGAGCTCACATTCCCCAGGGATTTCCATAGGAGCTGGGTACTGAAGGGACATTGTGATTCTGGGTTTACATGTTCCTGAGCACAAAAGTACCCATCAGCTGCAGCATCCAAGAGGCTTGAGATCTACTGTCTTTCCTGCTGACTCTGCTCTGTGTAAGTGAAGCAATGATTCACCTTTTGGACATACTGCAAGGATTAGTTAATGTTTGGGGAAGCGTTTTAATGATATGAAGTGTGGTAAAAATGCTAAGTATTATTATTGTTCCACTTTGTCTTCCACTTAAATATAAAGAGGGATTGTACAGCTACTTCCCAAGTGTCTCCCAAGGGTGTTTCTAAAGCAATTATGTTGGCTGACACTTTCAAGCCTCAGAAAATGGAAACGATTCAGAGGCTGACCAATCAGCCCCTTTACCAGCAGATGAATCTAACGACTTCAAAGCTATTCATTAAGCAGTCCTATGAATTGATTACATAAATTAGCATGCTGCTGACAAGGCAGGGAAGGGAGAGAAGAGGCAGAGGAGGCTGACATAACACATCCCTCATTTGGCAAAGACAGTGGTTATTAGGAGCCCAGAGCTAATGAAAGAGACAGATCCATTAGGCACGTGTCGCTGGAGGGGATTGATCGCTCCCCCTGAAAAAGGGCTGCTCCTCTTGCTACTGGAGGATTATATTTGTTCTGGCTTGTTGATCCAGGGACAAGCATCACATTTAACAAAAAAAAACCCCTGTAGTTTGTAAAGAGAGGGAAGGGAGATGATAAACTTGCATCAAAACCATTATTGAAATCTTCTAAGCCCAGGCACTGCGAGGCAGGTTGGTTCAGTTGTTAAAAGGGAAGATGTGTGAGGAGGATTTCCTGCCTGAAGCACCTGCATTTGGGAGAATTACAGTCAGAATTTCTGGAAACAGGAAGTTTTTCAGTGAAAACATTGAATGACAAAATCTGACCAGTGCAGAACCCTGCCTTCAAAGAAAACTACTTGTTCAATTCTAGCACAATGCAAAGTTCACTGCATGGTGCCCTAAGTTCAGTAAGTCTGGACCTAAGGTGGGTCAACCATGAACTGTCAACATCATCTCCCCAGGCAAAGCAAGCATCACTTCACAGAGCCTCCATGAAAACTGGAGAGGGATTGAATGACACAGTCTGATTTCCATGTTTTATCCGGTTTCTACATTCAGGACTCTCTGGACAGTCCTGCCAGGATCCCCCTGTTTAGTTCGGCCCTGTGTAACTCTAACTATAGGCACATCCCTGTATTTTTTGTGAGAGGTATGCTTTTCATCCATTGGAGCTGATTCTGGCTCTGCTTTAGGGGAAGATTTGTTGAGTCATGATTTGAGTAATCTCTGGCTCTGCTTTAGGAAGATTAGTTGAGTCATGATTTGAGTAATCTCTAATTAGAAGGGCACAAGTGTGTTGTTCAGCCCTTCAGACCCTCAAATATATGCTTAAATTAAGCACATGTTGAAGAGCTCTTCTGAATCAGGAGCCTGAGCAAGCTCAGGCTGAATTTCCTGCTGTATGTGAAAATTGCTGCAATCCATTATTCCAAATGCAGCTCGGGCAATGAAACCAAACAAAAGCTCCTGGAAAAAGAAACTCAGGCAAAACACATGTTCTGCTTGGTGAGTTTGATGCTGCTGTTTCTCTGCAGGAACAAACACTTTGTCATTTGGTGACTGATGTTTGCTAAAATATTTTGTTCTCTTCAAAAAAGGAATTGATCTTCTTTAAAGAAGGAATTACTTGGCAGTTTCATTACCAGAGAGAGGAATCCTGGATGTGACATCCATTCAGATTTCTTCTGAATTTGCAGGAAATTGTTGTGATTTAAAAAGGAAACCAGCTACAAGCTGGAGAGCAAACCTCCCCACAGTTCAGGATGGCTTGCTGGTTTCTGCTGGAGGAAAACCTGAGTTTGATGGATCACCAAGAAAATCCATTATGGCACCTGAACGCTGATGGCAGCTGCACCAATTTAGAACAACTGACTTCTCGTGTTGCAGTGAAGAATTCAGCAAGATCAGGAACTACCACAGTATCATTAAATCTGGATATTTAATGGAGCAGCTTTGTGCAACAATTGAACTTCAGAGAGGATTTTTCTGTCCTTCACCATTAAAGTAGTTTGGCGGATTTGTTATTAACCAAGAGAAAAAAAACCCCAACAGGGATAGAATATTTTGCTAAGTCAAACTACCTTGGGGTTACACAGAGCCTGCTGCATTATGCAGTTGTTCCTTTGCATATTTCATTGGCTCTGGGGAAATATTAAAATTTGTAATTTCCATATTGCCAGATTATCGTACACTCTCCAGTGATTGTTCTCTCTATTTTTTATAATCTGTCAATTTTCACACTATTTAAAAAGACAATTTGACTGCCTCAATGCCAGAAAAATCTCACAGGGTATTTTCTTTCTTTTTCTTTCCTCAGCCTAGGAAAGGCTATTTTTAGGACTAGAAACCTTTCATTACCATTCATTGAGCACCTTGCCTTGCCATTGCACATAAACACTGAGCTTAACAGTTTTTAGCCCTGAAAAAAAAAAATTAAAATTTTGAATCTGCTTCCAGGAAGTTTTTGGTAAATATCATGTCACTGTGGAGTGCCACATTAATAGAGAGTGTGAAATACAAGTGTGAAGTCTACGATATATCTATACCCCGTGCTTTTATATGTCATAATATTTAGTTATCCACAGCTAAGGAACTCACAAGATTCTTGAAGTGCAGTAAGCAACACTTTGCACATTTTACAGACAAGGAGATGGAAAAAATACGTGAAATAGATGCAGTGGCTGGCAGGAGGTGAGGCAGCTCCTCAAGTGCAGCTCCTGGTATTGATTTGCCATCTTCCTGTCCCATGAACAGCCCAGTGCCTACAGATTTCACTAAAATATGAATGAAATTATAAGGCTGGATGAGGTAAAAGGCTTGATAAGGGGAGATGCAAAGCTTGTCAACAGACACTTTTTGCACAATAATCAATTGTGGGACTGAAAAGTGGATTTTCAGCTGCTTTTTGAGTCTCAGTGTCAATATTTTCTCCAGATGAATTGCCCTTAAATTTATTTGCACAAGAACCTGCTGTTGGGAGGCAGAACAGCAGAAGTGGATGTCCTGAAGACCTGTTTTGGTATGTTCTGCCCCATCCCTGGAAGTGTTCAAGGCCAGGTTGGACAGGGCTTGGAGCAACCTGGGGAAGGGGAAGGTGTCCCTGCCCATGGCAGGGGGCTGGAATGAGGGGATTTTTAAGGCCCCTTCCAACCCAAACTCTTCTGTGATTCCATGAAAATAAAGGCAAAATATTGAGGAATATTGTGGAAGAAATGGAACTCTTCCCAGTGATGTGCCCCTCTGGCATGGTGAAAACACATGGCAGGGTCAGAAACTCTGAGCATCCTTCTAAACAAAGCTCAGTGGAAAACGCAGCCTGTTCCTGCTGTGGAGGAAAAAAGTTCTTGAGCCAGAGAATAATACACCCATCCAAGCTCTTTCATGGTTTCATTTGTTCCTAATGGGAACTTTGCAGATGGAGTAGGCAGCAATTAACAATTAACAGCAATTAACAATTATTCCTTCAACTTGCTTCCTGCTGGAAAAGGGAGACAATTAAATTCTCTTATGCTGTCCTTGTTCTTGTCCCTCCCTACCTTGGGAGTTGCATTATCAAGGAATCATCTCATTTAGCAAAGGACCTGTTGTGGCTTGTGGTAAGTAGTTGCTCCCTTAGGGACAGCTTTCTAGAAGTGCCTGAAGATACAGCTGGGTACTCCCTTTTCAGGTTTTTGGGAAAAGAAGAGGGAAATCTCATTTCAAAATCATAAAGATTTTTTTTTTTAATGGAGCAAAAATATAGTGAGCCAAGTTTCTATCTAAGTGAAAAGTGTGCATAACTGAATTGTGGAAAACTGAATTGTGTAAGACACAGTTCTCCTGCTCTGCACGTGGTGTGAAGAAGTGTCTGCCCTTGTCCTTACGACTGTGGCAACTCCTGTTCCTGATTCCAGTGTAAATCCATGTGCAACTGAAAAAGATGATGAGACTGAAAAAGAATCCATGTGAAGCTAAAAAAGAAGGAAACTTCTTTCCCTCCCAAGTGCTCCTTCCTCCCCACACCAGAACACTGGTTGAAAAGCTTGGACATCCAGGTAGATAGATTGGGAAAATGAGCCAGCTGAGAGCTTTTCCATGTGGGTTAATCTTTAACCAGATGAATTTCCCAACTGCAAAAATATTGATGTGAGCATGAGGGAGAAAGGAGGAGGAACACAGGGAGGGGATGGGGCCACTCAGTGAAGCAGGAATTGCTCCCTCTAAAGCCACAGAGTAACCTTGGCTTGTGGGTTAAGAGCATTAAGTTCCTCCTTGTTTGCTTTGAGCCAGAAACCTACATTTAGGTAGTTATGACAAGCAGAAAAAGCACAGAAGTCCATCCTAACTCTTCCTCCTCCTGTAACTTCTTCACACCTCTCTGCCCAGAAACTCCCAAAGTGTTTCCATCCAGGACAGGCTGACTGAGGAAGAGATATTGTGGGATAATACTGGGTGACTCACTAATGCTGATCTGTGAATGCAAGAGATCCTCTGTAATTAATCACTGAGAAACAGCCCATTAATATTCCAAAGTCTGTAATTTATACAATTTCTGTCAGATTTGTTATCCAGATCAGGGGATAAAAAATAGGGGTTGCAAGGATCTGAGGAGGAAGCAGCCCACAAATCTTCACAGTGAGAAAAGCAGAATTAAACTGCTCATCCATCTTAGAGGAGCTGCCTGCACCAGGGTGGTTATCACCCCTCACATCCCTTCAGAGACAGAAACAACAAAGGGAGTGTGGATCTTGCTTCTCCCCTAAAGGATAATGGAAATCTCCATGTCTGGAGGGATTTCAGTGTCTATGAATGCACCTGGTACAGCCAGGGAAGCTGCAGAGGCGGAAATCCAAGTGGGACATGAATGAGTTGACACAAAATAAGTATTACAACTATCTGAGAGAGCTGAAAATTCCACTTCTGCTGCTCTAAGAGGCTGTGACTGTTCCTTGGCTTTGCCATCCCATTCATGTCTTGGATGCCTTGGCTGGAGTCAGGTGAGAAATTCTCTGCCCAGGCACCTGAAAATTAAATAACACTTGAAAATTATTGCCTAGCTTTGTAGATTTTCTGAAGTGTCACCAAATTTTATCATTATTCCAAAATTTATAATTTATCACTATTCCAAAATTCCAAAGTCTCTTTCTGTCCACTTCTAAAAATTAACCAAACATCCACTCAATTATCTGAACCAAACCTGTCCTCACATGCCTGTCAATAATACTAATAAAAAATTCATCTAATGCTTTTTTTGCTTCATGTCTCTAATGCCCTATCGGCAAAAAAATTAAAGATAGATTTGTCTGAAATAAGTTATAATTGAGAATGTCTTTTCCTATTCTACATGAAGGAGCTCATCTTCAAAGCAATCTGCACAAATCCCATTAACAGCAATAACAGAATTTGTGCAAGTAACTCCCCAAACACCACTTTGAACATTAAGCCCTTTACTTAATTCAATATCAGATAAAAACCACGATCTAAGGCAATGCAAAGACTTGATATTCTGGTTTGTGTTTCACAATGGGCTGGAGACACACAGAGACACATCCAGGCACATTGATGCCACAGCTTAACAACTTTAAATGAAAACAAAAAAGCTGCTTCTTACTAAAGGAAGTAAATTGGAAGGAAAGAAAAAAAAAAGAAAAAAAAATGCCCCCAGCATCAACCTCAAATAGCAACTTCATTCCCAGAAGAGAAATAAGAGAGAGAAAAGAGAGAGAATCTTCTCTGACTGGTTTGCTTCTCCTCCTCCACAGTCTTTTCCTCCTCCACTTCATTCTTAACAAATATTTGGGCTTGGACCGGTTCTTTTCTACCCTGCCCTCCCACACACAAATGCAGTGTACTCCCATAAAAATTCAGATTTCATTGAGAAATGCCATGACCATCCAGCCACCCTCTTAGAGACACTGCGTTCTCAAGAACTTGAAGGGGAGGGAAGGTTATACATTGACTTTTTAAGTGTGCTGGAGACCCCGGATCAGGGAGGAGGAGAAGGAAAGAGATTCCCAGTTTTTCACTGCAGCACAGCATGGTGTGCAGGATCACCCTGGCCTGCCTCAGTGGTTCATGTGACAAGAGAAGACAGCAGGGCTTCCCCACTGAAAAAGGATGTATGAATTTATTCCAGGTTCTTGGTTGAAGATATTCTCTTTAATGTATTTATCACTTGTAGTAATAGAGGTTAAAAATGAAGTCAAGCCCCAAGGCACCAGCAGTTGTAGATACTGAGCAAGCACAGAACAAAATGAGGTTTTTTTTTCACCTCATATCAATGAGTTGATATTTCAGGGCTTTATTTCAGGCTTAAGTAGATCCTTGGAGGCAGAGAAGTCCTCAGATGGTCCAGTTTCCTGTTCTTCTCTCCTTTTGTGCTTCTCTCTATTGTCCTCATGACAGAGCACAAAAACAAGGGGTCAAAGCCTGGCACTGGTGGCTGTGGCTGGGGACCCACTGTGCTCACTCCCTCCTTGGCCAGGGAAAGTTCTGCTCTGGAGGCTCTGAACAGAAAACTGCACTGGTAAAATGCAATTGAGGTCAATCATACACCCAGGAGCTCAGCAGACCTTGCAGTTTTCCTGTGCAAACCGAAAGTTTCACAGTTTGGATGTTCGAGGTCCTTCCAGCTATGAACAACAGTGAATTTCAGAGGAATGTTTGCATTTCAATGTGGTGATCTCCCCCAGCACACTCCTCCTTAGACACAAGTGTGATCTCACCTTAAACCAGTGGGAACACAGTCCCTGATTCCTGCAAGGTCCCCAGGTCTCAGTGACAAGTCCATGAAGCTGATAATAAATAACACTTTCTTCCCCTGAACAGGTCCTTTGCTGGCTATCATCATGGGAGGCTGTTGATTGCCTTGGCAGGGAATCTTTTTCCCTTTTCCCTTTCCCTTTCCTTTCCTTTCCTTTCCTTTCCTTTCCTTTCCTTTCCTTTCCTTTCCTTTCCTTTCCTTTCCTTTCCTTTCCTTTCCTTTCCTTTCCTTTCCTTTCCTTTCCTTTCCTTTCCTTTCCTTTCCTTCCTTCCCTTCCCTTCCCTTCCCTTCCCTTCCCTTCCCTTCCCTTCCCTTCCCTTCCCTTCCCTTTCCCTTTCCCTTTCCCTTTCCCTTTCCTTCCCCCTTTCCTTCTCCCTTTTCCTTCCCCCTTTTCCTTTTCCCTTTCCCCTTTCCCCTTTCCCCTCCTTCTTTCTCCATCTTAACCACAAATCTCCTGCTTTTACTTTTATTAATTGCTGCATTAATCACCAGTCCGACTAAGCTTTTCAAAATGAAATGACCACTCCATGGCGACATCAGCTCTGTGGTTTTGCCTGAGAATATCACATTTCATCATCCAAATGCCATCACTTTTTTTGTTTTACATGCTGTGGAAGTGCTGGGGAAAGGCTTGTTGCTGGAGGTCTTACTTTGACACCCATCTGAAGGTCAGGTTAAACAAATGCCAAATAGGAACAAGATTTGTCTAATTGGTCCTGCCTCGTGGAGGGAAACAGTCAACCTGACACCTCAAGGTGTCCTGCAGCACTATTTTTTTCCTCTGGTTTTAAGATTTTATGACATATTAGAGAAGACAGCATAATTACAACTTCAGCTGAGATGTAGTTATAAAATCAAGTTGCTGTAATTGAGTACAGACACTACAGCAAGAGGTGTATCAGTCTTAAGTAAATATTGCAGCAGTAGAGGGACTTGGAGAATCATTAAATTTCACAGAAAGGCATGAATCTTGAAATTAAAAAAGCAATAAAACTGCTATCAACAGCAGCAGTAACAGCAACAACATGGTTATTAAAAACAGTAATTATTTGCCTTGAAAGTCTGTCTAAAAAGCTTGGGAGTGAAATATAACTACCTGCTTTTGTTCATTCTGTATGCAGGAAAGAAAATGGTGTTTCCTCAGGGACCTGAAAATATAACTTTTGTTTTGTAGGTGTTTCTGTTGTAGGGATGGTTGACTACATGTTGATGTTCGTACTTCCACTCACGTGACTGCTTGATTGTGTCAACAAATCAAATCAAGTATCTAGAAATCTTTCACAAATAGATTGCACATGAAAAACACTAAAAATGGAAGTCTCTTCAAAATCTTAGTCTGTGATACCAGAAGCAAGACTGGTTGGTAGGTATTCTTCCCCTCAGGAAATGATATATGGCAATGATATTTCATGCATTGGTCATTAATTTTGAGGAACTCCATTGGAGTATTTTGCCAGGGTTTGACTAAAATCACTTCATATTCTTCAAAAATTGTCTCTTTGCAGAGCTCTGAGTCTTGCCTGAGCTGGGGCAGAAATTTAAAAACTAGTGTCTGACCTTTGCATTACTTTTAAATGAGTATATAATGAGCGATGGGGAGATACCTGGGTGTATTTTCACCTCTGCACCCTAAAGAATATCATGAACCATTCAAGTTTTTGCTCCTTCGGTTTTGTCATCATCAGATTCACCGCAGAATTGTTTCCTTTGATAAATCCTTCCCATTCTCTGTTTCACCTTTCAGTGAGCTCCTCTGTGGTCCAGCAGGCCACTGGTCAGCAGCCAGCAGTACCCACTGCTCTGGTGCTCTATTCCCAAGGCTGTCTGGACAGGTCACTTCACTGACCACCTGCACTGCTGTCCCTCCCAAAGCCTGGGCTTCAGGACAGCATCAGAAGGAGTCAGACCACAGGATTATCATCCCAAGACTTGTTGGCATGGTAAATTAACAACTTTTCAATGGCTTGATTCTTTTTTAAGTCACTCTACCCCCATTTGCTTGCCCACGGTTGTGTTTTTGCCTGATAGACAAGAGCCAGTCTTGATGAAATTGGAGAAATGATGGAACACAGAGAGAGAAATTTGGGTTTTTCTGTGTCCACAAGAGGCATTTAAATAGGATTGACGGAGTGTCACTGTCATATTTTCTGAAAAATCCCTTCACCAGGATTTCTTCTCCTGAGAAGCTGAGAAGCCTCAGAAAAGAATGAAAACAATAATTATCTGATTGCTTCTCCTGTGTTTTGCTGCTTTGGAATGTGGTCTGGAGATTGTTTATCACCAGGTGAATGTTTGATTGGTTTCATGTGAATTGTTTTGACCTAATGACCAATCACAGCCAGCTGTGTCAGACTCTGAGGAGTCAGTCACGGGTTTTTATTATTCTTGTTAAGCTTTCTGTCTGTATCCTTTCTCTTTCTTTAGTATAGTTTTAACATAGCATTCTTTAATATAATATAAGTACATGAAATAATAAATCAGTCTTCTGAGAACATGGAGTCAGATTCTCAATTCCTTCTTTGTCCTGGGGACCCTACAACTCAACAATGGAGCAAAACCAAAGTCCTCCAAACTCTTGTTAGCCAATTCTGTGGACTCTGTGCTCACTTTCTCCCACGCACACATCAATGGAAGCTGTTGGGGTGTGCACCACCCTCCATTCACTGAGGCACAGGGGACAGGGGAGGACACCAGTGGCAAATGCTGGGTAGCCAAGCCTGTCCAACAAACAGAGACCTTTAGAGCAGGACTCAGGATGCCACTGAGAGGTCTGAAAGGTGACAGGACATGCAAAGCTGGAATTTAAGCTCAGCACAGCCTGTAAGCGCAGGGAAAACATCACACGAGGCACGCAACGCACACAAGGTTTTGTCTGGCAAAGCAGGTATGTCTGAAGCCCACCCTTTGCAATTCACAGCTATTTTTTCCCCACTGCAGAATGGCTTCCCCCATCTTCAGTGGCTGCTGTGAACCTGGGGAAGTTTTATTTTCTGTCTCCCTACTCCATGTGCTGCTGTAACTCTTGTCCTGCCGCCATCAGCTCCTCTGTCGCTACACCCTCCTTTGCCTGTTGTTCCCTGAGTTATTTCCATTCCTGTCCTTCACCCTGCTCCCATCACTTCCTTAAAAGGTCTTTGGATGCTGTTGTGTCTCCTCACCACCCACCACCTTTCTTGTTTCATGTCCTGGTGCTGGGAAGAACTTCAAGATGCATAAACCCAAACTGTTCAGCTTGGTGCCTACGGAGGGCTGAGCCAGGGAGGTTGTGCTGGACCTCTGGAAGTTTGGGGGCTCAGTGAAGGCAAAACTGATCCAGGCAGCCTGGACACACAAATACATCAAAACAAGCCCTGTCAAACAAACAAACAAAAAAAACCAATATATGACTTATTGTTACTTTATTAACAACGTGGCTTACAACTGTTTCAAGTAAAAAGGGATTTCATTCTGAATAAAAATTAAAATATAACTCTGAATATAGATTTTCACTTATTTACATGGAAACATATATACAGAATAGAATCTTACAGCAAACTGACAACATGCCCTTCGCCCTGGGAACTTGAAAAAGTAAAAACACCAGCATTGATTGATTGATATGTATATATATATACACATACATATACACGCACATATATATACATATATATATACACACATATGTATCAACACACCAAAGGGATTATGTACACGAACTTGGGAGTCAAAACCTTCAGTACAAACTGGAATGCAGAACAATTCAAAGTTTTCCAACATGCACCACCACGAATGGAGGGTAACTGCTGGTTGTGGAGCCAATTCCTGCTGCTCCAGGAGAGACAGGAGGGTTTAAGTGCTTGCCTTGTCCTACACAAGGCACATGACAAGACTCAGCTCCCCTCCAAGGCTGCATTTGAGGCTTTCACCTCCCTTGGAACACACGGGGCACCCCTGCCTGTGCATGTGAAAGGGTCATGGTACCATTCCCCAGGTGTTTTCCAGAAAGAAGGTCCCTGAAGGTGAAGGTTGCTGGAACAACTTGGCACATCCTGACCAGGTCTGGCAGAACAGGGATTGGGAAATGGAATGCACACATTTACAATGCATAAATTACAGACATTTGTATGTCCATAATCTCCAGAGAGGCTGGAGCAATGAGAAGCAGGTGGGGTGCCCTGGGAATGAGCATTTTCATCCTGTCACACCACAACACAGAGCAGAGGGTTCTGCACATCCACAACCTGAACTCAGGGCAACGTCACCTTTTCCTGTGGGAGAGAGCTCAAGTTTTAGCCTGATATTTCCTATGGAGGTCTGGAAGGTGCAAGAGAAGAGTCTTCAGCTCCCAAACTCCAGAAGACACACAGGAGTTGGGTATAATGAAAAAAGACTGATTTTCCCTCCTATGCAGCCAATGAGCCTAGAGACATCTGAGTCAGATTTCTCTATCTCCACCGGGAAAAAAAAATGAGAACCTTTCAGTATTGTGGCTCTGAGTCTATTGCAAACTTCTTTCCCTCCTCTCACCTGGCCCCTGCTGGGACTCAAAAACCATCTCTGCTGTGAAAAAGAAAAGCTTTCAGGGATGATGCTCACAGATCCCAGCTGTGCTGCTGTTCTGAGAGGTCCCTCTCCACAAAGACAACTCAAGTCCAGAACTCCAGGCTCCTTCCTCTTGAAGCCCTCTCTCTCCTCTCCACATCCTTGGCAGTGATCAATACTTACCTTTTTCACTGCAAAAATTAACACCACAGACTAAAAAAAGAGAAAGGCCACGAGTATTTGTAACTATGACCCAGGTTTGTGCAGCTCATGTGTCTTCTGCAAGAGAATTCCTGTGCAGGGCACCAAATCACTGCAAAACCACTCTTATTCTGCAGGACAGCTGACATTTAAAGCACTGCTGGGCTATAAAATTCTCATCTTTGATGACTGGCTCATATTCTATATGCAGCCATTAACACCATTTACACTTCTTGCTGGAGTATTGTACCAAAGAATAAATGAGACCATTAAAGGCTTCTGCTCCTTTACAGGGAGTTCATGAGCACCTAAGGACACAAGCCCTCTCTTGTGAAGTCTGACAGACTGCAGCTGCATTTCTCCTGCTAGGAGAAGGAGGCATTTAAATTTTCTGTTAATTAAGTGCAGACTTTTTGACTTTTATGTGAGAGAAACTGGTCCCACAACCCACACGTCTTGAGGGCCCTAACACTAACCTCAGTTATTTCTGGATTAAATCCTGAGTAACAGATTCCTTTTGTTCTGGGTCAGCTGATGTGATAAAGAATATTATTGAGGGGGAAAATATACATGCATCCACATTTTGAAAGAATTTTTACATAAATATACTGTATAAAACATCTCCAAAACACCCACTATTGTGGGTGGAGTATTTGTTGAGTGTATCCAAGTTAAAAAGTGTACAGTCACGAGAACAAAAAAAAATAAATCTAATGTTCAAGATGTTGCAGATTACAGAAAATATTTCCTGGAGTAAGGAATCAGCTTTGCAATCCCAAGCAATGGAAAATACAGTGTGACATCTCTTAGCACCAAAATGGAGCCCTTGGGACTGTATTTATCCATGCATAATAAAGCTGGTTTCAATGGTGTTCAGTTGCAGCATGTTGTTCTCTTTTGGCACTTGAATTTGGAAATGAGAGGAACACTCTGAGTTCAGTTTCCCACATGCACTGCACCAGAAAAGCACAAAGTACTTGAAGTGCCCTGATTGCACAGAGCTTCTGAAACACTGAGATGGCACAGCAGCTCTGCCAAATTCGATTTTGTGCCCTGAAAAGACCAAGGCAGGCTTTAAGGTGACTAAATGTTGATGATGGCAGCCCAAAATTGCCGGGTTTGCCCTCAAAAGGCTGAGGTGGGGACACCATACAACTGGGACTGCAACAGGCTGAAGGTTAAAGCCAAGGAATGGTGACTTTCCAGTTTAAGGCAAATCAGCTGTTTGCCCAGAGCAAAATAAAGGAGTTTAGGTGCCCCACTGAGAAACTTTTTAAATCCCACCAGGCATCCAAACACATCTGTGAGGGTGGGTCAGGCCATCTCAGCTAGGACATGCATCTACTGAATAATTCACTAAGGACAGGTTGTGCCTGGATTTTGGTGTTTTCTGAGGGCACACAGCATTTTTAGGAGGTTTCTGCACCCTGCAGGCCCCAATGATAAAGGGTTATGGAATATGGGTAACACAAAAGAGCTGGAAACCCTGAAATCCTCCTAGAGCTGAGAAGCCTTTGTGCCTCTGAGAAGTAGGAAAAGCCAGGGTTTGGTCATTCTGGCAGCTGTGCTTGTGAGCTGAAAAAGGAAGAAAAGCCCTGAAATCAAATATCATTTTTCTTGAAGAGCATCCATGATAGCAGGAAGAAGGCAGGACAACCAAGCAGGAAATCATGGACATTCCTTAAGTTAATGATTTCATCCCATTTCAGAGATGGATGCTTTGGGTCTGAAAAGTGGGAATTGGCTGATTCTACCAAGGCAAGGGCTGTGAAGGGAGCAGGGACCTGCCCATGGATCTGTTCAGCCTGAGTGCAAGCTCCAAAGAAGCCAGTGCAGATCAAGATGAGCAGGCACCATACACTCTCCAGCCCCCTATTTTTGTTCCAAAAATGCTCATCTTTGGTCCTGTGCCCGAAGAGAGTCGAGGAACACCTGCACAGCCCTCCTGTGGGAGCAAAGTGTCTGTGTCAGTGTGCTGAAGGTCAGCATCCAACAGCCCAGAAATAAGAGCAGGGCTGCTCCCCAGCCCTTGGCAGTGGCCTGGGGTAACCATGAGCTCAGCACTTCTCAGCAGTGGCATTTTTGCAGCTGGCAACACAGCAAACTTCAGGCCTGGATGCCAAATTCACAACAGGGAGGGGAGATGTGGCTTCACCACTGTCATTAGTGCATCTGTGGAACTGCAACAGCTCTGAATTCAACTTGGAATCAGTCTGGTCTGGAACAAAAAAATCCCACAAACTTACAGTGGTTTGCACTTGTACACTGCAAAGTGAAGTGGCATTTTACTCCAGCAAGACTGGACTCCCATCATCTCCTTTAAGTACATTACTCCAAAGCTTTACAGATGTTCCAGAATTGAAATTATGTCCAGGCAAAGGCAATTAGTTCCTTCTGATCTCTGTTCAATCTGAGCACATTGTCCAGTTGAACTCCACACCACTCATTCTCCACTTTTGTAAGAAATGACCCAAGAAGTTCAGCTCCAGCTTTTCTGGAAAGCAACCAAAGCAACATCCAACAGTACCCCAATACTCTTCCCAACCTGCAGACTAAAGATAAACAATAAAGCATTTACCACCCAAGGTAATTTCAGCATAAAGATTTCAGGTTATCAACTTCTCTGAGAGGACAGAAAGTGATAAATGAGGCAACACTGAAGAGCAATAAAGTGAAAGACAGATAGTGGGAGAGAAATCCGCAGGAATAAAAGAGCCGGCGCGAGATAAAATTAAAACTTTTTTGTTGTTGTTGAATAGTTCGAGTTTTGAATATGATTTAACTTCCCTGAACAGCCAGTAAAGATTCCCATGTTCTTGGCTCAATGCTTCACCCATTCATTGGCTGGCCAGCACTAGAGCTGGTTGCTCTCAGAGTCTGTGTGTGTCTGCTCCCCAGTCATGCCTCCACAAGCAATTAGCTGCCATAGGAATATCTACAGTTACAAGGCTGATGGAGACAAAAAATGACATTTTTGCAGTGTGTCCCAGAAGGCATGAAATGTCTCTGACAAATCCCAGAGGCCAGAAACTCCAAGAACATCTGAGCAGCAGAAGAAGCTGGGTTTGATGAGTAAAGGATCAGCGCTGGGATGCTGTTTAGCAAACAGCCCTCCTGCTTCTCTTCCTTGGAATGTCCTCATGCACCAGTTCTCCTGACAGAATCCTCCCAGGAGCTGTCTCCTGCTGACAGATGGAACACCAGGACTGGGCTGAAGCGAGGAGGAGCTGGCAGAAGCAGCCTCCCTGATTTTCTCAGCTGCTCTCTCACTTTGCTGGGCTCAATCCTTCAGTCTTCAGAGGTGAAACACTGAGCGACACTTTCAGGGGACCCTGAGAGGGATCCAAAGCAGTTATCAAATCAGTTGTACTGACACATTTCACTGTCAGCAGGAAATACAGTCAAACCCCCATTTTTTTTAACATCTGCCCCACTACAGAACCCTTTTCCTGGATTTCTGAAGAACAAAACCCCAGCATTTGATGCAGAGGCAACAAATACTGCCTTGAACCAATTAAAACTTGAAGAAGATCATCAGAACAAAGCAACAGCTGAGAACAGATCCAGTCCTGCTCATCTCTCATGTAAGAACATTTCTGATGAAGTCTCAGCATCTGGTCCAGCCTGCAGCAGGTGCACCAATCCCATTCCTCAGTGACAAATCAGGAAACTTGCTGAAAGACAAGCCAGGAATTCCCAAGTGATGCATGGCAGAGTCAATGCTTCCTGCCTAAAACATCCTCTGGGCAAGATCTGCATGTATTCCAGAATATTTATATCTGAAGGTCCTCCCTCTTCTCCAGAGAATTCAAGAAGGAAACCAGTGAAGGAGAATGCAGCAGCTGCAGCCTGGTGTGGGTCAGCAGGCTCTTCTGAGCACAGGGGTCAGCAGGAGTCCCTGATCCCAGTCTGCTGTCTCCTTGTGGATCAAAGACAGGTCTTTGAATTGACTTGGAGTTAAGATTTTGACTATGAAAGCCTTCATGTTCCTGTACAAGAATGGAGCATTGTACAGATCCCATCACAGAGATTTCCAGCTGATTGTGCAGAGCCAGCGTGGCTCAGGGTGTGCTGCTGCCCCACCAGGTCTTGTGCCACCCCTGCATTTTTGTCTGGTATCACAGAGACCATGGGTTGAATCCCCTTTCAAAATTCAGTCAGGAATAACCATTATATGCCTGGTGTAACATTTTTTCCTTTTGTAAAACCAGAGAGGTGGAAGGAAAAAAAAAAAAAAAAAGATCACTGCAAGATCACCAAGATCAAACTTGCAGTTAAACCCCAGGTAATGCTACAAATGATGACTTACATTTCAATATGAAAGAAGAGTGTCAGAGCTGTCTAAAAGAAATGTTCATGTCCAGAAATTGTCCTAGACAAACCATGACCACCTGGGAATGTCTGACCCTTCTCCTTGGGAACGTGTCTGCCATTGGTAGGTTTGGTTTGGTGACAAATCAGCTGATCCATGCTGGCCTTGCACCACTGGGCAATGGGTTGGAGAGGCTCATGAGGAGAGATGCCAGCAGTCTTTCCATGTGCTTTACAAGTACAGAAAATTTAGTTCCATTTGTAGCTCGTTTCTTTTTGTGTTTCTTTTTCTTCCCCCTGCAGATTGCTCCCAGTGCTTCCAATTCCACTTGTTCTTGGAAAAGAAAAAGGAAAAGGGGGGAAGAAAACCCCTTGAACAAGCTGAAATGGTAAAAAAGACAGGGAACGAGGAGGAGGAGAGGAAGGAATGCAGAAGTGCAGTCAGTTGGCATATTGTGCATAGAAAGCAACTTTTACTCTCTCGATCTGGTGGCACAGTTTGATGGCTGGGCCCAGCTTCAGCTCCATGCACTCCTGCACCGTGGGCAGTGTCAGCAACAGGAGGGCCTGGCCATCAATGTCCTGGGGAAAGAAACACAGGGAAAATGGTTTTGTTTGTGGACTCTGGAGGGCAGAATGCATAAGCAAGTTTGGAGGAACAAGAAGGGCAGTTTGCCCTAAAAATTAAGTTCTTTTATCCTCTGCTTTTTTCTCCCACTTGGACATTGCTCATCTCCTTTTCCTGAGATACAACATGGTTTTTCAGAAGTTGTCTAGTGTCTCTGCATAGGTTATCACCTTAACCCCCAGCTTGGGAAAAGCCTCCCAGCTGCTGAAATGAGGGATCACCTAAAGAACCTCTGCAGAGCCAACAGAGATCTGATCAGTCCATTTTATGCCTGAGGAACTGAAACAGGGGACAGGCTGCAGAGAGACTCCAGGAGACAGAGGAGGGAGCAGAATGGACAAACTGATGCTGGTCCCACTGCCAAGTCAGACCCTTTCCCCACCTCCTCTGGCCAGGATTGCTCAGCACAGGTTTATGTCTGCCTTGCTCCATGCCCTGTACTCAGGTACACCCAGGACCTGCCTTGTTCCACTGCTGAATGACCAAGAGAGGGGCCTGGACACACAAAGCCCTTGCAATCTCTAATGTCCTACAATCCCAGAATGGTGTAGGCTGCAAAGGACCTCTGCAGGTCACGTCTTCCCCTCAAGCATAACTATGCACCAAACTCCATGAACCAGTACCCTGGATGAGCACTTTTACTGGGAACCTCTGCTGGCTTTATGATCCTCTTCTTAATAAAAAGCTCGAGTTGTCTTTGTTCTTTAATAGACTGAGATGATCAGGCCACAAAACTGCTTTTAACCCTTTAGGGAGGATCAGAGTCTATGCACAGCAACTCACAGCCAACATAAACTCCCCAGGACAGCCCTGATTAGGCAGCACTTTAAATTGACTTGGAGTTAAGATTTTGACTTAGGATTTAGACAAGGAGTATTTAGACACCTGAAGTGCTGCTTTGATAAGACTGTCCACAGCTCAGTCCATCCTCCACTGAAGGCTGATGGCACAGACCATTGCACCAGGGCTTCACAAGGAAAAGCTCCAGTCATCTGTGTTTGATTCAAGCCACTATAAAACTCTCTGGCAAAGGAGACAGGCTTGGCTTCCAAGCCCTGGCATTGCTCCAGGCTGGTTAACAAATGGTTGGAGCTCGCTGTGACACAGCAACTGCAGCATCCTGCTCTGGGGAGTTTCACTCGCTCCAGACTCACCCTCCACCTTCTCCCAGCCACAGCAGCTGGAGTCATCCATGGTGAAGAATCAGAGACAGTTCAGTGAGCAGCTGGCCACACCACTGATTAATTAACTACACTTGTTCTTTCCTAACTACAGCTCGTTAGTGCTGCCCTTTACCCTCGGCAGTGGCTGCGACTCATTTGCCAAGGAATGGCTCTTTCCACATAGATTGTACACACTCACACTGGCTTGAGATGAAGAGCACTGGCTTTGCTCCTGCAAACCTATCTGCCTAATGAGGAGAAGACTGGCATCTCCTAAATTTAGGTCATCCAAGGCCTGACTGGCAGATCTTCAGAGGAACACAGTCAGGAATTAGGTGTCTACACACTTTGGACATCTGGGTGTTAATAGCAAAATTTAGACAGCCAGTTTAGGCTTCAAGCAGCACTTTTCTGCTTCCCAGGCCAGTATTTTAGAACAGGATGGAACCCATGTGGCCTGGAGAAAGCCTAGAGTGTACCAGGTAACCATGACCTGTTTTTACACTGAGGTTCCTACCTATGGGACATCAGTATGGCACCGTGGACCTTGGCATGAAAGGACTAAACCTCCAGCTTTCCACAAGGCAATTGAGTTTCTGGACTCTCTGAGGATCTGACTCAAGGTTCTGACTCAAGTAGGGCTTTCATGCCTTGCCAGAATTGGTGTTATAACTCGGCCTGATGGACCTGGAGTCTGGTCATAGCCTCTGTACCCAAGCCCCAGGCCCAGCCAGCAAGGTGGGATGTCCTGTAGCATGAACAGGCACCACAGACACAAAGGGACAAGTGACAAAAGGATTCTACCTGCTCCTGAAATATTTTGGCAAGGGGTGCACAGTCAGTGAGTTTAATAAACCTCACGACATCAGTCACAGTCCACTCCAGTGGGTTACTGTCCAGGACGAGCTTCTCTTCTTCTTCTGGCTTAATTTCCTGTGAGGGAAAAAATAACAAAGAAAGGTTTTCATCATGTGGATGCCAGCCTGTCAGGGAGACAGAAATGGCAATTGTTTAGCCCAGTGGCTTGGAAGAATTTTTAGGGAGTTGTAAGAATGTGATAACGAATGTAGATTGTTAGTACAAACAATCTACAGGTGGTGTTTTTTCACTTTGTTTTTCTGTTCTTCTCCAGGATGGTGTGTGAGAAAGGTGTTTTTTATTAACTAGCCAATCAAGTGGAATGTATCCTATCGGTCTATAAAAACCTAAGAATCCCTTGTAATAAGCCCTTCTTTTCTCCTCTTGCAATTGGGTCTCTCACCTCTTCTTGTGTCATTCTTGACATCATAAAGCAAACTACCTCCTGTGGAGTCTCGGAGTCTCTGTGGTCAGGATGACCCTGAGATGTGTCAGAGTCTCTTTTCCCAGCCCAGCAGCTGAAGGAATCAGGATTCTTCTGTTCTGCTTTTCAAGGTTGTTTATTTGCTGTTATCTGTAACATTCTTTTCCTGACCTGCTGAGCTCCATCCATCAGGTCAGTCAGTGGCACACTCCCCACCTTCAGGGTGGTGTTGTCTTTTTATACTAAAAACTACGTGTACATTATTTACAATAATTTCCCAATACCTATCACCTATGTTAGACAGTCTGTCTCTACCCTAAACCAACCCAAAAAGTGCCACCACCACCCAGAAGATGGAGGCTAGGGAGAAGGAGAAAGAAGGACAAGGCATGCCCGAATTCCTCCATCTTGGGACCCCATTCTAAAAACCCCAAAATTCTACTTTTCACCCTGTGACAAACTAACTGTCATTCTACTTAGACTTTCATGGCTCGCAGATCCTCATACGAGGTTGGTAATTATTTCCATGGGTCATAATCAAAGGGTCTTGGGCTCTGTGCTAAGGTCTCTGAGCCCCCTGACAGGTGCTCGAGCCATCCAGGACAGCTGGAGGGGTGTCCAACAGTGGAGAACCAGGGCAGGGCTGCCCTCCTCAGAGCAGCAAAGTTTGGCATTTGTTATGAGTAGAAAAAGCTGCCCATTTTGTTTAAAAGGTTGCAGAGTTCACAGGTTGGGCCAGTTGCTGCCAGGGTGGAGTTCTAGCTGTTTGTTGTTGTAATCACTTGTCGTTTTCGTGAACTACCTGTGGTTGATGGTTAAGAATTCCCCCTTTTGCCAGTGACACCCTGCTGCTTCCTGGAAGATGGCACCCAGACGGTGAAGGGGAAGGGACATTGAGTCAGCATGCAAATGACATCGGATCCAGCATGCAATGGGAGAGACCCCTCACCAAACCTAGCCAAAAACCCCTAAAACAATGAGCCAACACAAAACTGACGAATCAAAGTGATGACCAGATGTGAGGAACAGAATCCAGTATCCGCCAAGGCCTTTTTACCATCACCCTAACCTAAAGATGCTGGCTAGACAGAGGAGCTCAAATGTTGAACTGAAAAGCAAGGGAATCTCCTGATGTTCTCCTGAGGATGGAACCCCCAGCTCTGCCACAGACCAGTGGACAAAGCTGCACTCTGCCTCCCCCAAATCACTCCTGGGAGCAGCAGTAGCAGCGACGTGAGCACAGACCCGTTGGTTCTCCCCACCCGAGCTGATCACTTTTAATAAAGGCATTAAAAAGGAGAAAGGTCTCCTGCCCGTGTTTATGCCAGCACTGAAGGTTCATTTAGGATGAACTGCGCTATGAAACACGCACTCACCTCCTTGGCTGGCGTGCCCTTGTCGGCCTCGCTGCAGGAGTGGGGCTGGGCCCTGCGGCTGCGGCGCGCTCTCTCGGGGGCAGGGGGCCTGTCCAGCTCGGTGCTGGCCCGCAGGGTGACGGCTCTGCGGGGCCGGGCCGAGGGCACCTCGGCCGAGGACGTGTCCGTCTGGTCATCGCGCAGCTCCGAGCTCGTCTCCTCGCTGCCCGTCTCGTCCTCCATCGCGTCCGCCTCGTCCTCCTCGCTCTCCTGCACGCACAGTGTTGTGAGTAAAAGAAATAAAGGTTACCCATTTTTCTAAAAAGGTTGCAGAGTTACGAGCTGAGCTGGTTGCTGGCAGAGGAGAGTTCTTTGTTAGCTTCATGTTGTAATCACCTGTTAAAGAGTGGTTGTTAAATGCCTACTGTTGAGAATTCCCCTTTTTGTCAGTACCACCCTGCCTGCTGCCAGGTGGATGGCCCTTCTCGGACAGTGAAAGGAGGGCATGCAAAGGACCTTGGAGCCAGCATGCCACGGGAAAGCCACCCCACCAAACTTACCAAAAAGACCCCAAAAACAACGAGCCAACACAGAATTAAGAGATCAAAGTGATGTCTGGACGTGAGGAACAAAGTCCAGAGCCTGCAGAGACGCTTGCCCTAGCCAAGGAGGACCTCGGCTAGAGGCAGGACCCTGAAGGTCAGGCCAAAAAAGTGAACAAGGGATTTCCTGATGTTCTCCTGAGGACGGAATCCCCAGCTCTGCCCACAGACCAGTGGACAAAGCTGCTCTCTGCCTCCTCCCCTGAATCACTCCTGGGAGCAGCAGCAGTGTGAGCGCGGACCCGTCGGTTCTCCCCACCCGAGCTGATCACTTTTAATAGAGGCATGAAAAAGGAGAAAAGTCTCCTGCCTGTGTTTATTTCAAACAGCACCCGGGAGACGGACACAGCAGCAGATCCAAAGGCATGGATGGGGCAGACTGCACTCCCATGGCTGTGCTGGTCTGGGGTAACATTTATTTTAAGTGAATTATCTAGTTTTCGTTACAGCAGTAAGTGAATTAGCCCTACATTTAGGTTCGTTACAAAATGCAGAAGAAAAAAAGGTGTATGGCAGGAAATTCTTCTTCTCCTCCCAACTAAAGTGTAGCAGGCCCTGGGTCTGCAAGGGCCCCTTGGCGTGCAGAAGCCTAAAGATAGGAAATGCCAAGTCATGGTGAATAGGCCAGAAGCCCCTCTCCTGCCTTTTGGAACCCTCTGTATAACCCTATAGATCACTTTCCTTTAACCCTTGCCACTGGACCATTTCTGATCCCCCTGTACCCTATATAAAGGGCTGGTTTAGCCTGGTTCTGGTAGAAGAGCTGTCACTGGAACCCTTCTCAGAAGAATCAATAAAGACATCACTGTGGAACTCCAAACAGCCTTCTCCTCTCTCTCCCTGTGTCTGCCTGCCTGGGCACCTGCAAGCTGAAAGGGCTGAAACCACAATGAGCTGAAAATCACTAAATCACTACAGTAATAAAAGAGCTGATCTCACCTAAGCTTGCTGAGGTTGCCTGTGGCTGAGAGCTGCTCAGGAACTCGGGCAGTCTGTCCCAGAGAGGACTGTGCTGTCCGGACCCTGCACCCAGCAAAGGTGCATCACTAAAGGTCAACAGCAATGACTCATCTGGCATGAAACGTTCCTATCCTGGGCTGGTATCTCAAAACTTGTGGCACTGCAGATGTGCAGGAGGAGAAATGGAAAATACTAAGAGGATAAAATGAAATTCGGGTTGACTGAGATGAAATAAAATCAGAAACTTGACTTTAAACTTTCACATTGCTTCAAATTGGTTAGGGTGTTACTGCTCCTGAAAAAAGGGACATTTTGGTGCCTTTTGAAAATGGCTAGATGTTCAAGATAGGACTCTTTAGTGACATTTCTGCAAAACTCAGGACAGAGGATTTCACCCAGATTTCCCTGCTTTCAGCCCAACACTGAACTGCTGGAGGTGAAGCCCTAAGTTCATTTGAAGCCTTATACCAGATTCTTGTTATTTCTGTCACACAGGGCTTTACAAACACTCACCAACTGATGGAAACTGTGCATTTTGGACTTTATAGATATATATAACCTGCCCAAATGGCTTTGAGAGCTTATCTCTGTTCCAAGTGTGAGCAGGCACCCAAAGCCATGTGCTCAGGTCTTGAGTGAAAGAGCAATTTAGACAAAGATAGTTGTATTGGCTGAAAGGTTGAAAAACTTGGCTAATGGTTGATTTAGGCTTAACATAAGTTTAAGTTCCTTTGAAGCAGGTATAATCTAAGGAAATGAAGCAGAACTACACCTAAATGAGGACCAAGCCATGAAGATGCAGGCAATCAACTGAAAGCTGAATAAAATAACCTACTCTAGCTGAAGTGGAGGGAATTTAAGTAAACCAATTTTATTTCACATTGCACAAAGCAGCAATCACTGGCACTCAGCTGAGGAAGTGAAACCACACGAGCTCTGTTACTGCCACCATGGGAAAAGCCCCCAGAAAACAGCCCACACAGAGCTAAGTCTATTCCAGGTTTAATTTGGATATGAATCTTTGCTGAGGCTCAGAACCTGTTGTATCACACAGCAGACTGGAAAGACTGAGCCCTCAAATTCCATGTATTTGGGACACAAACCATTTGCTTGCATGCTAAGGCTTGATGTTATGAGCCAAAAATATTAGGAATAGTTAAAAAATATACAAAATTCCTTGAAACGAAAATGGCTATGAGCTATTATTATTTATTACAATACTTGGAGATCTTAAGCAAGGATCACAGAGCTCCTTCACTCTGCTAAATGTTGTGCAAAGCATCCAACAGGCTCATCTGCCCGCTTTTAAGGAAGGAAATAAAATAAAAAGAGATATTAGAGCATGTCAGCCAGTAAGCTGGCTGGGAGCAAAAAATCTGCTTGCTACTTCTGAAATGGCCAAGGCAAAAATCCCCAAACTGCCCCAGTAAAACCAGTCTGATCGTAGAGGAAGAGAGCAGCAAGGAAAGATCCAAAATAGAAACTGGAAGTGTTCAGGTGTGCTGAGAAGCCCCCCTAAAGGAAAATGCAGAATGGGAGACAAGAAGAAGAGACCAAGGGGTTTTTGCTGATTTATCCAGTGTGACACAAACCTCTGCAGAGCCTGCAGCATTGGAATCCACAGCTGATGATCTCCTTTTCTTCTGCACAAAGATGGATTTCCGCCTCTTTCTGCGTCTGGCTGGCTTGACATGGCCACTTTTCAGGTTGTTATTTTCCCCAATCGGTGGCTTAATGATTTTTTTCCTCTTCCCATAATAATAAGCTGGAGAAATGAAGCACAATGCCCATTAAAAAGTTTAACCACCAAAGAAGGGAACCTTGGCTTGCTCCTTGCTACAGTTTCAGGAATGTACTCTTAAGTGCAATTTAAACTTTAAAATAAATTGATTTGGGGAAAAAAAAATTGTACAGCATAAATAGGTCATGTTGGACTAGCACAGAGTGTTACAGCTCTTATGTATCCAGGTTTATTGATGATGAATGAAGACTTCAGGATTTAACAATGTGTTTAGGCAGAGCTGAGCAGTGACTTGGAGGGAAAGAGGCCAACAAGTTCCAGATTTGATCCAATGCAGTTCTGTGTGAGGTAAAGCTGCTGAAGTTTTCAGCAGAGAGGAGAGAGGGCCAGCTAGCCTCAATCATGTACAAAGGAATGGATTTTTATTACTTTTAACTATTTTGTGGACCAGGCTGAAATTAAGTCCTCTGACCTTACATTAAATGTTTGTATTAAATGCCTTTTGACACACTCTGGGGATGAAAGACACAATGTCCTTGACGAGCTAGAGTATCCCAGGACAATTAAAATGGCCCTTGGCACCTGTGGCAAAGTTCATAACTGAACTGAGCCTTTCAGCAAATCAATGGATTTCTGAGGAAAAATTCTTCCAGTCACATAAACCATCAACTTTGAGATGGGACAACCTCAGCTGGAGCTCCTCCAGCTCTCCATTTGCTACGAGTGGGAGCCAGGACTCCAGCTCAGGTGTAGATTTCTAGAGAAACCCATCCCCAAGGATCTCAGTATCCCCCTGAGCACGTTCCTCCTTCTACTGGCACCAAACTCAAAGAATTGCTTTAGGTCAATTACACTGCTTTTTGCAACCTTTGTGGAAGAAGGACAACACTCCCTTCCACTTTCCTGACCTGTCTGACAGCCAATAATACCAATAACGTTGACAACAAAAAGAACTGAACACTAACAACAACCTTCCTGAACAGGCAGGATCATGTTTAAGAATTAAACACTCTGAGTAGAGAGTCAGTGTTCAAACCTTCCAGCACCTCAGCACTGTGGTTCTGGCCTGTGCTGGTGTGTATGCCAGAAACTCTTTACAAGGAGGATTCATCTCACCTAACAAAGCTGTCTTAGATGTAGCAAGTTAAAATCTCAGCTCCCCACTGCAGGTTCTTTTTATGTGCTCCTTGTGTTAACTTTAGATATGAAGAAGATTCAAGACTTCCAAAAAGTGATGGCTATCAAACAGATGCATTAGGATGAAGTAAGAGGGACAGTTTTCTGGTAGAGGATTCCAAGGGAACCTGTGGTGGCCTCAGGATTAAATAACTGCTCTTAAATGAGATGAATCCTCATCAGTATGAACATATCACACAACTCCTGTTCTTCACCACACACCACCAAACAGATGTGTTAGGATGGAGTAAGAGGGACAGTTTTCTGGTAGAGGATTCCAAGGGAACCTGTGGTGGCCTCAGGATTAAACAACTGCTCTTAGATGAGATGAATCCTCATCAGTATGAACGTATCACACAATTCCTGTTCTTCACCACACACCACCTCCCACTTCTCTGGTTCCCAGCCAGCACCAAGATCATTTTCCCAATACTCACTGTACTTGGTTTTGGTGTGGATGGAGCAGTTCTCGGGGCAGACTTCAGCCACCAGCACAGGGCTGAAGAGGTTGGGGCAGCACTCGAGCTTGGCACAGACCCTCCTGCAGAAATCTGCCACCTGGTCCGACGTGCGCACGATCTTCACGGTCGCCCTGTACGTCTTCCCCCTGTACCTAGGGAGGAGTACAGGACCCCACGTCACCCATCCAGCAAAATCCTGTGGTGCTGCAGACCAGACCCCCTCTCTGCCCGGGAGAGATCCTCCCCAGGGACCTTTGGGAGAGCGACTCTCTTGAGAATGCAGGCAGAACATTTTTGGGGGACTGAAAACTCCTTTCTACTCTTTTAAAGAAATTTTAAAAGCCACTTTTTTTAGTGGCTCCATTTCAGATGGACTCGAGAAAGGAAAGGAAATTGAAGGTGTGGACATGATTTGGGAAGGAATCTATGTGCACACTGGATATATCTGTAGATATGGCAAGATAAGGAAAAAAATCTCAGTAGGCTTGGTGAGGATACTACACAGGAGAGCAAGGCCTTATTGTGAACTAATGCAAAGGTTTTGGGAGAGGGATGCAGTCTCTCTTCATATATTGACCCATGATCAGATGCTTACACACCTTGCAGAGCTTTCTGGTCACCACTCAACTCTCTAAGCCCCCAGTGCACTTTTGGTTTTCTCCATTGCCATCTTTCCTGCTCCCACATCATGTTCCAGCTCCCAACAATCCCCAAGACTCATGGTGCCAGCTGTGGCTATCAGGACACACTCGTTGTGAAGAAGTATCTGGGTGAAACACCAATCTCTGGCACCCCAGGACCAGATGACTTCACCACTCTGAGATGTGGGCACTACAAAACCTGAGGAACTCATCAGGAGTCTCTGGAGTTATTTAACAGGGCTGCAGCAACAGGTCCTAAAAACTGATTCCTGCAGGGAATGCTTGGAGCAGAAACCTGCAATGAAAGGTTTGTCTTAAATTTGCTACGCCACTGAAACGTTTATTTCAGTGTTTCATATGAAGTGTTTCTGAGTGATAAATGGCTGAGAAAGATACAGTTACATCCCTGCTGTACTACATTGTAGTAGATGGGAACCCTGGAAAACCAATTATCCCCGTAATTTATTAAACAGCAGCAGCAAGCTGTTGTAAACAGTGAGATAAGGTTTTTAAAACATCTCTTACATATCCTGAGGAATGCAACACGAGGAACAACCATGCCAGAGCCCGGTGCTGGCATTACAAATGTGCTCAGAGGAGGGAAAAGCAACACATAACAAAAGGAAAAGAGGGAACAACAGTGGAAGAAAGATTACTGGATGGGAGGCAAGGAAAGAGAAAGATACAGTCACCAGGAAAAATGAAACAAAGCATTTGTCAGTGTATTAAGATCCGCAGTTTCCTAGCAGCTGCTGATAGATATGGGAGAGGAAGAGGAGGAGGTGGTGAAATAAAGATGTGACCAGAGAGTTAAAACATTCAGACAGCTCTTTCTGAAAAAAAGAGGTGTGGGAAAAGGGTTTGAAACTGTGGCACATTAAGTGTTCTAAAGGGGAAACCCAAATGAAACTTGAGTCTGAGAACATCCCAGTCCAACCATGCTCAGGTCACAATCCAAATTACCACCTCAGCATAAAATGTGAATGAGCATTCCTGCAAGGTGCCAGGCTCTGATACCCCTTTTGGTGCCAGGACAATCCTGGATTCATTCACCTGAATGCATGAATGACTTCATGAGCCAACTTTTCGCACACCCTTAAAGACCTGGACAGATGATGTAAAAGGGAAAATGTTCCCTTCAGGTACAGAGCACTGTTATGATCCCAGCTTCCCCATGAAACAGCTGCAGAGGCAGGCTGGCTGAGCAGGGCTTGGCAATACCTGATATAACAAAACCACTAAATGCCACAGGCATTTAAATGCATCTACTTATGAAAGTTTTATTATTTCTTTTCAACGTGTTTGAAAAGACTCTTGCACTTATTACTTCTCCAGCAGCCATGAAGTTTAACGACGGCCTGGATTGTTTGGTCAGTGAGTCTGCTCTCAGAGATTTCACTGTGCTGCTTTCAGCTGGACCCAAATAACTCTGCTTGGACTAAAACAGCACTACCAGACAAGCACCAGCCTCGAGGGTGTCCCCACTGGAGGAATCGTGGCACGGGGAGCACCTGTACCTACACCTCATTTTATGTCTGGATGCATCTGAATTTAACTCACATTTATTTGTCCTTGTTCTGACTTTCAGCACTAGGATGAAAAGACTGCATCTGGTTTTGTTTCCCTGCAAAAGCACTCTAATCAAATTGCTTCTTGATCTTCTTTCTTATAAGCTAAGAAAGCTGCCTGATGGGTATTATTCAAGGCTGGCTGACTTTTTCTAACTGTGTGCTTCCTATTGTGTTTGGCTGCCCAGGAAGGACCCATTGTACTGCAGTGCCTGCTGAAAGGAAAAGATGAAACTAGGAAAATGAACAACTGACTGATTTCATCGTCTGCTTTGAATGCAACACACATTTTAATTAACAGAGAGGATGGCAAAATGGAGATCTCCATGACTGCAGCAATCAGTCTCAATAAGCCAAGGTGTTAGCACTGGCCACAGCAATATTTTTTACATCATTTTGGTCTTGGCAGCACCTCTTTCACCTATAAACCAGGTTCTCCTAATATTTTCCATATTCCTCACACACTAAAGATTTTTTAACTCAGGCACCACCAAATGTAATCTGAGCTGCTTCTAGCACAGCCATGTAGTAGGAGCTCCTTTGTCAGAAAACATTTTCCATTAGCATCTCTCAGAAAGTTACCAATTACTGATGCCCCCATTTATGTTCTTATAGCAGGGTTCCTATCTTCTCAACCACCTGCAAGCAGCAAGTATCTACATGCACAGCATGGCACCACTGGAGACTTAGAAAATTGCTGTGTCAAGGATAATATTTTTGGTTTTCTTAGAAATCGCTGTTCTTTTTTTAAAGAAAAAAAGATTTTCCAGCTAAAACCAAAAGAATCTTTCTTTCCTCTTTCCCCTTCTCTGCCCTCAGATGCCAAACACAGAGAAAACCTTAAGGCTGGAACTATTTCCATGAAAAATACACTTGCTGATCCACGAGCAAAAATATTAAATGAACAGCACTTTGCAATAGAATTCTTCTGTTGAAACTCCCTAAAATAGATTAGAGGCTCATGAGAACATAGTGCCTTCCAGAACTCCAGTTATGGACTGCTGTGTGATGACACAGAAAGTCTTTTGCTGAAAAACTTCAAAAAGCAAGAACATTGAGAACCTCATTTTCAAAAGTCCCATTCTAAGGGGTTCTGACAATTCTTGAGACTAATTTGAGCAACTAAAAAGTCTCAATTTCCTTTTGGGGGACTGAAAACTCCTTTCTACTCTTTTAAAGAAATTTCCATTTTGTCTGTCTACCTTAAAGTCTGCCAAACATAAGGAGTTAACTTCCTTCAAAGCTGTTTAATCTTCCAGTGGCATTTTGTACTCTTGAACACCGGATTCAGAAAGGGCACTGGAATGCTCTGGTTCTAAGGCCTTGTCTCATTAAGTCTCCTGATTAGAGAAATAAAAGGTTTAAATCGTTCCACTGATCCTGGCTTGTAAAGCCTTGCTCAAAATGAACACAAATTAATTTCCACTGTTTCTTCCTCAACCCCGAACCAGTTACCTCATCACATCAGGCACAACTCACCCTTTGCTTCTTGCCAGTCCCCTACTGGTCCTGCACGTTCTCAGAAATGGCTTCCAAGATGATTTGGCTAATAACCTTTCCAGGAAAATTGAACTGACAGCATATAGTTACTTGGATCCTCCTTCTTGTCCTTCCTAAGGAGGGGTGTGATAATTGTCTTTTCCAAAAATTAGGATTCTTCCCTCATCCTCATCAACTTCCAAACACGCCTTGCAATGACATTGGCCAGTTCTCCCAGGCAGAGCTGGCTGCATCCCAACTGCTTCCATGCACTTGTGCACATCCACTTTGCTTCCAGGGTTTTTAGATTCTTTTCCACCTACTGTGGGTAACACTTCACTCCCTCAAACAGGATCAGGGCCCTGGGAAGCCTGAGAGCAAACCTTCACTAGCAAAGGCTGAGGCAAAGAAGATTTCAAACACCTCACCTATCACAAGTTAAAGGCAGTCTTCTAAAGCAGCTGCAGTGAAAAGGCTTTCTTTGAAATGCTGCCTCATAAATAAGCAATGATGTCTGGCATAGGGGTAAATATTCCTGGAGTTCAGCTACTGGATTTGAGCAGTTCTCAGGATTTCATTTAATGAAGGAGTTCAGGAATACTCATCTTTATTATTTTGATCAACTGGGCTTCATACAAGACCCAGGAGACAACTTTGTGCACACACTGCTTTTGTTTATGTCCAAAGCCCTGCAAAAATGGGTAATTCCAAACAGCCCCATTATCAGCCCTTAGAAATGAAAACCCTTGAAAAGCATGAAGTCCCTTAAGCATTTTATGTAAAATTGGGAAGGCAAATCAAGATGTAGGCACTGCACTTAAGAGCATCAGAACTATAAGGGTTGAATGCTGACAGCTTCAACCGGCCCTCATGGGAACCCAGGAGGATCAAGCCTGACATTTCTAACTCATCATCACCAATAAATCAGGTTTGACTCTTCTCACACGGAGCCAGCAGCGCTGATGGGAAGCAGCTGCCATCACACACTGCAAACACATCTCTCTGGACAATCTAAATTGTTTTATCTTCTTTGCAAGGTGAGTGTAATTGATTCCACAGTGGTCACTCATGGCAGCAGAGTGAACTGAACACAGGCTGCCCCAGGACTGAGATAATGCATTCCTGGCAGTGCAAAACCTTGCATTTGGAACAGTGGGAAAAGCAGCTTTCTCTTCACCTACCCCTTTGCTCTACCCTGCTGCAGGCACTGCAGACAAACAGCACTGCCAAGATCCAAGGAGGTGCCAGCCCACATCAGAAAGAAGGTGACAAGAAGTGTCCCATCACAGCTGGCGCTGGAGCTGTCACCCTTAGCAACAGGCACCATCCAGAGCCCATGGAGCTGGAAGTTGCTCATTGCAGACCTATGTTTCATATTAGAGGTCTCTGTTTAAGACTCTGGAGCATTGTCACACCTGGTGGAAAGTGTCATTTGCTGTTTGAATGTTCCACAGTATCTGGCTTCATGACTATTTTCTTTTTTGCTCCTGAACAACCAAATGCAATTAAGACTTTGGGATGGAGCAACTCAAGCAAACTAAAAAGGAAAAAAAAAAGAAGTCCTAGGGTAGCCAGACAGTCTTGGGGCATGTCAATCCTCTGCCATCCACTCTTAAAAGTACTCAAACTGCCCACAGACAAGCTGGCACCACCACCAAGCACTGCTCTGTGAAGAGACCAGCCACAGAAGCCAGAGAGCTGCAGGAGCCAGGTTCTGTCCAGCCCCATGAGCTTTGTCTCCTCAGGAGCCAGAGGGCAACGCCACACAGGAGGAGAATCCACTGCTGCTCTCAGAAAGCACTTCAGTGCTTGCTGTCAGGGCTCTGAGCTTGTGATGACCCATTCTGTGGCTTAATGAAGTTGAAAGATGCTGCCTGACTCCCTGGAGAGCGAGGTGGATGCCTGCTGGGGCTGCCAGCATGCAGGAACACAAACATGGACTGTGACTGGGGGGGCCGACGTAAAATACTACCATGGATGGTCAGGTAAACATTTCCCAGGCTGTCTCCCATTAGAAATATGGATTGCAGCTTTAAGAAATAGGTATTTCTGCTTTTGCACAAGGCAGATCCCCACACTCAAATGGGAAAGTCCAACAAAATCCTACTCAGGATACTGCTAATAGGAAAAGTGCCTGTAAGCTCAGTTCTTTGCAGGAGAGGATGTTAAGTAATATAGGGCATTACAACTTGATTTCACAACTGCTAAGTACCTGCAGGAGTGAATTATCTGATATTTGTAGCACAAGATGTGAGATCCTGGAATCAATGAAAACCAGGTCATGGACAAAGACCTGTTTTAAATGAAAATCTGCATGCACAAAGTTGACTTTTAGACTTCCATCCACAACAAACACAAAAGCCCGACACTCCACATGGGTGAAAGCAGCAAATTAAAAATAGGATGTTTTTAGCAGATCTCCATCTCAGTTTGCAATCCTCCTTCAGGAAAGCAGTTTAAGTGTACACAGAGCAAAAGTTTCTCAAGTCCCTCCCTCAACCACAGAACACATGAACTCTCTGCAATACCTGCATGGGCAAAGAGCAAATACAGTAGCCATCAATAGTGCTGTGTTTGGCAGCTATTCATATCAAATAACCCAGAGAAAATTGCTTTTCTTTGAAAAGGAGTTAGAGAGTTCAGTATAAAGGGTGAGATTCACTGCATTTAACTACAGCACTTAAAAAGTTAAGGTGACCATTAGTCAACAAAGAAAGCTTTCTTCAAAGAAATATTTATTGAGATCCATCTTCAAGTGGGAAGAATTATTCTTCAGAAGGACTCTGGAGAGAGCTTAGTCATAAGACTCCCCTCTCTCAGAGAGGCAACAATTGTTGAAATACATCCTAAATATAGTGCCCATTACATAAAGAAGACATAAACAGGTAGATTTTAATGCTGAAAGGAGGAATTCAGTATTCTTTGGTGCTGTTTAGAAGAGAATTGAAGAATATTTTCTAGAAAGGCATCAAATCTTGACCTGAATCTCTGATCTGTTACTACTTTGCCCTAATCACACTCCTGCTAAAAAATGTGTCCCTGCTAATCTGTCTGAACTTTTTTTGGTGCCACTCATTCTCACCAGTTTTTTCTGCATTACCCTGACAGGCTCTAATTTAAAAGCAGCCATACTCCTCCATCTAGAAACCTGGGAATTTAGTTCATTCAGTAACAGCCAAGCTTATAAGAACAGCTTATCATAAAACTCAGGACTTGACTTCATCAAAAACTGGATGGCTGCTTGGAGAAAGACAAAAGAAATGAACTGTTCAGGTGAATATTTCATTTCTGAAGTTGCTATGGAATGAGTCAAATAATTCAATGAAGCAAAACGATAATTAGAAAAGTAAAACTCTCACAATAGGAAAAAACCCTTTTCTTCTATTTTTTTTTTCCCCAGTCAGTTTCCTTTCTGAAACCTCCCAAATAAAAGAACACACATTGAAGGCTTACTTTGCTTTAAGTGTTTCCTCCTGGAAATTCCACTGAGGGTCTTCCACAAGCTGCAGTTCTCGTAAAACACTCCCTGGCTTGTAAGCTGCATTGATCACCATGCTGAGAACCTATGGGGAGATAAAACCAACAACAATGATGGCTTTAAAAGCAGTCCTTGACCACACAGGTGCTGCACAGGCAGGAGCAGCTTGCAGGTGCTTGTTTCTGTCCTGGCTGCACAGGTTAAGTGCTGGATGCAAGGAGGAGGGGTCCCAGAATATATAATTGTTGCCATACCATAGATAACACCTGAGTCTGAAAAGGTAACTGCATTAAATGCTTCTGTTCAACCCCAAAAATCTGCTAACCGCTGATTTTGTCTTTGTGGAAAACCCTCTCACCCAAAGCAGATTGCACAGACTGCACACCCATCATGGACCAGTTTAATAAAAAAAATGAAAGCAGAAATAGCTCTAAAGGCACAACCAGGTACAGGACCACACAGTGAACACTGAAGGGGAAATTCACACATTAGAGGTCAGCAATGTGCTGAAGAGCCTGAGAGCTGTGTGCCTTGACTGTATTAACAGAATAGCAATGAAGTCTCCACAAAAAGAGTTTGCAGGAGGTGTGCCTGGAGCCCAGTGTGTGTCCACTCTGTACCAGAGAACACATGTGCCAATCCTTTTAATCCAAAGTCAGTGAGAATAAAAATGATTCTTGCTATTGGCTCAGGAAATCCAAGCTTTAATAGCCTACCCTTGGCATAGGGAGATAAACACAAGGAAAACAAATCTCTTAACAGCACCAGACTGTGTGTTTGAACACTCTGCATTGTATGCACATGAGTGATCCCACAGTGAATCTGGATTGGTTTTCATCTAATTTAGCTTGTTACCTAACGCCTGTTCTTAATTCCTTGGGGGTCTGCAAAATGATTTCAGATTGATGAACATGAAGTTTATCCAGTAACCATGAACAGAGTTCATCAGAAATGAAAAAATAACTAGGTCATACTGCAGTGACCAATGTGTTTATGTTTGTTTGGTTGGTTTTTTCTGGGTTGGTTTTTTTTCCCCCCTCTAAATCCAGCAACCTGAGGATTTGCTAGCATTTTGAAAACCCTACAGGATTAATCATTTTCAGGCAAGGGCTTCACTTAATGCTGCAGAGCACTCTGTAAAATGGCACTGGCTGGAGTTGCTTGGATAGGTTATTTACTAGAAGCAAAATTTAATTTATCATTGGGCCCTTGGAAACATAACTCAAACCACTCTTCAAAAAAGTCCAATTAGAGACACCAAACACTGACAGAGCGTAGATTTAGAGTGGATATGAGGAAGAAATGCTTCCCTGTGAGGGTGGTGAGGCCCTGGCACAGGGTGCCCAGAGCAGCTGTGGCTGCCGCTGGATCCCTGGCAGTGTCCAAGGCCAGGCTGGACAGGGCTTGGAGCAACCTGGGACAGTGCAAGATGTCCCTGCCAATGGCAGGGGCTGGCCCTGGGTGATCTTTATGGTCCAATACAACCCAAAACATTTTAAAATGCTATGAAATGACAATTCCTGAGTGAGCCCTTCCAGCTGCTCACCCACATCTCTCTTGCTGGTCTCTCCCCACACACACTGAGAAGCACTGGACTCTGATACTTGATATGAGGAAACCAGAAGTGGGTTTTCAAAAACATCAAGTGCCTGGGGGGCTGCCACACTCGTTCACAGCTCATCAGGTGCCTTGATCAGCAAACCCAGGGAGTTATTTAACCCCTGTACAGGAGTTTGTTGGCAAAGCTCTCCTTGAGCACACCTCTACACCCACCCCACTGGCTGCTGGGGCACCTTGCTGACCAATTTCCACCAGCAGTGCTGTCCTGCCCCCTCCCCAGTGAAATGGTGCTTGCATGAGTTGTCAGAATAGCTGGGAAATGAGCAAGAAAAGAAAACCCAGCCCTGCAATACCAGTGTGGCCCTGTCTGGGCGTTCTCCCAGACACCTAATCAACTGCAGCCCTGCACAGGCACCCACAGTGCCAGGACTTTTCTCAAAGCTGGCTTGTCACCAGCAGGACTCTGCAAACTTCTACACTCAGTTCAAAAAAATGAGTGTTTTGTAAGAACAATTATTTCCTTTTCACGGAAGGAAAAAAAAAATAAATTAAAACCTCTGGTCTTAAAATTTAAAACCTCTGGCTTTTACTCTTCTTGTATCTCAAGTGAGTCACTGGGTTTGGCATTTTACCCTACAGCAAAGGTCCACCATCATAGTAACAGTGGTACCTTCTAGCAACACTATCACTTCATATTGCACTCTATTAAATGCAAACAAACAGAATTTTGGAAAAGAAAATTAACTGTGATTTAAACAAAACCAGTGAAGAAACCTAGACCAGTTTCCAACTTTCTCTGGAGATGGAAAATTACATCAACCATCTCAGACAGGTCAAATTTCCTTTGGCTGGAGCGTGACCAGTAGGAGATTTTGGTGGCTGAATTTCAGCCCTCAGCATCAGGATTGGTTTGGGTGCCTTGGAGCACAGGGTGGATTAGGCAAGCTCAGCCTTTGCTGTTGTCCATCAGTGAGGTTTTATTTTGATGCTGCTGGCCTTTGGATTTTCAGAGGTGACTGAGCTGGAGTCACACCAGTGAACATCATCAGGCAGCACCATCACAAGCCCCTGCCCCACCTCACAAGCACCTGGTATTCATGAAGTTCTCCATGTCATGTATTTCCATGTGCACAGGGGCTCTTTTTTGAGTATATCTGGTGTGCCTGATGCCACTGGGCAGTTCAGCACTGTTCTTCCCATGACAGCTCTCTGGTGCTCACACATTTCCCATCTCCATCCCCCTTGAAACAGTCTCAAGTTTTGAGATGGATGAAGTTTTCTTAGGAGATATCACTGACAAGGTACAGCTAAAAAATATGATCACAACTCTTTTCTCCTATTCAAGACCTCAATGATCAGCATTCTTATGAGGAAAAGCTTATTTTCCTTCCTCTATCTGAGATATAATCCCACATTCCTACCTAACAAGAGATGCTAAATCCCAGGGTGGCCTCAAAGCAGGGCAGAAAACTTATTTTTTTAACTTGGAATACTGATGTGTCTGTGGGACAGAGAGAGGGGAGCAGAAGAGTTATCTGGGATTCTTTCATTAGATCATCAAGGATCTAAAAGGCATCTTTTGTCATGGTCCATTTTCTTTTTAAATAGACAAAGAGCAAAGTGTCTTAAAAACAGTAAGAGCAGTAAGCAATGAAACCAATTAATCTTTACAGCATATTTCTCTAAAATATGGGGAGGTTATAGATCACCTGGAGTCTTAAGAACTTAGACACCTTATTTAATTTTACAAGGTTGCTGAGGAGTTCTTGGCACATATGAAGAACTGTTTGTGCTTCTTAGATATTCTGACCCCAGTACTGAAACTAAAGCTGACAATGTGTTTATTTTAATTTAACTTCAAGTCAGCCTTTATTACATACAACTACCTTACAGTCACCACTTTTCAGCCCAGGTGCAATGGCTGGATGGCAGCAGCTGATGTCTCCATTGTCTCTGGCTCCAGGTTTCAACTTGTTTACCAAGAAAATACTTCAGAAATGAGACAAACTTTGCAGCTGATGTCAAACAACAGGCATTGCCACCTCACTTGCCTCTTCCAGTGAAAGAAACCACAATAAACCAGTGGTCCCAGCAGAAAACCTGTGCTGGCACTGGGAATAATGAACAGCAATGCTGTAAAAATAAGTTTGGTACTAAACTGCACAAGAGTTACTTGTAACTCACCTAAAACTTTGGGATTCAAGGGTACACACACAGGATGATGCTTCACTGCATCAGTGGTGGAGGCAAGGACAAGCCTTGGGTGGAAAGGGGTGAGGAACATCAGGAACTTCAATTGTGCTGCAATATTTCACCTCCATCCTGCCCATGGCTCTCCATGCTGCCGGCATCTCTCACATCTCAGCAACAGCTACCAGAATCAGGCAGGTACAGCAACACCCTGAATGTTTTCTTTTCACCCTTCCCAGAATTTGGAACTGGTTCCCCTGGGCAGAATGAGCTTGAGCTTATGGCCATAATAAGCTTGAATATTTTCTGCAAAGTAACACGGACCAATGCTGGACCACTGCCATTGTCCTGCTCCTTGGGAAATTGTTTATGTCTCCAAAAAGAGATGCCCATGTCTCCATGACACTGCTGTTTGCTCCTGTGTTGATGGCAACCCACACTGAAGTTGCTACCAACCAAAAGAACTCCCCATGTTTCAAAAATATCAGCTCTCCCATCAAAACCCACAATGCAAAACCTGCCCCTTCTCCCTGGCTTGCAGTTTTGCCTCATGGAAACCACTCCAGGACAATTTTAAGTGCATTGTTTGCAAATTCTGGGTCTGGCAAGCCATGACCCATCCTTTCCTCTGACATCCCCCCAAAAGAGAGCTGGGCCATACCTCCTTGAGGACCAGCACACACTTGCCAGGCCCCACAGACTGAGGTAGCTCTGCAATCCTGCCTTTGTTTAAATATGGACCTGAGAAGCAGCGGTGGTTGATGTAGAGCTGGGGGCAGCAGTACCTCCCATTGATGGTGCCTGCAAGGAGAAAGCAGCAGTGAGGTGCCTGCAGCACTCATATACCATAAATCAAGGGCACTTCTTTGTTATTATCATTGTTTTAATTCAAGGGATGGGGCTACAGTTGGGTTAGAAACAATTTATTGTTTAAATAAATATCAATCTTAGAGGCTGTGAGATTTAAGAGAATAAGTAGTCAGCTATAGCTCAAAATGGTCCCAAGTTTTTCCTTACAAGATAATATATAACTTTCTAATCTAATGGATAGTTGCCACAAAGTTTGTTTTGTTTTTCTAATTTATCACCTTTACTTACTTCTACTGTAATGTGTATACTTTCATCCAATGGGATGCAATCACATGTACACACATATGCTTTTAATGTAACTTCTAAACTCTTAGCTTATTCTATACAATTACACCCTTACATTATAAACCCTTCATCAATAGTTTCTCACTTGAAGCATATTCTTACTTATAACTATAGAACATGAGTTTATGATTTTTCTGTTTAATGTCTGTGTACTTTGTTTTTACATCAATTCAAGCTTCTTCCAAGGCTGTAAATTAAACCCTCCTGTGCCTGTGGAAGTTTCTATTCTTCCATTTTCCACACTTCTTCCTCCTGGATGTGGGAGGAAGGGGAGGAGAATAAAGGAGGCACAAAATAGAGGGAAGGCTCTGCTATTCAAATCCCTCCAGCATGGGAAAATGAGGTGGTTTTGATAGTGACTGATTTATCTGCACACCCTGCTGAAAGGAGGACTGGGAAAGGAGTTAATCCACGACAGGAGCCAGGGCTGTCCCAGAACTGACAGTGCAGGGGGACACTGCAACCTGCCAGGAGGGGATGCACGAGCTGAGCCTCACAGACAGGCAGTCAGCTCAGGGAGAACATTCTCCCCGTGAAGAAAGAGCCTCAGAAACCCCTCCTCAGCTCCTGTCCAACCCCACAGGTCCTGCAGTGCCACTCCCTGACCCAGCAAGGGTCTACAGAGCAGGTTTCCTTGTCTGGGCTAATTACTCTGGGCTCCTTCATAGACCATGGAGAGAAATGGGAACTTCTAGATGTGGTTCACATGCCTTCCAAGTGGTTATCCACTTTTTTTGGTTATCATACCCAAAAGGACCCTGATTCTCCCCATTTGACTGTAATGGGGTGTTGGCTGCAATGCCAATATGTGTCCCACAGCCTGCTGAAATAAAGTGAGTTAAATCCTGTCCCTGCTGCTGGGTTCACACCATCAATTGGATCAATATTGCACTCAGAGCCTCCTGCCACTGCTAAAGGGGAGAGGAATTTGCCTTCAGCAGAAGCAGCAGCCACACCACACAGTCCTGACCTAAGAGAGGGGACCCATCAGGTCCTGCTGTACCCAATTTCATCAGGGTCAATCAACAACCTGCACCCATCTCCACCAGAGAGAGTCATTAGCCTTGTCTTAACATCAACATCTGCAATGGGCCAGCTCCAGGGGAACTCTGACAGCCCCAGCAGGACATGTGGAGAAACAGACCCTCACCTGGGGTGCATCAGGTGGGTTCACTCCACCTTACAGCCCCTGAGGATGTGGTTCCATCTCCCCACCCCCATGAGAACTCACTGCCTTTCTGGGGTCCTCCCCTTCCATTTGGGAACATAGTTCTTTGAAATAAGGATCCTTACCTGTTGTGTCTAGCTGAGGAACTGGGCAGAGGTCATGAGGTATTTTCTCAACAGGCACTGTGGATGGTAACCTGTTAAAAGAGAAATGGGGTGTATTTAATAGAGTATTTGGTGTATTTAATAGCATCAGACAGGACAAAGGGCCAGAAGCAGTCCCCAGGCTGGACCAAAAGCTACACCAGCAACAGCCTGGTATGGGGAACAGAGATACCTCCAATACAATTCCACTTTGCCATGGCTGATCAGAGACCAGGGTACTGCAGATGAAGGAGCCAGATCCACCCCTTCTCTGAAAATACACTCTGATGTGTCAGCTTTAGACCTCCAGGCTCCAAATATCCTCCCTTAAACCCCTTAAATTCAGGTTTCTACAAACTGCAAGAGCTAGACAGGGAAATGCCCTCCTGGTATATGTCCATCTTCCATAAGCATCCCTTGATGGCCATCAGACAGGGGCTGCACAGCCCCAGCCAACAAAAAATTGCTGTTACAGAGACTTTCTAATATGCTAACAAATATTTCAGACTTCAAAGAATCCTCTTGCTGGCTGTGCTGCAGTATCTGAGCAGTAGTTACTGAGCCACACAGCTGCTGTGTATTATCCCCCCTGGAAGACCTGATGCATTCCTGTGAAAACACCACCTTAAATAAGAAAAAAAAAAAAAACCAAAACAACTTACTGTTTTTCTGGCTGCACAACTGCAATTCTCCTCTTCCTTCGCACTGCAAAAATGAAGCAAGAAAGAAAAAAATAGTTTTGTCCCCTTCTGTCCTGTTAAGTACACCCAGAATGCATAAAAAAGCTGTGTAAATGCACTGACTATAAAATGACTTTGAACACAATGAAATGGTACTTAATTACTATCACCATCTTTTCTTGGTATTTTTAAGTAAGTCACTACATCATTAAAACCTACTTTAAGGATGTAATAATACATTTAATCTTTCCTCTGGAATGCTAATATTGTGTTTTATGGGATCAGCATAAAAGAAAAAAATTAAAATAAAAACACAAATATTTTTCCATACAGAACCACATATGGATAAGATTACATTTTACAAGCATGATTACCTCCAGCATAATTTATCCCCAGCAATAACTTGTGATAAGGCTGCATAATGTTGCCAGAGCAGTATTCTCCTAAATTAGGCTCTGGCTGCCTGATTTTTAACTTAGGCATATTTAACTCTTCGGAAGGGATGATACATTTTAAAATTTGCCTTTCAGATGTTAATTAATATAAACAATGAGGCCAATTTTTCACCTGGTGGCTTGAGATTGGATATATTGGAACAGGAGAACAACACCAAGTTTCTCATGAACTGCCTTCAAATGCAAATAGAAATGAAAGAAATTTGTCTTAATATGCACTGGAGGCAGGACAAAACACTGTGGGCTTAATTGTGCTGAGGGGGAATTTAAACTGAACACAAGGAAAATCTCTGAGCTGGCAAGGGCAGTGAAATAAGGGACAGATGCCCTGGAAAAGGGCAGAAATTCCATCACAGAATGGCAGCAATTATTTCTCCATTTAGATGAAGCAGATCCTGTTTCGGAAAGGGGCACCTGGATGGCCTCTGTATATCCATTCTACCTGACATTTTATGGAGTTTCTTTTTTAAATCTGAGGACTTTGTCCCTAATCCACTCAGCTGCCTGAGTGAACCTGGCTCAGCACAACTCTGACAACCCCACTGACCAACAACCCCTCTGCAAACCCACAACCCCCTCTGCAATCCCAAACCATGGAACAGCCTCCCCCGGCACAGACAACTCCATTTTTGGAGGGGCTGATCACAGAGAAAAATACAAACTGTATAATTCCAGTCTGGTCACTAATTAGGTTTATTATGATTTATTGCAGTACACTTGGTTGTGTACACTTGGTTGTGTACTGTAAATAGCCTGGTTATTGGTCTCCTGAGCAGGTTGATAGTGTCAAAAATGGGATTAGAGACCTTAGGAAAAATCCCTGGCATCATCTGCACTGCTCAGGTCTCCATCCATGTACTTACAAACAGCTTTGTGTGGTGGGGTGAGGTTATAAGCATTTGCTTCACACCAGCCAACAGGGAAAATGTCCATGGACTCCACATCAACAATGTACTCTGGAGAGGGCATCTGTGAACCTATAAACACAAATTTATAATGGGATTTAGGCATGGTAACACCAAGCCCAGAGCCATCCAAGCATCCATTACGAGCCTGGGGAAGCGAATGATGGAACATGCGAAAATAAATCTGCTCCCCTGCACCCCAATCAGGCCCCATTTCATCTTTAGTTCTGCACAGACAGGAAGGATGAGGCTGCTGCATTTACAGTGCAATGTGGTTCAGAGGAAAACCCCATTAAGAGCACTTTGAGGGTGTGCAGTGAAGCAGCCAAAAGCCAGGGAGGTTAAACATATGTAACTTCCCTCAACAAGGTAGCCCGGCTGACCCCTGGATATTTTGTGAAGTTGCATAACTGAGTTGGAAGGACTTGTTGAATGCTTGCTCTTAATGGTAGGAGAGTGTATCCCAGAGGCTTTGATGCTCCAGTGCTTCCCTGAAGCTTTTTTGTGCAGCTCTGCCCTTGAGTCCCATTTTTTAAGGGGGAGAGGTACCCACTCTTCTGTCCACAAGCGCCACAAATTCTCCTAGGGTTCCTCACATGAAACAAGAGCTGATCACCCAACAGGAGAGAAGAAATATAAAAATCCCAAGTGGGACACATGCACCAAGGTCTCTGTCACAATGCTGACTCCAAAACTTCACCTGAAGTCTCTAGTTAAAGCAATTATCTTCCAATTTGTTTATACACCTCCTTTAGAAGACAACCTCCTGTCCTCATTGATGTGAGTCTCACTCACAGAACAAAAGAATTATTTAGGTTGGAAAAGATCTCCAAGATCATCAAGCCCAACCACTAACCCATCACTGGCAGGCCCACCACTAACCCATGTCTCTCAGCACCACGTCTACACGACTTTTGAACGCTTCCAGAGACATTATTTCACCACTACCCTGGGAAAAGTGTTAAAATGCTTGACCACCCCTTCAAAGAAGGAAATTTTTCCTACTTTTTTTTTTCCCTAATTTACCTGATGTCCACTTAAAATCCAACGAAGATATTCCTGCTGGCTTTGAGTTCTTTCTAAAACAACCCTTGTGTCCTGAGTCATTGCACCATTTAACTACTCCAATTCAAGTTCAAGTTGCTGGTACAGCTGGGCCAGCAACTTCACCTCCTCCCTCTGCCAATTCCACCCCAGGAGAGACAGCTCCAGCACCAGCATGGGGTGATCTCCTAATGAAAGGGACCAAAGGATCAGCAGCTCCCCCTGCATCACCCTTGCCTTGGCATCTGTCAGAACATCTTTGCCTCCTGCTAAAGGCAGCAAATGTTTGACTGTGCACAGCCAGAGGACTACAGGGAGCTTGCCACTAATCTGTGTTCATCAAGGGCTTGTGGTGTAATTGAAACAGTAATTGAACTTTGTGATGGGAACAGCACTGAGGCTGAGGTGCAGCATTTGGATCAGTAATAAACCTGCTGCTCTCAGAGTGTGTGGCTGCAGAAAAAAGCCTCCTCCTCGAAGGAGGCAGGGAAATAGGTGAACACTGCTGGAGGAAATAATGAAAAAAATGCAATTAGGATGTCTGTGTAGATCCATGGATGTCCTCATGGTGTTCCCCTGAGCCCTGCATTGTGTTCATGCACTATCATTGAAAATATACACTGGAGTAGGGGGAAGAGAATGGGATGAAGGCATAGGTCAAGGACACAATTTGCTGAACACAAGATTTCAGCTGAAATCTTGTATTTGCTGCTGAAATTCCCTGAAAAACCATTTCCCTCCACAAGATAATACCACATGGTCACTGCTCAGTTTGAACCTGATGAAAGCTCCAGTGGGGAGTTCCATTTCCACCTGACACCACAAATCCAGGCAAGGAGCCCATGTGACAACAGTGAGTCAGTGGCAAGACATACACACAGTGAGCAAGCCATGGATCAAGCCCTAAACAGAGCAAGAAATCAACACAGACCCCACTGAAATGTCACCAGGTCTGGGAAAACCAATTGCTTCATTATTGTAATGATGTTATTCTGACAAAACAGACTCAATTCTTTTAGAGGTCCTTTCCGATCTTAATTATTCTACAGCTCAAAATTATTATAAAGTAACCAGATGAAACATACTCTCCTGCTTACAAGCAACAATAAATGAGACGTGAAGGGTCTTTTCCAACCAAAGTGGTTCTATGAACATTCTGCTTCTGAAGTTTACAGCTGCAGTCACCCTGAGGAGCAAGAAAGCAGCACAATGCCCGTTCTCCTGCAACACTTTGTTCCTCTTGTAAGACATGTTCACAGCTCCTCTGTCCTCCCTGGCACTGCTTCTGCCCTCTGGCAATTGATAACCCTGCTTTCCACTTCCAACATCTTACTGCTTCCCTTGGCCTCGCTCACAGGAGTGGAAAACAGCTTTTCTGAGACTCATTAGTTTCATCTGTTGCGTTTTATGCCGCTCTCTTCTCAGAGCAAGAAATGTCCGTGGGAATTGGGAGGTTAAAGGGAAAACAAGGAGACTGGAAACAGGGTGAGGAAAATGTCTGCTATGAATTTTACAGGATGGGTAGAACAGAGCAGCAACTCCAGAAAACTGCAGAAGGGGAAATTACAGGAAACCTCCCTGGAGAAGTGATTAACCAAAGGGTTTTCCTCAAATTCCTGGGCTGTGCAGGGAGCGTGCATTATTACTTGTATAAATTCACACCAGAAAGCTTCAAGCTCTAAAATTTAAAATGAACCAGTAAAAATTAACAATGCAGATGATGAGTAATAAAGTAGCAGAGAGCACAGAGCATCCCATCAGTCCTGAGCTTCTCCTCCACCACGGGGGAACCGCACTGCTGCTCATTAAACGCTCGCCTTCGAGTTTAGGGTTTTGCTACTGTACAAAGTGTGATTTATCACACAGTGCTCCTAACTCAGCCCTGTCTAACTCAGCCCTGCTTAACTCCTGTGCTCCTGGTTTATGGCTGCAGCCTGGGCTGTCCAACTGGGAAACTGGGAGGGCAACCATGAAAGCTGCAGAGGCGCCTGTGATAAATGGTGGGACCTGAGGTCTTCAGTGAGGGGCTCCTGTGGAACTGGGGAGCCTTGCTGCTTCCAGAATATAAATAATCAGTTAGAAACAACACTATATTAATGGAGTAAAAAAAACCCCCATGCCTCACTTCAAGCCACATTTATTTTACAACTCTGCAAGCAGTTGGCTGTGGTTTTTTTTTTTTAATGCCTGCTTTTTGCATAACACTGTGCATACTGTAGTGATGTATTCCTAGAGCAGCAAAGACTTCTCTCTATTTTCTGCAGTCTTTTGCATCTTTTCTGTTTACGACAGATCATTCAATTCCTGGTACTGAGATATAAACCAAGCTTAGAGCAACTATATATCAGAACTCAAAAGAAAGTAGATGTACACAGGGCTTTTTTATGGTAAGCTGTAAAAAAACATGCTTTAAGAAATTAAGAGAGTAAGAGGCAGGAAGAAAGAGATGAGGGAAGGAAGCAACTTGGGAGTGTGTTGCTCTCGTCCTGCATCTATCCACATCTTTGGCATATACAAGTGAAGACACCTGGTCATTTAAGAAAAGAAGTTCCCAAAATGGGTCAAATTCCCTGATCAGATGGGTCTAAATTCAACAACAGCCTCAGTGGGAATGAAATTTAAAACAATTGTTGATTCCAGCAATTAAAAAATAATATTTGCCCTGTATTCAGACCAGGCTCCAGATAAGCTTTTGCTACCTTGAGCTAGAAGGCAAACAATCTTAGAGTTCAAAAAACAAAACCTGCCCTTGCACACAGCTCTACCAAAAGCAAACACTTGGGAGGAATTATAAATGTTTTGGGTTACCTGGCAATGTTTTTACCAACTTTAAGGGCTCTGATCAGAGACCTCTCCTCCTGTACAAACTGTCAGGTTGGGAACTGCTGTAGAAGTCACAGCTGCACAAGTGAGGCAAACTTCTATTTCTAGGATGAGGGTGTATGATGGTGGCAGGGAGGAGGTTGTCATCATGGTGATAAAGACCATGTGGATGGAAGGGTGAAGGAACTTGCAGCTGCCCCAGAGAAAGAGCAGGTAAATGTAATTCCTCATAAAACATAACTGGTCAGTATGCACAAAATTGGAAAGTTGAAGAGAGCAATTTTGTGCAGAGGATGAAGGATAAAATTAAGAGAGTGAGAGAGTGAGAGTGAAATAGTGAGAGAGAGAGAGAGAGAGAGTGAGTGAGTGAGTGAGTGAGTGAGTGAGTGAGTGAGTGCAGCAGACAAACACAAGCAGCCTTTAGAGCAGGTACCTTCCAGGTGCAGCCACATCAGCCGTCCTTTCACCGAGGTGATGGAAGCCACACAAATCTCTGCAGGGTTCCTGGGGTTCACTGCCTCCAGCTTCATGTTCTTGGTGAAGCCACGGCTGAAGGATGTCTGAAAAGAGGCAAGAGGCAACGCTGAAACATGGCACTGCAGCACTGCACAACTTCAACCAGACTGTGTGCTGGGAAGCATAAATTTAGCATGCTTTGCTTTCTGCTGGAAGGGCAGGATTCCCTGAAGAATGCAAAGACATCCAGAGCCAAATCAGAGCTGGGCTGGTGCAGCCCAGGGTGAGGCAGCTGTGCCCCTGCAGCACATGGGGGTCTGCAGGGGAGTAGAGACTGCTGCCCCTGGAGGATCCCTGTCACAGGAGATGGACACCCAGAGGAGGCTGTGACCCTGGAGAGAGGAGCCCATGCAGGAGCAGGTTTGCACCAGCACCCATTGAAAACTCAGTGATGAAATACATGTCATGTTCTACTCCTATCCCTGACTCCTAGGGGACTGGGAGGAAGCTGCTCCACATCAGCTCCAAGGATGTCTGAATGTTTGCTAATGATCATTTTCTGTTAATGTGATACTACCCAGAGGGTTCCTAGAACTCCAGTGCTTAAGCATCTCTTACCTTGCCAGGAGAAACTTTACAAAGCAAAAAACCACCTTGCCTGAGACCAGAGAAACCTCTTCAAGCATTCAGTCACCCAAGCTGACTGGAGCTGAAGATATCTGAGTAACCTTTCAAGTGTGCTTTTCTTCATGGAATTTTCATGGATGGACCTCTGAGCAACCAATCTAGAGGATGGTAGCAGTGCCCATGGGATGGGGGGACTGGAACTAGACAGTCTTTAATGACCCTTCCAACCCAAACCATCCTGTGATTCTGTTTTAAGCTCAATGAACAAGGATTTCAGGTACATTGGCTGGAGTGTAGATGGATCCAGATGTGCTCATTGCCACTGTTCCTTCCAATGTCCCCTGTCATTTATTCTCAGCCCCTTCCCAGTTTTTCCCCCACCACTCTCCCTGAAAACACACTAATGCAACACCTGTGTCCATACCAGGGCTTCCTCTCCTTGGATTTCCCTCCCCTCTGTTCCACCTGCTCTGCATCCCTCTGCACACAGTAGCACAGAAAGGGTTCCCTCTCTGAAATGAGATTTTTTTACTGATAATAATTGGGATGGGTAATAATTGCCACTGACTCAAAATGACAGCAAACCCTCATCCTATGTGAGAAACTGGAAGCCAGGCTCAAATTCAACCCTTCTGCCATTGCTACAACACCAAGGACCATGGGCACTTCACCTTGAACAACCACTGAGAGCTCTCTGAGAGACTAAAAACTCATGGCTTTGGTCTCTTTTCCATCCTAGAACATTCTGCTACTCTCAAGCACACCTTGGACTGCCTCAAGCCTTGCTCAGCACACAGATCAGCTTCACCCTGCAAAAGCTGTTGAGTTTGTTAAAATGCCTTTTATGTTGCCTAACAAGGAAATGCCATTCATCATCACCCTGGCTCCTTTCATTGCAGTTCGGTGCTGGAGGCTCATTTATACAGAATCAATGGCAAAACAGTTAGGTGGAGTTTATTTTACTAAGCATTTGGGCACGTCAATCCATTCCACAACTGCCTCTCCTTGTTAAAAAATCCCTCCTGGGGAAACAGCTACAGCACCTCCAGTGCCAGCACCACGTCTGGCTGCACGAGGTGGGAGATGCAAAGAAAGCTTCCATCAAAGAGCCCCTCACAGCCACAATTCAAGGGGACCAGCCAGCCAGGAGGCTGCACAAGTGAAAGCAGAGCAGTTCCTTCTGAAAAGAATTGTGTTATTGAGAGTGGAAGAATAAGAGACACATGTTCATCTGATGAATGTTTCCTTAAAAACAAAAAAAAAAAAGGACCAAAAAATGCCCAGACCTGACTTAATCTTAGAGGATATTATGCAGAGACTTTTCTCAAGGCTGCCACAGCTGAGAAGAGATCCACTAGTTGGCAAAATGAAAAGAGATATAAAGGAAAGGTGGGGATGCTTGCAGAAGGGAAATGCAAAAATAGCCCCACTGTATTGGTGTGATGCATCACTGTCCAGCTTCCCTCAGGACTGCTGGAAATCTTTGCTTTAAGTCCCTTCAGGGAGACAGCCTCTATTGGGCAAAGAAATCCTTACTCTGGTTTGACTCCCAAGTCAGACTCTGCTCATGGTACAGCTCCTGTGAGTTCATCAATAAAAAATTCATTAATTCACCATCAAAGCTTCCAAGCCAGGCTGCCCCTAGGCCACCACAGACGAGGAAAGCCATGGAAAACCACAGCTGGTGCCTGTCTCCATTCTGCTTTCCATAAATACCACATCCCTCAGTCCTGTGACTTTCTGTAACATTCCTACAGAAACCTGTCTGTCCATCATTCACCACATCACTTCATTTTGCAAAGCTTCCTGTGCTCATTTTAGGTGCACCGCTAACATTTAGGTACCACCATCAGGAGTATTTTCAGTTATTGATGGGATCTCAACCCTCATCAGCTGATGGGCACATGAAGGAGAGCACCAGGTTGCTGGGAAAGGCAGAATGCTACATCTGCCTTTCCCCAAGCAATGAATATCTGTCAGATCAAGCCACACAGGACTGTCACTGCCATAAAACAGCCTGCAAAAGATTATTTCAAAATCTGTGAATCTTAATGGCATCCATCACTCTCACATCACTATTTCAGCATCAAGGAGGGACACGAACTGTTCCAAGGACCAGAGCATCCATGAGGGTTAATCATCCTCTCCTTCATTTTCAACATTTAGCATTTTAATACATGTGGTTTGGTTTCTCTGTATCCCTGGGATACAGAGAGAACACCTAAAATGTAAAAAGGGACAAGTGATACTATGCAACTTCTTTACCTGAATTATTTTTAGTAGCACTTGAATTAATAGTAATAACCAGTTGAGACCCTTTTAGTGCTGTACAAAACCAGGGAGGGGATGAAGAGCAGGATAATTACAGATAAAGACAAGACTAAAATAAGTTTTTTCTCTTTTAGGGATGGAAACCTGGAAGATTCCCCCAGTTTCCTACCTAAGGCATCCTCACAGTGCTCTGGGAGGAAGCCCTCAAAGCTTTGCAGCACCTTTTCTGTGCAAGCTGTTTTGTTTCACATGGCAGGACAGGAGCAAAAGGAAGAACTTACGTTTCTAAAGCACAGGTGAGGTGCTGCCTCAGCTCCACACTGCTTCTGGTAGTCTGCCCAGTCAAAGTCCTGGCCAGAGTAACCTGCAGGACAACAAAACAAAAAGAGCCATCAGCCACCACTCCACACCACAGAGGACCAAACAGACCACAAGGAGATGAGGATTTGTGTTTCAGCATCTCATCCTGCCTCAGTGACCCCTGCAGTGCCAGCAGGGCCCCCATGCTTGAGCGTGTCCAAAGGAGAGCAACGAGGCTGCTGAGGGGCTTGGAACACAAGCCGTATGAAGAACGACTGAGGGAGCTGGGGTTGTTCAGCCTGGAGAAAAGGAGACTCAGAGGTGACCTTATCACTCTCTTCAGCGTCCTGAAGGGTGACTGTGGTGAGCTGGGGGTCGGTCTCTTTCTCCGGGCAAGAACAGACAGAACAAGAGGACACAGTCTCAAGCTGCGCCAAGGGAGATACAGGCTGGAATTAAGGAGGAAGTTTTTCACAGAAAGAGTGGTCAAATACAGGAATCATCTACCCAGGGAGGTGGTGGAGTCACCATCCCTCGATGTGTTTAAAAAAAGACTGGATGTGGCACTTGGTGCCATGATCTAGCTGAGGTGTTAGAACATGGGTTGGACTCGATGATCTTGAAGGTCTCTTCCAACCTAGAAATTCTGTGATTCTGTGATTCTGTGGTCACACACCATGAGAGCCAATGGCTCCTCCAGCCTCCACTCACACATCTGCATTTCACTGCCAAGACTCCACTAAAAAGTACTAAGACATAATCATTTCCCCTATTTTCCCTTTTCTGTGAACATCTCCCAACTTTTAACAAACCCATAACTAATGACAAGTGCCACTGTGCCAAATTTCCACATAGGGCTAGTTATGGACTTCTTCTTTCTCCTGCTTTTAGATGTCTAAAAGGTGGACAAGGTTATGGAGCTGGACATGGGATATTTGCTGCTCTCTCAGGAATGGACAGGGAGGGGATCAGCACATCAGGAGCTGATCCATCCTCCCTTTCAAAGCAGGAGATAAATTCCCCTCTCTTCATTCATGTACCCTTCCTGAGTGGCCCCCCAGCAGCTCAGGGTGTGTGAGCTGAATCCCATCACAGTAAAAATGTTACAGAAATCTGGAGCAGAGCAGGAAAATGAATGCAGATCCCCCTCAAACAGCCTCAGCAAGCAGATCATCCCTTCAGCCTCTGCTTCTAGGTAAAATAAAGGGATTCCTTTAAATGAGCATCTCTCAAGGAGTCCCATCATAGAAAGACAAATCAGACGTCAGCTCATCCACTATTCCTACTTTGCAATTTAGGCAATAAATTCTTGGGAGAGAAACATTTGGGGGATTTTTCATTTGCTTTTGGGAGCTTATTTTTTTTTTTTTGGCCTTCCTCTTAAGTTTCTATTTTTGCAGTGCTTGAAACCAGTGAGTGCTAATCCTGTCCAGGGGCTTGAGGATACTCTAATGACATTACTGCAGAACTACTCTTATGGAAAGTTTCAGGAGTCACCCAAAGGCCAAATTCTCCCCTCAATCTCCCTAGAAATCTCAGCCTGGCCTCATTTCACAGAACATCCCTAAATGCCTTTTGCATTGATAGTCAAAAAGGGACACTCAAGATCAAATGTGAATGAATCTTTTATGACAATGAAAATTGTGGCTTTTTTTTTTTATAGGCAAGGACTGGAATACTGAGTACAATCCCCTATCAGTCTGCCAGATCCCAAAAAAAGGAGGCAAAATTTTTGAAAACAACATGCCAAGCATCCTGCTAAGATCCAAGGATCTTGGATAAGATGATTTCTATTCCTAGTAATTGCATTCATGACAAACAAATTACTGAGATAAAGCCTTGAGCTATGATGCCTGTCTCTGTGGGGCATTAAAGTGCATAATAATTAAAAAACTAAACATGCACAGGGAAGGAAAAAAAGGGTAGTTACTTATAAAAAATGTTCTTTTTTCATACAAAAAATATCCTTGCACTGTTTTTTAACAATTTCTGCAACAGTATTTGTGAGGGTTTCTAGAATGAGGTGAGAGATGAGAATCTGGTTTCTCATTTTCAGAAAGCTGATTTATTATTATATTATATTAAAAAATGTTATACTAAAACTACACTAAAGAAAGAAAAAAGATACATCAACAAGAAGGTTTAACAAGAATAAATAATAAAAACCTGTAATTCCTCAGAACCTTGACACAGCTTGTCCCTGATTGGTCATTAAATTAAAACAATTCACATGGAACCAATCAAACATTCACCTGTTGGTAAACAATGTCTAAGCCACATTCCAAAGCAGCAAAACACAGGAGCAGCAATCAGACAATTATTGTTTTCACTCCTCTCTGAGGCTTCTCAGCTTCCCAGGGAAAAAAATCCTGGGCAACGAAAAATTTTCAAAAAACATCATAGTAACAATGCTTAATCTCTTTTTTTATCTCCAATTTAACCCCCTCATGGATAGGGTTTGCATCTCAATTTTGATCAACACAGATCTTGTCAGAATGGATGGAAAAGGCCTATTAGAGATGTTTTAGTGAGGTACAAAAACCTGACTGTGCTGTCACCACGCAACCACCCCGCTCAGCTCTGCACCACTGGAACCACTGGAAGCCTTTTCCTTCAGGCTTCAGCAGGAATGGAACCAGGAAGGGCAGCTGGGGAGGTAAAAACAACTCCCTGCAGCAGCACAGGGAGGGTTCCAAGAGGAGAACACCCAGGGAGTTGATTTCACATGAGCCCTGATTTGTCTGTGGCCTTTGCAGGGTGAGGCTGCACCTCGAGGGCTGTGGCCGGTTCTGGGCCTTCAGGGCCACAGAGCCTTGGAGGGGCTGGGGCTGTCCAGGGAAGGGATGGAGCTGGGAAGGGTCTGGGGAACCTGAGGCAGCTGGGAAGGGGCTCAGCCTGGAGAAAAGGAGGCTCAGAGGGAACTCCTGGCTCTGCACAAGTCCCTGACAGGAGGGGACTACTGTATTTGCAGGATGGCCCAATGGCAGGAAGGAATGATGAATCTGACTCCAGGTTCTCAGAAGGCTAATTTATTATTTAATGAAAATATATTATATTAAAGAATATAGAAAGGACACTTACAAAAGGCTAAAAAGATAATAATGAAAACTCATGACTCTTTCCAGAGTCCCAACACAGCTTGGCACTAACTGGCCAAAGAGTGAAAACAACCCACAGCAGAATCCAATGAAACAGTCACCTGTGGGTAAACAATCTCCAAACACATTCCACATGTAAGCACAACACAGGAGAAGCAAATGAGATAAAAATTTGTTTTCCTTTTTCTCTGAGGCTTCTCAACTTCCCAGAAGAAAATCCTGGGCAAAAGGATTTTTCAGAAAATCTGAATGCCACAGGTGAACAGCCAGGGGGAGCGGGCTGTGCTCCCAGGGAACAGGGACAGGAGGAGAGGGAAAGGCACTAAGCTGCACTAGGAGAGGGGCAGGGTGGATATTAGGAGGAACTTCTAACACTGAAAGGGTTGTCAGGCATTGGAATGGGCTGCCCAGGGAAGGGGTGGAAGTGATAAGAAACAACTCAGTGCTGTGGTCCGCGTGACAGCGTGGCCATCAAAGGTTGGACTTGATGGCCCAGCTTGCCTGGAGATCTTTTCCAACCTCACTGCCTCCCTCAGCACACAGGGAGGTACCAGGTGCCCAGGGCCTCCATCAGCACATAGCACTCACACCCTGGAAGGCTCAGCCCAAGGGACAGCACTGACAGCTGTGTTTCCACAACCCCTCAAACATGCAACACCTTCACCATGTTTGCCACCTCAGCTCCGGGCATGGAAGAGCCCAGCATCAGAAGCTAATTCAAAGCAAGTATAATACAAATGTACACGAGGTTTTGGAAGTGGCTTTTCCTTAGTAAGCTTTACAACAAGGAACATTATCAATTTTTTTTTTTCCCCCACTTAATAATAGCTCATAAAACAATGATTGTTACTCTAAAGGGAAGTGGTCTATAAATCCTGCTCTAATAAATATAAACAGAGCTTGTTCAATGTTTATACAGCAGCAGTTAATGGGTATTCATTTTTGGCACTGTACAGGAAAATACTGCTCTCTATTTCAAGTAGCAAATATTTGCACCTCCTTTTCATGACCCATTTACTCTTTGTTTGTCTTCAATAAAGCCCCGATAAGCAAAAAGGAAAGAGAATGGATATCAGACAAATAAAGGACTCCAAACTCCAATATCCCAACCTGACATATTGTGCTGACCAGAAAAAATCAGTTGATTCTGAGATCAGAAAACTTCCTCGTCAAGCCTATATTAACCAGGGGTTTGGATGCTTTTCACCTTCCATCTGCTTTCTTTTTTAGTGGTCTTTGAGTTTTTGTTGTGTTTAGTTTGTGCTTATTTCAAATGACTCATTCTAATATCTGATTACATTTTAGCAACTCAAAGAAAGTGTCTGCCCATAGAAAAGGCTTTAAGGTGCTAAAATTCAGTTTGGACATGCAGCCCTTACACACAGTATAAAAAATACAGCAACTCATAGAATTCATCTATCTGCCACTGCTTTTTTGCCTTTTTAATAGCTTCCCCCCAGGATTTCTGATCTCAGAGCAGAAAGCCAATTTGATTTTCACAAGGGGAATAAGGAGAGACTTTCTGCACCTCCTCAGATGGATTTCAATGACCAGGCACCACACAAGATCACAGAATCACAGAATGGTTTGGGCTGGAAGGGGCCTGGAAGATGACCCAGTTCCACCCCTCTGACATGGGCTGGGACACCTCCCACCAGACCTGGCCAAGTTGAAAAATATTCACATGACAGAGGCTTCAGATATGTCTTCAAATGCTGGCATCTAAAATAGACTTCACACACACCTGACCCATAAACCACCATCTCAGACAGGCTTTGTGTCAGCATGGATTGGAAATTTTTAAGCTTATGGTCTCCTTCAGTTAATTATCCTGCCTGGGCATGCTGCATGTAAATTTGGGTGGAAAATCCGCAAAATATTCCATTTACTTTGATTTCTAGCAACTTTTCTGGGCAGTATCAGTGAGTGCTTACACATGCATTATCATTACACCTGGTTTTCAGCAGGAGAGAGCTGAAGCCCCAGACAGCAGATTTATTTCAGCAGAAGCAGCAGAGCAATCATGGATGCACCGTATGCAGCTGCAGGCACAGGGCTCCAGGACTTTGGTGGGAATTTCAAATTACATGTGCTGAAGAAGCACTCTGGATATAGATAAGAGGATGTTGAATCTGGTAGGGAGTAACCCTTCCCTTCCCTGGGTTTGGCAGCATCATGCTTTTTCCAAAATGAAGGCAAAAGTTCATACACAAAACTTAGCTTCTTTCTTTTTTTTTGAGGCTTTTCTTACTCCCAAGCAACATTGATTTTTGGCTACAGACCAACAACCCAGCCAGCTTCAAAAACCTGAAATTCCAGGGAACCAACACATTTTGCAAGCAAAGAAATATTGCTAGAGCACCACAGGTGGTTGTCTGAAGTTGGGGGTAATTAACTGCACAGCTACAAAGTTGAGGAACAGCAGGGCTGGAGGCTGTTTCTCCTGGCTGTGACCTGAACACTGCTTGCAGTGTGCCCTGGGATTTGCTGAGACAGCCAAGGAAATCCCTCCACACTCCTGGGCAGGCAGCTGTTTTTAGCTCAGACACTCAGATTTAGGAGCTCTGCTTGGCCTCGGTGTTGTACCGACATGGATGAAACAGGGTTTGCCTCTGCAGTGATTGGACTTTTAATGCTCCTTTTGCTCTCTACACACACAAAGAACTGCTAGGATTCATCCCACGGGAATTCACGAGGATTTCACAAGCCTTAATCAGACTTCAAAGCACAGGGACATCAATCCAACAGCAAGAAACATTTGCTGAGATGTTCATGGGCTGGTAGGAGCCAGAACAGCCCCAATCACTCCAGAGAACTACTCTGGCTTGACATACTTCAGCTGATGCTCTGCAGCAACCACCAACACAATTTTAAAGGCAATAATAACAAGCAAATGTGCTTCAGAGTAAACCTAAAAATCACTGAGAAGGAATACAAACCCATGGGAGGTGTGAGATTGACTCCGTTTTTAAGGCACCACTGTATTGGCAAGATCCCCAAGGAATCTGCATGGCAAAGCATTGAGATTTTGCTGGGTTCAGGTCTCAAGTCATCAATGGTCACTTGTAAATAATGATTGTTAAAAACCTAAGGGGTGAAAAAGAAGAGACCAAAATCAGGGGTTAGATTTGCTGCAACATTAGGTAACGTGGAAAGCTGAAACAGCCAAACCTGGGGATCAAACAACTGAAAATAATTTGCTCTCACCTAAACACCTGTGCATCAAAGTGTTTCTACCCAAGAGATCAAAGCCTGAGTTTTAGAGATGGGTGAAATGAAGCAATGGAAAGTGCTGAGGTTCAGGGTCCCACAGCTGAGCAGCAACTGGAGATGATCCTGAGGACCCCAGAGCTTTCCTGTCTTGTATTTGAGTGTGTGGATTAAATATCCAGCTACCACCTCCATGCAGCTGTTTTATTTCCAAAGGTTTCTCAGATGGGCAGGGAAAATACATATGGATGGAGGGGAGATAAAGACAAAGGAGGGATCTTTTTTTGTTTGCATGCAAGTGGTAGATGAACGTGCTCATCCCCATTGGTTTTAAGTGCATGGAATCAGATGGTGATGCTTGTGGGAAAGAAAGAATTAATTAGCAACATCCATGGATTTTAAACCTATTCCTTGATGTGTTCTCCAGCCACTTAAGTACCACTCTTTTTTTTTTAAGTACTTCCTGATTTCCACTACATTTTTTCCTAAATGTAGTGGAAATCGGGAAGGGTTTCCCAGAGAAGCTCTTTCCATCCCTCCTTTCTGAGCACTCACCTTGGTCACTGATGCAGGACAGATATGAAATGGCTCCCTCATATTCACTGCCTCCAGCTTCATCCCCACAGTGAAGAAGTGGTTTCTCAAATCAGCATGGTCCTGTGGGAAGAGGAACACGTGGTGACACCAAGAAGAAGCCAATACATCTGAAAATCTATCTGAAAGACATCCATGTGGGTTGGGTCAACTTAGCTGGTCCTATGTTCCTTTCAAGCCAACCCAGCCACAGAAAGAGACAGGACAACCTGAGTCCTAGAGGACACATCTACAGCACCAAGCCCACCATACCTAAAGCACAGAGTTTATGTCCATCTCAGGCATCCAACCAGCATTTGGTCCACAAGGATTTTGTGCTCACCAAAATGAGGACCTGGCTGAGAAACTGCTGCATGAAAACCTCCTGTGGGCAGAGCCTCTCCACCTCTGACACCCATATCGCCCTCTGGGAGCAACTGAGGGTCCAGAGGTGCCAAGACTCAAACTGAAGCCCTCCAGGGCAATGCACAAGATGGATGCAAACAGCTCAGCATGGCCCTGATTTACCCTGATGCATGTCCAGCACCTGCAGGGCACCAAAACAAGCACTGGGCTGCTCTCCAAGATGGAAATATGGAAAGGTATTTTTTTCCAGCCAGGAGACTAGAAATGGATTAGAGCTTGGACAGCGAACTCAGACCCAAAATGTGGGCAACCAGAGAACATGATGGTAGGAAAACAGGCAGCTGTGTTCAAGCACATCCCCAACATAACACTTCCACCTGGGATAAAACCTGGCTGCACCAGAAGCTACACACAGAGGGTTCCCCACAGCAGCTCTGGGCATGCAGGATGCAGTCCTGAAATTCAGAAGCAAGCCAGATTCAACTCCTTGGTTTGCCACCAGTTTAGTTTAACACTTAATTACTCCATCCCTTTTGATCCCTATCTAACAGCCACACAAGCTGCCACCCTAATTCCAGGGTAATGACTGCATTTTGAGTTCATTCAATAAAAATGTCCCACAGTATTTCTAAACCACTGGTGCATTAGCCAATACAAGCATGAAGAGAGATGATGCTGTATTTAGCACACACTCACAGACTACTTCAAAATACATGCAGAAAGCTTGCTATCTAATAAGTGGTTAGCAACAACAATCCCATCTACATTCATTGCCAGACGTGGTATTCTTGCTCTAAAATGATTTTCTATTGATCCAAAGTTGCGTTTCATTGTGCTTTCTTTTCCCAAGAACTGTCTGCACTTGTAAGGGCTTAACAACTTCTATTTTGGGATCTTACATTCCAACTGCTGCTAGAGATAAGGATTTTTACAAGCTCCAACCACAGCTAAATGAATCGCTGTTTTCATCCTACCAACCTGCACCGTCACGGAGCCCTTTTTGGTGAGAAACAAAAAGCAGAAAAAAACCCACCAACGGAACAATAATGAATTTTGTCTCAAAGGAGAAGAAAATACTGATGAGGAATATTTAAGAATAATGGCCCAGAGCCCAAGGAACTAATGGTTGAGGATGGAGCAGACATCCAGGAGTCTGAGCATCCTTTTCATAAGGGCATGCAATGATAGGATGAGGCAGAATGGTTTTAAGCTGAAAAAAGGCAGATTTAGATCAGATATTAGGAACAAATTCTCTACTGTGAGGGAACTGAGTCACTAGAACAGGTTTCCCTGAGAAGTTGTGGATGTTCATCCCTGGAAGTGCTCAAGGCCAGCAATCTGGGATAGTGGAAGGTGTCCCTGCCCGTGGCAGGGGAGTGGAAGGAGATGAGCTTTAAGGTCCTATCAAAAACTGCCACCTTTAATACTGAAAAGGCTTCAGAGGGAAAGATGATGGCTGCAAAACTCCAGTATCACCAGCACTGAACTTTAAACCCCTAAAGGAAAAATAGCATTTGGACTGGAGGGCTGCCTCCTGCTGCATGAGGACCCACACTCGGATTTTCTTAATCCTTGGGGTGAGGTTGTAAATAAAAGGCAACTTTGCAAAATGTGCACCTGCATCTCCCCACAAGCGTTCCATGATTCAACTCACGCTCGGATCCAGCCTCAATATGTAATAAGCCAAGATCCACCAAAGTACTTAATCATGTTTATCTTTAAACACACAAGTAGTTTAATCAACTTTTAAAGTGATTTGTTGATTGAGACCAAAATATACTGACACCAAACCACACTGCTTCTCCTTTTTATCTGAACCATTTTCTTTGGTGTTTCTCCTTCTATTTGTTTTGGCTTTTTTTTCAAAGGGGAAAAATAATCAGATGGGGGAAAAAAACCCACTAATAATATTTAAAAGTATTTTACTTCAAAAGCACTGTGTACCTTGGGATCAAATCTCCCTTGTCTTTCAGCATAGCAAGTAAATATTTTCCCCATTAAATGAGTAGCAAGAGTGAACTCACAAGGGGAGTTCACAGGATCTCAAGTACGTCTCCCTTTTGAGGGTCAAAATCCTCTTTGAAGCAGAAACATGCATTTCTTTGGAGAAATGCTGTGGAAGTAAAAACCCTTTCTGTGTTAAATGTCATTTTTGAGATGGAAAAGCTTTCATGGAGAAAAAGCCTTTGTACTGCACCTCTCTGGAAAATGGTCAGGGTCTGGATATTTGATCTGTCTCATATACTGGCTAAAGAGAATCATCAGAATTTACCAAAGCAGCTTTATATTTTTGCAGCCACAAAAGGAAAGAAAAAAGATTCCTGATGCCATTCTCTGGTTCCAGTGCTGGAGCTGCCTCAGCCAGCAGGGAATTACTTAGGATTTGGCATATGCTCCTCTTCAAAACTCCAATTAATTTACATAATTTCTAAGAATAGGTTCCAGAGAAGTGATGGCAAAGCTTTTAATTAGTATTAGACTCAAAGTGATACACTGGATAATGAACTGCTCTCTCTTCCCTTTATTCACGTTGACAGGAACCAACGCCTGTTTAATAAAAGCAGCTACAAGGAAAGGACTGGAGGGGTGAGACTTTCTCCTGGTCCCCGCCAGGCTCTGCAGCTGAACAAAAGAAATGCCTGACGTGATAATGGGTGGCAGAATTCGACCCTTTGCTGCTATTTCACAGCATTCAATGCCACCAGCGAGGATGTCACCAGCCATTATTTTCTAGCAGCTTCTCCAAGTGACTCAATTTCCTTTGAAATGGAGATCAACAGGCAGAATAGTTTTGACCAGCTGGAGCATTTTAAAGCCTCATGCATGCTGGGCCTTTAGTCCTGCTGGCAGTCGGTCCTTCCCAGGAGCAGCCTTGCTGACCACACAGAAGTTTGCTCTGGATGTTAAGAAAAATTTCCACATTGAATGTGCTGCCAAGCACTGCTGCCCCGGGAAGTGTTGGAGTCACCACCCCTGGAGGGATTTAAGAGATGTGGAGGGATTTAAAAGTTGTGCAGATGTGGCATTTGGGGACATGGTTTAGTGGTGGGCTTGGCAGTGATGGGTTAATGGTTGGACTTGATTTTGGAGGTGTTTTCCAAACTAAATGATTCTGTGATTCTATGATTTACACCAGAGGATTGCCTGTCCTGGGGTTCACAAGCCCTGAGAGGGCAATGGAAACACCCTCTGGCTGCTGAGTGACCTGGACTGACAATCAACAAGGATTCAGAAGAGTCCCTTAGAGCAAAGTGAGAAACCATGCCACAAAACATTCAACAAATTAACGTGGCACGGGCACCACAGCTGCTCACTCCAAGGGTCACAGTCTCCAACATGATGGATTACAGCTCAGGGGTAATGAGTGGAGCACTGCAAAAGCCCTCAATGAACGTCTGTCACTCACAGTCCAAACCCACTGGCAACAGCCAGAGCTGTCACAGCGCTCACTATAATCCCAAAAAAGCAATTAAACTCAGCCCCACACTCACAGCCTAAGAGCAGGGGGTGCATTTGCAAATGCACAGCCCGTGACCCTCTGGGCCACCTGAAAGACAGCCCTGCTTTGATACACATCTGCACCATGATTTCCATCTTTACATGGCTTGTGTTTCTGTAATTATCCTGTAAAAATTACTGATGGGCTTTGTAACAGCTCACTGCATCCAGCATCACACACAGGGCTGGGAACTGCAAAATCTGGAGGTCAACTAACAAGTTAGCCACAGTGCTGGGAGCAGAAACAGGCTCCAAATTCCCAGATTAGGGAATTAATTCCCTTCCCAAATTCCTTTCTTTCTTTAGGGTCTGAGATAGCCACATAATTTTCTCCCTCACAGCTAACAAGCCACCAGCAGTGTGGATTTCAGAAATGCCAGGTGACATGGCCGCCTAAATGTCACTCCAAAAGAGATCCACAAACAGATTTAGAAAAGCATTGCAACTCTTCAGGATCTGAGTAAGCCTTAGGGAACTACCTGTGTGGGTGACATGCTTAAAATTCCTGATAATTGAGCCAGTAAGTTTTAGTTTTAGGTGATGGACTCAGAAATTTCAAAATCATCACTGCCATTTGTCCAACCTGTTAGCTAAATACCAGGTCAACAAATGTAATTTCTGCTAAAAAAAATGCCATTTGGCTGTAAATAAACTCAATTCTGTCCACGTCACAAGAGTGGAGCTCTTTGGGGCTTTTTTGGGGGCTTAATTTTACAGTGCACTGGGTAAAGCTGATAGAGCAGGGGGACCTGGCTAAGCTGCTTTTGTCTGTGACACTCAGGGAAGCTGCACTCTGATAGGGCTGGCTGCTCTATCTGTGTCCCCAAACCCAAGGAGGGGCAGCACTTTCAGATTGTGACATGTCCATTTTTAGCCCATTCTGCTCAAGACCACTGGAGTAATATAATTTTAAACACAGCACCTTACACAATGTATAGAAAAGAGCAAAAGGCTCTAATTTTGGTCGAATTTTCAAATATTCTTAAAATCGGGGCTCTTTTGGTCCAGGACAGTCAGATGCACACAAATTAAAAAACTGCAACTTCATGCAAAATTCAGAACTAAGTCTGAATGCTGAAAAGCTGCAAGGTTGAGAGGCTGATTAGAAACACTGATCACTTAATAAATTACTGACCTGAGCCTCCTTTAAGTGTAACTTTAAGTGTGAACTACTCTTTCCTTCAGTCCCATCTCTCTTGGTCTACTCTAATAAAGGACACAGAGAAGCAGGCCCCATCTGGTATAACTGGGAACATATTAGATGATTTGGTTTTTATTTTTGAAAAAATCACTTCCCCTCCATCTTTTCTCTCTAATTTCTCCAAGAAACTGGCTGTTCCTAATAGCCTAATTTTAATCACAAAGCTCACGTGTGGGAACCAGTCACAAACACAGTAATAGCAGTGCTTAAACTGCCTCCACAGGAATCTGGCATTTGTTTTTTTAATTGAGAAAAAAAAAAAAAAAGAAAATAAAGAAACGCTACCCAATGCAACCCTCTGTGTTATTTGCAGATGAATCAGTCTTGTTTGTGATTCACCAACTTACTCTGCTAAACACAGAGCAATTTTCCCTGAAGGTGCACTCTCTGCAGGGAGACAGAAATCCCTGTGAGACCCAACACGTGCAAACTGTCCCCTTGCTCTGACAAGGGCCATCAGAGGAAGACCAGAATGTAGAGATGTGGGGTGGGATGATGAGGAAAGGGCGCTGGGAGGGACGTTTTGGAGACACCACAACCCTGAAGCAACGAGAGCCAGCTACAAACTGCACCTACTGAAGAGCCCCTTGAAAAACTGCAGATGCTTCTGCTGAGGATTGGATTTAGCCCTACGGATTTTAAGCTCCTCTTGTTGAATAAAAAAGAGTTACCATAGAAACAGCAACATTGCAGAGTAGCCAGTTGAAATCCAAGCACACCTTCTCCGTATGGCTCGGGCCAAGGCAGATGGCATTAGGGCAAAGATCCCCTCCCACACAGCGCCTGCTTGGCTCTGCCTGGCCACTGGAAGCATGGGCAGAGGTAAAAGAGATGGATATTCATCCACTTGGGGGTTTTTTTTGGGGTGTTTGTGTCCTAGGGTGATGTTATGATGCTTGTATCCCCCATTCATGTGTTCTGTTTATGCTGGATATTATGTTCTGTGCCTTCAAGAGTGGCTCTGAAGAGTGAAAGTTTTGTTTTGGTTTTGTTATCAGCCACTCCCCCACAGCTGGCGGGACACAGAGACAGGGCAGTACATGGTGCTGCTTTTGCTTTTTGCTTGGCCTTTCGCTTCGCTCTTGCTTCTGCTTTGCTCTTGCTTTTTGCTTCTGCTCATTAGTTAGTTTAGCTAAACAGTCCAAATTTCTCCCTGGACTGTTTCTCCTTTCCCCTTTTTGGAACCACTCGAACCTGCTCTGGACTGGGACCTGGGAACACTGAGAGTTTGCACCTTGTGGCTGCAGCAGCTGCCCCAGGCCCAAAGGGACTGATAACAGAGCGATCACCCCCAGAGAGACTTTCTGAATTTGTCATCTTTTTCAGAGCAGTGAAAGAGTGTTGTCATCTGGTATTGTTCATTTTGTGTGCTGGGGAGTGCTGTGCCTGTTAAATAACAAGGTTCTTTCCACTTCTCTCCAAGGAATCCTTCCTTGGAGAGAAGGATTGAGGGGAGGGGCCATGTGAGTTTGCTTTCTGGAGGGGCTCCCTTTGGAGGTCTTCTCCCAAATGTGCCCTAAACCAGGACAGTTTGGTTTGGGTTTTTTAGCATCTCAGAGCCACAGTACTTGACAAGCGTCGGTGAGACTCGGTTGTGTTACACGGCCAGGTCCCATTTCATGGAGGGTAAAGTCACACAGAAAGGGTGGCAGAGGTGGGAACAGCTACTTGGGTGCTCAGAGTGAAACCAGCAGCGTCTCTGCTCACACCCCCTCAACACACAGAGCCTCAACTGTGAGGAGGGACTGAGGCTGCCCATGGTAACATCATGGCAGGAATTGTTACTGAGAAATCAACAGGAATTTGTGAGAGCAGAGAGGATCAGGAGCCCATTCAATGCACACTGTGAGATGCAACCATCCTGGAAAACAGCTGCAAACCACAGCTGCTTTTGCTTTCTTTGAGGACATTAATTCACCTTTAGATCATACAGCAGTAGACTCATGGAATGGTTTGGGTTGGAGGAGACATTAGTGATTATCTCATTCCAGAGCCTCTGCCGCGACACCTTCCACTATGCCAGGTTGATCCAAGCCCCACCACACCTGGCCTGGGACACTTCCACGGATGGGGCAGCTATAACTTCTGGGCAACCTGTGCCAAGACCTCACCAACCCTCTATTAGGAAGAAAGAATTTCATGCTAATATCTGACCTAAACCTTCCCTTTTTCAGTTTTAAGCCCTGTCACCCCATGCCCTCGCAAAATGCCCTAAAATGGGTGACTTTTAGGTACCACCACTCCATACGTGGGAGCAGATGTTGCTGTAGGTGCACATCAGCCCCTCTCAGTGGAAAACACTGCCCAGGGATGTGGAAGGCAGGAGCTCAGGATGTCACAAACTCCCTCACACCAAGGCTGGATGCAGTGATTCAACTAAACCAGGCTCTTTTGCTGACCCCTCCCCATCCTGAGACCCCCAATGAAGAAAACTACACATGCCAGAGGGATGAGGAAGGCTGAGGGACCTGGTTCTCACTCATCCCCTCTGCTTGGCTTGAACTGCCTCTAGCATTGCTCTCCCAACCCTGACTTTCATACGGTGCTGCCAAACAGACCCTGGGGGCACCTCAGACAGGGCTTGGCTTCACCCACCTCCCAACCAATTGCTCTCCCAACCCAAATCCTTGCACAGCCTTGGGCAGTCAGGAGGGAGCTGGAGAGGGTTAGAGCTGTTCACTGCTCACAGAGGTACCACCAGGCTCCATCTCACCCTCTGGGACCAGAGACATCCTGACTACCCTCTGCGGTGTCCTGTGGTTCTTACAAAGATAAATGCTGAGGCAGGAGTGGATCAAAAGGCAGCAGAACAACAGAGGGATTGGGAAGCCATGTGTCCTGATTGCCAAGCTGATTGTATTCCATTTGCCATCTGCATGGCAGTTGTCTTCTGTTCAGTGGGCAGTTTTCCTTATCTCTTCCACAACCACTCCTCCCTCTGGGCAGACATCTGCTGATAACAGCTATTGAATGTCACTGCATGACTGATAAGAACTACAGCATCCCATTGGGAGATGTGAGCCCAGAGGGAGGAGCCAAGCATTCCTACCTGGATATAATCTGGAGATTCTGGAACACCAGCACAGCTTCTCCACTGGATTACCCAAAGGAGCAGCAGCTGCCTCTTCTTCCACTGGATCTTCAGAGGAAGAGACTGCACCCTTCTACAGGACCCCTGCTCCAGCAGAACCACCCCTGACACTGCAGGAGGGCTGAGCCACAATTCCAATGGGACTGCTACCAACACCCTGACCCACAGGGTGTCAGGATGGGTTCTGATTCTGTCAGAGTTGTTTTAGTTTACTGCACTGTTTATTTTATCTTTTTATTTTCTTCCCTAATAAAGAACTGTTATTCTTACTCCCATATATTTGCCTGAGAGCCCCCTAATTTCAAATTTATTACAATTCAGAGGGAGGGGGTTTACATTTTTCCATTTCAGGGGAGGCTCCTGCCTTCCTCAGCAGACACCTGGCTTTCCAAACCAAGACCCCATGCACGTCTCCCAGCCAGGCAACCAGCAGCCATGGAAAAGGGCTGGAGAGCCCACAGATGAGGAAGAACAGATGGAGTATAAATAATCTGGCAGCCTGCAGACAACTCGTGTGTTATTAAAGCACGGCGTGCCGAGCCAGGGCCAGCCAAGCCAGCAGGGCATGAAGGAGCTCGGGACTGGGGCTTGGCTTCCAAGGGAGACCAAAGGCACGTTCCTTTCAAGCTGCTGCAGCAGCACGTGCCCATCCACTGAGGGGGGATGAAGACACAAAAACCCTGTTGGGCTTCAAAGCTACTCATGGAGCCAGGTCAGGATGAGCTGAAAATCCTATGGGTTTCTGTCACTACAGGACACGAAAGAACACAAGCGCAGGCCGCTGCTCTCAAGATGTGGAAGAAGAGGGAAGTTTATTTTCTGACTCCAACATTTATAGTTTTCCAAAGGTGACAGTGGATTGGAGGGTGATAGTGCCACCTCTCCAATGACACTGGACAAACCAACAGTCCATCAAATTTCTCCTCCTCCATGAAAGAATGCAAACCAATGAGTTATTTACAGAAAGTGTGTGAGAAAGTTCGCTACAAGAATGTCAACATCAGAAGGCTTAGAAAATCTTAAAAACCAGGGCGACAGGTTTCTCTAATTTCAACTCTTCCAGTACAAAAAACACTCTGAAACACGCAAAATGTTTACTAAATCCTGAGAGATGTTGTCTTCTGTGTTATTTTCTGGGGTCCCCCATGGCAGGAAGGAATGAATTTGACTCCATCTTCTTAGAAGGCTAATTTATTATTTTATGATATTATATGAAAGAATACTATACTAAAACTATACTAAAGAACAGAGAAAGGATACTTACAGAAGGCTACAAAGAATGATAGTGAATCTCATGACTCTCTCTCCAGAGTCCAACACAGCCTGACCGTGACTGGTCATTAAGTCAAAATAATTCACATGAAGCCAATCAAACAACCTCCTGTTGGATAAACAATCTTCAAATCACATTCCAAAGCAGCAAAACACAAGAGAAGCAAATGAGATCATACTGTTTTCCTTTTACTCTAAGGCCTCTCAGCTTTCCAGGAGAAGAATCCTGGAAAAAGAGGATTTTTCAGAAAATATGATGATGACAGTCTTCCTTTTTTTTTTTTTTTTTTAATCAACATCTTGGAGAAAGTATTGCTCTTACTCTCACTACTAAAATGAATAGTTCATCCACTGGAAAAAACTTTTTTTTTTTTTGGTAGGAAGGAGTCCTGTTCAATATTTGTCTTCGGGCTCATGAGTGTAGAACTAGAAGCACCACTCTGTCCTGAATTTCAGGGGCAGCTCTTGTCTGGGTGGTGGATGGTCCCTCCATCTCTCTCCTCAGGAGAGATCTGTCCCAACTGATTCCTTCCATGTCATTAGTTTTAGTATGAATTAATACTATTAACTGGTAACAGGAGACATCCAGAAGCTGCAGTCAGAAATAGGGGAACTGCACCTAATATATTAGGCTGCACCTAATATAGAGGGGTTTTTGCTAGAAAGATTTAGAGCTGGAAAGAACAAACAACAACTTCAGGAAAGGATGAGGGCAGAGGAATGAGACCAAAGGCCAAAGAGCAGGAACTTCCACCTGTCTCAGATATCTAACACCTCTCTCTTCCAGGTGCTCTCCAAGCAGTTTATCAGGCTGTGGTTTAGGGATGTGGCTGGTAACAGTTCCATCCAAGCCAGCCATCAGGATTCACTTCATAGGAATTGGGAACAGGATGCCAATATGCAAAATCCATGGAAAGATGATGAGCACCCCAAATCCTGAGTAGGATTCAGTTGCTCAAACAGGTGAGGTGAGGATCCATGACATCTGCATGGCACCCACAGATGTGGCACAGGAGACTGGAGAAAGCAGAATGGGAGGTCAGAGAGGATATCCAGGATCTCCTGTCTGCCTCTCTCCAGGAAATGAAACCCATTCACCTTACACAAGCTGCTGGGCTGTAACTCTAAAATATGCACTGGTTTGTAGTATCAGGGCTGTGTTTGGAGCATGGCTCCCTCTTAGAGAGCACCAGCAATGCCAGCACTGAAGCAAACCACTGAAATTGTTCCACTTAAATTGAAATCGGGCCCTGGCAGCATTTTGACCGTTTTTATTCACAACAAGCCCTGACCATTTTATCAGGTGTCACGTGAAGCCCAAGCCATCATTTATGACCTGTACCAAACCAGGTGTGGGAGCATTCAACAGCACTCTGAAATCAGAGCAGACACAGCAAAGGACACATGTCCTTGGGCTGTGGCCTTTTGGAAGGATTTGTGCTCCTAAGCCATTCAAACATCCTTGAAAACCCTGTCTGTATTTATTTTTCTTCAAGGATCAACATGTTTTCTGAAAGGCAGGGAACGACAAAATAGCAGGTGCATTGCAAAAAGCTTTTGTGAGGAGGAAAATTTATTCCAGGATGTGCAGTTTGCAAAACACTATGTTTAGTAGCTGCATAATAGCAGCATTTTGTGACAGTTAAACATCATGTTCCTTTCTCAAAGGATCCTAAAGCATTTTACAAACACTTCCAACATATGGCCAAGTGTAAAACAGCACCAGGAAAAAAAAAAATTAAAAGAAAATCCTGTTTGCAGCCTTCTCTCCTGATTTTTGCAACCAGTTCCTGTGGTCTGGTGTCCTCTCCCTGGATGCCAAGAGGGGCTCAGGGCTGTGCTTCTGCAAGGGGTTTTTGGAGCTGCTGCTGAAGACCACCACATGCCAAGCTCAGCTCTGCCACACTTCTGAGCATTGATAACTCAGGCTCAAAGCCATGTTTTTTGAGCTCTCAGGCAGCACCCAACGCTGTGACACCAAAACTGAGGAGTGCCACGGCAGCAATGGGCTGACAGACCCCTGAGAGCAGCTGCTTCTCACCCTGCAAACGCGGCTCTGCTCTGCCAGTGCCACCTCCTGGGGACAGCTGGATGGCACCACAGTGACACTTCCCTCAGTCACGCAGAGCTCTAAGGACAACGTGGATTTAAGTCACAATCCAGCCCAGGGGACGTGCTCATGAAGAGCAAGCACACACCCTGCTCAGCCAGGGAATTCTGCAGGGAAATGTGGAAAAAACAGAATGTAACTGCTCAGTGTGCAGTCACCATGCCTGCCAAAGTAGACATTTTCAGCTTTCCAGAAGATCTCTAAGAGTTGCCAGCTGTCAAACCTTGTGTTTTTTATCTCATCTAACAAACAGCTACAACAGCAAGGAGCCCCAGGCACTGTGTAGAGACACTACTTCTGTGCTGGGATTGTAAATAAAATTTAAAAAATTAAAATTAAAAGGAAGTTATAAAAGACACCTTTGGATATGACACTCTTTGCTGGGATCTGGGATTCTACTTGAAGGTCTCACAGATAAATAATCCTTGGCTTTCTTTGCAAGATCAGTTGAGTTTACTCCCAGATAGTCTCCTAAAGCCTTAACTCATGTTTAAGTCATTACTAGAGGAAGACTTGCTCACAGGCACAGATGACATCTTGTCTTTTTCTCCTTAATTAAGATGTACAAAATGGGGTTGATTCACCCTAAATGGGCAGAATAAAGTGATGCCCACAAACAGAAAATTTATTCAGTCTCCTGCCTTCCCAGCACCAAAATCTGAATTCTGCTCATCTTGTGCTCACCTTCCACATTATGATAAACAGAGAAGTCCTACTGACCTAATCATGGACCTAAACATTGACATTTTTGCCACATTTTGCCCCAAAGTTACTCTACTCTTGGGCCATTCAAGCATTCCAAGGTTTTGTACTGTCTTCTAAGAGGAACATCTTTGCAAGCTCCAAGGCTCCAAGCACACAGCACAGCAACTGGGATTTTATGAATTCAAATTTATGACCTGCATGCAATAATTAAAATAAGTGGGTATAAGTCTGGCACACTGGGAAGAGCCAGCAACACAGCTGTTAGTCATAAACTATTTTTCAGAAAGGATGTTTCATGAGCCTCATCAGAAACATTCTTCACTCTTTCACACAGACAGGAATAAAATTTACACATTAGAAATTCCCTTCTGTGATTTAATCCCTGCCCCACACAAAGCATTTTTGATCTTGAAGCTGCCAGTGCAAACTTTTAATAGAGTTGGCAGATGGAAGGCCTTGGATGAGATGAATGGCAGAGACCCAGAACTCTGTGCACACCACTTCCATCCCAGCACAGGGCTCCTCAAGCCCTGTGCCCAAGGCCAATCTTCCCTCTTCTCCCAGCACAGCAGAGCTCCCACACTGCCAATGAGCCCGGGCTATTAAGCTAAGTGTCCCCTAATTAATGTTGCTAATTTGAGTGCATCCCAGCTGGGTGAGGAGCCTGGATTCCTCATGGGAAGCTGCTGGAATGTCCCTGCAGGGAGGGTGAAGGTGGCACTGGGGTTCTGTGGCAGCCAGAATGGGACATGGTAAGAGACTTATTCCAATCACAGAGCCATCAAATTGTTTCACTTAGAAAAGCTCTCTAAGATCCAAGTCCAGCACTGCCAAGGCCACCAGCAAGTGCCACACATGAACTGCACCAATTCCAGGGATGTTCTGGAGTAGCCCAGTGCAGTGCTGCTGAAGGGCTGGGAAGGAACCCAGAGGGTCCCCAGGCTGGGGGTGGTGGGGAAGGCAGCCTGGTCCAGCAGGTCCCCAAGCAAGAGGTGACAGCAGAGCCAAGGGGGCACTGCTGTGCTCTCACACACCTCCCTGAGCATCCCCCCACTGCCCATCCCACGCCAGCCAGGATGGAACTGCTGAAACCAGGCAGGCACAGCTGTAAATCAGGATTATCTGGAGCCACCATGGCTCACAGCAGTGCAGATTTACACGGGAAATTAAAGGCAGGGCCTTGGGGCTGAAGCACCAGAGTGAGAATAAAACAAAAAATTAAAAAAAGAAGATGTAGGAACCAAATCATCTCTCCCTTCCTCCTACAGGTCCCTCCCTGAAGGAGGTTTCTCTACCTTGTGGCTTGTGATCAGGTGAAAACTTTGGTGCAAGGCTCACAGAAATCTGTCCAGTTTGTGTAAACTTTTATGGTCACAGCCCTACTATTTCAGTTATGTATGATGGCTTTGCAGAGATTTAACAGAGTAAGACAAAGGAAAAATAATTGGAGAAATCCCTGCTGGTCACTCCCAGCCCCCAGAAAACACCAACTAAGAAGTAAGTCCACACATAAAAGTGTTTTACACAAACATCCAACTTGTGACCTTCCACAGTGATATATTACAGCAAAGGCCTTTCCAGAGTAAGTTTAACATTAGCTACTAAACATGGCATGATATTTATTCATCACAAGTTCCACAAGCAAAGGAAAATATCATTTACCTTGAACACTTCCATTGGAAGAGGAAAATTTGCTGCATCATTAAGGGATTTTTCCAGAGCGCATTTCCACTCAGTTATAGTCTTCAGAGAATAGATATCTACAGGGATGACAATAACAAAAAGAAAAAAAGAACAACAAAACCAAGAGGTGACTGTTTGGAGACCAAAGATATTTGGAAGACTACAGTTCTTAAGTCATATGAATGGACAGAGCAAGTGAGATGAACAGTGTCTATATTCCAAGCTGTGCAGCATGGATAAATTCAACACAAAAGCAGCTAGCAGGGGCACTGGAGAAAGACTGTGTTTTATAACCTGGAGTAAAACCCAGAAAAATTCACATCCTTCAAATTCTGCTAAAGGAACGATAATCATATTATCTCATTACTTGAAAATAGTGAAAAACTCTTTCATTTTCATTTCTCAAACTACCTGATGTTTCCTAGTTTGAGGAGCCTCAGGTCTTCAAGCAATATTAGTCATATTTGAACAAAACAAATAGTATCATTATTAAGACACCTGTTCATCAGAAAGCGTTTGGGTTTTTTTTTTTTAATTGCAAGGTTGGGGTGGGTGTGGGAAGAAACATTTCAGCTAAATCTCTACCCAGACACATTTTTTGGTATCACACTCAAACCAGAGCATCACACCAGAGCAAGGACTTACACTTATGAATTTTCATCATTATACTTTTAGGCAACATCTTTGTGCAGCTTCACATTGCTTGCAGTGAGTTTCTTTACACAGGTTTAATATTATTAAATCATGATATTAACAAGCCCTTTATGGTTCAGTGCAGTGAAATGCCTATGAATCATCAAAGGGAACAATGTAGGAAACAATGCTGTGATGAGGAACATTATACTGGATTTACTCCTGCCCTAGAAAACACATTGTTATCTTGCACGTAACAAGTTATTGCAGAACATTCATATCAAGGCCTCAAAGAGAGAAGATAGGGAGATAGATTGCAACAATTATTAAAATGGAAATGAACATGTGCTCAGTAATAAACTCGAACCTTGATACAGAGTGAAGAGTGTGGAGCTTTTCTTTGGCCAGTCTGGCTCCCCTCATTCACATCAAGGTTCAATTTGGCCCAATTTGCATTTAAATCCTGTACATCTAATAACCATATATATTTACTACCTAGCAGAAGATTTACTGCTGTATCTTACAATTCTGAAAGAGGGAATAAAAAATATGTGTAAAAAAAAAAAAGGAATTGGCAAGCACTGTTTCCACCTAGCACTGATGGTACAAGAGAATTTTATGCTCTGAACTCAACAGATTTAAGACCTTATCAAAGGAGGATTTGCAGAATCACTCACTGAAGTGGATGTATTTATACTTCCACTATATCAAATCTCACTACTTCAGAACAGACATCAAGGATATGCATATGAATTTAAACACACTTGAAGGGGAATGTTAACCTTTCAGGGCAGTATTTTTAATTCCTCAGCTGTCTGGTTATTAATGGGAATATAGATTTCAAATCTTTGTTTACAATGTGTGCAGCGGGCACAAGTGTTAAGAAGTGCACTCTGTATCTAATTGTTCATTATTTTATAGTTTTGTTGCCCCACTTCTCCCTTGCTTGCAGGAATTCTGATCAGCATGAAGTTCGGGGAGGGGGATGACTCGTTTCTTTCTTTTTTGGTTTAATTTACAGGGAAATACTTAACACAACATGATTTTGCCCCATGCTGCAACCAGCCTGGTCTGTTTCAGGTCTGAGTTCAGAAAAACTCTGCCTGATGCTTCCCTGCTGGAAACAGACACTCATTTTCTATTGTGATGTCAGTGAAGCACAGGAAAGATGAAACTGGCATTTTGGGCAACTCTGGCCAAGTTTTGGGCAACTTTGGCCAAAATCAGTGAAAACAAGCAGCAAATTCTCTGGGCATTGCCAACAAAATTCAAGATAGAGAGGCACCTCCAGTGGTTTCAAGGACCAGCAAGGAATATGCACATTTAATTAGTGGCATCTCGCTTATGCTGGGCAAGTGTATGGACACTAAATTGCACGGTTAAAAGAGCATAAAGCATTTTATTTAAGTGTCAGGGCTCCAGGTAATTGCACAAAGTGTACTGTGTCAATTTGTATTAGGGTTCACAAGCAGTGAGCAATTAAAATGACTGGCAATTTGTCTTTAAATAGAAAGTGGCATGAAACAGGATGATCTTGTCCTGCATAAACAGCTGAGCTCAGGCCATCAGTGGCTCTGTGTCAAGCAGCCTGTGCCAATTTGCACTAGCAAGGAGACTTATTCCAGACTCAGATGTACATCTGAAGGGAAAAATAAGCTACAACCCCTTTGCTTCAGTTAAATGGGCTTGTGAGAGATACAGAGTCCATTTGAGGGAGACAGCTGAGATGCTGTTTCATAGAATCACTGAATGGTTTGGGTTGGAATGGACCTTAGACATCATCTAGTTCCAAGCCCCTGAGGACCCTCTTCCACATTAAGTGGGTGTTAGGATTTGGGTGGCTTCAGGAAGGAGACTCCTCCATCCAAAATATTGTTTGGGTCCACGGGATCTCCTTTATCTGAGATGCTCTGCATCCTGAAAGACTGACCTGGAAACCTGGCAGGTGCCAGAGGTGGATCAACAGGGGCAAGTCACACCCCAGACACAGAGGGAAATAAAGCACAGGGTGGATATGTAGAATCCTAGTTCAGGGTAGGCAAAGCACTGTCACAAGCTGCAGTAGTTATGTATAAAAACACCCTTGTTTGATAGCAAGGGGACACACAGCCTGCTTTGGGAGCAGCTGCATGTCCTCAGCATCTCCTCAGAGGAGACTGATAACAGATTTGATTCACAGTCCAAGGCTGTTCCCTTTATCAGTCAAGGCTTAACTGGCTTCAGATGTTCAAAATTTAGGACAACCAGGTGTGTGTTCATTGCTTTAAACCCCCGTGAGTGAAAAAAACAGGCTTAAAAAGATGTCATGTCATCTTACCTATGTTAGGTGTCTTAGCACCCTCTTTTCCCTACCCAGTATAAAGAGAAAGAGACTTCTCATGCAGAACTGTCTTTAGATGCCTGCCCCATGGCAGGTGAACCTAATCCCTGATGTGTAAAAAAACAAGGTACTGCCCCACAGAATCTCTCTCAGAAGGTCCACACTAGGTCTTTCACACAACAGACATCTGCCTAGTCCAAGTGCTCTTCCCTAAAGAAGTCACCAGGGGATATACCCCTGACAGAGTCTCCAGGCCTCAGGTCCTTAGGAAACTTCATTTTTTGAGTTTATAGTTTAACAGCCTCATCCCTGAGTTACTTTAGAGCTCTCTGCTGCCAGCATCTCATCCCCACAACTCATTACTGCTTCCCTCACTGCTGCTCCAAGATTCCTTTTGCAGAGACTTTAATTTGAAGCATATCCCATAAGATCAGCCACTCAGGGTTTTTTGTCTTCTTCCTCTCAGTTAGTATCTCATACATTTTATAAATTCATTGTGCCTCATGGACACGTTGGATGGTTGGACAGGAAGATCTTGAAGGTTTTTTTCCAACCTTGATGATTCTGTGACTCCGTGTTAGGTGGACATCAAATGACCAGGAGAGGAACAACCAGAATTCCTGGCTCCAGAAACTCCTCAAATTTCCACTCCTGCCTGGCTACTCCTTTCAGTACAGAGCTGGGTCACAAGGGTGGATCAATGAAAGACCCCAGAAGCAGTGATCAGGAGAGGATTTGGGACAAAAACAGAAGAGTTCAGACCTGAAGGGTCTTTTCACAGCAAAATCCTACAAGGCTCAACTTCAGGAGATGTAAAGTAATGAAGACCTATTAAAGTGAGGAAGAAGATTTGGGCATTGAATCCATTAATAATAATGTTGACTAAAAAGTGAATAACCTGAGAAATTAGAGGGAACAGCTATCAGGTGAAAACAGGTAAGAACAAGAGACAGAAATTTTAAAAGTTAAATCAAGGAGAGGGGAGAAGAAAAGTAAACAACTCCAGCAAATAAAGAATCTAGTAACAAGTTTAAAGACAACTGAAAAAAATGAAAAGAAAGGCATGAGCGGTGGGGAATCCACAGAGAAGGATTCCACAACTGGATAAAAGGAGGAAAGAGTAGAAAGGAAATGGAATGAAGGAAGCACAAATCTCCTCTGGGCCATTTCTATATTCCCCAAACCTATACAGGCCAAGAGGGTTCAGAGATGGTCACTGAAAAAATTGTTTCTCTGTAACACAAAGACTCTGTAAAATAACAGTGGGTGATATTCATGCTCTCCAGCACTCACATCTAATTTAGAAGTGATGGGGAACATTGATTCCTGCCTACCAGTGAAGAAAAACACTTCCTAAAAGCACTCAAGACCCAAGTCCCAGACAAACTTGTGAACATGAGAATTGAACATGTCAGGGGTCAACTCTCCTCACTGGGTGTGAGTGACAGAAGCCACATCAGAAACACCTTCCCAGAGGAGGAGAACTTAATACTCATGGAAAAACTTACACCCACAGCAGAAAGAAAATGAGGCACTGGCCACATTGTTAACCTGCACAGGAGAAGGTGGATCGATCTGTGATCCCAGACTGGCTTAACTGCAGTCCCAATCCCTTTCCATTCAAGCTGGTTTGAACATTAAACTCAACCCTAAAGACTTTCAAACCCTAAAGACACTTCATCTCCAAGCTGTGATCTCCTGGTGCTTCATATGGTCCGACAGACTCACAAAGACTTCAGCTGAATTTATTTCATTAACAATACAGTTCTGAACCCAAATTAGATGGACCTCACCTCCCATCTGTGCCACAGCCAGAAACTACTGACAAAGCAATGTGAACGCTGGAAAAGGACAAAGCATCTCAAAACATCACTGAACACCCACGAAGGGAGACAATATTTCAAGGAGGTTCCTTACCTGCAGGTGGGTCCATTCTGTATTTATTCTCTTGACACCAACCGACTGGTCGAAGTCTGCAATCCAAGTAAAACAACCACTGGTCATAGGATTCAGTCTCCTCCAATCCCACATAGCGAAGGCGTAATCTTCCTCCAACATTTTCAACCACACTAACTATCCAGTACTGAAAGGGATTCTGGGAATCCTGCAGCTCTATTAAGGAATCAACTGTAATGAGGTCTACAGGGTTTTTTCCTCGCAGAGGCTGTTTGAATAGAAGCAAAACTCCTTATTTTAAACTTTATTTGAAGACTTCTCAAGGAAACAGATGACAGCAGAAGATTATTTTTGTTTTTCACACCATCATCCAAGCGATCAGCAAACAGTCTGTTCTTCTTCTATTTTACCCAATGTCTTCCAAGTGCAAATTCAGAAGTAAAACAGAAAACAACAGTTGTGCTAATTTCTCAACCAACATCATCAACAACAACAACAAAAAAAGAATAATAAAGGTGGAACAGCTCGTGAGGCACATCCATTTAGGATGCTCCTGAACTACTCAAAGCCCAGTTGTACTGAAGGATTTTAAACAAATTCTCATTGATTGCAGCTGATAAGAACCAACCACAGGACCTGGACCCTAATATTTACCTAAAAGGTGACTACTTTGTCCATGACCCAGAAATTTCACTCTGTGTACTGATCTCTTTCGCCAAAGATCAGCTTTATCTTATTCCTACTGGCATGGAGAGCAAATTTATCCCCCCCAGCCACGGATGCAGGAGTCTGTGGGGGTTATTCCAAAGCTCAAAGCCCACAGCAGGTTTGGAGCCAAGCCCAAGGCACACAGGATTTGTTGGGTCAAGCCACCATGCCCAAGAAATCCCAGTGACTGAGGTTATTTGCTTCCACATGGTTATTTTCTGGGATCCAGTTTTGCAGCTATTTACACACATGTGTAACTTTCCACCTGCAAGCACAGGCATTAAAAAACAATGAGATGCTCTGCAGAACAACCCCTTTGGGGCTCAGTGGTTTTGTTTTGTGACTGTGAGCATCTCTGTATTCTCAAGCTTTAACATAATGGCTAGATTTCTTATTTTTTTATTAAATACAAGTTTGAATTCTTATGCAATGTCTCAGTTCCGGGGTTTTAAGAGCAGCATTAAAATGACCCCAAGACTTGGAAGCACCGGTCCCCAAAGGAGATGCTAAGCAAAGGCAAAATACATTAAAAACAAATACTTATTTTTTTCCTGTGTGTTTGTCCCACTTTTACTTAATTAAACCATATAAACATCTCACATTACTTTTTAAAATATTAATTCTGTAAATCAAGAGTCAGTCCAGGATGGTTCTTTCTAGTAGTGGCTACAAAACAAAACAAGGAGAAAGCCTTATTTTTCAAAAAGTTATTTTTTTCTAGTGAATATTAAAATATTGAAATTTTGAGATGCAATCGATTTTCATACATCTCTCTTAATCCAAAAAAGAAGGCAAGAGCATGAGAATATGGTAAAAAATGCAATTAAAATTAACAAAAAGCTTATCACATGTACAACTTTAAACAAATTTATGATTAACAGATATTTCTCAGAACAATATATTTGCCATAATAAGCTACTTTTCTACAGTGCAAGCTGCAAGCATCTGTATAATCTCTTCAAATATTATTTCATGGCAAAATGCAGTGTCAGAATTTAATAATACAACAGAAATCCACTTTAATGTGGATTTTTTCCCCTCTCATACAACTGCTTGCAACCAAATATTCTTTAATATGAAAGGATGGTGTAATGATTTAACTTATTATAATAAATCCCTGGCTGTATCAAAGTGAGTATTGCTTCCCTGATTTGTGTGCTAAATTTTAAGCCAATGGGCTGTCACTTACCCCATGAGAACTGAATGGCTAGGATTAATAATCAGCTTGCATGAAATATTAACATTTACCATCATGCAAGAACCTTTCACATGCGTAGCTGGCACGTAAAAATAAAAAAAAAAAAGGATTTAAAAAGTAGCACTACATATTGATTTAACAGCCTAACAACAATCTGCAGCACTCATGAACAGCAAATCTGTCAACAGGGGCCAACATACATTGCAGGACACAGACAGCACTGAGCACATAAAACACCAGGGAAGGGTCAGAAACTGCTTCAAGCCAACTCAGTGTTTTCTCTCTCTGCTTTTCTGCCTCTCTCCCCTGCCTGCAGAAAGGGGAGGTTTGGCACACACCAGGGATGGGGGCTGGACACCACCAGATTTCTGCATGTGCCACCTGGGAGTAGTCCAGGAATGGGGATGCAGCAGGATGTGGATTGTTTGGGGGCTGCAAGGCTGTTCTTCCCTCAGGCTGGGGGGAAAAAAACCCTAATGGTACAATATTAATTATCCCTGCCAGGTCCATCCATACTGCTCGGGCACGTGGAAAAAGGATGCAGCTGTGGATGGTGGAAGTGAACAGGGACAAAATGACCAAAAATGGTGCCTGGATGGACACTGGCTTCCCAAAAGCCAACATGAGCACTTTCACAAATTCCTTTATGGCCCTGCTCTCAGCCTGAACAGAGGGACAAAGAATGAGGGGCTCCTGCAGGAGCATCTGTCTCCTCTCCAAAGCACCCACAGCAGAGCAGGGCAGGCCCTGATGCAAAAGTGGCTTCAAGGTGAAGCTGTGGGGTTTTTGTCCAGGATCTGAGGCTGTCCCAGGTGCAATCCACCCCTTGAATTTGCTGCACAGACTGGGCTCTGGGAGCATCTAAAAAACGAACCCTTCTGCTCTTCTGAGGCCACCTCACCCAACAACTTCCCCGCTAAATGTGACTGCTGGATTTAGGTGGAGGGAATGTCCTTGAGGAGCACTGCCCATATAAAGATAAACCCAACAGTGCCCCCCATCAATCTACTAATCCCCCTCTCCAACCTGTGCCACAGAGTCCCAGAATGGTTTGGGTTGGAAGGGACCTTAAAGATCACCCAGTTCCAACCCCATGCCATGGGCAGGGACACCTTGCACTACACCAGACAGCTCCAAGCCCCATCCAGCCTGGCCCTGAACACTTCCAGCGATGGGGCAGAGATGGACTGGCAGCTCAGCTCAGCAGTTTGATGGATCTAATGGGGCACTGGAGGGCTGAGCTCTCACTTCTGTGGATCCCCTCCACACTCCATGCCTCTGTTGAGCACCCAACTTTCTAAAGAATGAAAAGGCAAAACAAACTCCCCGTGCCTGGGTGAGAAGCAGAGCCAGCAGAGTCCAGGCACTGCTGCCATGGATTTTGGGGCAGGGCTGGGTCAGGTCCCAGGGCTGGCAGACACAGACACTGCAAGCACACAGTGAGGAGGAGGAGGAGGAGGAGGAGGAGGAATGCAATCTAATACATACACCTTCCAGCAAATTCGCAGGGGCCGTCCTGGCGCCAGTCAGATCCTGGATGAGAAACTCTGTCCAGTCCATGTATTTCTCCTTGATTGCTGGGGAAAGGAAGGGAAGGGAAGAAAAGAAATGCTTAGCACAACAGACTGCAGCTGCCTGCCACGTGTGTGTCACACAGTGGACCTGGTGTATTTATTAAGAACAAATTCTTCATTATTAGAGGGATGAGGCACTGGCACAGGGTGCCCATTGAAGCTGTGGCTGCCCAATCCCTGAGAGCATCCAAGGCCAGGTTGGACAGGGCTTGGAGCACCCTGGGATAGTGGAAGGTGTCCCTGCCCATGGCAGGGCACGGAATGAGATGATCTTTCATGTTCCTTCCAACCCAAACCATCCTATGATTCGATCAGAAACATCTCCTCGGGATTTACCAGCTCTAAAGTTTTGAATTCAACTACAGCTCAGACAAGGAAAAAAAAAGCTGGTTTGTTGTCCAGTTCTTTGGGCAACCTGTGCACACAGTTAAATCCCAAAAAAAGGGAAGGTGTTGCTCCACTGTAGCCACTGCCAGTGATTTACAACATCGTGGCTTATCATCCCCATCTCTCCCATTCAGAACTGGCCACTGCCTGTGTAACCACTCGTTTCCTGCTTATCACCTGGGCTCAGATGTGATTCATAAAGTCTCTCTGTATGTTCACTAATGACCTCTGGGAAAAAAAGAAGCTGTGCAAACTTTCAATTCCTTGACAGGAAACCAGAAACTCCAGGTGTTTTTCCAACAGAGTAGAAAAATCAACCCTGAGAACATCATATATCAGCTGCTGAGTCAATATACTAGCAAGAAGAAAGATTTAAAGTCTTTCCCTTATCAGGAACTTCTGTTTCATTTAGTAAAAAAAAAAAAAAAAAGAAAAAAAAAGAATAATTTCTGAGGTAAACACTGTGAACCAGCGTTAATTTAGCACATGTAGGCAGTTTTATAAGATTTGAACTGAAATATATAAATTTTGCCTCTAGGATTCATATTCCAGGTCAGTTCTGGTTTAAATCAGTGGACACATGAAGGTAGTAATTCAGCAAATCTCAGCTTGACAGACAGAGATGCCTCTTCAAATGCTCTGTGCAGCTGCAATCAAAAATCCAGAAATTCGACTTTAATTCTACCTGCCTGTAGAGGAGAATTAAAGTACACCTGAAAATTTTGTTTTCTCTCCAAACTAATCTTATATGTGAGAGAATCATCAGGAATGCAGTTATGTTGCTAACTTAGAAACACCTACAGAAAGGAAAAATCACAAACATTTGAAAATTTAAACATTTCCTCTGAACAAACAACTAGGTATGTTATTTAAAGACCATTACCCCATGGTAATCCACAGGACTGGGCATGTGTAAAGATACAAGCCATGCCCAGGGCACCTTACCTCAACCTCATTTCTGAGCTGTGCTCCTTCCCCAAAAGCCAGTTCTCCCAGCTTGAGCTATACATCCCATTTAGATATCTAAATTACTTTAAATGTGCATTTAAATGGACTTAAAATTATCAAACCTTGCACTGCTGGACTCGAGCCTCCATAAAATAGTGTTTGAACTTGCCTGGAACCATTCTAAGTCTTTTGCAGCACCAGTTTTGCATGATTTCTGGAAGATTTCTAACCTTTGCATTATTTAAGATGAAAGAACAGCCTGAGAAGAAATGGTTTAGATATGACACTTTCTCTCCCAACACCCCTGCTGCGCTGAGCTCATCAGTTCCCGTCCACCTACCTCAGGATAAAGGAAAAAAAGCTGAATTTTGGCACCGGGGAGGGGACAGTCACTGTGGTAATGGATGAGGCTGGGGTCCCTCTAGCTCAGATTTCTGCCTCCCCCTGAGCACAGCACTGGGTGCAGCACACAAAGGTGCAAGTTGAACTCGATCTTGGCTCGTTCCCACAAAGTTGTCAGCCAAATTTCTCAACGCCAGAGCTTCACTACCAAGGAATGACAAATGTGATAAAAAGCACACACTTTGAACTTTCAAAGCTGGCAGGAGTCGGGGGGGAGGGAGGGAGATGGGGGGGAAAATAGGATTTTTCCAAGTTGACAACAGATTAACAGATTTCAGGGGCTTCCACTTCCAGATGCCCAACTGGAGATGTCATAACGATGCCTGAATCACAGATCTGGCTGTCTGTCAGTCTCCCAGTGCCTTTCAGAGAGACAAAAAAAAATCCCCTGTCCTTTTCTAAAAGACTTGCACCTCACAGTTTGACATCTAAATAAGCTCTTCTCCACATTCAGATCTGGATTAGAGACTTCCAAAGTCCAAAAGTCACAAGGTGACTTCTTGTTTTCAGACTAAATAGGCTCAGCTGAAAAAAAAACCCTGAGCCATTCTCAGTTTCTAGGTGGTTTCAGAACCATCCTTCTCATACAAATCTAATTTCTAGGGTTTTCCTTTATTATGCTTTTGTGGCATAGATAAAACAACTCTGAAAACCTCTGAGAGACAGGAAATTGCACTGGAAGTTGTAGAAACAGGGATTTGTACCTTCCTCTGTGCCTACAGAGCACAATCAGCCCTCTCAGTTTTACAGTTCAAGTCACCACAGTGCAAATATTAATTTTTAGTAGTAATGAAGTGAATCTGAATGATCACGATAGCTGCAAAAGCCTTTGAGGACCAAGGAAAATGTTAAACAAATATATTCAAACCAAGGAGAATCTGCTGGGTAAATGAGAATCGCTGTCATTGCCATGCATGGGTGCCCAGCCTGAGCATCCCTCTCCAGAAATGCTGCTGCTCCTCTGGCATATCAGTACTGGGGACTGAAGCAGTGAATTTCCATCACTATTTCCCATTTTCCCTCATCATTAGCTACAGGAAAAGGCTCTACTGAACCTCTCCTACTGCTGGACAGGCTGGGAGAATTCTGCTTTTTTTCTTTTTGCAGCTGGCTGGCCAGCTGGTGGGAAGGGAAGGTGGCCAGGATAAAGAATCCTGCTCCATAGCGACCTAAACTCCACTAGTATTCCTGTTTTCAAAACATTTTTCACTGCCTTAAATTAATTCAGTGAGTCAGGAGTGGTCCATGGGCTTCAGACACCTGAAAAAGACCCCACATTTCCCTCCCCAGTTCCTGAGGAGCAGCTGTAGGGATGCACCAGTTCCCAGACTCAGTGATGGGCTGGTGAAGGGTGAACCATTCCCAACAGACCTCAGTGAAATTATCCACACCTGCAAAAGTAAAAACCAATAAAAACCTTGCAGCTCACTGCCTCCTTCCATGAAAAAAAAAAAAGATTATTTCAGAGATCACCTTCTAGTTTGGCAAGCATTACAGCAAATTCTTGAATGAGAAAGAAAAAGGACCTTTCCAACATTGATTCGGGTTATAAAACAGTGCTCCTTCCAGAGACCTGAACTCCACCAAGAAATGGATCATATCCAATGTCCCTCAAATTCTTCCCACTTTTCCCTACTCAATTCACCTTGCTCACAACATCTCTGACTCCCATTCCTCTCTCCCCTTTCTCACCCACTGCCATTTCCTCCCTTTTCCTCATTTTCCTCATTTTCCCAAGCTGTGTCCTGAGACTCCAGGCAGCATTTGGACCTGGCACCAGCTGAGGAGCAGGGGCTGCTGCCAGCTGCTCCCTGCCTGATGTATTTAGTATTTATCATCAGGTTTTCCCCATCAGCTGCTCAAGCCCAGCCCTTTCCCCTTGCTCTGTGCTTGCTGACCATGAAAACCATTCCAAGAGCAGCTGGAAATGCTGGAGCAAGGCACAGCCCATCCAATCCCCCTGAACACGTGCCCCAGAGCCAGGACAGCAGCTTCATTCCCTGCAACCCTGTAAATCTCTGTGCCCTGCCTCAGCCTCAGCACATAATGGGTTCAGATTTATCTGCCTCTCTAGAGAAATAAGAGATTAAAAGCACATTCACAGTCCCATGGCAGCACTGAGGCACAGGCACTCCATTCAATGAATATGAGATACTATTATCACATTAGCAGCTCTTGGGATTTTATCTCGTTTTCTAGGAGTTGCTGTTTTGCTGAGAGCCACTCCTCTCAGGTTTACACGGAAATTCTCATTTTCCTTTTTTTTTTTTTTTTTTTTTTTTTTTTTTTTTTTTTTTGCCCCCAAGAACAGGGCTCTGCAAAGTGCAGGAAAAACCTTGAAATCTGAAAGACAGACATGACAATGGGAAGAACATGGTTTGTTTTGGTTGTTTTTATACTTTTCATGACTGTTTTTCCCCCCAAGGCACCCGTTTGATTGGCAAGAACAAGATTCAGGGATCTGAACTGCTGCATTTGGTAAAATAAAGCAATGGTAGCATGTATAACTTACAGGCATACAGTACCTAAAAATAAGCTACTCCTTGGAAACACTTCAGCATGCCCCATGGATACATGTGCCCAACAAGCAGCAATATATCAAATTATGCTCATTTTTGTCCATACCTAAAAGAAAACAACAACCAAAAAACAACAAAACACTCTTCACACTGGGTTTCTCTTTTTTTTAATAACTCAGGGTCACCAGGAACCTGTCGACACCTCTACTGGAAAATCCCCACTGGAACCCATCAACCTCTAAACAGCAGAGTTTTAATTTTCTCATATGTGAAGAACAGCATCTTAAACAGCTTTATAAAATGGTTTAAGATCTTTCAGATTAATCTGCTAAGTGACAACACTCTCAGCGTGGGAACTATTTTTATCATTAAAAACTTTAACTCTTTCCTAGGACTGGAACGAACAAAAATAGTTAACAAGGGGAATTATAGCTGGGTGGGAATCAGGCAATTCTTTTCCCTCCATTGTGAAATAAACTAAAATACCAGCATCTCATTAAAAGATTAATTTGCCTAAACAAACAATTCAGGATGTTCAAAATTTAATACAGATATACAAATTAGATACACATATACATATATACATACACATATATATATATTAAAAATATATATATATATACACACACACATATATATAAGAATCAGATATACATTTAAGATACATTAAAGTAAAGCTGCTGGTGCCAGAAAGAAATGCCCAGAGCCTGGAGAGAAGGATCCCAGATCAGCAGGAGAGCACCTGAAAGGCATCACAAGGGAATTCCAGACACTCCATCCAGCAGGGATGGGTGACATTATAGTGGAGATCTGCTACAGGTCACCCAGCCAGCAAAACTAAGGCTGGACAGGGCTTGGAGCATCCAAAGTCTAGTGGAAAATGTCCCTGTCCATAGCAGGGAGGTGGAAGAAGATGATCTTTAAGGTCCCTTCCAACCCAAACCATTCTGGGACTCTGTGACAAGATATGCAGGTTTTTAAAAGCTAAACAGCATACTGCAAAACTATATAGAAAGCTTACAATATTGACATTTTCTTTTAATTTTAAAGTTGCCACAAATCCGATGGAATATTTATAAGTTACAAAAATATTAACACATAAATGCTGTAACTATGTTATAAAGGCCTAAATGATGGAGTAGAAATGAGATGTCTTTATATCAAAATAACATAGAATGCTAAAACAATTTGTTTAGACTTCACCCATCAAAACAATTTGTCAAAACTGACATGTTCTCACAAAATATTTCCATTTTGATAAAACAGCATTTTGACAGGAAACGGTTGAATCCCCACATTTTCATTCCTCTTGCTGAACTATTTACATCCCTGTGAACCAGACTGGATGTGAAAACAGGATGGGGGCTGAGTGCTGTCCCCAAGTAAAGGCTCAGGCTGTTTCTGAACCCTCCCCAAGACCCAAAGGGCTGGGAACACACTCCACTGCACACCCTACAAAGCCAGATCCCCTATTAAGAATTTCCAAAATAAATCAAGTAAAACCTACATTTAAAAAAAAAATTACTCAGTGCTTTAATGACTTTTTTAATAAAAATGACTGTTTGCTTTGAATTCTTTTGTGGGCTCCCTGAAAAAAAAGCCAAATGGGGCTAAAGACATCTTCAAACAATTTCTTACTTAAAACTTCAAACAGTCTTCTGTTCTCACAGCAGCAGAGTTCTGTGGTTTGAACTGGATCACAAAATAATGCAAATTCAGTCCAGGAAAGAAAAGAAGTGCATCAAAAGCTGTTGATCTGATTTCCTCGTGGTGCAGCCACAAATATCATGAGACCCCACCTTCAGAGCTCAGGCACTGCCTTCTATACACCTGTCTTAAATGAAGTGCTCAAGGAAAATATTACATGGAGATGATTTTCACAGAAACCAGAAATCCTAAGCCACTGTCCATCAAAGAATGCAGGTGCTCAAAAGACACTTCTGGACCAGCAGTACCCTGTGCTCCCATCCATGTGAATTCACAACAGGCTAATGAGCAGGTGCTGGAAGGAAGTGTGATGTCTGTAGGAGAATGTGTCACTCTTGCATTCTCTCAGTAGATGATCCTTTTAAGCTGTTGATTAATCTGCTTGCTCCTAATTAGCTCACTTTTTAAAAAATAAAACTGAGTTAAGCACAAACTTCAAATTAATGTTTAGCCCATGTGAGCTATGTAATTTAGTAACAATATTCTGCATGTTTGTTAAATTTTCTTCAAGATATTTGGTGCCCTCTGTTTTTTCAGGCTATCCAAACCACCCTGGTCTCATTTCTAAAAGAAGACTACACTGTAGTTTCTGTGGTCCTGACCCAAGAAAGGGCCAGCACACAGACTTTAATCCTTGCACATCCAACTCTGCATGAAAAAGCAGTCCTTGATTAGAAAAAGAAGAAAAAAAGAAAATAAACAGATAAAAAAGCATGAACACAGGCTTTTGGTTCTCACCTGAACTCCCTTACAGTTTTTTCTATTCAACTACACTGAATTTCAGTACAATGCAACTTTTATCCTTCCTGCTGCCATTCAGAATTTCAAGAAATTATCTGCTTATATCCTCTGGGTCAAAACAAGCAAGCTGATGAGCAAAAAGCTGCCTCAGTGTCCACAGGACACTTTGCTTCCCAACATCCTCTGAGCTCTTCACAGACATGCACACCATTCCCCTTGTGTTTCTCCAGTCTTTAATTAACTGCTATCTTTTAACAATAAAAAAGCAGTGGGTGGTTTGGGAGTTGCTTTTTCATTTCTTGAAATAAAAAAAAAAAAAAAGCACTGGCTACAAATTCCAACCCAGCTGCAGGAACTCTGGGTGGAAGAGGTGGATGTGGGATGCTGTGGGAGAAAACCATCAGTGTGTGCAGACAGGGTGAGTGGATGCTATTATACTGATTTTTTTTTTTTGTTTTGTTTTGTTTTTTGATTATGCAAAATCTTGTAAAAATCCCCTCCATCAACTCACTGCAGCTCAGGAAGCTGAACAAGACACTTTGGTCACCACCACCAACTACTGAGGTACTCCTATGCAGCAGGATCAGCTGTCTTCACCCCAAACACAACATTATGGATACAGACACACTTTTCTGACATCCCACTACTGTGGCTTTCTGCTTCCAAGTCAAACTGCCCAAGATCAGAAGAGAAATTTGTCCCATAGATCCCAACAGTGCCACAAAGCCAGATCAGCCTGCCCTGACTCCCTGAGCACAAAAGCCTCAGGTACCCAGCCAGCAGTAAATTATTTAATCATAAGTGCTGTGATTAATTACCTCCCTTCAGTCAAAGTCAATACCTGGTTTGCACTGAAGTACTTAAAATAATTTTTTAGAAAGAAGCTAAAAAAGAGAGGGGTGCTGATAATGGGAAGGGACTCTGATCTGTCTTGGTGGTGTTACTTATCAACTGCAATCAGATTATGCAGATAAGGAACAGCAGCAAATCCATCAGCTCCACCTGCACTTGTTTCAAGCCTTCACCCAAGTGTGATCAGCACTGAAGTATTTAAAATAAATTTTTAGAAAAGGAGTAGAAAAGAGAGGGGTGCTGATAATGGGAAGGGACTCAGCTCTGTCTTGGCGGTGTTACTTCTCAATTGCCATCAGATGATGCAGGTAAGGAGCAGCAGCAAATCCATCAGCTCCACCTGTGCTTGTTTGAAGCCTTCACCCAGGTGTGATCAGCATCAACCAGCCTGGAATGACCCAGACACAGCCCTGCTCAGGGTCTGGGAATGAGGGGAGAGAGATGCAGGTGGGACATGGCAGGAGGAGAGGGGAATTAATCTCTTCCCACCCTTCACCTTGCAGGGATGCCACCAATTCCTTCACCTGGTCCTTCAGCATGACAAAAAGTCACCTGTGGCCATCCAGCCTCAACAGGCTGGAATTTAATGATGAAGCATTCAACTGTTTAGAGCATTTACCACATATTTATAGCCAGGTTAATGGCTGGGCTCAATGATATTTTCCAACCCAAACAATTCTGTGATCATTTATTTCTTTTTAAGGTGTTTTTACAATGATTTCACCTGAAACACAATTCTGCAACGTTGTCACCTGGAGTGTCACCACCCTCATTAACACCACCAAAAATTGGGAAGGGAGTGCAAAAATATCTTCTGGACACAACCATTTTTAAGTGGGTGTCCTGGTTTAGGGCAAATTTTGGGAGAAAACAATGATCTTTGATGGTTGGGCTCAATGATCTTTCCCAACCCAAATAATTCTACGATTACTTATTTATTTTTAAGGTATTTTTACACTGATTTCACCTGGGACACAATTCTGCAACACTGTCACCTGGAGTAGACACCAAAACCCACCCTCATTAAAGCCACCAAAAATTGGGAAGGGAGTGCAAAAATATCTCCTGGACACAACCATTTTTAAGTGGGTGTCCTGCTTTAGGGCAAATTTTGGGAGGAAACTTCTGAAATGGTCTTTTCTAGAAAGCAAAATCAAGCAGTCCCCCCCCCCCAACCAGTTCAGGAAGTAAACCTCCTTTGAGAAAAAGTGGAAAAAAAACCTGTTTATGCAACAAGCAAAGTATTCACAAGCATAAAAAATGAACAATATTAAACAATGAAACCTCTCATAGTTCTGAAGAACTTCAGAGAGTCCTTGTTGTAAGGTGTAGCTGAGCTCACTCAGTCTCTTATCAGTCTCTCCTGTGCTGGAAAATGCCATGTCCCAGGCTCCAGTGAGTCACAGGCATGGGCTCCTGATGTTTTTCTGGGTTTTCTGTCCAGAACTGAAGGCTGATCAGGTCCAAGAAGAAGAAAAGCCACAGTTTGGGGAACTTCTCTGCCTCAACTAGCTAAAAACTAACTAAAAGCAAAGGAGAGCTCTCTCCTGCTGCCCAGGCTGCAGACAACACAGTCTGTGAGAAGGAAAACTGAAGCTTTTTATATTTTTGGATACAGCCAGCTCAGATATTCCACAACTTCTCCTTCTCCCCCCTTTGGCTCCCAGGTCAGGTTTTCAAAGCACAGAACTCAGTATCCAGCATAAGCAGAACAGACAGCTGGGGATACAAGCAGCATGAAGTCACCCTAGGGCAGTGGGGCAGTTATCTGCAGGCATGAATGAAGGCTGATTATTCTCATTTTGTTACAGAATCCAACGTGGCAAAAATGGGCTGATTTTAGTCTCAGTTACCTGTGTGATAGATTAGGAAAAAACCTGAGGTGTAACTACAGAGACTGTTTCACCCAGATTTGGTCATTTGTGCTCCTCCAAAATTTCTTACCTAAACAGAAACTGCACACTCCTTAAAACAACAGCAGTAACTCTGCTCCCTGCCCCATTCAATTCTAGGAACAAGGTACCTGAATTTCATTGCTGCCAACAACAGTTTTAGAAACAAATCGTGACTGGCTGACTGAAATGATCTTGGATGTGTACAGAGAGCTCCTGAAAGGCATTTCTGAGAGGCAGGCAATGCCTGGATTCTGAGAGCTCTGCACACACCACATCACCATGGGGGTGCTCCCATCATCAGTATCAATGACCATTAGGGAGATGGCTCACTGTGAAAATGAGCATCCAAACTCTGCAGCTCCTGGCACTTAACCCCAAGCCTCCACACACATTCCCTGATTATTTTTTCATTCCTTGTGCATTAAGCACCGTGCCCAGGGTTCAGAAGAAATGGATTGAGAGCTCCAGCTCCCAATCTCCAGACCCAGGAGTCTTTAATGAAGGCCTTGTGAAATCGGCAGTTTGGGAGCTTTCAGGGAAAAGAGGGGGGAACCTGGTATTGTGACTGTAATTTCTACATCAGTTTTTAGCCCATAGAGATAAAAGAATAATAGCAATAACACTGTGAGACTGCTGTTATCCAGGGAAAATCAGCATCTTAACCAACGTGCTCAGAAGCAAAACCAGATCACAGAGCTCACAGTGACTGCATGAGAAGGTTATGAATTCACCTGTGTGAGAAACAAGCACACACACCAGATTCTTGCACTTAGCAGGCATTTCCATGGTTATTTCCTTCCAAATTGTAGCCCCTCTGGGTGAAAACCAAAAAACTATTTAGTCATCTTTGCAGGTAAAGAGATTTACTGTGGCAGGTAGACAGAAATGCACAGGCAAATGTAGGAGAAATTGTAAAATCCTGAAAGGTTTAAAAGTTTCAAAACTAGAAGTTTTAAAAGTATAATTTAAAAGTTTTGAAAGCCATGGGGGAGGATGTTTGTGCTGCTTGCCCAGCCATCAATCCTGGCAAACTCTTCCTGTAGCATTCCACAGCTCCTGGTGCACTTTTTCCACACCAGAAACGCAGAAAGAGGGGAAAAAAATGTGTCTAAAGAGCAAAACGCTGAATTCCTAGATAAACCCCCATCCAAGTCAGAATTCCTAACCACAGCCAGAACTACTGCAAGCCAGCCACCAGCCTGGTTCAGAGCTGAATCAGTATTTCTGGGCAGCATGGGCACACACTGGCCCATGCCAACAGGGGGTATGAATTGGGCTCTTTCACACAAAATGACATTGCCCCAGGTGTCACTGATGCCACACAGTGAAACAAAGAAAACCTGGAGGTCTCCTGAACACCACACACCCTCCCCTTGGCTTGCCTTGGCAATGGACACAGGAGGCAGCTCCATGCCCCGTGCCTTTGGGATCTCACAGACCAGCCCCAAATAGATTTTGTGGCACAACAACACCTAAAATTTATGGGCCATTCCATCCTGGGATGTCACTGCAGTATAAACATCCTTCCCAGGGCTCTGACCTCACACCTCCAAACTCCATCCAATTATCCCCCACACCAAGTGCCTGTTCTAACTCCCAAACCCCACAGTCACTTTCTGAAGGATATTCTTTGGAGACAGCTCTGCAAAACCCAACAAATTTACAGCAGCACAGTGTCTTACATAAAGCATAAACCAGTTCACTGCACAATTATGTTGTTTTTCCCTGGTAGTGCCAACAGTCTACAGCAAATATCCACTACAAATAAAAGCATCAAAACATAGAAGACAAATATAGGGATGTGATGTCCAAGAAATCCATTCTGATTTGGGGTTGGGATTTGGAGGTTTTAGTTTCTTTTTCATTTTCTGTATGCTACAGAAAGAGGAGAATGAGTGGGGACGATGCTTGCAGTTTACTGTATGCATTATACTGTTTATTACACAACAGAAGAAACAGCGATAAAAAAAAAGGAATGAAGTTTTGGTTAATGCTTAAAATTAAGGGAGTTATTTTAGAATCATGGAATGGTTTGGACTGGAGGAGACCTTGAAGATCCTCTTGTTCCATCCCTACTGTGGGAAGGGACACCTTCCACTAGACAAGGTGGCTCAAAGCCCCATCCAGCCTGGTGCTGAACACTTCCAGGGATGGGGCAGCCACAGCTTCTCTGGGCAGTGTGTCCCAAATTTTTTCCAATATTTTTTTTTCCCACCAGCAGTGATTTCAAAGTGAAAAAGCAAGGCATTACTAGTTTCAGCCTGACACCCCCAACACAAAGATGCATCCCAGTAATAAGAGGCAAAAGGATTCTTTGCTGGAAAATTCTGTCAAGACTCAAGGGGAGGCTGGTGCCACTGTGCTTGGGTTAGTGAGGGATTTATGTTTAAAGAGGTTGACCTGAAACACAGGCTAGACAGAGTTGAAGGAATAAAGTAGATATTTATTATAAGGTCTTCAAAGGATACACCTTGGGCAGTACAAGAGCCTGGATGTGGGCTCCAAGATGGACTTGTAAGGTCTGATTTAAGGGTTTGCCTGTGACTCTCCCCAAATCTCACTGCTCACCCCCAGTGCTTGGGACAACAATGGAAATGTAACCATTGCCATGACCCAACACACTCCCAAATTATCATGGAAATAGCAAACAAGCCTCATTCACCACAACTCCAACTTCTGACACCCCATGAAGCAGAAACATATGTTTTCCAAAAAATCCCATCAAACTCATTTCACAATTTACAGTGCGTTCTGTAATTAATCACATTTGTATTGCCAGCTCCTAATGACTGAATCCCGTTTAATCACTCTGGAGCCTTTCAGCTGTGTGATGTGAGCACCACAAATCAGAACCTGCAGGGCCTGATGAACATTCATCATGCATCCTTTCCCGAAATTAATGGTACAGTCAAAGCACAGCCAGGCCCCATGAGGTGCTCAACATCCTATGCACAAAATGCAAATTCATAACCATCATCACAACACCATCAAAGAAATACTCCATCAAGGCTCATTTTGTGCTTGCTAAACATGTGTTTTCTTCACTTGGAAACAGAAAAGGGGCTTGAACTATAAATCCCAGGATCAAAAACATCCCCCGAAACTTTGAAGAGTTTAAATCTGAATCGGAGATCGACGTGGAGCATTATGCAAAGCAATGTGTGAACTGAGAATAACAATGTGCTACAGGACCTGAAATGGGAGCAGCTTTTCCACAGTGCTCTGAATTTCCTTTCAATTATAAAACTTCAGCTTCTCCATCAACCTGGGATATTCTGACTGGAGATGATGATGCTCCAGTGAACCAAAATGCCTTCACTGCTAAATCAAATATTAGTGCAGAGCCATGCTTCACTCAACTGGTTTGTGAGCCCTTAATCTCATCTTCATCATACAATGCTTCCTCTTAAGTTTTTTTGCCTTCTTTCTAAATAAATTTAGATGTTCTACATGAAGAGGCCTTCCCAAAAGATCCACCTGCTGAGAAGGTCAAGCACAACAGCAGAACTGCTCAGAGCAAAGCAGGATTCTATGGAAAAGGTAATTTCAGCAGTCAGAACAATCAGGGTGTAGATGCTTCACATGGGCAGGACTCTGGACTTCCCAGAGTTGTTTGGCACAGGGGAATTGCAGGATTTCCCCCTCAGCAGTGAAAACATTCAGGGTGTAGATGTTTCACTCCTCACTGACCTTCCCAGGGGTGCTTGGCACAGGGGAATTGCAGGATTTCCCCCTCTCTACGTTCTGTACTCCTCACGGCAGAGCCTCTTCACTAAAACTGCTACAACACATAGCAGGACGGTTTCCTGAATCTGGAAAGGTTTCCCCTGGATATAATTAATCTTCTACATCAACTCCAGCCCTTTAGGAAGTAGCTACATTTTTTACACCTAAAAACACTGACTTTCCCCTCGTTTCTTCATTCCCAAGTGACAGCGTGGGGAAAGAAGCTTTTTTTAGCTACAAACACAGGAGGTGGATGCTCTGCCTCTCAACACAAAATAAACCATCAATCAGGATGGGTTTCAGCATGTCCTTAAGCTCATTTGTGGGTCTGGGTTTTATTCCTTCTGTGACCAAAATCAAATGGAAGCGAGAGCACGCACACAGAGACACAGAAACAGATTATGTGGGAATTCAGAGCAAAAGTTCTCCAATCCAGAAAGGCCAGAACTGACCCAGAATTTGGTATCTGGGTTGGAAGAATTGATTTTTAGTTGTCATCAGGAAAATGCTTTATAGGAGCATCCCTTAAAGCTCCTGCTCTGTGTTATCAGCCACCTCCACGGGCTGCAGGAGCATATGGCCTGCTTCAGGAATCCAGCTCCTTCCACGGTGACTGGGAGCCCACATTATCATGCATAATGAAGGAAAAATCAAGTGCAAGTCACAGCTGGCTCGGGATCATGCTGGTGCTTGCATCTGCCACTAGCAGCTTCCCAAATTCACTCCGTGCCTGTTCCTCACCGATCCCAGGTGCACCCGAAGGAAAGCTCTGCTGAAGACACAGCACTGGGCATATTGGTTTGTCCTTGGCCTAAAAGGGCTCAGAAAATCCTCCCTCAGCTCAGCATTAAAAGGTGTAATTTAATATCCAAACTGATCAAAAAAAGGTCCACGGCAGAAAAGTGTACTTCAATTTTGGCATGCTCTGGAGCAAATCCCTTGCGCTACTCACCCTTCCCAGTTCCTACCCAATGCACCAAAAATATCACCTCCTTCTCTGATAAAAACACCCAAAACTCTCTAACTTTGAATATCAAAGACATGGGGATTTTTTTTAAGTTTCCACAGATGTCTCCAATAGAGATTAATTAAGTTTGACCATGCTTTACCTTTTATATCATTAACTACCTAAGTCTAGTCTTACAGTTGAAGTGGCATTTCCATTCCAGAACTCCTCTGGGGAAAATTACAGGAGACTGGGGAAGGGAAATTAAATTCAATTATCAAGAATGACTATTTTAAAATCTCTCAAACTAATAATTTTTTAAGAGTACTTTATTAAAAATGCATTTAGCCAGACATTAATTAAATTGACAATTACAAAAATGACTGGTCTGCACCCACTGTTATGCTTTCAGGGTCAACCATCCCATTTTTCTGTGGTTTCTGGGCTTTTTAGCTCCACAGCTTGAGAGCAGATGTCCCAGGACATGAAAGAACAACTGTGGATATTCACTGCTGGATATTCAAGGTGTGGGGATCTCCAGAGTCATGAGCAAGGTGCATGTCAGTGGTTTTTGCTTGAATAATGTCACTGTAGTCTCCTCAGTGACCACACAACAAGCCTACAAATGGGGCTGTAATTCTTCTGTTCAATACTGAACAGATTCTCAACTTTTCTGCATTCTGTTTCATATTCACATGGTCTGAACCAAGGAGTTGGATGATGTCAAACAATGGTTAAACTCAGAGCAACAGGGCCAGTAGTTCTTAAACTTTTTTTTTTTTTTTTAAGGAGCCTTACAGAGGCTAATTATGAAATAATTTCCATCTTGGCACTTAAATGTATTAGGAGGAGGATTTTGCTGTTTCACACAGTGGATGCAAGAAGCTTTTTGCAAGAATTGTCAAAGGGAATTTTTTTCTGAAATGGTCTCAAAGGTACCACCCAAAAACCCACCCTGTTCCATTCCCTGCTAAAGAAGGAGGAAACCTCTACTTGCAGAAAAGTCTGGTGTCTGCTCACCGCCTTTTCCTGCAGTATTTCCTTGGAAATGCAGCTCCTCATTGACAGTTTCTGCCTCAAGCTGCAATTACTCCTCTCCTGCCCTATCTCTGCTCCTCCAGCACAACCTGCACTGAACATCAGGCTCAAAACCAATGCTTTGGTCACGGTGGAGGCTGCAGACTGTGATCAGAATCATGAGCAACAGAAGGCAAAGCCACGGGGTCCCACCCGCTCACCTCAAGTGCTCCAAGCATCCTGAACAGAGCCTGAGTCCCACTGAAATGAGTTTTCCTTGCAGGGGGGTCAGGAGCTGCCACAGAAATTGGTTCTGCCAACATTCTGGGATGGATAAATCAGTTGTTGCAGCTCAGCATCACTTGCAAGGAGTTTTGCTGCATCAGTATTCGCTGAAGTTTAATGCTTTTGCTGTGCAATGGGCTTGAGACTTGATCTACAGAGACAGAATCTCACACGCTGCCTAATAACCCTACCAAAAAAATGGAACTCAGATCTGTGGGGGTTTGGACAAGCAAAACTCCCTCAGTTTCTAACACAACCTCTCTTCTAATACCAAGCCCTGCTCATATGTAGCAGAAACCTCATAGGGCCATACTCCATCCAGCCAAGAGGGATTAATTTCAGTTCCCAAAGTTGCCTGCTACAAAATCAACTGGCTCCACAAGAAAAAATAAAAAAAGGAAGAAAAAAAAATGAAAAAAAGGACTTTTACTCCTTCTCATGGCAAAAGCAGCTAAGAAATGCCTCATTCCATGCAACACCAACCCCACCACTCCATGCAAGGTGTGGGGTTGAGAGGATCCCCAGCTCACGCTGATGCCTTCCCAAAGTTACCTCTACCCCTCCAATCACCCTTGCTTTTATCTCCCTACTTGCCTCATTTGCTTTTCACTTGCTGGTCCAGCTGTGAAAACATCAACTGGCTTCAGTCCTGCTGTTCCCAAGGAGAAATCACATCCCCAAGGATTTTTTAGAAATTATTGCAAAAGACATGGAACACAGAGCTGACACATACCCTGATTTCCTCCTATTTGTTAAGACTGCCAACCATAAAGAAACTTTACCAGCACACCCAAGCCCCAGCCCTGCCAAAAGCCTGAGCTTGAAGAGAATTTCCATCTCCCTGCTTAAATCTGTGATATCCAGTGCAGAAATGTCCAAGCCTCACTGGCCATAGGGGACAGACTCCAGAGAACTCTGGGCTAGTTCTAATCCTTCAAGCAGCAGCAAACTGGGTGCTGAAGGCTTCCAAAACCCACAAAAATCCTAATTGCTTACAATCAGAAATGACCAGCATGCTCAAGTGATTTTCCTCCTGGATAATGACCTCAGCTGGAGTCCTGAAACACCTCCAGCTGTGATGGTAGAGGATGGATGGCTCCTCAGGTTTTAGGAAAAGGAGAAAGTCAGGAGTTGTCTGCCTTGAAAATCCAGATGCACCATAAGGGCAGGATGAAATGAATCATTCTCTGATATTCAAGCATCTCCCAAACAGCAGAACAGGTATCAGGAGAAAACAAACAGAACCCAGTACAGTGCTGTGTACAGAAAGGAACTAATATCAAGCTTGACTGAAAAAGTTGATTAAATTAGTTTAATTTAAAAGCCCAAACAAACCCTGAAGGAGGTTCTTTGTTTATTGCTTTTTACCAACAGCACACTTTACAGAAGAAGCACCATGTGGGCATGAAATATTCATTCATTAAATCTTTCATAAAGCTCCACACTATTGGTTTCACTCAGGATATATTTATAACTTGTCAAAGCCCCCCAAAAAAATCACTGCTTTTTCTTCTCCCCCCTCCAGACTGTTTATAAAAGGATTAGGCTTTCAGTTTTCATAGCAATATCCCTGATCCTCAGCTCTGCTTTTGCTTGTACACAAGGTGCTGCTTCTTTAATCATAACAGGATTCATCATTCAGCCTTCCCAACACCAAAGGGACCAAAGCACCCAAAGGCACCAAAGCACCCAAAAGGGACCCTTCAAATGCTGCAAACCACACAGCTGCAGTGGGAATGGCAGCATCGCTCCTTTATGGGGGAAGGCAGCAGCATGTGGAGATAAAAGTCAGAACTGAGTTTGGTGATATTTTTGCCTGATGTCCAGGAGGAATGATGCATCTGAATCCATGGATATCAGAAGGCTAATTAATTACTTTATTATACTATATTTATTATACTATATTGTTAGACTACTTTATTTTACTATGTTATTCTATATTACATTACACCTGAACTGAATCTGCACAAGCACCCAACTGCACAGAATCTTGTGACTGTCACCTGACAGTCCCAACACACACACTTGGATTCAACTGGTCAATGAATCAAAACACCCACACCAGAATCCAATCAAGCAAATTCCTTCTGGTAAATAATCTTCCATGATGCATTCCACTTGTGAACAACAAGAGGAGCAGCAATTGACATTAGAATTGTTTTTTTTCTTTCTCTGAGGTTCAGAGAATGTGAATCCCAGAGATATCCTTGGGAAGTTGTGCCTTGATTTTTCTCTGTGAAGAGAAATGCAGCTACAAGAGAGAGAACACCCAAGCCAGGGAAGAGCAGGCAGGGAGTGGATTCATTGCAGCAGGGCCATGTCTGAGCACTGGCTTCCAAACCTCATCCACTGGAGAACCACTTCTCGAACCCTTCCTTGGCTGCCAGCCAAGCTCCAGATTAAACCTCTGCTCCGAGCTGGGTTAATAACACACTAGAGTAAACAGTGCTGCATTATCCTCAGTGTTAGCTGCAAAACTAAGTCAATATTTTTAAAAGGTTTGCTGACTACACGGCTCAGTCCAGTACAGGAACAAGGACAAGCAACAGTTATAGATGAAAAGTATTTCCATCCAGGAATCTGCAAAAATCCAGGATTTGCATTAGGGGAAAACTGCATCAGTGAAACTGTCAACCCTCTAAGGACTTGCACTGATAACTAATCTAGGTGTAGGCCAAATCTGATTTTTCCAAATTATCCTCAGTAATATTCTGCTCTGCACAAGGTGTCCCTGCCCGTGGCAGGGGTTAGAATGAGATGATCAGCAAGATCCCTTCCAACCCAAACCATTCTTGGGTTCTGTGATAAAAAAGCACCCAAATACAGGTGCTGAACAGGCACCTGAGGTGCACTGCAGGCTCCTGAGCAGTTCTGGTGCCCACAGACACTGCCCATATCCCAGCCTTGCTGGACCACAGGCTGCCTGGTCAGGCCCGCTCCTTTTCCCCTCCCTCCATTTTGCTTGTGAGCATAAATAAATATAAATACAGCATAAGCAGATGTTGTTGTCCCTAGAAACTAGGCTTGCTGGGCATGTTTCTGCTGAAACGGCTTCTTACTGGAAAATTAGGTTTTGATAAAAGTGTGTTTCTTTTCTTGCTTTTAATAAACAGAGCCTACTTCATGTGCAAGCTCTGGGCTTTCTTTTTTCCACTGGAAAACTAAACAATCTTGCATGGTTTCAGTTCTTCAAATGCCCGATCCTCAGCAAGGGCTGGGTTCCCCAGGAGCATCTCACGGGGGATGGAGGAGAAAAATCTCAAGATGAATGCACAAGGAGAGGCCAAAACCCCCTGAGACAAAGTCTAACCCCAGTAAAAGGGCAAGGAGGGACCAGCATCCACTTTTGGGGTGCTGAGTCTGCTGCAACTCAACTCAAAGACAGTTTTGTGGGTGTTTAAACTCAAAGACAGCCATCCTGATGTTTTTGAGTGGAAAAAACACTGACTTTTTCCTGAAGGAAAATACTGGTGAGCACAAAGCAGAGGCTTTGAGTTTATGGTTGAATGACGGGGAGAAAGGAACTTTTCTAAGCCAGTTCCACCAGACACTGAAGAGAAGCAAGAAGAGTGACCCCAGCTGATGAGACCTGGCCTCAGGGAAGAAAACTTTCCCCTGAGCAGAGAGCTGAGAGTGCCCCAAGGTCACTACCTGAGCCACAGCCCTGCAGAGCCAAGGCTGGGAGCCTTGTCCATATTTCTAAAGAACACTTCTACTGCACTCCCAAAACAAAAAGACCTGTGTTGAACCAAGCATTGCTTTTCCTCCTCCATTTTCTCCATCACTCACAGAGCCACAGCAGTGCACACCCTGCATTTCCCACTCAGGAAGTGTTTTTTTGTCCGAGTTTCACAATTAAAATATCAGGATAATTCATTTACTCCCCACTCCTCCTAATAAACCTGCCAGCATCTCATCCCTGCAAGGCTCTCTGCAGTTATGCCTCTGGACCTGATAAATTATATTAAAGGGAAAATCAAACCAGAAAATGTTGACCTCAAGCCCAGCAGAGCTGGAGATGATCAAAACCCTCTACATTTGATTAAGTCTACAGCTCAAACTTCTTGCAAAGCCTGACCAACTGGCTGTGCCGCATTTACACAGTAACTCAACAATTAATTACATTCCCACAACACATATGGGGGGCTGTTATGCTCAGTTTACCCCAAAAGGGCCTCACTTGGCAATAGGTAAGTCTTCTGAAGGTAACTAAAGCCAGTAGCACATGAGAAAGATTTACAGTTTCACACAACAGAGAAAAGAGCATTTTCCCTATCAAGACAACATTATCCTGATGCCACTCAAGCCACGAGGAGACTCTTGAATTTTCACATCCCAGGCTGAGGGATCTGACTCATGCCAAGGAGGGGAAGGAAAGCTACTGAGGGTGCTCTAATGAAAATATGCTTTTCTCAGGAGCAAATCTGCAAGGGGCTACGAGGGGCTGGGAGGAAATGCCAAGCCATGACATGCTCCAATGAATTCCAGCTCCTGGAAACTCCCAAGATACACCAGAGTCAACTGACCTGACTCCTACTACAGCAAATTTCAGGCAAACCTAGCATTTTTACCTCCTCTCCTCCCCTTTGCCGTCATCAGGAGAGCTTAGGGAGAAAAAAAAAAAAAATCTGGTTTTTTTTATGTGCTCGTTAAGTATGATCTGCTAAATGTTCTATGCCAATGCATAAAGCTGCCTACTATGCTAATAGAATATTTAATTGACATTTATTTGCTGACTAGTTATTTATGCTAACGTCATCCCTGCATAATTAATAGTCTGCTGAAGTCGCCTTGAAAAGCACACATAAAACACTGCACTAAGAGTCATTTGCAGCATTTAAAATAAAGAAATCCTGCCATCTATTTACATTAGGCTAGTCTAAACTCAGTTTTGATGGAATAACAGGATAAAGATCGGGCAGAGATTTTAAGAAACAGCCCTGTATACTGCTTTAGAAACATCCACAGGCTTTGAGAGTGCAACCTGCCAAAGAAGATTTCCGAGTTTCATTTTACTTGGCTCGAGGGCCCAGTTCTTAGCTGATGTTAAACAGCATAAGCTCAGTGAATGCCTACTTATTTTCTCCAGCCACAAGCTCTTAGGAAGTAATATTTCAGGTGAAAGAGCTAAACCAGGGCTAGATCTGCTCTCCATACCAGTAAAAAGGCAAAAGGAGAAGTCCACCCTGCCCATCCGATCCCTCTACCTGCAAGTACAGTTTAATTTTTACTTCCTCTGGGATGAGATCATCTGGGGGAAGATGACTTTATTAAAAAAAAAAAATATCAAAAAACAAAAACAAACAAACAAACAAACAAAAAAAAAAAACGACAAAAAAAACCCCAGCTATATCCATGACTGCATTTTCTGAAACAGAATCTCTGAACACCCTCATCCATTGTCAGAAACATCATCTCTGATCTCTGTGTCCCTCTTTTGAGAATCCATGGACAAGCTTTGTATTCAGCAAGGCAGCTCCAGAAATGATGCTGAAAGCCAAGGGTATGGGCCACATCACCACCACCCTGAGCTGTGACCCCAAAAAAAAGCCTTCTGTGTGCCTTGGAGTGACATCAAATGCACACCTGCAACACAGCAGACCATCTTCTGGCCATTCAGAATCACCCTGCTGTAAATTTCACCAAGTCCAACCAGATCCATTTCTCCCCTCCTTTACACTGCTGACCTCAAAGAGCAGAATTTTGCTCTGTGATAGATTCACATGATAATATATAAAACCAACCAAACAAAAAAAGCAGTAAGTTGTCATTTGAAGGTAACTCAACATGCCACAGCACAAGTTTTATCTCCCTTTTCCACCATATCCTGCCCAGAATCTGACCCAGCACTTGGAATCACAGTGAAATTTCCCTCCTTTGGCCTTAATCTCACCTGAGAGCCACATGAAAACCTGTCTCAAATACTGACCAAATGATGGTGTTTGCCTTTGCAGCCTGGGCAGGCAAAATGCTTTAAGTCTACCCCTCTTAATGGTATATTTGATGACTAAACATTATCAGGCTCAGCACCATGAAAGAGGAGGTTATTTCAACCCAGGATCAGCCTTCTGAACTTTAATCCTCCTTGTATTTATGCAACAGGGAAGTAAAAGCTGCTTTCCCACACAGAATCACAGTGGGACTGATCTTCTTGCTCACCAAGCCCAGGTACAGCCAGTGTCCAGAGGTTTCCCCATTTGCACCAGCCCACCACAAAATCAAAATATGGACCTGGTTCTCTCCCTGCTGTGTTTCTTCCCATCTCCACAGACTCCAGCTCACAGATCTGCACACAGAAATGCCCTGTTTGAATTTCCATCTGTCAATAGCATCAAAGCAGAGCCACTGCTGCAATTCCAAGTGTACAAAGCAATCCCCTCATCCGGCGTCTTTAGCTCATTCCAGGATGCATTACAACAGTGCCAGGGGAGCCTGGGCTCCGTCAGTTCAGCTGGAAATCTGCAATCTGCACAAAAACCCCCTGAGTGTCAATCCCAGGATGTCCCTGCTCTTTCACAATGCATAATTTAGCTACTACACTTGTCAGGTTCTCCACGCTGCTCCTGCGCCCGATGGTGGATGTGGCCATGAACTCAAGTGTCACCAGCAGAGGAAAACATACATGGAAGTGAACAGGCCAAAGGACACCTCTTTTCCTTTCACTAGTCAGCAAAGTTTAGTTAGGCTCCAATTTTTAATGCTCAGTGGGTAAAAGGGATGAAGGATGCTCAGTCCGAGGGATAGAGGATGGCGACAAACAACTGCACTTAGAGGAGGAAGAGAGTTTTGGGTAAGACATAGGAGGGAATAAATTCTATCCCTGTTACCATTCAGGGTGATACAATGGGGAAATTTTAACTAAATGATGGAAAATCTACCTTCCATCTCACCCTTAGAGTGCAGGAAACAAAGGCTCCCACACCACCACAGCCCTGCCACTGCCAGGGAACTCTGAAGCAGGCTGCCCTTCCTCATATGAATTACAAGTGCTGAAGGGCCTTGTCAGGAAGGATGAAAATTTCACACTCAGCTACATCAGGCTGTAGTTACCCACTGCTTACACCACAGTTAATATGCAATAAAGAAGAAATCTCTGTCCCAGGACGTGACATTAGAGCTGATCAGTGCCAAAGCTACAGACCATAAGGACAGCTTCACACTTGCCTCAGCTAGTTCATGAATAAACATCCAATTCATTCAAATGAGTTCTATATTAACTAATTTAAATAATTTTCATTTTGCTTTGAATGGTAAACAGATCTATTCTGCCAGGATAGTTGAGTTTGCAATTCAAATTACACACCGATTTGTAATGAGAAAAATATAATTAATGACAGAGCTTGAAGTAACTACAGTTTTACTCCTTTGATTTCCTGTGTAGGAGGGGGTTGGAGCATGAAGCTCACGGGCACACGTGCACTCACATCATCCTGCCATAAACCAAGACATTTTATTGCCACCTCAGGTATTCCTGGCCTGGTGACTGCACCATCACGTCACAGGAGGACAGAACATGACTTGACATTTTACTCACAGGCCACAGGCACCATGATGCAACTAATGTCACCCCATAAATAACAGAGCAGCAGTCTGCAAATTAATCAACTTCCTTCAGTCTGGATCATAAACTACAATTATTTGGCAGCCGCCTCTTAAAAGCTCTGTGTGTGCTGGACTTTAAATCAAGTTCTATTGATCTGCTGAACTGAACCAGCCCATTTTGTTGCATCTCTCTCCCATCTAATGAAATTCTTTGTCCCATCACTCCACTATTCTTGTCCGGCAGCACATTTACGAGATGAGCACCCATCAGTCCCACCTGACTCGTGAGCAGAAACAAAGCATTGTCCCAGTGCTGTCATCCTGGCTGTTAAACAAGTCCATTTTGGCAACTCTGCTTTTTAACCAAGGCCTTCAGCTCCTGATTAAAATCACAGCCTAATGACAGACAACCAGCCCCAGCCATGCTGTAGCCAACAGATACAGCCACTGTAATCAAGATATGCAGAACTTTGTTGTGCTGTGAAGTTGCCTTCACAACTGGGTCCGTGCAATTTAAAGCTGGTTTTTGTTTCTCCCAAAAGTCTGACAACAAAATAAAGAAGTTTAAAAAAAATCTCCACAGAGTTCATAGAGAACATCAGTTTCTCTTTTACCAATGCATAGGTCCTATGATTAAGTCCTGAAGGCTAAGATGGGCATTTGAGATGCCTCATTCCAAAACGAGCCAAGCTCTTAAATGCTTACATCTCTTTTGGAATAACAACCCATGCATTTAATTTCTTCTTTTTGAAAATTATACTGTGACATATTCAACTAAGTTTATTCACTGAAAACCAGAGTGGGAGTGGGAAAATAAACAAAAAAGCCCCAAACTAACAGGGCAGCTGCCCACATTCAACACCCTGATGCCCAGTTACATCACCCACCAGAGAAAAAGGGATGTAGGGCACTCTGAACAGTGGCAGTCACTCAAGCAAGGCAATTCACACAGAGTGGCCACGACCCAAAGGGCAAATTCCAACAGATCCATGAAAAGCAGTTGCCTCAGGTTATAAGGGAATTGTTATTTTCTATTATGACATTCAGTAAATTCTCTTACCCCCCCTGACCCTCACTTTTGAGATTTAGTCTGTAGCACTGTACACCTTTCTGGTAACACTGATTGTAATCCACATAATAAAATGCAGTTTAAGAGGCCAATAAAATAAAACACCTCACCCCTCTCACATCAGCTTGATTTACTGGTACCAAGCCAAGAGATTTCTCAGCCGGATTTATCTTCAGGACTTATTTTTTTTAAGCAATCAATCTTGTGTTTATTCAAAACACACAGACCAGAACAAAAAGACAAGTTTAGCTCACAGCTGGGCACATGCAAGGCAGGAATGTCAGCTTTGATTCAAAGACTGTGTCTACAGCTCACTTCAGGAGGAAGTCAGGGAACACTCACTCCAGGAGAATTCCCACGTGGCACACAACTGGCACATGCACTGTTCCCAGTGGCCACACAGCAGAAAGGAAAAGAGTAACTTCAGCAGCAGAGCCCTTAAATGAGACTTTCCTTAAATGTATGCACAAGCTGGAGGCTGAATATTCATCTCTTCTTCCCTTGATGCAGAATAAATGGGATATATGGCAGGAATACTTAGGAGCAACGCTGACAATATGCCTCTGCTTGGAGCAATGTGGTAGCAAGGATACACCACAGCTGCTCTGTTGATGCACATGGCCTATATACATTAATATGTATATATATTTATATTCAAATACCTTGGGGATCAAATTGTATTATTAACAAACTGCTCCACATGGGCCACTCAGGAACCTGCAACACTTCCATTCAGCTTTTGTGCACCTAAGAGCTGCCAATCAGGACATGCCCTAACCAATAATGATCAAATTCTGCTATCTTTAATCACGTGGATCTACCATTGGATTTAAGAGCTGCCAGAGTCCGGCAATGGAAGGTTTTAAACTTTCAGGGTAAAACAGTTTTGAGTGCAAAGTCAGCTTCTGATTTTGGTTACATCCAAGCTGATCTTGCTTATTTTAGTTTGTTCTCACTCTTGAATTTCAGCCCCTCCTTTCCACAAGAACAGGACTTTTCCCTAAAGTGAAAATCACAGCATTACAGTTCAGCAGTAAAAAGACATTTCCCTATGGAAGTGCCTTCTGTTGTCACCAACTAAGGCAAAAACTCCTTTGCTGAAGGCTGACTGGCAAACTGAATCCTGTGGGGACACAACCCTGCCCACATCACCCAACACCAGCCGAGGACCTGCAGTACCCATCCATCCCATTCACATTCTCAGGATTGTGAGAAAAATCCCAGGATTTTTCTCCTGGGAAAGCCTCAGAGAAAAAGGGAAAAAATTCTTATCTCATTTGCTTCTCCTGTGTTTTGCTCATGTGGAATGTGTTTGGAGATTGTTTACCCACAGGTGATCGTTTCATTGAGTTGTTTTCAGTCTTTGGCCAACTGGGGCCAAGCTGTGTCGGGGCTCTGGAGAGAGTCACAAGTTTTCATTCTTATCTTTTTAGCACTCTGTAAGTATCCTTTCTGTATTCTTATTCTATAGTATAGTTTAGTATTCTTTAATATAGTACAATAAAGTAATAAATTAGCCTTCTGAGAACATGGAGTTCTCAGATTCATCATGGAGTCAGACTCGTCACTCCTCCCTTCATCGGCGCACCCCGCGAATACAACAATCCCAAACCTGCCAGAAACCTGGACCCCAACAGCAGAGCATGACCCCACCAAAGCAGACAGAACTCACCCTCTGGAGGCATCAGGACCTTGTTGTTCTGTGTGCACCAGCCCACGGGGTGCAGGTCTGCTGTCATCACGTCACACCAGAAGTCAGCCCTGCGGTCGTCGCCGTAGCCGCAGTAGCGCAGCAGCAGCAGCTGCCCGCACGTGGTGATGATGGTCGCCACCCAGTACGTGTCTGGGCTGCTCTTGTTGGCCACCTCTAGCTTCATCCCTGGCTGGAAGCTGCTCTGAAGGCTGATTTCAACCTTGTAAAAAAGGAGAAAGGAATGGTGTTAACTTTTCTGCTCGGTAGGGTGATCCCCTCACCTCCCCTGGGAATGCTGCCCTTGAAGAGCAACCCTGGGATAGGACATGAGCTGATTGTGCTTCTTAATCCAACCACCTCTTTCCCCATCTCTCTGGGCAGTTCCATTCCTACTTCACTGGCTCATATCCCATCATGCAAGTCCCACAGGCTCTGAAGTGCAGGAGTGGTGCCTTCAGGTGTACTACATCCAAGAGAGGACTGGCACTCATCTTCCACCCCTAAATGTCACCAATGCCTTGGATACAGTCAGCATAAATCAAATGAAGCTTCATTTCCTACTGCAGAGCTCCACCAGGCACATCACAGGACACAGAAAGGCAGGTATGGAGCACCTCTAGGAGTTAAGCCCAACTACAATATTTAGTCACATCACAACATTGAAGCATCTCTAGAGGCTTGACAAGCATCAAGGGCTGAATGCTGTACCAGGCAGACCAAGGAGAGAATTTCCACTGCACCCATCCTCAGCAGCTCAAGCCTCAACCAATTCCCCCATGGAAAATGAGGTATGACCTGTCACTGAAAGAAGTAAATTCTCTGGGTCACTGTCCTCCATCTGGTGGAGATGTCACTTCCACTCATCTCAGCAGAGACAGGGCACCTGTCTTGTGCCTTAGGACACCGGAGATGCCCGTGCATCTCTTTTGGGACACTGCTGCTGAACACCAGGGCCTGCTGCAGCATAACCTGTGCTCCAAGGACCAGTGGGATGCCTCTAGCTGCTGCTGATGAAGAAGAGGTGGATGCCAGTGCACTGGTCAGGTGCCAGCCTTGTCTTCACAAAACCATCCAAAATGTAACCTGTCACTCTTCAGGAAACATTTAGGGACAGGTTGTCAGGTTTGTTAGAACCTTATCAGCTACTGAATCCAGAGGGATTATACTCTAGGTAAGCCTGTCTCTCATTGCTTTCCAATTGAAATGGCAGTTTTAAATGACTCTTTTATTTAGAAAGACAAATATAACATGGTCCACTTGCTCAACTGAGGATTTCACAGAGGTGGGGATGCCAAGCTGCTGAAAAAACACTCCTCTGGTCGATCAGCAGTAATCCCTCACCCATCCAGCTCCAGTTTCTGACCCAAGGGCTGCCCAGCCAAACCCATGTATCATCTGCACTCCCTGCACCTTTCCTGGTGTGGGCACTTCCAGCAGAATCAATGCCCAGAGGCACAGAACAACTGAGAGGGACCTTTGGGCATGGTCTGACACTGAGGGTGGTGTGTGACATGCACTGCTTTACTCAGAGCTAAACCAGGAGCCCAGCAATGCTCAGAGTCCTCACAAATAATCCAGGCTACAGACTGGCCCGTGTCCCAGTACAAACTGGATCTCCTGGCCTCCTCCCAGTACAGAATTGCAGCTGCAGCTCAAAGCACCTGAGCCTGATGCCTGTCACAGACATCTTTAATGAAAAATCCTTTCCTTAGGATTTTTCCTCCTGAGAAGCTGAGAGGCCTCAGGAACAAAATGCAACCAATGGTTATCTGCTGCTGTGGAATGCAACAGGTGCAGCTGGGATTGGGCTCATGGGGTTGTTTCTAATTAATGGCCAATCACAGTCAGCTGCTCTGGACTCTCTGTCTGAGACAGAACCTTTGTTATTCATTCTTTCTCTTCTATTCTTAGCCAGCCTTCTGATGAAATCCTTTCTTCTATTCTTTTAGTATAGTTTTAATATAATATAATAATAAAATAATAAATCAAGCCTTCTGAAACATGGAGTCAGATCCTCTCTTCTCTCATCCTAAGACCCCTGTGAACACTGTCACAGATGCCTGCAGAGAGTGATTCATTTACTGGTTTTTTGGGGTTTTTTTCTGAACTCTGTGCTCACCATAACACCAGCAAGGTACTCTGGAAGCCAAGAAGACTTGTGACTGGAAATCACATCAAGAGGAGAATCAAGAGGAGAATCAGACAGGAAATACAATCTCCTCCAACAGCTTTTGGGCAGATTTTTGAGGATCAAGTTTCAGATTGTGAAGCAGTCACCAAGGGCTGTTCCCAGCACCAATCTGTCCCACAGTGACACTCCCAGGACTGAGGTGCTGAGACACTGCAGTCAGCAGCATCAGCAGGATCAGCAGGGCATCTCCACACAATTAAAGACATCCTTAAGGGCTTCACGAAGCACAAAACTTTCTACTTTGAGCCTGGAGCAGAAATCTGGGACAAGGTGCTCTCTCCAAGCAGCTGCTGGATCAAGAATAAACTCCACAATAAGCATTGCCCTGCAAATCTCCAGTACAGAGAATTATGGTGCTTCATCCTGCAATACTCTGGGTTAACTCTTGTTAAAATGAAAGCAAAACAGGGAATGGAGGACTTTTCTGGTTTCTCAGATTAGATAAAATAGAGGTTTTTTTCATCCCTGCAGCTCCTTTAGCCCTACAAAACAAGCCACAAAATCACCTGGAGACAAAGGTGGTTGGACCAGGTGATCTCCAGAGGTGCCCTCAAATGCTGCTGATGCTAACACAGAGCACAGCACAGACCTGTCACTGCCACAGGGTTCTTAGAACCTTATCAGCTACTGAATCCAGAGGGATTATAACTCTAGGTAAGCCTGTCTCTGATTGCTTTCCAATTGAAATGGCAGTTTTAAATGACTCTTTTATTTAGAAAGACAAATATAATATGGTCTACTTGCTCAACTGAGGATTGGTCCACTTGCTCAACGACAAAATCACCTGGAGACAAAGGTGGTTGGACCAGGTGATCTCCAGAGGTGCCCTCAAATGCATTTTGAGGGTACAGAGAACTATGGTGCTTCATCCTGCAATGCTCTGGGTTAACTGTTGTTAAAATGAAAGCAAAATAGGGAATGGAGGACTCTTCTGGTTTTTCAGACTAGATAAAAGAGAGGTTTTTTCATCCCTGCAGCTCCTTTAGCCCTACAAAACAAGCCACAAAATCACCTGGAGACAAAGGTGGTTGGACCAGGTGATCTCCAGAGGTGCCCTCAATGCTGCTGGTGCTAACACAGAGCACAGCACAGACCTGTCACTGCCTGCATGCCCCATGTTCAGCCAGGAAAAGCTCCACCTGCCAGCTAGCCCCTGCTCCCCACACTGCTGAGACAGCAGAGATGGTTTCCTATGGGCCACACTGAACTCTGGTGCTCAGGGACTCTGCCAGGCAGCAAATCAGGCACTAAAAGGAGCTTTGGGGAACAACAATACTCCTGTAAGATTCATCTCTGCAGGCTGGCATGGACAACAATGAATGAAGAGGGGAAAACAGGTGAAGAGGAAAAAAAAATGAGTGCATTAGAAGGAAAAGGAGAGCAACACAACCCCTCAAAAATGGAAAATCTGATGCAAAAGCAGAGGATAAGGGAGTGGCACAGACACAGAACTGCAATCTGTGACTGCAAACGCACCAAGGTCACCCAACACCAGCTGGGGGCTATTCCCACTCAGGCTGCCACATTTGTGGAGGGACAATTTCTCCCCAAAATGGGAAGATTTCACTTTCAGTTCCCCAGGGAGCCCCTGCAAACCAGAAGAGGGAATGTGTGCAACACCCAGAGGGCTCAGAGGGAGCACATACATGTTTGAAAGAGGTGTGGGGGGCAGCACTGGCTCCTGTTTCCTCCAGGAACTCGTCCCAGTTGAAGTCTGCATCCTCAATGCTGGAGCCCTCATCTGTTCAAGAGAAGGAAAAAAAAAAATAAATTAAAAAATGAGAGAAAGAAAAGCAGCCTAAAACACAGCCAAAGAAGGCAAAAGTTGTGTCAAAGAGTTCAGGGTGAGAATAGCAACCAGTATAAACATCAACAGAAGGGAAAACAGAAAGCTTGCTTTAAGGATCTGTGTTTTGACCAGCTCTTGCTGTGAATTCAGCAGACTCTGGGCTTTTAGCAGCCAACACTGAGACCAGAAATGACTCTGCTTCCATGGCAGTGGAGGCACAAAGCTGTCACACACTGCAAGAGGCACTTGGGCTCTTTAATTTTGCATTTGGTGACTCCCAGGCTGTAAGGGAGGTGGCTGCCTGCCCATCATCACTGCTGCAATGTCCCTGTGCCCTCCAAGTGCTCCCCCAGCCCTGGTGGTCACAGCAGAGCCCCAGGGATAAATTACAAGATGCTTCTGTTGGCTGGGCCATGGGTACAGCAAACACCAACCCATGGGGTGAGTGAGACCTTTCTTCACTCCTGCCACCCCTTCTTCTCCTTCCTCAGCATCACTGCACCCATAAATCTCAGATAAACCCCTTTTACAAGCTACAGCTGCTTCTCCCAAACCTCACTGGACTCCTACTGCCTTCTTATCCCTGCTCCCCTTCACATTTGGGGTTCTGGGTCCTCTCTCCCCCATGCACACCCCTGCCCCACAGCAAGGGCTGGACATGACCACTTTTTGTTTTCTTCCTTTAGAACCACACTGAGGCAGAGCCAAGGCCCCAAACCATTTCTGAAACTCACCCAGCAATAATTAAAAATAAATCTTCTTTCACTTACAGAAAATCAGCCAAATCTGATTGTTTTCATTTTGTTCCCAAGCAATCTTGCAAGCCCAGTTTCATCCCCAGAGCAAAAATATTTACAGTCTGGCAATGAGCTCTGTGCAATAAGCATTTATCAGGCAAACTCTGCAAGACCCTGTACCTGCCCCAGCATTCATCAGTGTGGTCATGATGTAATTAAAGTGACTCATGACAAACTGAATTAAGAACCCTCCCCAGACAGTTTTATGAAGAAAAAGGCTAGGTTAATTTATTGCAATTATTGCTACAGGTCTCCAGTTTCCAGGACCAGAGAAAATGATGTTGTGCAAGGGGAAATCTCTCATTATTAAAAGGGGAAGACACAGTTTTTATTTGCTGCCTGTGGCACCAGACCCATGTAGGTGAGGGAGAGAAAAGGGGAACAGAAGGGGGTTTTGAGACAGAGCTGGTTGAGGGTAAAGATCTGTCTGGGGGTTCAGAGCTGAGCTGTCAACACCATTAAACACTTGCACGCTGCTGCATCAAGCCTGACTCCTCGCCCTAAACTCAAATCATCTTCTTAAATATGGAGATGCAAATCAACATTTACTCCAGTGATAAAGAGGCTACCAGATGACTCTTCAACACAGCAAGAAATAACCCAATGCCATGATTACAATCCAAAAAACAGACAAATCCATGGCAGAATAAAGAATGGGCTCTGTTTTGATTTTTGCAATCACTGCAAAAACCTCCAGGCTCAGAAACTGGCTCTACTTGAGATATCTGACCCAGAATGAGGGGTTTGTTCAACCTTGACTGAATGATAAGCCACAACTTAACCACAAGGTAGGAACTTGGTGGAAGAATTCTGTATCATGCAGGCAGGCAATTTAGATGAACAGGGATATTTGTCAGCCTTCGTGCCTGCAACCCTGCAGAGTTAATGTTACAAGAAGAGCTGTGTGCAGAGATTGCAAAGGCTGAGCCTCCAAAACCAAGTCCATCAGGAGGTGGGCAGATATGATTATCCATTCCAAGCTTAAAACTGCTTAAGCAACTTTTACCCTGAGCACAACCCACCAAAGGTCAGAAGCACCTGACATGAGAAGCTTGAAGAGCATCATCCCCTGTGCCTCATCTCCCCCTGCTACCTGTGCCTGTGGGGTTGGGATGGGCTGTTCCAACAATCCCAAGGGCATCTCCACCTCAGGACATGGCCAGGACATTTGGAACAGGGTGCCCAAGGCAGTGGGGGAGTCACCATCCCTGGATTTAAAGGACACAGGGATGTGGCATGTGGGGACATGGCTTAGGGTGTGCTCTTGGCAGTGCTGGGGAATGGTTCTCAGAGTTTTCTTCCAACCTAAATAATTCTGTGATTCTGTGACTTCCAGGTCAGCTCTCTTCTCTCCTGGTCAGGCACTTCCATGTCAGAGCATTTCCCTTTTCCTCAGTCCAGGATGCTCTCTGTGTACTGTCAGTTTTTATCCCTGTTTTTGCCCTAAATTCCTGTGTGAGTCCCTCCTTCAGCACGTGTGTCCTTTTCTCCAGCCTTCCTCAGCAGCCTTACAGGAAAGATTCATTCCACAGAGGTTTTCAGCCAGTCCAGTGCATCATCTGCAGCCCTTGCAAGGAGCAAAGTCTCCAGGCAGGTCAGAGTCTTCTCCAGAATTTGGAAAAAGCTTTTTAACAAATAGAACTAGATGCTAGTTATGGATGCATCGAGTCCTTCACAACCTTATTAACCCTGACTGTTGCAGACATCTTTTATGAAAAATCCTTTCCTTAGGATTTTTCTTCCTGAGAAGCTGAGAGGCCTTAGGAACAAAATGTAAACAATGGTTATCTGCTGCTGTGGAATGCAACAGGTGCATCTGGGATTGGCCCATGTTGGATTTTTCTAATTAATGTCCAATCACAGCCCAGCTGGCTCAGACGGAGAGCCCGAGCCACAAGCCTTTGTTATTCATTCTTTTTATTCTATTCTTAGCCAGCCTACTAGTGAAATCCTTTCTTCTATTCTTTTAGTATAGTTTTAATGTAATATATATCATAAAATAATAAATCAGCCTTCTGAAACATGGAGCCAGATCCTCGTCTCTTCCCTCAACCTGAGACCCCTGTGACCACGGTCACACCTGACCTGCTCTGCCACAGGCCAGCACAGAGACTCTCACTGGAAGGTTATTTCACATGCTGCCCAGCAAAATTCACACCACCACCTGTTTTAACAAAATACCACCCAGATCTCTCCTTTCTAAACCCAAATAAAGAGGTTTTTTAAGGCCCAGAGGCAAGGCAGAGTGAGAGCTGCAGCCTTCCCTCGCTGTCAGCTCATTCCTCTCTGACACATCACCAGCCTGGCTCCTCCACCATGTTTTATCTGCAGACTTTATCAGGAAATTACTTTTACAAGGTCTGTAAAAATAATGCCAGAGTACTCATTTATCACAGCATCACTGGTTTATTTTGCTTCATTTCACCACAACAGATTCTGAAGGGACTGTATGTTTTCTGAAATGGTTTTTCAATGGACTTGGTTCCCTGCTGGAATTCTGGCAGAGCAGACACAGAGTGGCACAGGGATGGGACCAGCCCAAAGGACCCAACACCACCGACACATGCAACAGGGCTGCACACAAATCTCCTCATCCATCACAGAAACCCAACTGCTGAGGAGCACAGGACACCCTGGAAGGTGATAAATCTGCCATTAAACCTGTTTTACATACCAGCTCCCTTTCCAATTATTGGTACTTAGGTCCAGAGCTTTTTCTTAATGAAAGAGTCAAGGCTGGCTGCTTTACAATACGGTGATGTATAAACAAGCCCAGGATGACAAATAAAATCAACAAGTCATTATCTGAGAGCCTCTCAATGGCTTTAAAGTGCTCATGCATTGACATTATAAAAATGCAACTGTTCCAGCTGTTAACAGCCCCCTGGAATGTTCAGCTATGGAAAAGGGATAAAAGACCCAAACTCTGTGACTCCAGAAACACTGATTTTTAATTTTTTTTTTCCCTTCAGGCTTCACTGTAGGAGAAAGTATTTAAGGCAAATTGCTTAGACATCTTATTTATAGCACCTAGATACACAAACATGACTTTTTGAGTGAATGGAGCACTGGAATGCTCCCACAACAGGTGTGGGGAGACACACAGACACCTGATCAACCACAAACCTCTGGCACAGCCTTGGGAGAGCCATCAAAATCCTTATCCCCATCAAAATTTAGGCATTGCAGGCCAGTTCTCCTCATTCCCAAAAAAAAATGCCTATGGTTGGCCAACTGAATCTCGCCTTAGAGATTCCTATCTCTCAAAATAGAAAAAATAGATCCAGTGGTGACTAGACCAACCCAGATGTGTCCACTCTGGAAATCCAAGGATCTGGTGTCCAAGGAAACAGGAGAATCACTGAGCTGCTACAAGGAGTGAGGAAACTGAAGGCTGAGTGCCCAAATTTGTGACCTGCTGAGGGAGACACAGGGAAAAGCTTGGCTTGAGAAACAAAGTAGGTTAGGTCTAGCCATAATGTACTTTTCCATCATATGCCACAGTCTCCTCCTGCTAAGGCTGGAAGTTAAAGCACCTGATTCCATCAAAAATCACCAGAATGCAGCATTTACTTTGTGCATCTACCACAGAACACCCAAATTTAGCACAGCAGATCCTGACACCTTCAGGAGCCCATCCCAGAGCATTACAAAGCATCCAGTCATGAGGGACAACATGGGACCAGCTCTCCTCAGTGTTTGTGAAACCCCCTCACCTGAAGCACTCCAAAAAACAGTGAAGGAAATGAGGGGGAAGGTCAAAACAAAGGAAAAATGCTGTAAATTTATCTACATCCACTGTTCTGGAGTGGATGTAGATTGTTATTGGGATTAGGCTGATTAAGAAGGAGGTTTTGACTGTGTAATTGTGTTGGGAGTCTTCTTGAGGTTGTTGGATAGAAGTGGAAATAGGATGTTTTCTGAATATTTGTTCTGTCTCTCTTCACCACAAAATTTCAACAGAATAAAAAATGCTGGAGGAGCTGGGAGAACACAATGTGATGCCTTGGGAAAGGTTGTCCATGGCTGTTTGTTTAAATTTTGAATAGCTGATACATACTGCAGATGAGGTCCAGAAGAGGAAAAGCTCCTATTTCCCATCAGTCACAGGACAGGGTCCAATCCCTAAGACCCAAAAAAGGGCTTGGAGCTCTACAACCATTCCCAATTCCTCCCAGCTCTACCTTGAGGAGCTGCAGCAGTGAGGAGTGTAGCAGCTCACCTCTGGAAACCCAGAGCACTGGGAATATTCATTTCTGTGTCTGCTCTGGGGTGCCCTGACCCCCAGGGCAGCACTGACTTTGACCCTCATTCCTGGAGAAAGTTTCCCAGACTTCAAGGTAGACTGGAATCCACAAAAGGGTGAAATAGATTATAGAGAGCAGTGCAGGTGTATCACTTGGTGAGAAATTTAGGTTTTGGGATTTTTAGTCTGTTGTGGATGGAAGCAAGATGGAGGGCACAGGGTGTCATCCTGGGTTTCTTCTTCATGCTTCTTCTTCCTTCTTCTCATGGGTTTGGGTGGCATTTTGTAATTGGGCAGAAGAGTCCCCATTGCAGGCTCTTTGGGATCAGTAATTGGGTTAAAAGGGAAAATAATCCAGGTGTCAGTTCTTAATTGGATAGTTTAGTCTTAAAAGACCTTGTACCAAGAGACTGTTGGCCATTTTGTGCCTTCTAATGAAAAGCTGCTGTACTCACAGTAGTGAGACTGTTTTACTGATAAGAAATAATGAACACTTGAGTCCCAACATGAATTGCTGTCTCAATGCCTTCAATCCAGACCCAGAGAAACCGAGGACTGGGACCCCACACTCACCTGAGTCAAAGTGCTCCCCATCACCATTGGCTGGGCTGGGATCCTTCTCTGGGGAGAGCTGCTGGGTCTCTCTCATGCTGGCAATGAAGGATGCCCTCGTCTCCATGGCTCAGAGAAAGAGGCTTGGCCTTCCTAATTCATCCTGCAGAAAGGAGGACAAGCTACAAGGAAAATTTAAAAAAAAAGCAATGAGTGATTTATTGTAGACCAACCCACTCCCTCAGCCTTTCCCCACGGTTTTCATGTCGCCCCATGTTGATACAGTTGAAATTAAAGATCTCAGAGGTCTTTTACAACCTAAATAATTCTGTGACCCTCTGATGGTGACCCTTCCATCCTGCTCTTGTCTCCAGCCTGAAGCTGGGGTTGGATGAAAACCACAACAAAGGACCTTAGTGGAAATAATATAAGAGCAACAGCAAAAATAATGACAACAGAGAAGATAATAAGGTAATAAGCAGCATCCAGAGGCTTCACATCTCAAAGTTCCCTCCAGCTCATCAACAGAGAGAGAGGGATGAGCCCAAAAAGCAGCACAACCCATTCTAAAAAAAACCATCTTCAGCAACTTCCAGCCATTTCAGCCCTTGATTTCCAGCCTTTTAATGACTAACACTGTGCGAGACACATCTCACTCCATAAATATTCAAACTTCCAAAGGGAGAGATCTGTGGTAATGAAACAGAGGAAACACTGAAGTCAAAATACTCATGAGAAAGAGACTGGAGTAACTCTAGAAAATAAAACTGAGAATGCAAAATGCAGATACCTTCATGAAATAGTGCTGGCTGCAACTGTTTATTGAGTGAGGACTGACCTAAGGTAACTGTACCAGTTTTAACATGCAGGGCAGGAAATAGTAGCTGATTTTAAATTAGGTTGTGTTAGCAGAGGAGTTTCTCCTAGCAGGAGTGACCACAGTAAATTCAAAGCGGAATAAAAACTCACAGAAATGAAAAACAGTATGAGGAAGGGCACAATGCTCAGATCTTGCATGAGACTAAATGAGAACTGTATTTCCAGCCACACCAGACAAGCAACACCCCAAGATACACCTTTAGGAGTAGATTAAAAACAGCTCCAGAGTGAGCTTTTCAGTAAAACTCCGAGATGCTGATGAATTACGAGGTTTCAAAAAGGACGACGGAAAAAGAAAAACCCAGAGCTGGGGTTATGGGCACAGAGGGAAGCAGCTATTCACACAAGATATGCTAAAGCCAAGCCAGGCAGCAGGGAAGGTGTGTGTCCAGAATATCTGATGGGGAGGACTGGTCCTGCTTATTTTATTAGAGGAGCCTCCAAACCCTGCATGACAAGAGGGGACTGTGCCGAATGCTCGGCGAATGTGTGACTAAAAGTAGGGAAGACGTTTACTGCCACAGGCCAGGCAAAGCAGGATGTAATAAGATTGTAAAAATAGATGGGATTTTTTCAACTTTTACTACTCTGGAGGCATATTCTAGAAGACTAGATATGATGGTTATAAAATAGAAAGGAGGAGAGTGTTCTGCTGTGGATTTCTCACTCTCAGTTTTTAAGGCTGCTCCTATGGCAATTTAAAAGAAGAAATGGATGTGTGTGAGCAGAACTGAAAAAGATGAGGAGCGTGTCAAGTGTCTGATATCCATCAGCTGGACCATGGTGGGAATGTCTGCTGGAGCAATCACAGCTGCAATTAAAACCTGCAAAAACCATGGGTGTTTCACAAAAAAATCACTGGTGAAAGCAAATTACCAAGGCAGGTGATTCAACCCCCACCAAAAGTTTCTCAGGCAAAGTCAGAAATTTTTTCTTCCCACCCCAAAGGAATCTGCTAATGAAAGAAAAAATGAGTATTTTAAAAAATGAAGATCATAACCCAGCTCAGAGCAATATGGTTGTTGGTGTTTTCACAGAGTGCTCAGCAAACTTGAAGTACTCCCCAAATATGACCCTTTTCCCACTGCCACAGCACTACATCTTTATTCTTTGTTGACATGAGACTTGCTAATGAATTAAGTGTATTATAGACTCTGAGTATTCTGAGAGCAGCTAACCTCTGAACATACACATCACTCATCCCCAGTGTATATTAAGTTTCAATTAACCATGAAACTAGAAGCAGTCAGTTTACTGAAAGTCAAAAAAAAAACCCCACTTCTCCTTTGATAGAGACACTTCCGTAAATATCATTAATAATAAATTAGCTAAGTATCAGGACTTTACATCAAGCTTGTTAAATGTGAGAGGAGGGGAGATGCCAGCTGAAGCTAAACCTTAGGGAGATGTGGCTGTTTTAATTTTTGCCAGGGACCAGACAAGGATGGAAGAAAGCCTGGGTCTACCAAAAAAATTCAAAGAGAAAAAGAGGTATCAATTTAAACACAACAAATCCATCATCTTAAAGAGAGCTCAGGGTTAACAATATAAATACCAAGAAGAAACATAATCCTCTCAGTATTGTAGTTAAATCTTGTGGCGCTTCTATGATGCTGATAAAACAGAGTTATGAGCTGACAAAAAGCTGAAGGTGCCCAATCAGACAACAACAGTATTTGCTTTTTTGTTTTTACACAGCCCAAATCTGCCACCAGAGCCATGAAGGGGACTCAAACCCCTGGATCATGGAATTTGCTATCAGAAATGGAAAGTGGATGGGCAAATCAGCAGGAACCTGCCCAAGGTGTCAGCAACACAACTGGGACCCATCCTCAGCGGCCCCATCTGGAACTGGCTTTGAGCCCACTTCAATTAAAAGGGAGAAATACAGAATCTCTGAGGCACATTCAGCAACATCATCAACATTTTTGAGGTTTTAAACTCTATTTTAATGTATTTTTTGCTTAAGCTATGGACAACTTACTAGTTTTGAAATGTCATGTTGAGAGTATCCACATCCCAAGGAAACTGGATTTATCAGAGGCCAGAACTTGGTTTATTTTGGGAGTAACAAGTTTATCAGTTATGGCAGGAGAGCACTTCAGTATTTTCCCAACAGGATGTGACAACAAGACCAAACTCTTATGCAAACACCAGCCTCAAAACAGCGCTGAGCTTTAGTGTTGATACAACTAACTAGCAAAGAAAGCTGACACAGGGTATTAATTTTTCACTTCTTATTAATTGATGCTAATTAACACTTCAAACAGAGTCCCCAGCCATCCTGTTAACAGTAGCACACTGGCTGCCCTGCAATCATCAACATTACACCAGCACCACACACCACTGTACTCCCAGTAAAATCCACTGGAAACCAAATCAAGGTTTGCCTGGGAACAAGGTGATGGGAAACAGCACCAAAAGAGGCTCAAGGTGACATTACACCAGGCAGGAGCACAAAGGAAAAATCCTATGAAATGCATTTGAAAGAGCAGGGAGGGGGGAAATTCCCTGGTTTCAGATCCCTTGCTCATTGTTTCTGCACAGTGGTGGCTCAGACTGAGCCGATTCTTCCCCCCACGCAGCTCCCATTCCCTTGGTATTTAATTCAGATCCAGGCTCTTAACTCACAGGCAGGAAAAGCCAGGCAATATAATAAAGAATCTCTTTTATTTCCTCCTTCCCACGGCTGTCACTCTCAGCCCTGCCTTGTCATCTGTATCAATATTGGCTCTTTGTACAAGCACAGCATTGGCTTCCTCACACCATTTTACATTTCTCATCTCCTGTCAGCTCCAGCCTGGTTTTTCTTCCTTTGGAGTGTTCCTCTCTAGGGAGAGGTCCCTTACCCACACACAAATCCAGCACCCCTAGGGTTCTTCCTTAAAGCTACTCCTGAAAAACTTATTTTCTCCCTCCAATGCACACTTGGTTAATCGGGATTGACACAAGGAAGAGAGGAAAGATGCTGAATCCCTGAAACCTCTAACCTGAATAGTGAACCAGGTGTGCCAATGTAATGCTGAGTCCTGAATGGTGGAGAAATAAATTTCATTGCTTTCCCAGTGATCTGGGACTGATTTTGGCCCCTCCAAAATCCAGCAACAGGCACTGCCTGGAGATGGTCCCACCTCTCAGCACGGTGACACCTGAGAGTGGCAGCGGGGTCAGGGAATCACAGAATGTCCTGAGTTGGAAAGGACCCACCAGAATCATCAAAGTCCAGCTCCTGGCCCTGCAAAAGACAACCCCAACAATCCTACCACGTGCCTGAGTGCTGTCCAAACACTCTGTGGTCTCTGTCAGGCTTGGTGCTGTGACCAGTTCCCTGGGGAGGCTGTTCCAGTGCCCAACCACTGTCACACACATATTTTCTGAAACATTCTTTGCTAGGATTTTTTCTCCTGAGAAGCTGAGAAGCCCCAGAGGAAAAGAAAAACAATAATTATCTGCTGCTGTGGGATGCAACAGGTGCATCTTTGATTGGTCCATGTGAGTTGTTTCTACTTGAAGACCAATCACAGTCCAGCTGTGTTGGGACTGAGCAGTCACAAGATTTTATTATCATTCTTTTCCATTCCTTTCTTTTCCTTCTGATGAAATCTTTTCTTCTATTCTTTTAGTATCGTTTTAGTATACTAAATACATACAATTTTATTTTAATATATCATAAAATATATAATTTTATTTTAATATTATATATCATAAAATATATGTAATTTTATATATTTTATATTATCTAATTATCTAATTATATAATTATATATAATCTTATCATTATATATAATATATATGTAATTCTATTTTAATATTATATATCATAAAATATATATAATTTTTATATATTTTATATAATATAATTATACATAATTTTTCATTATATATAATATATATATAATATATGTAATTTTATTTTAATATAGTATATGTCATAAAATAATAAATCAGCTTTCTGAAACATGAGTCAAGATTCTCATCTCTTCCCTCATCCTGGGACCCCTGCAAACACCACCACAAACCATCCTCTGGGGGAAGAACCTTTTCCAAATATCCAGCCTAAACCAAGAGAAATCACATCCAAAGGATGACTGCCTTAATTTCAGACACCTGAAATTCAGATGAGATGAACAACCCTCAAGGGGCTCCTGCTCAGCACCTGCTAATGTTTTAAATACCCAAATTTCCCAGCAGACAAGCTGCATCAGTCACAGGGGGGTTTGGGTTGGAAGAGGCCATGAAGATCACCTGGTTCCAGCCCTGCTGCCATGGGCAGGGACACCTTCCAGTGAAGGGAGATGCTCAGATTCCAGGTGGCCCTGGTGCTGTTCGTGGAGCAGGATGAAGGGGATCTCATCCCTGTGGGACATGATCCAGGAGGCACTGCCAGAGCCAGCCTGCCACCATTCACACACCCCTGAGCATCTGCACAGTGCACTGGAAGCTCATTCAAAATGGATATTGAACACATCATGCAACAGTTTCACCTCCTAGAAAAAGGGACTGTGTCTCCTCTCAGACAAAGTACCAGTTGGAAACCTATAAAGGACCTTTTCTTCCAAATTCCTGTGAGGGTTTTTTATTATTTATTTGAGAGCTTCCCTCGCCCAAATGTTTTCACTTATATCAACTGACAATTTCTCTTTCATATTGAAGACCCCACAGGATTTTAATAAGGGAAATTTACTGCTTTGAACAGCTCTGTGTTGCACTCTGGGGTGGAAGAAACAAATCCCATGTACTCTGGAGAACCAGGAATGTTCACAATATTCAAATACATAAAAAACAGCTGAATGGGGAAAGAATATAATCTGTTTTCTATGTTCTTGTTGAAGAAGGCAGCTTGGTTGAAACTGCAGGGTGGAGGGGACACAATTTGGGAAAGAGAAGAAATCACTTATAATGAATTTGGTGAAGAAGTGGAATACACTGTGGGAAGGGCACAGAGCTCTGCTTTTTGGAGGAGTTAGGATATTAATGTGTCCAGAAACTGATCCTGGTAGAGTTAATGCTGCCCTGGGGTAAGGGATGGTCAGTCCAAAACCCCCTCAGTCCCCCAGCTCCAGCCACTCAACAGGGCTCATCTTCCTGCTCTTGAAGTCAGCATTTGTGCAGCAGAGAAAATAAATGAGCAAGCCTGGAGGCAAAACATGTAAAAACAGGAAATTAGGGAACCACCAGAGCAGGGATGGACTGGATTGTCTGTCTCAAAGTCAGAGAAGGAAAGGAACCAAACTTCTCTGAAGAAGGGATTGTGCAAGGTGGTGGCAGCCCCTGTAACTCAGCTGGTCCTTGCTCTCCTCTCTCCTTGCACTGGTGCCAAAAGCTTCACACTTTTGATGCCAACAGAGACAAACCTGCTCCACAAAGCAATTTTCTCATCCTCCCTACCTGACACACTCCTGAGTGCAGGATACACACAGAGATAAGTGGTAGTAAGATAAGATAACAGAGAGTAAAATGAACCTAATTAGGGACTGTTAACTTGTTTACAGCAAAAAGCCCTGCAGTATTAAAAGAAAGAGAGAGAGTGACAGGCAGACACCCAGGCTTGGGTACACATTACCCTCTTAGCTGTCTGTGTAAATAAAACCTAAGGACCTAGAGATGGACTTCAAGCCAAAACCTGCCTCAAACTTCTCTGATCAAACCACAAAACTTAAAGCACTTTTCCATTCAGTTTTCCTTCTCCTGAGTGAGCTGGATGTTTTATAAGCAGGGGCAAGGGGGCATTGCTGCCCCAGCTGTACTCCTGCACCTGGGAACCCTGGACATGCCCACCTTCAGCACCCCACAAAGCATGTCTCCCAAGGAGAGGGAGGTCACCTTACACTAATCCTTCCTGTTTCCAGCTGTTCTGTCCCCTAACAGGTGTCTGCAGCTCCTTCATGACTCAACAGGCAATTTCCATGATGCTGCCCCCCACTTTGGTAAAGCATTTCTACCCATGCTAAGCACCCAACGTACACCAGCTACATGGAAACATGGCATATTTAAATCTGGGCATCTTCTAAAGCTCTCAGCTGAACCAGGGCTGTGAAGAAGACTGGGACAATGCCCTTGATGCCCTTTATAACAGGAAAAAGAACTGCAAGGAAGGAGGACAGCAATAACCATGTGCAACACTCTGTCCTCTCCCACATCTATGTGTGAAACAGAGCTGAAACCAGGAAGCCTTTGAGATGGATAACTTGAAAACACAGAACTGTCTGATCATCCTAAGACTCCTCCATCTTGTTAGGGAAAATCACAGAGCACAGTGGAGCGGGCTGGAAAGGACCTTGAAGATCAGGGAGTTCCAACCCCCACCAAGTGATGCTTATCACCTCAGAACAGCAGCCACATGGACCAAATTAATCAGTCAGACCCCCTGAGTGGCACCAATCAGCCCAGAGACAGAAGTCACCCAGCAGGAAACACAAAACATTGTTTTCACAGACTTAATTTAGAGCCCAATTCAGAAGTCCCTCATCAACCAAACTCCCATTGTCCAGGG